>NC_044032.1:152153366-152753366 GCF_901765095.1 Microcaecilia unicolor | reverse complement strand
ACGGAGGTGCTACTCAGGAGAAAATAGAAGCCATCACTACCACTCAAGACAGAAAAAACTTGTTGCCTGGTGTGCAGCAGTGCATGTAAGGAGCTAAGATGAAGTCAAAATTTGAGTATAAATGTAGGCACTCGGCCCTAGTACATCTTCAGAGAGACAAATATAGGAGTATAATCATATAAGTATTGCCACAGTATATATAAGTGAAACATCAAAGCATTCCACTGACAAGTCTCACAGGATGAAGGTGAGGTGGGTTAGGTGAGAGACAGGGAGATCCGCGTGGATGAGGGACAGGGAGATATGCCTAGTGAAACTTTAAGACAATCCAGGAATGTAAGACCTTTGAAGTCAGAATGATTAATATTTTGACACCTACCAGACAGTACTTAACAAAGATCTGGGTTTTCTAGCCCATTATAAACCATAAAATTCTACTGCTTTGTCACCCTCATCACCATGCATATCTCCCTGTCCCTCATCCACCCACCCCACCCTCATCATGTTAGACTGTCACTTAAATGCTTTGATGTTTCACTTATATATACTGTTATTTACCAACATTTGCTTATTTGTGATTTGTTGAAGAAGGGCTACCTTCGATAGCTAATCAAAAAATGTATTGTTAGTCCAATAAAAAAGGTATCTTCTTTTTCCTTTATTTCTATTGATAACCTATCATTAAAATCATCTATAGAATCTAAAGATTAGAGGGTAACCAATGTAATGCCAGGTTTCAAAAAGGGTTCCAAGGATGATCTACAAAACTAAGCCTGATGTCAATGCCAGGCAGAAGAAACTATTATAAAGAACAAAATTACTGAATATATCAATGGCCATGGTTTAATATGGATTTAGCCTAGGAAAGTTTTGCCTCACCAATCTGCTAATTTTCTTTTTTTTGAAGGCATGACTAAACGTGGATAGCAGTGAACCAGTGGCTACAATGTATCTGAATAAATTTAAAAATCATGCAATAGAAGGCAATATATGGACTGGAAACTGGTTAAAAGATGTTTTATAAAAAAGTATAGTGGATTGGAAATTGGTTAAAAGATTTTTGTAAAAAAAAAAAAAGCCTAGTGCTAAGTGGTCCTTTTACAAAGATGTGCTAACATTTTTACTGTGTGCTAAAAATAAGCCCATGCTAAACGCTAGAGACACCCATTGTCTCTAGCGTTTAGCACACACTAAAACTTAGTGCATGCTAAAAACACTAATGTGCCTTTGTAAAAAAAAAAAAAAAAAAACCCTAAATGTTTAATTGTCTCAATGGAGAAAGGTAATTAGTGGTGTGTCACATGGACCTGTACTGAGAACAGTGACTTTTAAATATTTTTTTTTAATAATCCAGAAACAGTAACAATGAGATGAACAGATTTGCAGATGATACAAAATTGTGAGAAATTGCAGTAGGGACTTTGCAAGACTGGGAGACTGGGCACCCAGATGGCAATTGAAAATTAAAGTGGAGAAGTGCAAAGTGATTTACATGGGGAAGAATAATCCAGACTATAGCTACATGATGCCTGGTTCCACATGAGAAGTCATCCCCCAGCAAAAAGAACTAGGGGATCATCAAGAACAATACATTGCAATCTTCTGCTTAGTATGCCTCAGTAGTAAAAAAAAAAAAAAGGCAAATAGGAATTATTGTATTTATTTCAACAGAGCAGCAGAAGGATGTTCTTTGAAATGGGAGGGAGTATTAGGTGTTGTTTTATCAAGCGCTGGCCCGAAGCTTTAGAAATATAGTGGGCTTGACTTTGGGGTGCTGCTTTCTGTACTACTATGGCAAAGAATATGCATTATTCCCAGCTGCATCAACATAAAATTAAAATTACCACATGAATAACTAACCTCTGGTACTGCAGTACCAAAGATTAGTGAAACACATGCAGAGGTGGATCTACCATTTGGTCACTGATGTACACAAACAGTGAATCCCTTCTGAGTCTGCCCTCTTAAAGGCACATGGGGTTTGCAGTTCATCAAACAAGGGAGGTAGTGCATGCAAATTTATCTCATACATATTGATTGTGGATATCTTGAAAACCAGCAAACAATAGAAGGCAATGATCCACAAATAAGCGTAACAGAAAACAAACAATCAGACCAATAATCTGAAGAAATGTGCCGTTTTTAAAATAGTTCTTTGTCTATCTTATTTGACTTTTAAGTGTCTGATTTGAACAATTCACTCTGTCATAGCTATATGCACATCATTCATATATACTTGTTTAGTCACTTATTTGAAGTGTATTTTGCATGTGGCACACTCATATGGACATGAGGTTTTTCTTTCTTGTATTTTTTATGTTAAGAATTTTCACGTTTTAAAGAGTGTTTTAATGTTATATTTTACCAACGTAGTAAGCTTTTATATGCATATGTTATTCTGTCTTTTATGTTATGAATTTTGATGTTTTAAAGAGCTAATTATTGCCACATTCATTTTGAAATATCTTTTTATAATTTTCATTGATTTGTTTTTTTGTGTATTAGTTTTATCCCTGGTGCAGCTTTTGGGTGAAAAGTGGCCACGTCAGGTGACTGTTTTAATAAACTGCAAATTTCTTCAGATTGTTGGTCTGCTTGTTTGTTATCTTGAAAACCAGACTGGTTTGGTGTGTCTCAAGGACTGGGTTGAGAACCCCTGCTCAATACCATTGCATAAATGTCCACGAGTGAAAACTTTCACACTCTACTAATAAAAATATGCCAAAATTCTGCTTCAGCAGCAGAGTGAGCGACTGCAAATGTTTTTTACACCTTGGAGAAAAAGGCTTTTAGTTTTCTAGTGGCAGAATTCCTGAAATATCTGAAGTCAAAGGTCATGACTGGATTTTCATAGGGCCAGGACCACATTGTGCTTAGTGTACTTTTCATAGATAGACATTCGAGCTTAGTTTATTTTAATTAGAACTGACAATGGGAGACATAGAGGTTGCATCAATAATAATGCTGACATTCTTTTAAAAAAACTGGCACATTTACCACCTGTGATGACTGATCTGCTGGGATGTAGTACTGTGACATCAATCAGAATTACTTCAAGTTTACATTAGCATGAGGTTTTGTTCTGGAACATCTCAAGACTCCTGAAAATAAAATACAAGGTCATACAAAATGACCCTTACTGTTGTGTTTGGGGTGGGGATCTGTTAAATAGAAAAATTCATTCAAAGGATATGAATAAGTTATCATCTGAAATGTGCATTTATGAATTTTGGCACACATTTTGGGTGTGTTCACTGGCAGTGGTAGTGATGTGGATGTATGTCAAAACAGTTCATTGGACATCCTGATGATGTTCTTGGAATGTGTTCCGCAAAGCATGCCTTTTGGCTACTTTCCATGCAGATGGACATATAAAATGATCATGTATTCAGGCATTGGATCAAATAATCATATATATCTAATCCATCATTTTTCAGTTTTTCTCAGGTGTTTTTACGTGCAAACAATAATTCAGTGTGAATCCTTTTTGGGGCATTTTTCTTTGCACACATTATTTTCATTTTTAATTACATTTTTGTCTGTATTTTTCAAGTTTGATTTAAGGGGTAGAGAGTCACCAATTACTTGCTGTAAGTCCTTTAGGATGCTATGCAGGAGAGGGCCCCTTTTTTTATTATATATGTGTTTAATACATTTATATTTTCCTTAGCTTTTTCCAATTTAAAATATTGTGGTGGTTCCTCCATGTTCCTCGTAAGATGTTTATTTTGCTTTCTCGTATTGCAGTTCTTTGTTCATATACTATTGGATACACAGTAGATAGTTTCAGCACATTCCTTAGTGCATTGGGGGGCTTTTATTGCCTTAGAAACTTGGGAAACGCATCTGTGGTTCAGAGTGGAGACTCCAGAGGAACATAGAATGTTCAGGATGGTAAAGTAAACTTGACATATACTACATATTTTCTACATATTTTGCTTTTCATAAGCACCTAAAGACTTTTCTGTTTCCCACATATCTGATACAGGATTGTTTAGGGTTTTTGTTTTTTTTTTTTTAACTTTTCAGCTTGCTATCCTTGCTCTTCTCTGAATTGTCTATTCCAAGTGTCTGATTTAATCTTTATTGTAAACAATTTAGGGCCTTTTTGGAATGAATGGATTAGAAATGTATGTGATTAGATATCCTCAGGATATGCCATATATTTTTCTAGAAAAATAATGTGCTGCTATTCAGATGCAGGCCCCTGCTTGGGGAGAAGAAAGGGTGTGCGATTGCCCATGTCCCCACAATATCCCAGCGGGATGAGGAATGGGGAAGAGTCTGAAAGGAGACACCATTGGTGCTAAGTTCTCTCTCTTCCCCCCCCCCCCCCCCCCCTTCATCCCCTGTGTACTATTCATTCTCTCCATGCTATGCTTTTTTTCAGATTCAGATGTAGGAAACTTCAATGGCATGGCAAAATTCAGCCATGTCTTACAAAAGTAATACATAAATCCCGGATTCCATCAAGTTTTGTGCTCAAATTTCCAACTTATGTGTAAATTTTGGGTGCACAAGTTGCAGAACAGTGCCAGTAACACACTTTAGGTCCCCTTTTACGAAGCTGCAGCAAAAGGGGGCCTTTGTGTTTTTGACGCATGCCAAGGCCCTCTTTTACCGCAGTGGGTAAAAGACAGGTCTGTTTTTCAAGAAATGGCCATGCAGCAAGTGAAGCACTTGCCGTGTGGCCATTTTGGGGAGGGGGGGGGGGAAGGAGTACTTGCCACCACCTAGCTTGGCGGTAACTGGGCAGCGCGTGGCACTGCCTGATTACTGCCGAGTACACAGTGGTGCTACAAAACTGAAATATTTTTGCAGCACCAGAAATGGCGCATGCTGGGGGAGGGAGCTACTGCCGTGCTGCGGTACTTCCCTTTTAGCAAGCAGTAAGCCCGCATTGGGCTTACCGCCCACTTTGTAAAAGTGCCCCTTTATTGTTAAATTAGACACCAATTGGCCTTAAGTGGCACTAATTTGAAGTTATGTACATGACTTCACTTCCCCCAGATTCTATAAAGTGCACCTAGAGATCCGTGCCGAAATCCAAGCGTATTCTATAACAATGGGTGAATTGGCTTAAGCCAGTTAGCATTGTTAATAGCACTTGAGCAATAATGAACACTAATTGGCAATAATTAGAATGTACACATACAACGCCCTAAGCGTATTCTGTAACCCACTGTGGCTAAATTTTAATGCGAGCAGGCAAAAAAGGGGCAAGGTTATGGGCGGTAAATGGGTGTTTCAAAATTTACATGTGTTCTTATAGAATATGGTCTTCTACACCTAAATCTACATGCTGGGATTTATGTCACGTTTTTGTTGGTGTAAATGGAGATGTGTAGTTTTAGGTGCTAGAATATCGACTAAGCGTATTCTATATACCGCACCGAAATCTAAGTGCCACTTTTAGAATACGCTTAGACAGAAATGTTCTCTGCAGATTTCCTAGGCACCATATATAGAATCTGGCCCTTAGGGGCTATTCTATAAACTTAGCACCTAAATGCTATAGTGCGCAACTGCAAAGGGGCATGCTCATGGGCATGTCTTGCAGTTGCATGTGTAAGTTATAGAATACTATTACTTATGCTCGTAACTGCCAACTTTAGGCGCAAGAAATTACACCAGCCTTTGACATGGCATAAATGCTCGAGCCTAAAGTTAGGCATATGCTATGTTCTGTAATGGCAGTTTCATGTATATTTGCTGTTTAAAGAATTGGCACTTAGCACTCATATCAATTTTTGTTGCCTGTGCGGGAGTCTATAGGATGCTGCCATTTCCCCTCAAGGGCACTCCCTCACAGTGTCGGAGCCACCTTGAAACCCCATAATCCCGCTCAAGGGGGAAGTGACACAAGAGGAGTAGAGCCAGGAGGGCTTGGTCCAGGAAGTGTAAAAGACCGGGCCAGAGCTAGGTTAAAGAGGCCGAGAGGGAAGCAGCAATGCAGATGCTTCCAGCCTGAAGCCCTGGGTGTAATTTGACTGTTTTATTGGGAGGGGGCGGGAAAGGGTGGGGTGTGGTGTGGCACATTAGCATATTCATTTGCATACATATATCTCATGCATTCATTATGGTTATGCCAAAAAAAAAAAGACAATAGGAAGCCGCTATGTCAAAACAATGAAGATATAAAGATAATGTTTTTAAACTGAAAATTAGCCCAACAATAGGAAATTCTCTATTATGCCCCCTCTCGCATTCATAGAATTAGCAAGGGAAGAGCATACTTTCCCTGTCCCCCTTCCCTAGGCCTTACACCACCTTGCCCTCTTCTCCTTTTCCAAAGCTCAGCTCTTTCTCTTTCTCCCTCTCTCCTTACCCAGCAATTCCCTCCTCCCCCCAATGTGGATGTAAGAAATATGCAGGCTCTAGATGTAGAATTGTAGTATTAGGGAGGCAAATTGGCTGACAGTGATAAAAGTGGCTTCATGTCTTCAGATGGGTTAGTTCTATGTTTTCCAGACCATCACCTCATACAAAATAGGGGAACACAAAAAAACAAGCAGATAAAAACTGAAATGGAGACCCTCTTCCAAAGAAATGCAGACTCTATATGCAGTGCAATTCTGGTAAAAGAATGAAAACTGCATTTTCTCCTGTACTCTGCTAAAATATAAAATTGATAGATGTACATTTTTCAAAATGGCACATTCCAACCATTAAAAATAATTAAAAATATTTTTCTACCTTTGTTGTCTGGGCATTTTCTAATTTTGTTTGTCCTAATTTGTTCCTCTTTTTATGTCAGCTTTCTCCTAACTTCTTGTCCAGGTCTGCCTTTCCATTTGTTCCCTCTCCTCTTGTTTTTTCTTTCCTTCCTTCTCTATATCTGTCTGGTACTAATCTTTCTTTTTTATATTTCTGTTCTCTGCCTCTATATCCACCTATATATGATGTTTACTCCTTATTCTCCCTATCATCCTGTAGTCTAGTTTCCATTTCACCTCTCATCTACCTACCAGCTTTTCCCATCTGCTTCCTCATCCACTCTCCCAACAATCTCTTGTCCCCTCTGACCTTCTTTTTCCAAATTTCCTATTCCCCTCCTCAGTCTCCAATTCCATCTTTTGTACTCATTTACTTTCTACTGCCCTCTCAGTATAAGAACATAAGTATTCCCATCAGGGCTGGACTTAGGCAGGGGTAACAGAGGTGGTTGCACAGGGCCTTGCACTCCCAGGGGCCCACGGCAGCCTTGGCATCTCCCTGCTTCAGCTGTCATTGCCATCTCCTGTTCTCAATCAAACCGCCTTGGTCAGCTCTCTCCTGGCTGCCTTCTTCAATCCGGGCTGCCGGCAGTATCAGTGAGGTAGTACATCGCCTTCAGCGGCCCGTAAACTTTCTGCTGCAATTCCTGTCCCACATAGGCAGGACGCTGCAATAGAGGGAGAGCTTCCTGGGCCACCGAAGGCAGTGTTTACCTCACTGATGCTGCAGCAAGTGGCGGCCTGGAAAATTGAAGAAGGTAGCAGTGCTGCGAGCCAGAACTAAAGGAGCAGGTAAGAGAGAGCTGAAGTCGGTTAGATCGAGATGGCTGCTGAAGCCCATGAGGTTGGTCTCCCTTTCCCTCTCCTCCGCGCACCCCTCATCCCTTTAGTAAAGCCCTTACCTTAACAAAGCAAGCAAATCTATGAGCTGTTCTATCCACATTGTCATTCTTTATTGTTGGGCCAGCATTTTTATTGGCCCTCACATATTTTCAAGGTGCCGGCTTGAGTAGCATATGGATATACACAGAGGAAGTATTGGTTTCATCTAATTAGTTCTAAATCATAATCATTGTGTCATTTGGAGGGGCTGGTAATAGGGACTCAACTCTATTCTGATGTTTTCACCTAGTAAAGGGCCATCAAAACAGACATTATGAGTATTGAGTGCTTAACAATCAGACTTGCTATTTATAAGTACAGTTTAAAAAATTCATTAAGTTGAGACCTAGGAGCATTTAACATCATTTTTTTCCTGTGCCTACATCAAAGAAAAGATGGTATGTGGGAACTTGCTTCTTTTGCTTTGTGGATGCAGTGGTATATTATAAAAAATGCACTTGCCTTTTTTTTATTATTATTACTATTTCACAGAGACCGCCGCACACTGAGCAGAGGGTTTCAATGTATCATCAGTGATAACCCCTAGATCCCTTTTCTGGTCGGTGACTCCTAATGTGGAACCTTGCATCACATAGCTATAGTTCAAGTTCTTCTTTCCGACATTCATCACTTTGCACTTGCTCACATTAATTGTCATCTGCCATTTGGATGCCTAGTCTCCCAGTCTTGTAAGGTCCTCTTGTAATTTTTGACAATCCTTTTGCGATTTAACAACTTTGAATAACTTTGTGTCGTCAGCAAATTTACTTATCTCATTAGTTACGCCCAGCTCTAGATCATTTATAAATATGTTGAAAAAGCAGCAGTCCCAGCACAGACCCATGGGGAACCTCACTGTTTACTCCATTGAGAATACTGACCATTTAACCTTACTCTCTGTTTTCTATCTTTTAACCAGTGTTTTAATCCACAATAGAACACTACCTCCTTTCCCATGACTCTCCAATGTCCTCTGGAGTCTTTCATGAGGTACTTCGTCAAATGCCTTTTGAAAATCCAGATACACAATATCGACTGGCTCACCTTTATCCACATGTTTGTTCACCCCTTCAAAGAAATGTAATAGATTGATGAGGCAAGACTTCCCTTCACTAAATCATGTTAGCTTGTCTCATTAATCCATGCTTTGATTATGCTGTGTAATTTTGTTCTTATAATAGTCTCTACCATTTTGCCCAGCACTGACATCGGGCTCACCGGTTTATAATTTCCAAGATCACCTCTGGAACCTTTTTAGAAATTGGCGTTATGTTGGCCACCCTCCAATCTTCTGATACCATGCTTGATTTTAAAGGATAAATAAATATATTACTAAAAATAGTTCTGCAAGTTCATTTTCAATTATGTCAGTACTCTGGGATGAATACTATCTTGTCCAGGTGATTTTCTACTCTTCAATTTCTCAGATTGTGCCATTACATCTTCCAGGTTTATAGAGATTTCATTCAGTTTCTCCGACTCGTCTACTTTGAATACCATTTCTGACACCAGTAATTCTCCCAAATCTTCCTCAGTGAAAACCGAAGCAGAGAATTAATTTAATCTGTCTGCAATGGCTTTGTCTTCCTTGTGTGCCCCTTTTACCCCTTGGTCATCTAGCAGTCCAACTGATTCTTTTGTCGGCTTCTTGCTTTTAATATACCTAAAAAATAAATTTACTATGTGTGTTTACCTCCATCGCAATCTTTTTTTTCAGTCACTCTTTGCCTTCCATAGGAGCGCTTTGCATTTGACTTGACATTCCTTAGTTTCTTATTATTTTCAGTTGAATCCCTCTTTCATTTTCTGAAGGATTTTGTTTTAGCTCTAATAGCTTCCTTCACCTCACTTTTTGACCATGCCAGCTGTCATTTGGTCTTCCTTCCTCCTTTTTTAATACATGGAATATATTTGGCCTGGCTTCTAGGATGGTATTTTTGAACAGCATCCATGCTTGATGTCAATTTTTGACCTTTGCAGCTGCTCCTTTTCTTTTTTCACTGTTCTCATTTTATCATAGTCTCCTTTTTGAAAGTTAAATGCTAACATATTGGATTTCCTATGTGTGCTTATTCCAAAGCTCATATCAAATCTGATCATATTATGATCACTGTTATCAAGTGGCCCAGCACCGTTACCTCCTGCACCAGATTATGCGCTCCACTAAGGACTTGGTCTAGAATTTTTCCTCCTCTTGTTGGCTCCTGTACCAGCTGCTACATAAAACAGTCCTTGATTTCGTCAATACATTTTACCTCCCTAGCATGCTCTGATGTTACATTTACCAAGTCAATATCAGGGTAATTAAAATCACCCCTTATTATTGTGTTGCCCAGTTTGTTAGCATTCCTAATTTCTAATAACATTTCTACATCTGTTCATCCTGGCCAGGCAAACGGTAGTACACTCCTATCACTATCCTTTTCCCCTTTACACATGGACTTCAATCCATAGGGATTCCGAGATGTGTTTTGCTTTCTGCAGAAGTTACAATCTATTTGATTCAAGGCCCTCCTTAACATACAATGCTACCCCTCCACCAATTTGATCCACCCTATCACTACGATATGATTGTACCCTGGTTTGACAGTGTCCCACTGGGTATCCTGCTTCCACCAGGTCTCAGAGATGCCTATATATCTTATTTTTTATTTAGTGCAATATATTCTTATTTCTTAGGCTTCTGGCATTCGCATAAAGACATTTCAAGCTATGTTTGTTGTTCCTATTACATCTTGCTTAGCAGTTGACAGTGTTAATTTGCAATCTTTTGTGTGCTTTTTATTAAGAGACACCTATAGTCTACTATGGTCTCTATTGCAACCTCACTATCGGGATACCCTATCTTCCCTGTTTTGGTGATATTGTTACAAGAAATAATTATACTTGGGGAATTACTCCAGAGCACTCGCTAATATTTATAAGCTTAAGATATATTTTGGTATTTCTCCACCAATTATCTATTAAGATAATAAGTTCACAATTGCAGGAATAAGAGGAATTAGATGCTATATTTATTAGATTACATTAACCATTACAGTTTTAAAGAGCAGGAACACTATATATTTAGATTCAAAAGGGGTTTTTATTTATAATACAGTTTTCAGCAATTGCAGCGAGAGGTAGTTCTACAGAGAATCTGTGCTTTAAAAGCATGGCAACAGGTTTAAATATGAATTATAGTTAACTTACAAGTCCTTATTACAAAGCACTGCTGTGGTCCAGCTGATGATGGGCCGCATGAGGTAAGCACATGGTTCAGGAGAGAAAGATAGAGCTGCAGCAGAGGAGCGAGAGTATCTGAATCTGGTAAAACAGCTCCTGTCTTTATACCTTGCAGTTGCAGGAAGACATGTCACATGAATCTCTGTACTTGTTTCCTGGTTTGCACTGGACTGTGGGTAATTGCAAAGCATTATTGTTAATGTAGTCTGTTCACATGATCCACATGTTATAAGTCTTTCTTTCTGCACATGTCCTGGCTTCTTCCTGTCTGTTATTTATTATAGCCCCTGACCCAGCCCTATTGTTTGGGCGAAACACGGCTGTGTCGGGCATTGTTTCATACACGTATCCCTCAATAAAGTCTTTTTGGATATTATACTGATCTGCTGGTTTGTTTTCCACGTTGGATTTGCAGATCGTTTGCTTGTTGCTTTCTGGGAGGGGCAGATATACATATCTGAGGTAACCAGCAATGGTTTAACAAGCAAATGCCTTGTTTATGGTTTTCCTCTGAGTCCTTTGTTTTCAGTAGCTGGATTTACACTTCTCCAGGCTTTCTATCTCTTGGGTCTTTGATCTTTGGAGATGCCTTGATGAGCCTTCAAGTACCCAATTGTCATGCTTTTGTTGTCAGTCCCTCCAGGTGGGAGGAGAAGGAAGTTTTATATCTCTTTGGAGCATGCCCTTTTGCCTCTGTTAAGTGATCTCAGAGAGAGGGGGAAGAGGGATTTGGAGTTCAGATCAGTTTCCCTGTGCAGTTTCAATAAGTCTTTTAAACTGTATTTTTATATTGGTACCTGATCCAGTAAAATCAATAATTCTGCTACACATTTAATTCTGACAATTAACTTATACCATAACAATATCTTTGAAAGATACCGTATTCCGAACCATGCGCTTTGAATGACTATCAGCCTTCCCCCCATTTCTAGTTTAAAAGCTGCTCTATCTCCTTTTTAAATGCTGATACCAGCATCCTGGTCCCACCCTGGTTAAGGTGGAGCCCATCAGGCTGGAATGGGTTCCTCCTTCCCCAGAATGTTGCCCAGTTCCTTACATCCCCTCACAGTCCCAGCCCCAGCTCCAGCTCCATCCCTTTCTCACCTTCCTTCTCTTGCCTACAGTCCATTGTTCTGTACCCATATCTATTGCCTCTCACCATCTTTTAACCCTATTTCCATCCTCACTCAATCCCTTTGGAGACCCATCCCCTTCCTCTAATATCCTTCTCTGGGACTCCATCCTAACAACAACTATTGGGGGCATTCCCTGCATGCCAAGTTAGCCAGTTCCAGACTGGAGATTTTGGGCAGCCCGGATATCACCCCATCCTGGTGCATTATGGGACTTGAAGCACTGACAGCAATGAGAGTGATCAGACACTACAAATCCCACACTGCTTTGGGATGTTAAGTTCAAAACCAGGACTGGCCAACAGTCTTCAGCCTTTCGCGTTTCTTTTATATATCAGCGGTCCAGATTTGGAATTCTTCACCTGCAGAACTTAAAACTATACCAACATACCTTTCCTTTTGTAAAAATCTGAAAACGTATTTGTTCGTTGAATCCTATCATTAATCTTTTTAATTTAGTTGTAATCAGCTTTGAACCAAGTTATGTTAGGAGTTGGTGGACTATAAATACTGTATAAATTTTATTGAAAGTGTTTTGGTTAATAATACATAAGTAATAACGTAACATATAACAGAACCATGATGACTTAAGTATATAACATGAAATAAAGTAGCTGCGTGAAGAAATATTGGGGAATGTTCAGATATCAGACACAATAGGAGTGTGACTTTCCATATTAGTACAGTAAGAATCTAAACATGCCCAGGTCTTTAATGACAACTGAATATTGTGCTGTTTGAGAGCCAAAGCAGATTTATATTTTCTAATTACACTTAAATGGCTCCCACCATTCAGTTAAGTTCAATTTTGAGTTATCCTTCGAATTGCATATGATATGATGCAGTGCTACAGCGAGCATGAGGTTGAAAAGTTTGTGATGATCTTCTGGTAGAGTAATTTCTGGATTGGATGCACATAAAATAACAGTTTGGTAGGATATTTTTATGTTCAATGGTAATTTGAGAATAAGTAGTAACTTGTTCCCTAAATCATTTTACCAAAATAAACATCTTGAATATATATATATATATATATAGTTTTTTTATACAAATTTTAAGTTTACAATACTTTTTTTTCAAGTACAAAGCTTGATACAGAATAGATGATTATAAGACTTTACAAAACTAAGGAAACTCATTAATACATCTTACTAAGTCATTGGCTTTGCCCATCTTTAGTCCACTATAAAGAGGCAATTACTCAATACATAGGAAAAAATTATAAAATAAAATTAGGAAAAAGGCGGCAGAGAGGAAGTTCAAGTGATCTTTAAATTATCACAGCGTTGAAGTTCTTATATTCCTTGGCTGTAGCATAGATAAGTCAGCAGTCTTGGAATCCAGAAAAGAGTTCAATTGTTTAGGATTGAAAAAATATATATTTAACAGAGTTTAACTTTAGAACACATTTGCAAGGAAAATTTAACCAGAATAAAAACGCCCAGCTGCAAAGCTTTAGGGCACAATTTAAGAAACTCTTGCCTTTTCTTTTGAGTAGTTTTAGATACATCTGGATACATTCAAGGAAATTTTGATCTCTATTTAGAAAATACTGCTTAAGTATCCAGTCTCTATCGGGTTGGCGAATAAAGGTTACTTTAAGTGTAGCAGTTGTCAGTCCCACTTTATCATCCTCAGAATTTGTGTTAGATTCAGGTCCTAAGGTTTCCACAGGTTGATCAGTCTATTTCCTCGTTCTAATTCTCTCTTCTGGAAAGGCGAAATGTAGTATATTTTTGATATAGGAGGATGTGACTGTTCAGGAATTTTCAAAACCTCTGTTAGATATTTTTTAAAAATTATAAGAGGTGAGATTGACAATTGCTTAGAAAAATTTATTAGCCTAAGGGTATTAGACCTTTGATAGTTTTCCAGGATTTCAATCTTGTTTTGGAGGACAAGATTTTCTTTAATCATGTTAACTTGGATCTGCTGGCAATCTTGTAAAGTCTTAGAGTGGTTTTTCCATTTCATTATCCATGGCTATAATTTGTTTTTCGAGTGTTGGTATTTTTTCAAGCATTTGGTTAGAATGTTGAATCATTGAGGTAAATTTGTGTGAAAAGGAAGCTTCTAAACCCATGAATGCTTGCCAAATTGTGTCCAAAGTTATGGTCTCTGGTTTTAGTGACAAAAAAGACTTACTTACTAGCCCAATTGCCGATGTTGATTCCATTGATGGCTGACTTTCAAGTGCAGTTTGATTTTCCCCAAGGATATTCTCCCCTCCATCACCCGCTGTTCCAAACGCGGGGAAAGTCAGCATTCTTACATCCGAGGCGGTGCCCTTGACCGGAGACCCTGTCGGCTCTTTGGCGTTCGGTGTCTCCAGAGCCGCACTCAGGGTTTCCGCCGGCGTCGGTGGGGTTTTGCGCGTCTCGGGGCTTAAGGTTGTTTCAGCTTCAAGCCGGGAGAATGGCAATCCTCTCCCCAGACTCACCGGCTGCGAAAGAAGCTCCCGTCGCTGCACTCGACTGCAGAAAGCGGTCCAATATCCCCACCGAAGACACAAGCTGCGCCGCAGGGCTAGTTGCTTGCCTCGTCTTTTTGGCATCGGGTAACAAGGTTTCAAACATGCATGGGATATACATAAAGGAATCCTGTGCAGAAGGAATGGATCCTCAGAAGCTTAGCCGAAATTGGGTGGCGAAGCAGGTGGAGGGAAGAGGGGTTGGTGGTTGGGAGGCGAGGATAGTGGAGGGCAGACTTATACGGTCTGTGCAGAGCTGGTGATGGGAGGTGGGACTGGTGGTTGGGAGGCGGGGAATCCTGCTGGGCAGACTTATATGGTTCTGTGCCCTGAAAAAGACAGGTACAAACAAGGTAAGGTATACACATATGAATTTATCTTGTGGGCAGACTGGATGGACCATGCAGGTCTTTTTCTGCCGTCATCTACTATGTTACTATCCTGCTATAATTGAACAAGAAAAACGCCCAAGTTCCGACCTAAATCGGGAGATGGACGTTTATCTCACAAAAACGAATAACACGGTATAATCGAAAGCCGAACTTGGACATTTTCAAATGCACTTCATCGCGGAAGCGTATAAAGTTGACGGGGGCGTGTCGGAGGCGTGGTGAAGGCGGGACTGGGGCATGGTTATCACCCGAATAGAGATGGGCGCCTTTCGCCGATAATTGAAAAAAAGTATGCGTTTGTAGCTAGAATTTAGGGCACTTTTCCTGGACTCTGTTTTTTCATGAATAAGGCCCCAAAAAGTGGCCTAAATGACCAGATTACCACCAGAGAGAATCGGGGATGACCTCCCCTGACTCCCCCAGTGGTCACTAACCCCCTCCCACCACAAAAAATGATGTTTCACAACTTTTTATTTTCACCCTCAAATGTCATACCCACCTCCCTGGCAGCAGTATGCAGGTCCCTGGAGCAGTTGTTAGGGGGTGCAGTGGACTTCAGGCAGGTGGACCCAGGCCATCCCCCCCCCTACCTGTTACAATTGTGCTGCTTAATGCTTAGTTGTCCAACCCCCCAAACCCACTGTACCCACATGTAGTTGCCCCCCTTCACCCCTTAGAGCTGTAGTGATGGTGTAGATTTGTGGGCAGTGGGTTTTGAGGGGGATTTGGGGGGGATTTGGGGGGGCTCAACACACAATGGAAGGGTGCTATGCACCTGGGAGCTCTTTTACCTTTTTTTGTTTTGGTAAAAGTGCCCCCTAGGGTGCCCGGTTGGTGTCCTGGCATGTGAGGGGGACCAGTGCACTACGAATCCTGGCCCCTCCCACGAACAAATGCCTTGGATTTATTCGACAATTTTTGAGCTGGGCGCTTTCATTTTCCATTATCGCTGAAAAGCAAAAAATGCCCAGCTCACAAATTGTCGAATAAACATGGACGTCTATTTTTTTCGAAAATACGGTTCGGTCCGCCCCTTCACGGACCCGTTCTCGGAGATAAATGCCCATGGAGATAGACGTTTTCGTTCGATTATGCCCCTCTATGTATGTTTCCAGAAAATCTTTAGAGGTAGGTGTGGAACGACTTCCTGCACTTCTCATTCGGCTGCCATCTTGCCTCTCTGACTCCACTCCTTAAAATATATTTTTTGCTTTGTTTAACTTTTTGCCAGTGTGCCACTCCTCCTGGATGTAGATGGTTTTTATAAGCAGTGATTTATATAAAACCCATCCTTGCAAAACCAGACACATCCACTCCTATACCCTCTGTTTTAACAAGGGGGCCCTTTTACTAAGCCGTGTAAGTGTCTACAACGCACCCAACATGTGCCAAAATGGAGTTACTGCCAGACTACCACATGGCTCTTGCGGTAATTTCATTTTTGGCACGCACCTGAAAATATTTTTTATTTCAGGCGTGTGTAACAGACACGCACCAAGTGGGTCATTACTGCCCGTTACCCGCTTGAGTCTTTACCGCCAGGTCAATGGCTAGCGGTAAGGTCTCAGACCCAAAATGGACGTGTGGCAATTTTCATTTTGCCGCACGTCCATTTTCGGCAAAAAAAGGCCTTTTTTACAGGCACGCTAAAAAATGGATCGGCATGCACCCAAAACCCGTGTCTACACTACCGCAACCACGCCTTAGTAAAAGGACCCAAAGGTGCATTAAGAGGTGTCTATTACCTTCAACCGATCCATCTCAGCTAAGAACGGTGTCTTCATTCTCCTGGGGAGGGGGGGGGAGGGACAGTAAAGGTATTGGGTTATGCTGTTTGGAGCAGTGTTGCCAGGTGGGCGGTTTTACCGCCCAATTGGGCGGTTTTCCGCGACCCGCCGCGGGAAATTTTTGCCCGCGGCGGGTTGCGGTTTTTTGGGCTCCTTTTTGGCTTCGGGGCGGTTTTTTCGCCGGCTTTTGCGGTTTTTTCGCCGGCTTTTTTCGGCCGCGGTGGGCGGGGTTAATGACGTTTCTGGGCGGGGTTAGTGACGTGGGAGGCGGGGTTAGTGACGGGGAGGCGGGGTTAGTGACGGGGGGGGGGGGTTAGTGACGGGGAGGCGGGGCCGATGACGGCGGGGGGGGGTTGATGGCGGCGGGGGGGGGGTGGGGCGGGGGGGGGGGGTGTGAGGGGGGGGGGGGGGGGGTGGGGGGGGGGGGGTTTGAGTTTGGGCGGGTTTTGGGCTGGATTTTGGGCTCCTTTAGGCTGGAAAAAAATTTTCCACCTGGCAACCCTGGTTTGGAGTTAGAGTGTGAAGTACAGAACATGTTTTGAGGAACATCAGCAGAAAGCAAGTTGCTTGTGTCATTTTGTAATGGACAGAAGCAATCCTGGAACATTTCACATGCATAGTCTAGCTAATCCCACTCAAGCTGTTGCAACAAGATTGTGCCTGTACTTTGTGTTTAAAGAATTAGTTCTACATTTTGATCGTTCAGATTTCTGTGTAATTTTTCTAAGCGCGTTGGAAGGAGAAAATACCTCCTTTTTTCATTCCTTCAAGGGAAACCAGAAATATGTCTGCTTCAGCACATTCAGTCAATGAACGGCTTTCACATGATGATTAGCTGCTCTAGTTAGCCTGTAGGTGGGTGTGTTTCACAGAAGGAAGCAGTAGGAATGAGTTCTGTCAGCCAGCCCTACTGCTAATTAGCTCTGCATACAACAAAGATAAGCGAGCCAGGGAGGAGGACCCCTAAGGGGGTCTTTTAGATTCTGAGCAATGCCTGATTGGCAGATGTTAAAAGAGATTCTTTAGTAATCCAGTGCATCAATGAACTGCACAAATCTGGTACAGAACTGGAATAATTCAGGCATGAGGAGACTTCGTACATGCAGTCTGAAAAAGGCAGAACCAAGATGGACAAAACTTTCGAGTCCCTGCAGCATGTAGTCACTGAAGTACTACCTCACAGAGATCCGACCGTGGTATTCGGAGACTGTAAGTATGCACAGAAAAGCTTCTAGCAAATGCCAAAGAATTTTCGTCAAATGTTTAGACAGTGTATTCAAACGTCTTGAAGCAACCACGCTAGCATTCCCAGCCCTTACAGCAGTACTCTTTCACAGCTGAAGCATGTTTCGTTTTGCACCAAGAGGTGATCTTAGCTTAATTTTGTTCTTTAAGTAGCACCTTGCAGAATGACAGTGCTATGCTATGGCAGTGTATCGTCCAAGCTGATCCCTGTTTTGGTCCTTTGCTGTATTAAAGGGTGGGGAATTCGACCAAAAAGAGTCAGACCTTATAGTTCACCTGTTTTTTCAGTTTCCTCTTTTTGTAAAAAAAAAAAAAAATTTTAAGAGTACATCATTTGATTTGATATTCTGCGTTTTTACTACAAAATTTTAAAGTAGTCATGTTGATCTGGACGTGCTAATCTAGCCTTGCCTAAAAAGTTGAGAATATTAACAGCATGTAGTTATCCATTTTGGGGGAATAATTGCCCTCTCCTCCCCTCTTCTTTTAACTCCCACCACTGATTGTAGTGTGGGAAGGGAAAAAGATTTAGATAACATGCAGTATATCCTACCTAGGCTTGGTATGGTAAGAGAGAGCAACATTTATGCACAGGATTTCAGACACTAAGCTGCATAATCAAACCCTATACAATTGATCGAATAATTGTTGTAAATTTTCTCTGTTCATTAGCATACATTTTTGATTGATTAGTTACTTTACTCACACTTGGCATATCTGGGTTACGTTTTCATTTAACTTTATTGCTTTCTGATGGTTAAAATAACTTGCCAGGTACAATTTTAGCTGAAATTACTCAACTGCTATATGATATGGAAAGATAAGGTTAGCAGAGCAAGTTTTGTGCTGTATAAACATTTTCGTGACATGCAATCAAACTGCAATATTTGTGTGCCCCGAGGGCACCCTGTGGGAGGTATTATTTCATGCATTTGTCAACAGTTACATTAGGGTTAATAAAAACCAATCTCCTCTCTTACTAGAAAATGGATTCTTCCACCCCCCCCCCCCCCCCCCTACAGAAGAAGTTAAGAACTCGGTTTAAATAAATAGCTTCTAAAGGAAGAGCTTTATCCTGTGCAAAGGCAATGGAAAGTGGCAGATATATAAAAAGTCTGAATAAAAAGGTTTTTTAAGAAACCTGTAAGATTCGGCAACACTTTTTCCTTTTGCCTCCTTTTTAGAAACGGTGTTGATGGTGAACTAAACCTGCATCATGTTTGCTTCATACATACAAACAAACTCTGTCTGTAGTAACTGAAAGATGTTCAAAGAACATAGGAAACTGAATTAGTGTATGTAGCATTCCAGAAGATCCCTGCACACTCCTGAGTTCGAAGTGCATTCCATGTACTATTCACTTTTCACGATTATCTTAACCTTTTTAAAACATCTTCAAAGGGTTATTTTTAAAACATATTTACTGAAGATGAAAGGCTCTAGCTTTTCTGATGTCAAACTTACATGTTTTTCACCCACTGGCTATCCAGAATGAAGTACTAAAATAGGTATGTGATAAAGATGTTTGGCCGGTGAGCTTCATTCATTTGACTGCTAATGCCAGAAGACATTGCAGAGCAGGTCTATCGGAATTTAAGGAGGGAGCCTCATCTGCCTACACTTTATTTATTCAGAGTCTTACCTTGGCAGAAATTGCAGATAACGGGGGGGGGGGGGGGGTTGGGTGGTGGTGGTGGTTTGTTTGTTTGTTTGTTTTTCCCTGCTGGGCTTGTTTTTAACCCCAGAGAATCATGGTCATAACCATTCTACTGCTATCAAGCTGTATCCTCCTCCTCCCCCCCCCCCCAACGCCCCCTTTGACGAACTGCTGTTTTCTCTGCAGCCCAAGAGTTCTTGTTTTCATCAGAAAGCTTTGCTGATGCTGACTACCATAGCACCATGTGTTGTTCTTGTAGGACATTGTTTAAGGCTTACTGTAAGCCTTTGCTGAAACAAGCTTCCCAGGGAAATCACACAGGATACATCAATGAAAAGAAAAAAAGCTTATATTAATCATTCACAAACTAGAAAGCACAATTGAGAACAAAGATGTTTTCTTATAGGAGCCATGTAGAGACCCAACATGTTCTCCCTCTACACCTCTCCAAGTTTCATACCCTGTGTCCCTGCAGCCCCTTCAGAAGAGAAAAACTGAAAACCAGCACACGTATGCTTCCTTGTGCTGTTCAATTGTATTTACCACTTGTGTTTAACCACTTAACAGCTATGTTAACTAGTCATATGATCAATTTCTCCCAGCCATTGCAACTCCACCTTTCATTTTTCACTGCTTTAACACCCCCCCCCACCCCCCCACCCCCATACTGAGACCTCTTGGTCACTACTGGAGCCATTCCTTCTCCCTTCCCAAGCTTGTGCTGGCCACTCCTCCAGGCCTACCTGTGCTTTATGCAACTTCTCCTTTGCCGTCCATTCCCACTTCGCAGGCCCTCCTTGCTCCTGTTTACTGCTGCTTTTTGTTTATCATCATTTATTAATTTGATATACCATCTCTTTTGAGCACTGTCCCTAATGGGCTCACAATCAAAGCAGTATATTGTACCTGTGGCATTGAAGGACTAAGTGACTTGCCCAGGGTCACATAGAGCTGCAGAGGGAATTGAACCTGGTTCCAATGGCGTAGCCAGGGGGGGTGCCAGGGGAGCGGCCACTCCCCCAAACGGAGTTCTGCCAGCTCCAGCGCCTATTTTTTTCTCAATGTTTTGCATTGAGAATGTGCGCCAGCGCCGGTGGAAGTCCGCTCTCGCTCCCCCCGCACCGTCAACCTGGCTGTGCTTCTGCCTGGTTCCCCAGGATCTCAACCCATTGACGATCGTTAGGTAGCAGTGGGACTTGAACCCAGTTCACCAGGTCTGCAACCCGTTGCACTATTAGGCCACTCTTCCATGACATTTTGTATCTTCCTAATTTGCTATTGCTCTTTACTCTTGAGTTGGCACATGCTTCCTGCCTCATGTATTTTCACCACTGAAAGTTGCCCCAGTTGATACCTGTTTCCTACCAACTCAAGTCCTCTGTTCTTGCAGGAAACTTTCCAATTTCCACAGCACTGTGATTCACTTTTACCCAGTAAATTAAAGTTATCACCTTTGAAAATTAAAAGAAATGGTTGGCCACCTAATCTCCCGATCTAATCTCCCCCTTCCCTCCTTCTCCAGCCCCTAGATCTTCCATTTTCTGAAGCAGGAGCTATTCATAGAGCAGCAATAGATTATGAAGGCAACAAGTCAGCACCCACTCCGCATCCAGGTTTTGCCCCCTTTCCAGCTTCTCCATATGGGAGTTGAGGCATAGGAATGGAACACTCTCAGGCTCAGTTCCAAGATGGTTCACCTTTACAACATGAGTCCTAGGGCCAAGCCAGGCTTCAGAAAAGGCGACAGCGTAAGAGAAGGGAGTTTATGTGAAATAAGTCCACAGGTGAGCAGGATGAGAGGGGTTCTGGCCCACTGCAGGAGGATTTGCTGCTGTAGAGTCCAGGGGTTGGCAGAATAGCTCATAAATTGCCAGTTTAAAGACCTGCTGGCTACTAGCATCCTTAATCATAACCAGCTAGGCCTGCCAAGTACTAGCTGGTTAGCAACCAGTGCTTGCAAAATAAGCAAAGATTATTTAGAGGTACAAACAGGGAATGATGCTAAAAACACTTTTATTACTATGTACCCTGTATGTATTTATGACAGTCAAGGTTGATGCCGCCCCCCCCCCCCCCCCCTCCATGCTGTTTTGATCCTCTCCCTTTCCCTTCAGTTTATTGGCAGGATAGTAGCACTTCTTATCTATGTCTGTACCTCATTTGCTAGCATCAGTCTGAAGGCTGAATGGGCAGAATCAATGGATTACATGAGCTTATGGGGTCTTAAATTGTTCATACTTAATATTAAAACAGATCAAGTAGAAAGCAGATGAAGAATAGATGCTGCAGGTGAGGGGAAGAGGCTGTTGCTTCAACCTGGCCATGGCGTACTAAGGAACGACATTGCCATGGATGAGATGGTGGCCAGTGCACCAGCCTATCTACTGGAAATTGCCAATGCAGAGGGTCCCTCAAAAGCCCAAACCATTCACCCCTATTTTACTGGAAAACCAAAGCCAAAGAACCTTGTATTCTTGAAAAGTTTGAATGATGCCAACAGAAAATCATAGGGTGCTCTCATCTGATCCCTTGTGCTACCAACATTTGTAGTTGAGTGAGAGTACCCTATGATTTTCTGTTGGTATCATTCAAACTTTTCAAGAATACAAGGTTCTTTGGCTTTTGTTTTTTTTCTGAAACTTATCGCCTCACTATTCTGCTCCTTTGAAGACAACACGAGGATTTCTTCCTTCATTTATTTCCGACTCGATTTTGCCAACACCCCCTCCTAGGGCAGGATTACACTTTTGTGAGCCCTAGACAAGAAGCATGTTGGGTCCCATCCGAAATAAGCATACATTTTAAAACTCCCACAAATCACTGCAGAGGAAAACCAACAGAGGAGGAAGGAGCAGGTAAGAAATGCTGCTCATTAAGGCCCCAGTGCTCCAAAGCAAATTCGGGTGCTAGAGGCTATTAGTGCTGGAATAGCACCTGCATTTGCTTGTGTCGAATGCTCAGAGCTGACAAGCGAGTGAAATAATGAGCTCATCGGCTCTGAGCGCAATGAGCATATGAATGCATGCTAAAGAGGTCATCCTGTATTCCTCCTGCATAGCACGCCAAACAGGGGTGCTCTTCCTGTGGCAACCCCTATGTCAACTCAGAGCTGGCGTTAGGGTTGTGCCAAGACATCGGGAGGGGATGACCTCCTGTCAAATTAAAGCCCTGGTGGTCCAGTGGACCCCAGACCCCCCCACCCTTCCAAACACACAAAGGTCTGGTGGTCCAGTGGACCCCCAGACCCCCAAAAAAATAAAACCCTGTGGGATCGTTGGCCAGAACCCCTCCCATAGACTAGTCCCAGTGGTCTAGCTGTGGGCCCCCCAACCCAACCCCCTCCTACCTTGGAGGAGGGGGTTGGGTTGGAGGACCACTGCTGGGCCACCGGGGCTAGTCTATGGGAGATCCAGGCCAGGGGTCCAACAGGATCACCAGGGTTTTATTTATTTTTGGAGGACCACCAGGCCCTAGTGTTTTGAGGGGGTCCACTAGAGCACCAGGGCTTTTTTTTCCTTTGAGTCTGGGCATGTGCTTATGAGCTATGCTTAATGCACAACTCTTGAGCGCATGTGCCAGACACTGTTCTCTCACGGCTCTCCCTAACACTCAAACATGTCTAAATTTGCATGTCATTAGCATTGAGCACACTGTTGTGCATAACTGCGTTAGACTTTTGAGCATCTATGTCTAACTCCTCTTGTCAGCTGGAGGACAATACATAGGGGTTATAGAGAACAGACAAACCTCTGAGGACAGTGGTGTTTCCTGTCTCCCCCCCCCCCCCCCCCCCTTTCTTTCTGCCAGCAGCTGAATTACCAGGACCAGACCAGAACCTACTTTGAGAGCCACTGAAATAGTACAGCTGAGGGCCATCTCCTAAACACACACGCCTAATTTGCCTATGCCTTATTCCTACCCTGCCCCCTCCCAGTGCCAGCCTTACTAGAAGTTACTATTCACTTCTTTGTAGTGGATTTGACATTCTGTGACTGGGTTACCATGAGCTCAGCTACTTGAGTGAATAGAAAAGAATCCTGAATGGATGGTAATGAAATGTTCAGGCTATGTAGAAAGAAAGAGCAGCTACTGTGTGAGAGAAGAAACATATGGCAGGTGTGAGCAAAAACAATCGTAATTGACCCATTAGAACAAACCACAAGTTGAGATGCATGGTAGGAAACCAGAACAAGATTTTTTTTATTTCTCCTTTGAAATATTTTAAAGCATGCTGTGCAGCTAACATCTATAATCTTATACCATTGGTATAACAGCAATATGTACAAATCATTTTGAAGCTCATTTATCAGAATTCAAGGTCTATTGTCACTAATATTATGTATTTATTGTTTAAATGTTATAGTTTGTTCTAAACATTTATATGCTCGACCATATGTTTGTTTTTATGTTTTATTTTGCCATTATTCGTGTTCTATAGGACACTTGTCATAAATAATAGATGAAATGCGGCTGTATCAGGTTGTTTTCTAATAAAGATTCTTTTAATTGGTTTGACTCTGTAGTCGTCTCCTCCTTTTTTTTTTTTTGGCCGTCTCCACTTCTATATGCTGTAATTGGATGGTGAAACATATTCTGCTTACCAGAATTTTGAGGTGCCCTTCTATTATTTTGTTGATCTTATGCAGGTCTCTTAATTTTCACACCGTTATCTAACTCGGTAGACTTTGTAACAGGGTTAAATTATAGTACCAAACTATTAATGGTGCTTTATAAATAGGACATAGATAATACAGTATTATCCTCAGAAGTGTTTTGCCAGGTGGCATGAAGGAGTAGGCAGATGGGGGCAGGAGAGTAATGCACAGTATTATCAAATTTAAGTAGCCTGCACATTCAAAAGGTCCTAGGAAGAACACTGCAATGGCATGAAGAAGAGGCCTAGCATGAGGATTAAAGGGGGTGGACACAAAAACAAGTGACATCAGAAGATACCGCTTCACAATGAAGGTGCTGGAGACATAGAAAGGAGTTCCAGAATAGTTGGTGGAAGCAACAATAAAAATGCAGAAAGGATGGTCTAAAGTGTCTGGCCATGGACAGAGCGATTCTGAAATGATTTAGCTAAAGGAATAGCAATGTAACAGTCTCAGGGCAATAGTTACTAATGTGTGCTATGGGGAATAATGCATGACATTTGCCTCAACGTGAGTTAAACAGCAAAAGTGTGCATTATTTTATCATAACATACAAACACTATATAATAACAAAATGCAATGCATGCAAATCTATTGCAAAGAGCCTCATAATTCAAATTGAATAATGCAGCTTGCAATGAACTTCACAAGCTGTGTTATTCTTGGAAAAAATAAATGCCAGTGTTGAGTGGGTGTTATCCTCCCTGGGAGCATCAGGCTGCTAACACACAGCCAGATGCTCTGGATGATATCTTTAAAACAAAGGGCCAGTGCTAATTGAAATACAGTACAGATCCTCTTCCCCCCCTTTCCCGCTACCCTCCCTTCTCTCCAGCAAAGAGCTCATCATTTCTCCAAAGACACCTCTGGACCCCTCCTCACAACCTCCCTACTTCCCTGGAAGACATCCCTAAACCCCTGAAGTGGGATATTTTGCTTGGGTGAGGTGAGAGAGAGAGGAGGGAGGTCCGTGCTCTGGCCCCTTTCAAGATGCTCCCAGGGAGAAGAATAATACAGCTTGCCAGGCTGATCATAAGTTGCATTATTTATTTACAGTGGGAGTCACTAACCTGCAGCACTGAGTTACCACATGTTAGTGACTCCTGTAATAAATTAAGCTGTGGTAAAATACAATATTTTACCATGGTTTATTCATTTCTCTCCTACGCTGGCGATCTCAAAATTGCTCTCCCTTAATATGGTCTTGTGTAGTTGTATGACGTTTGCTTTTTAGCCACATTGAGAGAAGGCATTCGGCTTCAGTTAAGTGAGGAAAATAACTCATGTTATCAACTTATATGCAGGAGCAACGTGCAGATACTTTGTACCTGCAAGAAGTCTCAAAGCAAAATGCCATAGGTACTTTCACTTTGAAAAATGGTGCAAAGGCTCTGGGTAAAACATGCCCTTGCACTCTGTCCCCATACAGTGAAAGAAGAGAAAGTAAGAGGGCCATACAGTTTTTATCTGCAATCGGGTTGTAGTTTTTATGGAATAAAATTGTTTTCCATAAATTGCATGTTAATGAGCAAAAGTTTGTACCTTTGATTCCTACTATAGAAGGTTTAGTCAAAAATATAGAAAGAGTTTTTCAGCATTGTTAGTGGGTTTTGTTTTTTTAAATTTATCAATACTTTCTTTTTTTCAGCAAGTGTGATTTAGTCCCGGAATTTTGTTCAAAGATTTCTCAAGTGATAGTGTTAATACCATAAGTAATTCTTTTTTGTCTCCTCCATGTTGTAAACTGTAATTATTATTATTATATAATAAACAGGTCATTCATATACAGGCAGTTTTTATATGAGGCAATCTTCAAACACAATACCACAACATCATGCCAATACTCCAGAGTAGTTTTATTATTATTATTATAGCTGAAGCAAAGTCACATTCATTATTAATACATGATTAAACCAGTAATCCAACAATACTGCTAACGGACAACCTTTTATTTGCTAATTTTAACCTTACGATGTCTTCCCCTTCACTGATACATGTGATATAAAATACACATACCTTATCCTAATTTCTCTTATTTGAGGGCTGGCCAGTAGTCATCACATTCTATTCTGGCAGAGGGCATTTACATAGTAACATAGGGGTCATTTTATTAAGCTGTGGTAAAAAGTGGCCTGCGGTAGTGCAAGTACAAGTATATCTTTTGGGCACGTGCTGGGCCATTTCTTACTGAATCTAGGAAAAAGGGCCTTTTTTAAAGGGTCAGGAAAATGGACGTGCACTAAAATTGAAGCCGGGGTGCGTCCATTTTTAGCCTGAGACCTTACCGCCCTGCATTGACCACATGTTTGTGATGCCCTCCGAAGTAGTCAGCCAGGTTTTGAGTGGAGGGGCATGTTTGTTGCTCTCTAACAGTAGAGTGGATGGAGGTTAGGCTCCTAATTAGGGTGAATATTTTTTTATTATCAAGGGTGTCCTGGCCCATTTGGCTACTGTAGTATTTTTGCTTGGAACTGGTTACTTTTTGTTTGTCGTGATGAAAGGAGATTTTCCATTTGGATCTACTATTAGTAGCTTTGCTTTTTCACCATTTCTTTTCAAGGTTTTTGCATTTTCGTTTTAATTATGATAGTTCTTCTAAGAACCATGGTGATTTTTGAGATGCTTTAACTTTTTTGGTAGTTATTGGTGCTGTTTTATCCAGAACTGTTCTGACTTTGATATCCTGGACCAATTTTACAGATTCTTGTGTGGAGCTTTCAAGGGGAAGGGCATTTTTTTTAGTTTGTTCTAGAATATGGATTTCATCGATTTTCTCTCTGGTGATGATAAATTTAATAAGGTGATAGTGGGTGATTCAGAAGGTAGATATTAATGGTAAAGTCCAATTGGAAATGGTAGGACCATGGTATTGGTTCCATATTAGATCCAATTACGTTGGTGGGATGGAACGTAAGGAAATCTAAAGTGTGGCCTAGCTCATGAGTTGGACTTCCCCCATGTATAGCAAGTTCAGTTGTTCTCAAGAATGATTAAAGTTATGTACATTGGCATTACCATCATTCTCTAGGTGTAGGTTTAGATCTCCCAGGATAACTACTTTGGGAACTGAGACATTGCAAATGAGATGATCTCCATTATGGTAGATTCAGCCTTATCCCAGGGTCCTGCTGGATGGTAGCTAAGGAGTAGAGTGATCTGATTGGCTCCTTTAGAGTTGTCATGGAGTTTACATAGCATGTATTCCAGTTCTGGGTAGGGACTCCTATACTAACTAAGGGACATGTGTAGAAAGCTCTTAAAAATCAGTGCTAGACCTCCTCATTTTTATTTTAGTCTTGGAGAATGGAGAATGTCATATCCAGGTGGGTATAGGTGGGGTAGTATTGGGCTATTGACTTCTGTGAGTCATGTTTCAGAAATAAACAAAAATCCTAGATCAGACGATTCTAATAGTTCCCTTCTTAATAAAGCTTGTTCATTATGGATCTTACATTGATATAGATTGCTGGTGCAGGTGTTGAATGGGCACTGTGGTCTGAAGATGATGATTGATCAGGTTCAGAAGAGATCGTTTGCTGGGGTTGACCATTGGGCTTGGTGAGAGGCCTATGGACAGATGGCAGGCATGGAACACTTTGGACCAGGTGTCAGAGCTCTCTACAAGGTGTCTGCTAGTGGTCTGGGTTGTTTACGGGTATTGGGTTTTCTTGGTAAGGTCGCAGATTACTGGAATTAGATTAGTGCTGGTGTTTTCATGTAAGTTACCCATCGTAACGTCTAAGAGGGTGAAGAATAGTAGTAGAGACACCTCATTGTGGGATGAAAAGGGGTTGGATTGGAAAAAGTCACACAGGAGCACGCTTTGGTTATTCTCTTTCTGTGTGTGTGTGTGTGTGTGCGCATGCAAGTTTGTGTACTTATGTGAATTCAGGCAACGTTCGGTTTCATTCTTTACCTGGGGTGGACTTCTCACTTCTTTCTCACCTCAGTCCTGCATTATAGGCTTTCAGTATCATTCTTTATATGGTGTTGCCTTTCTCATCTTTCTGATTCACAGGAGTGCAATGATTCCTGGCTGCAGTTGACTCTCCTTTCCTCCCCATCCTGTTCTGCGAGCTAGGAAGTGAAGTCAGATATGCTGTCTCCGGTGGCTTCTATCAATCAAGCGCCCTCTTCATTACCTTATTTGGGATAGCAGGTTGGGTGCGAGTCAGCAGCTGTGTGGTCTGATGCAGGTTGGTGGAGGGAGTGGCCTCCAAGGAGGAGCAGGGAGGGTCACCACTGTGTTCCTGAATGGTCCGCTGCGCTGGGGTCGGTGAAACTCGAGGCCCAGTATTGATCTAGCTCCGATCGCCGAAGTGGATACCTCGGGGTGCAATGCCACTCTGGCACCATGTCGTGTGCCGGTCTGTGTCTGGCGTGGGCACCAGTGGAGATCCCAGGGCGTAGTGCTGGATATGATATGGATGTTAACTGTATGTATTTTGTCTTATTTATTAACCTTGCTCTGAGGGCTAATTTAAAAAACAACAACCTATAGCAGACTGTTTTGAGTGTATTTGAAATTGTTTCTCTGGCCTTGAATGATGCAAAAAATGTAATGTAATCTACAAAATATAGGAGGAGAAACATTAAAGACAGTTTAAGGTGGATGAAACAGTCTTTGAGTGTACACCAAGTGGCATGGTGAAAGAAGCCAATTCACTTACACTTGATTGCTATAGTTCCATATCATCATTTTGTGGTTAAACTGTTTTGCTGTCTTGCTATTTTTTAAATAAACATTAGTAGGCATCACCCTAACACATGAGTTCTCAACCCGGTCCTTAGGACACACCCAGCCAGTCAGGTTTTCAGGGTACTCACAATGAATATGCATGAAATAAATTTGCATGTACTACCTCTACTGTATGCAAATTTATCTTATGCATAGTCATTGTGGGTATCCTGAAAGCTAGATTAACTAGGTGTGTCCCAAGGACCTGGTTACTGAATACCTGCACTAGCGTTTCTAGATTTAAAAAAGGTTTGGAGAAGTTCCTAGAGGAAAAGCCCATAGTCTTTTTGGGGGAAGCCACTGATTGCCCCGGGATTGGTACCATGGAATGTTGTTACTAATTGGGTTTCTGCCAGGAACTTGTGACCTGGATTGGCCACTGTTGGAAGCAGGATACTGGGCTAGATGGACCATTGGTCTGAACCAATATGGCTATTCTTATATTCTTATGTTCTGCAGTTTCACAACTTTGAATAGTTTTGTGTCATCTGCAAGTTTGATCACCTCACTCTTTGTTCCCCTTTCCAAATCATTTATAAATATGTTAAAAAGCAGTGCTGCTCCACTATTCACCTTCCTTCATTGAGAGAAATGGTTATTTAACCCTACCCTCTGTTTTCTGTCTTTTAACCAGTTCCCAGTCCCGTACAGATCATTGCCTGCTATTACATGGATTTTTAACTTTCTCAGGCTCTTATGAGGGATTTTGTCAAAAGTTTTCTGACAATCTAGATACACTACATCAACAAGTTCCCCTTTATCCATGTGTTTATTCATATATTCAAAATAAATGTAGCAGATTGGTGAGCAAGACTTCCCTTGGCTGAATCCATGTTGACTCTCTCCCATTAAATCATGTTTGTCTGTGTTCAATAATTTTGTTCTTTATAATAGTTTCTACCATTTTGCCTGGCACTTGACATTAGGCTTACCAATTTGTAGTTTCCCAGATCACCCCTGGAACCTCTTTTAAAAATTGGTGTTACATTGGCTGCCTTCCAATCTTCAGGTACAATGGACAATATTAATTTCTGGTTACAGATTACCAATGGGAGACATGCAATTTCATTTCTGAGCTCCTTCAGTACACTGGGTTGTATGTCATCCAGTCCAGGAGACTGATGCTCTTTAACTTGTTGATTTGACTTATTACATCTTCCAGATTCACCAACATTTCTTTCAGTTCTTCTGTATCATCACCTTTAAATATTATTTCTGGCACAGGTAGCTCTGTTATGTAATGTCTTGTTTATGAGCATTCCTGGTTCATGGGCCCAACCAGGTAGGAGCTCTTTCCCTCCCCCCCCCCCCCCCCCCCCCCCGGTCAGCTGTGTTAGTCTCTTGTATGTGTGATATCTGGGGCCTCCACTCTCTCTCCCTCCTTCTGATTCTCCCCCACTAACTGACAAGTAGCCTTCCTAATCTCCCCCCCCCCCCCGAGTGACATAAGCATCCCTCCCAAACCTCCTCTACTGACATAAGAAGCCCTTCCGGTCCCCCAACAATCAGGATCCACCAACCTGGGAAGGCTTCTCACTCCAAAAATCATGACCTCCCCCAACCCCCTGAGAACCCCCAGGACTTAACCAGGGGACATCCACAGTGAGCTAGTGGGTCCAGGCAGAAATAGTATGCCTACATTCCTGCCTGGTCTGGTAGCTGCTGCTAGGGGTCAGTGGCTGCCTTGTTAAACCTAGAGGTAGACCAGGCATGAATAGAGGGAGTCCGCTACTCCTAGGGCCCACTAACCCACCATGGATGGTCCTGCATAAGTCCTGGGGGTTCTAAGGGGGGGTGCAAGGTGTGGGGGATATTTATTTTAGATGTAGGATTAAGTGAGGGTTCTTGATGGGAGGGGGGTGGAGAAGCATGCCCTGGTGTAGAGATCTTGATTGTCGGAGGGAGGATCAGGAGGGCTACTTATGATTGTCAGGGTGATCGGGAGGGGCACTTATGTTTATTGGGGGAATCAGAAAAGGTGCTTATGTTTGCCAGGGCACAGATCGTGTGTAGGGGGAATGTTAGAGGGGAGCAAAAAGGAGCAGCCAAGGGCAGCAGAACTATTAGACTTCCAATAGTTCTACTGCATCTACCATCTTCTCTTGAGATGGTATTTGCAGCAGTGCTATGGGCAGTCATGACATCTAGCAGGTGGTCATGATCGTCAACTTGTGTTTGGAACAGTAGACAGTGGAGGCATATCAACAATATCAACAAAAAATGTTTACATAATCATTCTTGAGGGCTCTGAAAATTAATTTACAACAGTGTTCTCTAAAACTGATGTCTAGGGCATAATTGTACCTGATAACTCTGTGTACAAAGACATTACAATAATTCAAGTGTGGTAAAATTAATGCTTGGACTAGGAGTTGGAAATGCTCCTCATTTAAATTTTTAAAAACTGTTAAACTAGATGCAACTGCCTCATTCTAAAGAATATCTTCCTAGCTATTGAATTAACTTGCTATTCAAATGTTAGTGTGACAACATCCAAGTTGACCCCTACTACACTGACAGATGTTTCAATTGGTTGGATAATAGCTTAACTCAATTTAACAGATTCAACAAGGGAATTAGTAGAATTGCCCAACATAATAATTTAGTTTTGTTCATATTGAGTTTTAGTTTAAACAAAAAGCTTCAACTTTCTATCATATTAATACAATTTTCAGTTTGAAAAACTTATTGAGCATGGTCTTTTGCTGCTGGTGTTAAAATTAGAATATTATCTGCATAGTGTAGTTCTAGTTTCTGGAAATTTGAATCACTTCTTCCCATATATAGTTTTACAATCTATATTTATTTATTTATTTATTGCATTTGTATCCCACATTTTTCCACCTCTTTGCAGACTCAGTGTGGCTTTGCTAACCGGAACCCACTTTAACAAGTTCTGAAAATCTCATGTTACAATTCATAATGGGATACAGCTGCATTAGGGTGCACTTATAGGTTTTATGGTTAAATGATCTGGTTTAACTGAATTTTCTTCATAAAATACATTTCATATTAGATTTTTCATACAAAAGACTTCCACTGTGATATATTCTCTCAAGTTTTTAAAAATGTATAATGGATTCAATTTATCCCCACTGGTTTTAGCTTTCAGAAGGCAAATAGCAGCTAAATGTCAGGTTCCTTTTTCAATTCTACTGTCAGAAAAGGGGATATTATGCAGATATTTGATATGTTTTGCAATGCTTTAAAAGCTGTTTCTAAGATCCACATAAGAAATTCTGAAGGAGTAGGGCTTATAAACTTGCCTGTGAGGAGTAGCTTAGGGGTCCTTTTACTAAGGTGCACTGAAAAATGGGCTGTGCTAGTGTTGGCGCACGTTTTGGGTGCACGCAGATCCATTTTTCAGCACGCCTGTAAAAAAGGCCTTTTTTCTATTTTTGCCAAAAATAGACGTATGGCAAAATAAAAATTGGTGCACGTCCATTTTGGGTCCGAGACCTTACCACCTCCCATTGACTTAGTGTTAAGGTCTCACGCATTAACCGTGCGGTAATCATCTACGCGCATAGAATGATGATTACCGCCCGGTTTCTGCCACGCACCGGAAAATAAAAATTATTTTCCGGCGCGCATGGCGGATACATGTCAAAAATGAAATTACTGCATGGGCCATGCAGTAGCCAGGCAATAACTCTGAATTGATGCACATTGGGCATGCACTACGTGGCTTAGTAAAAGGGCCCCTCAGTGATTAGCGCAGCAGCCTGAGAACCTGGGGAACCAACTTCAATTCTGCAGCTCCTCGTGACTTTGGGCAAGACACTTAACCCTTCATTGCCCCAGGTACAAAATAAGTACTTGTATATAATATGTAAACTGTTTTGATTGTAACCACAGAAAGGCGATATATCAAGTCCCATCCCCATCCACTACCTTGCACTGTTCAATTTCTGCTTCTGTCTACGTGGATTCTTCCACACATTTAGATGTTTAGCTTTCATTTGTATCCCTAGGACTTGCACTGGGCTCTGAGGAGGCCCTTTCTGCACTGGTTTCATGCTCCCTGGTGGTTGCTTCATTGTCTGGAATGAGTAACTCTGATCTAAAGTCTAGTTCATGTACTTGTAAACATTCAGACTATTCCAATGCATTTACTTCTTTCCTCTGCTCCTCCTCAACATTTTCCACCATAAGGTGTTGAAGGGAAAGAAGGAGTTCTGATACTACTACTACTACTACTACTATTTAGCATTTCTATAGCGCTACAAGGCATACGCAGCGCTGCACAAACATAGAAAAAAGACAGTCCCTGCTCAAAGAGCTTACAATCTAATAGACAAAAAATAAATAAAGTAAGCAAATCAAATAAATTAATGTGAACGGGAAGGAAGAGAGGAGGGTAGGTGGAAGCGAGTGGTTACAAGTGGTTACGAGTCAAAAGCAATGTTAAAGAGGTGGGCTTTCAGTCTAGATTTAAAGGTGGCCAAGGATGGGGCAAGACGTAGGGGCTCAGGAAGTTTATTCCAGGCGTAGGGTGCAGCGAGACAGAAGGCGCGAAGTCTGGAGTTGGCAGTAGTGGAGAAGGGAACAGATAAGAAGGATTTATCCATGGAGCGGAGTGCACGGGAAGGGGTGTAGGGAAGGACGAGTGTGGAGAGATACTGGGGAGCAGCAGAGTGAGTACATTTATAGGTTAGTAGAAGAAGTTTGAACAGGATGCGAAAACGGATAGGGAGCCAGTGAAGGGTCTTGAGGAGAGGGGTAGTATGAGTAAAGCGACCCTGGCAGAAGATGAGACGGGCAGCAGAGTTTTGAACCGACTGGAGAGGGGAGAGGTGACTAAGTGGGAGGCCAGCAAAGAGCAGATTGCAGTAGTCTAAACGAGAGGTGATGAGGGTTTTGGTAGAGTGCTCGGAAAGAAAGGGGCGGATTTTACGGATGTTGTAAAGAAAGAAACGACAGGTCTTGGCAATCTGCTGGATATGAGCAGAGAAGGAGAGAGAAGAGTCAAAGATGACCCCAAGGTTTCGAGCTGAGGAGAGAGGGAGAATGAGAGAGCCATCAACAGAAATAGAAAACGGGGGGAGCGGGGAGGTGGGTTTGGGGGGGAAAATGAGAAGCTCGGTTTTGGTCATATTTAATTTCAGGTGGCGTTGAGACATCCAGACAGCAATGTCAGACAAGCACGCTGAAACTTTGGTTTGGATGCAAGGTGAGATATCAGGGGTAGAAAGGTAGATTTGGGAGTCATCAGCATAGAGATGGTAGGAAAAGCCATGGGATGAGATTAATGAACCAAGGGAAGAAGTGTAGATAGAAAAGAGGAGGGGACCAAGAACCGAACCCTGAGGTACGCCGACAGGCAGAGGGATAGAAGTAGAAGAGGTTCCACCAGAGTGAACACTAAAGGTGCGGAGGGAGAGGTAGGAAGAGAACCAGGAAAGGACAGAGCCCTGGAATCCAAGTGAGGACAGGGTATCGAGAAGTATGCTGTGATCGACAGTGTCAAAAGCAGCGGAAAGATCAAGAAGAATGAGAATGGAATATTGACCTCTGGATTTAGCCAGTAATAGGTCATTGGAGACTTTAGTAAGCGCAGTTTCGGTTGAGTGGAGAGGGCGAAAACCAGATTGTAGTGGGTCAAGAATAGCATGTGAGGAGAGAAAATCAAGGCAGCGGCGGTGAACAGCACGCTCAAGTAATTTGGAGAGAAAAGGAAGGAGGGAGATGGGTCGGTAATTAGAGGGACAAGTAGGGTCGAGTGAAGGTTTCTTAAGGAGAGCTGTGACCACAGCATGTTTAAAGGCAGCAGGGACAGTCGCAGTGGAAAGTGAGAGGTTGAGAATGTGACAGATAAAAGGAATAAGAGCAGGAGAGATGGCATTAAGAAGGTGGGTGGGAATGGGATCAGAGGAACAGGTGGTACATTTTGAGGAAGAAAGGAGAAGTGTAGTTTCCTGAATAGTAACTTCAGGAAAGGAGGAAAGGGAATGAGGGGAAGGAGAGAGAGGGGAACGGACTAGTGGAGGGAGAGGTGGTGAGGTAGAGAAAGCAAGGTTTATCTTTTCAACCTTGTTGTTGTGATACCACTAGGGCCCCTTGAGAGAAATCCCCATAGTAGATGGGGGCACTGCTGTAGTTCAAACACGTGTAAATGACAATTTTGAAAGCCTCTATTTACATTTGGAGATCTACACAATGCAGAATTTTCAAGGGGGGATTGGCTTGGGTATGCCAAAACTTACACATAAGTTGCCCATCTTACATATTGAATATACATCTATGTAAAAAAATGTACCCATCAGATTTTGCACCAGCTCAGAGGTATCCTTGCTTTTTAAGGGTCCCTTTTACCAAGCTGCAGCAAAAGGGTACAGATGCTGGCGTCACGTTTTTTACATGCGCACTGAGGCCACCTTTTACCGCAGCTGGTAAAAGGGAAGTCTTGCCTTCCTGCAGGAAATGACCACGCAGCACTTGCCACATAGCCATTTTGGGAGGAAGCCTTTACTGCTACCCATTGAAATAACAGTAAGGGCTCCCACATTAACCCATCCGTAACCGGGCAGTGCGCGGCACTGCCTGATTACCACTGGGTACACTCCGGCACTACAAAAATAAATACATTTTTGTAGCACCGGAAATGACAGCGTGCCAGGGGTGGGAAGTACTGCCTGGTTGCTGTGGTAGCCCGGTAGAACTTCCTGTATAGCGGTACTTTCTGTATACCGAGCGGTAAGCCTATGTTGGACTTTACTTGGTCCATTTTTTCTTGTGGCCAAGCCTCAAAAAGGTGCCCGAACTGACCAGATGACCACCGGAGGGAATCGGGGATGACCTCCCGTTACTCCCCCAGTGGTCACTAACCCCCTCCCACCCTCAAAAAAAACCTTTAAAAATATTTTTTGCCAGCCTCAAATGTCATACCCAGCTCCCTGACAGCAGTATGTAGGTTCCTGGAGCAGTTTTAGTGGGTGCAGTGCACTTCAGGCAGGCGGACCCAGGCCCATCCCCCCCTACCTGTTACACTTATGGTGGTAAATGTGAGCCCTTCAAAACCCACCACAAACCCACTGTACCCACATGTAGGTGCCCCGCTTCACCCCTTAGAACTATGGTAGTGTTGTACAGTTGTGGGTAGGGCGGTTTGGGGGGGCTTAGCACACAAGGTAAGGGAGCTATGCACCAGGGAGCAATTTCTGAAGGTCCACTGCAGTGCCCCCTAGGGTGTCCGGTTGGAGTCCTGGCATGTCATGGGGACCAGTGCACTACGAATGCTGGCTCCTCCCACAACCAAATGGCTTGGATTTGGTTGTTTCTGAGATGGGCGTCCTTGGTTTCCATTATCGCTGAAAACCGACAACTATCTCTAAGGATGACCATCTCTAAGGTCGACCTAAATGTTGAGATTTGGGCGCCCCCTACTGTATTATTGAAACAAAATATGGACGCCCATCTTGTTTCGATAATACGGGTTTCCCCACCCCTTAGTGAGGACGTCCTGCGAGGACGCCCTCAGGAAAACTTGGGCACCCCGTTTGATTATGCCCCTCTATATGTTTCCCAGGTTAACCCCATTTGGAGATGTGCAAGGAAATTCTATAAATGCTGCTTAAAATTTGGGTGCACGCACAATTTGCACATGCAATTTGATTATCAAGCCTAATAGCACAAATAATTGGGTGCAAACAATCAATTTTTGGTGTTGATTGGCTACAATATAGATTTACATATACATCTTGCTAAGTTCTATTCTATAAAGATGTGCACACAATTCCTTTAGCATGCAACCAAAAAGGAGGCATGGCCAAGGGAGGGGCATGGTCAGATCATGGACATTCACTAGAGATGCGTGCACTATTATAGAATTCAGGGAATCTGCATCTAATGTAGGTGTGGGGATTTACACCAGCGATTAGTTAGTGTGAATCTTCGTGCTTAAAAGTTGGGCACTGATTCCAGCGCTACTCACTATTCTATAAATGGCACCCAACTTGGAGTGCCAATTATAGAATAGTGCTCAGTGCATTTTTTGGCACCTACATTTGGGCACCATTTAAAGAATTTAGTCCTTAATGTATCACTTTTAGAAGAGTCAACCTATTTCAAGAAATATTAGCAAAGACCAGTGAGAAATTCCATGTGTTTAACAAAGCCATAATGAGGGGTGTACTAATACATTATTCTGTGAGGAAGAGGAAAAGAACCAAGGACATAAAGAATTTAGAAAATGAGATTAGTAAATTAGAAAGTCTGTGTATTAAAGACAGAGATAACAATGTATTGATAAAATTATAAAGAATAAAATACAAATACAATGGGATTTTGAGTCACTAAGCAGATACCTTCATGCTCCTACAAAAAGCAAATTCCTGTGCAGAAAATAGCATAGTTGTCATCTACTGGCCAAATATTTAAAAGCTAGAAGAAAGAGCAAACCCAGGAGATAAAGAACCCAAATGGGGCTACTCTCTATAAATATAAAGAAATAATTCAGCAATTCCAATAGTTTTATAAGGAATTATATAGCTCAGGTAGGGGGAGCTTACTAAGGCACAAAAAGATAGACTGGGTGTACATATAATTAAGACGATTTCTCTCTCAGCTAATAAATCCTTATCTCTATGTAAAGTACCTGGCCTAGATGGCTTCACAGTAGAATTTTATAAAGCTTTCCAGGATTTACTTATCCCTAAGCTTAAACAAATTTACCAAATATTTATAATTCAAGAAAAAGTGTAAGAGTCCTCATTAGAAGTGCTAATAATTGTGTTGAAAAATCTGGACAGGGACTTGTTGCAGTCTCAAAACTACCACACCATTTCTTTAATTAAAATAGATGTACTAGGAATTTGGTGTGGATTTTGTACATAAATGAACAAGATTTTAGGAAATGGTATACACAGTGATCACACTGTGTTTATGAAGAATAGGTTTGCATAAAATAATATCCAGGTCCTCTGTAGTAACTTAAATATAGCTAACCTGCTTATTTTCGACACAAATCAGGAGATGGCAGCTCATCTCTCAAGACCGGCGAAATCGGCATAATCGAAAGCGATTTTCGCCAGCTTCAACTGCAGTCCGTCGCAGGGGCGGCTAAACTGTTAGGGGGCGTGTTGGAGGTGGAGTGAAGGCGGGACGGGGCGTGCTTAACACATGGCCGCCCTCGGCCGATAATGGGAAAAAAAAGGCCAGCTCTGACGCGCATTTGACCGACTTTATTTGGTCCATTTATTTTTAGGACCAAGCCACATAAAGGTGCCCTAAATGACCAGATGACCACCGGAGGGAATCGGGGATGACCTCCCTGTACTCCCCCAGTGGTCACCAACCCCCTCCCACCCTAAAAAAAAACACATGTTTTGCCAGCCTGTATGCCAGCCTCAAATATCATACCCAGCTCCCTGACTGCAGTATGCAGGTCCCTGGAGCAGTTTTAGAGAGTACTGCAGTGCACTTCAGGCAAGCGGACCCAGGCCTATCCCCCCCCCCCCCCCCCCCCCCCGCCTGTTACACTTGTGGTGGTAAATGGGAGCCCTCCAAAACCCACCCAAAACCAACTGTACCCACATCTAGGTGCCCCCCTTCACCCTTTAGAGCTATGGTAGTGGTATAGAGTTGTGGAGAGTGGGTTTTGGGGGGATTTAGGGGGCTCAGCAATCAAGGGAAGGGAGCTATGGACTTGGGAGCAATTTAGAAAGTCCACTGCAGTGCCACCTAGGGTGCCTGGTTGGTGTCCTGGCATGTCAGGGGGGCCAGTGCACTACAAATGCTGGCCCCTCCCACGGCCAAATGCCTTGGATTTGTCCGGGGTTGAGCTGGCCGGCTTTGGTTTCCATTATCGCCGAAAACCGATGCCGGCCATCTCAAACCCGGCCAAATCCAAGGCATTTGGCTGGCCCCAACCGTATTATTGAAACGAAAGATGGCTGCCCATCTTTTTCGATAATACAGTTCGGGACCGCTCTTTCCGGCGCCGGCCAAATAGATGGCTGTCCATATAGATGACCGGCACCATTCAATTATGCCCCTCCATAGGACTCTTTTACTAAGCTGCAGTAAAAGGGGCCCTGCACTAGTGGTGGTGGCCAGTTTTGCCATGTGCCAGGGCCCCTTTTACCTCAGCAGGCGAAAATAACCAAAAATGAAATGGCTGTGCGGTAAGTTTGCACTTGCCGCACAGTCATTTCAGGGGGGGAGTACTTACCACCACCCATTGAGGTGGCAGTAAGGGCTCCCATGCTAACCCAGCGATAACCTCCTGTGGAAATATTTTTTCAATATTTCTACTAGTTCCGGAAATGGCGCTCACTGTAGGTGGAACTGCCACCTGCACCTGCGGTGGGCTGTCGGTAGTTCTGAATTGCCATATGGCAACCCTTTAGTAAAAGGGCTCCTTAATGTCCCTCTAGCATTATCCTTAAATGCAGAAAAAGCATTCAGTTATGTAGAATGGGAATATCTGTTTCCAATTCTACAATGATTTGAGTTTGGACAAAAAGTCATAACTAAGGTGCAGATATTGTAAATCATCCAGACTCTATGTAAACAAAATATCCTCCAAATCCCTTAGGATATTTTGAGGAAAATGCCAAGGTTTACCCCTCCCCCTTCCCCATCTTTTTTTAACCTGACATTGGACTGCTGGCATCAGATAGAATAGAGAGAGAATACAAGTTCTCTGGATATGCAGATGATATTCTTCTCTAGTCAGTGTCACTTCAACCTAAACTCCTAAATAGCATGTCCTTGTTTTATGAATTTTCTGTATACAAGATTAATTGGACTAAATCACTTCTGAAACCTTGTTGGACTGGGAGGGGAGTACCTAACACAACAGATTCAATGATATGGAATATGTACACAAGATAGCACAAGAGCTAATCTCTAAGTGGTTACCTCTATATCTTTACTGGTGGAAAAGACTTGAGGCAATCACAATGTTTATATATCCAAAGATAAATTGGGATTCATTTTCGAAACATTCAAAAAGTGGCAGATGGAGATTGTTTCGTCCAAAACGTCCAAATCACTATTTTGGAAACCCATTGTTAATACATTTTTCTATGCAGTTCAACTGCAGTGCATTAGAATCATAAGGAGGCATGTTTGGGGTGAGATTTGGGTGTTCCCAGAACTTGAACATTTTTCTGCCATAATGCAGCAAAGCAAAAATGTCCAGGGCTAAAAGTTAGACATTTTGGTCTAGATTTGTTTGTCACAACTAAGTCGCAAAAAAGTGCCCTAAATGACCAGATGACCACTGTAGGGATTAAGGAATGACCCCCCCCCCCCCTTACTCCCCCAGTAGTCACTGACACCCTCCCACCCCCTAAAGATGTGAAAGAAACAGTACATACCAGCATCTTTGACAGCTTCAGATGTTATGGCCAGTGCTATTAGAGCAGCAAGCAGATCCCTGCAGTAACCTAGCGGTTGATGCAGTGTGCTGTAGATAAAAGGATCCAGGCCCATATCCCCACTCTGTTACACTTGTGGTAGAAAGTGTGAGCTCCCTAAAACTAACCAAAAACCTACTGTACCCACATATTGGTGACACCTGTAGATATAAAGGCTGTTGTAGTGGTGTACAGCTGGGTTCAGAAGGTTTTTGGTAGGTTTTGGAGGGCTCACCATACAATATAAGGGGGTAACAATGAGATGTATATATGGGACCTTTTATGTGAGGTCCACTGCAGCACCCCCCTAGGTTGTCCCACTGCTCTGCTGGGATGTTTGTGCTAGTCTACTAAGAATGCTGCCCCCTTAGACATCCCACTGGCTTGTTTTTCTAATTTTTCCATTAGACTTTTTTGTTTTTTAATGGTCACAAAAGTAAAATGCACTGAAAACAAGAAGTCTACGAAATGGCCATTTTCGAAACAAATGATAGACGTTTTTCAGGTTTGAAAATGGCCATGTTCACCACTTGATCTTTGGACATTTTCAGCAAAGAGTCCAAAATCAGATTTAGATGTCATAGCGAAAATGCCCCTTATGTCTTAATCAAGCTATCAATAGCTTTCCCTGATGCTTTTAAGGTTATCAATAGAAATCAAACAAAATAAAACACCTTAAGAGTGGACTAACACGGCTATCACACTCCTCTACCTGATGCTTTTAGAAATAATAGATCTAATACTCATGAAATTTTTTGAAATTGAAAATCCAGGCATATAGTATTATGTACCTTGAAACTGGATAAATTTAGAGGTGGTGTTGACTTCCCACACTTTGTGGCATATCACTATGCAATCCTTTTAAGGCAGGACAATTTCTGGTATCACCAGCCTGCAGAAGTAGAAGGTCCAAGCTGGCTTGTGTTGTAAACAAATCAAGTTCACCCATGGCTCTTAACTTCCCTATTGCCGATCACCATAGAGGCTACAGACAAATCTAGTGATCCTAGTTACATAGACAGCCTTACTATTTCTAGATAATTTAAATGAGGCATGATGGTCTGACACAAAGTGGTTGCCACTTTGGCTTAAATCCTGCCTAAAATTTATAACAAAGTTTTAAATTGGTCTCTTTGAAATGATACTATCCATAGATAGTATCATTTCTGATAGTTGTCATTGAGATCTTGAGGGATGTTTCACTTAACCAATAAGCAATACTATCAATGGTTGCAACTAGTCTAGTAAAATTAATGCTACTTGACCTGGGTACTGAAAAAATATGGGAAAAGAAATGTGACATAACACTTTTTCTTCATGAGAATGGGAATCCTGGTAACAAACTTCACCAAGCATTCATCCAGTTTAGTGGCACAATGTACTTTTACGTACATCGAATGATATGGACCCCCAAATAAAATAGCTAAGTTTATAGGTCAAGCCAATGACAAATATTGGAACTGCTCAATTGAAATTGGTACCTTATTACATATGAGGGTGAATTCTATATATAGCGCTAAAAAAGTCAGCGCCAAAAAAAGCCCTATTCTATAAACTGTGCTTAAAGTTAGACATGATTTATAGAATAGCGCTTATGCCGGGGAATCACAGCTAACTTTAGGCATGGTCTTTTGCATCAATTGAAATGTTGTGTAAATGTAAGGACTAAATTAGGCGCATATCCCCCTCATTTTATAACAATGCGCATTTCGCTCATGACCCTCCCATTTCTGCACCCCTAATTTTATTTATTTATTTATTTTGCTGCATTTGTAGCCCACATTTTCCCACCTCTTTGCAGGCTCAATGTGGCTTACATTATGCTGTAATGGCAATCGCCATTTCCAGAATGAGAAATACAGAGTATTATTGCATTTAAAGTACATAAAATATAAAATAAATTAGAAGTAAATAAATATACAGTTCATTTCAGGCAGTAGAAATCAAGGGGTGATATATAACATTCAATAGTGACAATGTGTTTGAAGTAAACAAATAAAAGTAAAAACAAATAAAAAGAGTTCAATGTTAACTTGTTTTGATAAAGTTTTGATGTCAGGTCATTTATGAAGGATCCTTTTGATGTCTTTTTGAACAGGTTAGTCTTTAATAACTTCCAGAAGGCTGTTAACTCGTGCATTGTTTTTATGTCATTTGGTAGTGCATTCCATAGTTGCGTGCAGATGCTAGATGCATATATTGATTTATATTTAAGTCCTTTGCAACTGGGGTAATGGAGGTTCAAGAATGTGCGTGATAATCTTTTTATGTTCCTTGCATGTAAAGTTTAGGTGCATATATTTCAATTATATCCATTTAGTGTCAATAATTGATTGCAAACAAGCCAATTAGTGCTAATAAGCTTAATTTGCACATGCAATTTGCAGCGACTTTTATAGAATTCGAGGATTAATGTTTTACTGCTCAAAATTTTGTAACTTTTACACCTTGTTATGGCAGTGGATTTGTAAACTATTAGATGTTCTAGAAGTTACACCACAGAATAATAATGTGGAGATCTTTGGTTTCACAAAAGGTCTAAACTAAGCCAGAAAATAAGTCATTTGATGTATTTCAAGCATTAGCTCTAAAAGTAATTCTCAACAAATGGGAAATGGATTTAAAGTCAAAATGAATATGTGGTAGTACTTGGTGTGTCTTACATCCAAATATGAATCTGTAGCAGCTTAAAGGAATAATAAGTTGGTTTATTTTGATAAAATATGGCGTCTGATTGAATGGAATTTAGCAGTTTAATCATGGCTGTTTAATGTTGAAGTATATGGATTTGGATCGTCTGGCTATTAAATGTAAAAATGTTCATATTCCATGGATCTTCTCCCTTTCTCCTTCCTTTTCTGGTCGACTATTGCATCCGTTTTATGTTTGACTGATTCTTAGGATGTGTAGATGTCTGTCTTTTTTATTCTTGTAGAACATAAAGTTGTTGAACTCTAAATGGTATCTCCTGCCCTATTGCCCTATAGAGAGTAATTTTATAAACCATTTCTTGCAAAAAACCCCTGATTTACACATGTAAGTGGGCACCTACAAAATATCTACTGCTTTAAAAGTATGCACTATGACATGATGGAACATATTTTGCTTGTAGATGTGTACAGGGATGGAGTTTCCAAATGCACTTGTAGACTATAAATGTTAATCTATGTGCCTACTTGCACAGTTCAGGCACCAACATTTATGCATGTTCGAGAGCAAATGTTAATTGTCAGTAACTGCATGGTAGGTATGATTTCTGCTGGTTATGTTACTATTTTACAAAGACACACAGGACTAGGTTCTATATATTGCACCTAAGAAATCGGTACTGAAATGAAATTCACCTAATTGTATTCTATAAAGTATGACTTCATTTAGGCATACTTTATAGAATAAGCCTAAATTTCCACATGCTGGTCCACGTGACTAAATTTAGTTGCGGGCAGTTACGGCAAGTAAAACTTGGTGTAATACCTAAATTAGGTGCAGACTGGGTGTATTCTATAACAATGTGCACAGATTTTAGATACGTCCAGGACCTGCCCATTCCGCTCCCATTGCCATGCCCAGTTTTCCATCTTGCAAATTATAATTTACATACAGCAAGTTACAGAATGCGCTTAGTTCTTTCAGTAATTTCTAATTAATGCCAATTAGTGTCAATTGGTAGTTAATTGGCATTGATCAGCATTGATTGGTTTGTAAACTAATTAAGTTGCACGTGCAAATACAGAATACGACTGTGTTTGTGTGCACAATGTAATTCGCTCTATATAGAATCCAGGGGATAGCAACTATTGGGGTCGTTTTCGAAAGAGAAGGACGCCCATCTTTTAACATAAATTGGAAGATGGGTGTCCTTCTCACAGAGTCTTCCAAATCGGTATAATCAAAAGCCGATTTTGGATGTCCCCAACTGCTTTCCGTCGCAGGGACGGCTAAAGTTCAAGGGGGCGTATCAGAGTCGTAGTGAAGGTGGGACTTGGGCCTGTCTAACACTAGGACGTCCTTTACCCATAATCAAAAGAATCAAGGACGTCCATGATGAACACTTGAACAACTTTACCTGGTCGTGTTTTTCTTACAACCAAGGCACAAAAAGGTGCCCGAAATGACCAGATGACCACCGGAGAGAATCGGGGATGACCTCCCTTTACTCCTCCATTGGTCACTAACCCCCTCCCACCCTCAAAAAACATCTTTAAAAATATTGATTGCCAGCCTCTATGCCAGCCTCAGATGTCATACTCAGGTCCATCATAGCAGTATGCAGGTACCTGGAGCAGTTTTAGTGGGTGCAGTGCACTTTAGGCAGGCAGACGCAGCCCCCCCCCCCCCCATCTGTTATGTTTGTGGAGGAAACAGTGAGCCCTCCAAAACCCACCAGAAATCCACTCTACCCACATCTAAGTGCCCCCTTCACCCGTAAGGGCTATTGTAGTGGTGTACAGTTGTGGGTAGTGGGTTTTTTTTTTTGGGGGGGGGGTTGGGGGCTCAGCACACAAGGTAATGGAGCTATGTACCTGGGAGCAATTTATGAAGTCCACTGCAGTGCCCCCTAGGGTGCCCGGTTGGTGTCCTGGCATGTCAGGGGGACCAGTGCACTACAAATGCTGGCTTCTCCCATGACCAAATGGCTTGCATTTGGTCGTTTCTGAGATGGACGTCCTTGGTTTCCATTATCACCAAAAATCAGTAACAACAAAGTCTAGGGATGACCATCTCCAAGGATGACCAAATTTCAGGATTTGGGCATCCCTGACCGTATTATCGAAACGAAAGATGGACATCCATCTAGTTTTGAAAATACGGGTTTCCCCGTCCCTGGATGGGGACGTTTTGTGAGGACGTCCAAATCGAAACAAGGACGTTCCTTTCGATTATGCCCCACCACGTGTCTTAATAAAATGGGAAGTAAATGCCCATTTAGGAGCTCTCATAAAGCAGGTGCTCTGTTATAAAATTACCCTCATAGAGCTTAGCTGGAGATTGGGGGCTACACTTATCTTTTTTTGGGGGGGAGGATATTCAGCCTGTGGTGTAAGTGGCTTGTAAGCTACTTCCAGCTGCAGCCTGACCTAACTCCGGAAATTCAGTGCTAGGGCATGCACAGCTCCTGGCATTGAATATCTGGGTATGTCTGCTGACCTGGAAGTTAAACAGTGTCCAGTTAACATGTCATATAAAGTTAGGACAGATGTTTTGCTGTCCTAACGATATGCAGTTACTTAGCCAGTTAAAGCCAGATTCAGTAATCTGTGTCTAAAATGTAAGTGCATTGGAATAATACGCATAACGCTATTCTATAAACCATGTCTACAGTAATACATGATTATAGAATAGCGTATAAGCCAAGGAATGCGCATACATTTAGGTGCAACCATTTACATCGCTGAAAACCTGGTATAAATACTTGAGCCTAAATGTACAAGCATTCTCCTGAATTCTTTAACAACGCATGTAAATTTGATTGGCACCCTTGACACACCTACACTCCTCCCATGGCCATGCCCCTTCAGCTAAGCCCGTTGGAATTTATACAAGCCCCTTTTTAGAATACACCTAAAAAGAAACACATGTATATTCCTATTATTACCAATTAATGCGAACCAAATAATTATCAGCCAATCACTAATTGGTTCATTAATTGAGTAGCGCATGTAAATTGGACATGCACACAATATAATGCTCGCTACTCACCACACCTTATATAGAATCTGGCCTTTAGTGTCCTGAATATTGCTTCTAGCTGACTAAGTTGCTGCTCCATTCTAACTCCAACCCAGGGCCGTCCCTAACGTAGCCAATTAGGAGGATGGCTGGTTAGCAGAGATAGTCAGTAGCACTGACTGGTTAACTTAACGGAAAATCAGCAACCAACCCTTTTGAATATCAACCCCTTTATTGTTTGCCCTTTCCGAAAAAATTGTGTGCACCAATTATTGCTCAAATCTGCTCCTTGAGGTCACTATTTTTTTGCTGCTGAAGTACTTATACTTCAGATATGTTAGGACGGTGCTAGAGTGGGTCTATGGTGACGAGGAACAAAGCAGTACAGCTGTAAACTATTCATATCCACGGTGGTTTGAGCATAACATTACCAGATAATTGCAAGCCTTTCAGGAAAAGGCAAAGCTAGTCCTGGTTTTGCTGTATTACACACAGGAACTTGTGGTTTTAATTTCCCCGCAAAGCCCATGCTTCCAATGGGTGAAACCAAGGTCAGCTTTACTTGTCTGTAATGATCAAGGAAGATTATGCAAGAGAGGTCTTTCAAAAATATCAAGCATTTATTCCTCCTCAGGAACTAGAAATTATAAAAAAAAAAAAAGCCAAACCTAAAGGTCCGATGATTTGTATGTTTCAATTGCTGCCTTATAATTTTAACAATGATTTTGGCAGTATTGATGTTTAGAAATCTTTAAGGTTCTGCTCTATGGGGACAATTCTACAACAGGGCATCACCATTTAGGCATCCTGAGCCCTCACGTGGGAACCTGGCTGCCTAGGTTCTGTTACAGAATAGCATGGCCTCGCGGTGGGAGGGGCCCCACTGCCTCACCACCCTGCAGCTCCCCGCTGCCTCGCCGCTGCAAATACCTTGGCTGGCTGGGGTCCCCAACCCCCGCTGGTCTCCAGCGCCGCTGCATTACCTGCCCTGCTGTCTCTTCTCCTCACGTCCTGCATGCTCCTTTTAGTGAGGGGAAGAGAGAGTAGGGCAGGCAACGTTGCGGCACCGGAGAGTGGCGCTGGATAAAGGCTTCAGCTGGCTGGGGTTGGGGAAACCAGGGACCCAGAAGAAATTTGAGGGGGCCTAGGCCCCTGTGGCCCCACCTAGCTACACCACTGCAGAATAGCAGTGTAACCCAGTATTGGTACAGCTAACTTTTACATACCCACAGCCTTAGACCTATAAGCTATATGCATAACTGTAGTATGGCTGCTTTTTATATACCACCTTTCTGTGGTTACAATCAAAGCGGTTTACATATAATATACAGGCACTTATTTTGAACCTAGGGCAATGGAGAGTTAAGTGACTCGCCCAGAGTCACAAGGAGCTGCAGTGAGAATCGAACCCAGGTTCTCAGGCCAATGCATTAACCACTAGGCTACTCCTCCACTCTCAGTGTTGTAGAGAATCAGCTTGAGGGCACTAGAATTCCCATTTTAATTCCAGGTTTCTATATGGAGATACTTACAGAGGAAGAACTTTGTTCACTAGTGATGAGACAGAGTATAGAGGTTGTCTCTAGTTATTATTCTTATTCCCAAACATTCTTCTGATGTAAACAGATCAGGTTGAAGGAAGGTTTGCTTTCAGCCATGTTGTTACTTCAATGCCTGACCTGTGTGCAATAAAACACATATTCTATACGATATGATAGAAGACTCGGATATTGGGATTGCATTTATTACAGAGACATGGCTTACCAGTGTCGTCCTAGTTGTAAGATTTTGCACATTCCTAGGGAATCCAAGAAAGATGGTGGATTAAGGGTGATTAATAAAGTGGGGGTTTTTTTTAACAAAACTGTTAACAAAATTGATTCCTACTCTGAATCAGGTTTAGAGAATCTAGCCTGCCAGTTGTCTGGAGATTGCTCTACTCAACCTTTTGCTCTGATTCTTATCTATAAACCTCCTGGGCTTTGGACTAATATTTTTCCTCAATTTTATGAATTTGTATTGGATATATGTATAAGATTTCCCTCAACAGTTTTGCTTGGTGACTGTAATTTACATTTGGAGGATTCTATGGATAGGGATGCAATGGAATTTCTGCAGTTATTAGAGACATTACATTTTATTATTCCATCTTTTACTCCCAACACATGAGAAGGGTCTGGATCTAGTGGTGTCCACCATTTTTTCTTCTCTTTCTTTTTGTGAATGGATTCCCGTTCCATGGACTGGCCATTATGTATGTAATTTCACATTGAATTTTAACTGCTCTTCTTTTTATCATCATGAAAAGAAGTATTTCTTATCTCAGGCAAAATTGAGGCCGATACTTTTTGGAAGCAAGTTTCTTTGTTGTTGACTACTAAAGACAAAACTGTCTTGATTGAGCAACAGGTCTGAGAGCATTGTTATCGTTTTGGATTCAATAGCTCCTTTAAAAAATAAATCTAGTTTTAGAAGTAGGAATAATCCATTGTTCTCAGAGAAGTTGCAGGATGTAAAATGAGAATGTTGCTGTTTAGAACAAGCATGGCAGAAGAATGAAGACCTAATTCTGAAGAGAAGTTGGAAGGCCTCTTCTTTTTATTATAAAAGCAATTAAGATTTTCAAAGAGATCTCATTATTCAGGGCTGATAGGAATAGAAGGGCCTAATCTAGCTAAATGTTCCAGATAATGAAATGTTTGACCACCTGTTCCACTACTTATACTGAACCTAATTCTAGTCGGCTTGCTTTATATTTTTCACAGAAGATAGATACAATTTATCAGTCTTTTTAAGGAACATCTAGTCATTTTTTGTCAGATAAAGTAATTATTGTTTCAGATGATAATTCTTTTGCTAGTCCAGCACATAGGATCTGATTGTCCTTTACAGAGGTTTCTGAGAACGAGCTATCTGCTATACCAAAGTTAGCTGTTTCCATTTGTGCTTTAAATAAACATTGGGCATACCTCTTCTGAGAACCTCCAGCTTTTATTATTCGTTGGTTGGTTTATTTGGTGAACTTAGTTTTAAGTTAGGGCTACAATTCAGTGTTAATGGGAAATATTATGTTAACTCCTATCCCTAAAGCTACTGGTCTTGATCTTTCCTTACCAGCTAGCTTTAAACCCATTGCATGTTTAGCCTTATCGACTAAGTTAATTGAATTTTTGGTCAATTATCAACTATCAAATTATATATTATAATTTGATTTATTAAGCTCTTCCCAACATGAATTCTGATGTTTTTATAGTACCAAAACTTTACTAATAGCTTTAACATCTGAAATTAGGAAATTATTGAATAAACAGTATCAATAATTTGTATCAATAACAGTATCAATAATTTGCTACAATTTGCATTCGGCAGCGTGTAACACTGTAAAATCATTAAATATTGCTTTGTAACCTTTCTGAATTGGGCATTTGAGGTCGAATTTTGATGTGGTTTGAAGGTTTTGAAAAATAGACATTACCAGGCTCTTAAGGATGGTGTTTTTTCTCAGGCCTGATCTCCAGTTTCCCCTGTTCTTTATAATCTTTTTATTAGAGCTGCACTATTAACGTGTTAAACAATTAACTAGAAATTAACACTGGGAACTCACCTTAATTCCTTCCATTGGCTGCCTCTCTGTATTCTAAACCTCATTCAGGTGCTCCAATAACCTCTATTTGCATTCTAAGCCTTACTGTGGCTTACTAGAGACATCGAAAGGAACATCTCTCACCATTGACCCTGGTAGAGCTGCCAATTCTCCCTCAGAGTCACCCATACTGCCGGCTCCCTTCAGAGCTGCTACTGTTGCTGCTGACCCCCCCCCCCCCCCCCCAAAAAAAGCTGCTGATACTGCTGAACCCCCACCTACCTCCCGAGAACTGTTGGTGCCACTGACCCCCCCCCCCCCCACCACCTCAGAGCTTCTGTGTTGCCTCTGACCCCCTCCCTTGTGAGAGCTGCTGCTGTCACTGACATCCTCCTCTGACCCCCCCTCCCAAGAGCTGCTGGTGTTGCTGGGACCCCCTGAAAGATGTTTGAACCCCCCCCCCCTCACTCGTAAGAGTTGGAAAATCATTAGACATAAGCAGCTGTGCAGTTCATTCTCTCTCCCTTACTGAAATCGTATTGCAAGGGGAGGAAAGGGTGAATGGCTGCATATTGGACTGCTTTTTCCTCTTGTATGTGCCTGAAACTGACTGCTCATGTGAATTGCGGGGGCCTCTGTACTCTGTACCGTCCCTCCGTCCCTAGTTCACATGAGCCCTTGGCTCTAGGCAGGCACAGGGGAAGAAAGCATCCAGATATGCAGCTATTCACTCTCTCCTCCTCTTGCAGTACAATTTCAGCTGGAGAGAGGCTGATCAGCACAGCTGCTGCCTGTGGCTGTGGATAACAGGGAGCTGTGTAAGGGAAGGTGATTGTGTGCCATGGGGATGGGGGGGGGGGGGGGGGCTGCGCAAGGCAAGGTGATTTTGTACCATGTGTCACCCATCACGTAGGTGATGTCACACAGCTGACACCATGCTTCCAGAAGGGAGACTACTAGTTGCTGACAGTGATGTGCAGTGGTAACTTAAGGGACTGATTTACTAAACTTTCAGACATAGAATGGAAAAGAGCCTAAGAATATGAGGTGTTAAAAGGAGCTGCTGCTGATAACAGAGGGGATTCCTCCTCTCCCCCCCCCCCCCCCCCCAACCCCATACACTGTGGATGATGTTGTGTGTAGGGTGGAAACAAGAGAAGTTTCAGCTGCCAGCTCCTAAGTTTTGGGACTGGTTCCTAGATTCAGTGAAAATCTGTTGAGGCTTGACTTAAGTGCTACCTTATAGAATAGCACCTAGTGCAATGCAAGTAATTGCAGCTTTGTGGAGGAGTAGCCTAGTGGTTAAAACCAGGCTGATAACTAGCAAAGCCAGGTTCAAATCTTGCTACTTGTCCCTGTAACCTTGGGCAAGTCACTTAACCTTCCAATGCTTCCAGTACAAAATTAGGGGGACAGGAAAATGCCTAGTGTACCTGAATGTAGCTCACATACAGCTACTACTGAGAAAGATGCCACCTAAATCCAAAAAAGCATATTCATAAAAGCCACTTTTTGGCACTTGGCACTCATCTCTATGCACAAGCTTATAGACTTGCCTTTCACTTATCTGAAGAGATTTTTTTTTTTTAGGGAAACTGGAATTGGTTATTTGCTGAACATTTAGGAACAATTAAAAAAATGTAAACATTTTCAAAAGAAAAAAAACATCTAAAAAGTGGCATAAATCTGCATTTGGACGTTTTTCTCACAAAAACATCCAAGTTGGTATTTTCTAAACAAATGTTTAGACTTTTCTATGATGTCTATCAGAAGTGTGCTCAAATCACAAGAGGGTGTATCAGGGGCATGTTAAGGGTGGGATCCGGGCGTTCCTAACACTTTGATGCTTTTCAGCCACGATGGAACAAAACAAAACCGCCCAGGACTAAAACTAAGATGTTTTGAGCTAGATCTGTTTTTATACTACTACTACTACAAATCATTTCTATAGCGCTACCAGTCATACGTAGCGCTTACACAAAAAGGTGCCCTAAATGACCAGATGACCACTGGAGGGAATCGGGGATGACCTCTCCTTACTCCTCTAGTGGTCACTGACCTCCTCTCACCCCCCCCCCCCCCAAAATGTGATTAAAAACATTGCTTACCGGTCTCTATGCCAGCCTCAGATGTAATATTCAAGTCCATTAGAGCAGCATGCAGGTCCCTGGAGTAGTCTAGTGCTGGGTAGAATGAAAAGACAGGTGGACCCAGGACCATATCTCCCCCTACCTCTTACATTTGTGATGGGAGCTGTGAGCCCTCCAAAACTCACCAGAAACCCACTGTACTCACATATAGGTGCCCCCTTCAACCACAAGGACTATTGTGGTGCACAATTGGAGGTAGTGGGTTTTATTTTATTTTATTTTTATTTATTGCATTTGTATCCCACATTTTCCCACCTCTTTGCAGGCTCAATGTGGCTTACAATACATGAATGGTGGAAATATTAGAAAATAAACATTTAGTGTTACAGAAGGATCTTAGTCGACATGATAATGATAAAACATGATAGTAGTATTACAAGCAGATATTGTTAGATAGTCCTGAATATATGTGCAGGTGTTGTGTGTATTCACATTGGGGGGCTCAGCAGACAAGATAAGGGAGCAATGGTGAGATGTGTACCTGGGAGTATTTATTTGAAGCCCACTGTAGTGCCCCCTAGGTACCTCATTGCTCTCTTGGAATGGAGGTGTGGTCTAGTGGATAGAGCACTGCTCTTGATATCCAGAGGTGACTGGTTCAAATCCCACTGCTGCTCCTTGTGATCTTGGGCAAATCACTTAACCCTCCATTGCCTCAGGTACAAACTTAGATTGTGAACCCTCCAGGGTCAGGAAAATACCCAGTGTACCTGAAAGTAACTCACCTTGAGCTACTACTGTAAAGGTGTGAGCAAAATAAAATTCTTATTAGCCAAGGCGAGCCTTCTTAGTAGGAAATGTATTTTGCAATGTTGGACGGAGACAACTGTGCCGTCGTTTTGTCATTGGAGAAATGCACTCCATCTATGACTTTGGAAGCTTAGTACGCTAGGGGCTCCTTTAAATGGCAGAAATTGTTTTTAGCGATTTGGAATATTTATCTTAATTTACTACCACACCGAGTATGCAACCTCATTCTTAATCGGCTCAACATGTAAGGTCTTAGTAGCAGTCCTTATGGGTAGCTTTTGATTGGGGGGGGCAGAGTTATTGGGAGGGGGTAGTTGGGGGAAGGCTCTCAGAGGGGGGCTAGGTGGGTTGTGAGATTTGAGTTTGGGCGGATTATTATAGACAAATGGTCCTGTGGCTTGCTTTGTAATCTGTTCCTGTCCTAGCTTTAGAGTTGTTGGGTTTTTTTTTTGTTCGATGTTGATTTGTTAATGAAATAGATTAGAGATATAAGGGGGTGGGGGAGGAAGGGAGATGGAAATGGAAACAAATGTATGAGAAAATAATGAACAACTTCTACAAAATGTGAACGGAGTGCATTAGTTATTAAAAATTGTTTAAACTTGCTGCAGTTTTCGTAAACAGGATGTAAGGAAAACTGGAATGTTAGTAAGCTGAGAGAACCTTTTTAAAGAACAAACAAAAAGATGATGTAGTACATGAGATTTCCAGGCCACATGGTCTTTTCTACTATATTAACTATTTTTGTTTACAATCTTTGTATCATGCCAATGTGTCCTGCTGCTTTCTATCCAATCTGGTTTTAGATTAAGTGGATTTTGACAACGTTATATTTTTTAATCACTATTTTCTGGAAACATACATTAAAAAGAATCCATTCAGAAAGTAAGTGAACTCTTTTCTCCTTAGGCAATGCCTTATTACATTTTTTTTTCATAAAAAGCATGTGATATGATGGGCTGAAAGGGACAGAAGAAATGATGTGTGAAACTGTGAACCTTATTGGAAGGAGAACATTGCTTGCTTGGAAAAATATTAAAACCATGAATATCTGCAAACTGTGTACTTCCTCAGCTTTACCATAAATGCAGTTATTGAGTTGAGAATAGAATTGCCAGTATGTGGAACCTGGAGTACTGTTTTTCCCGAGGAACCCCCCAAAAAATAATAAAAGCTGCTACAACTGTCAACACTATGTTGGAGAGGCAACTCATAACAGATGTCATTGATCTGAATGTCTGGTCTGCCAACTGAGTTAAGATCAGTTGACATTTTTACAGATTAACCTTTGATGCCACAAATGGACGAAGGGTTTGAAAAAGAATTATGGGGTCTCATTCTATTGTTATTGGACTCGGTTTGAAATCTGATATATATTTTTGGCTGCATTAGTGAAATTTTGACTGCCTAAAAACACCTCTAAGCCAGAAAAAGTCCCTCCTGAATATAATGAACCCATTTATAAATGAGCTTTCAGGCTTATTTCTTTGGATTGTGTTGAAAGTATTTTGAAGAGGATTTGAGTTTGCCACTTTTTACAAATATTTCCTTTTCCACTTTTCAAAAACATTTCCTTTTCCAGACAAGTATCACACACTCCGATCCAGAACTAAGCACTAAGGGGGGCATTCTATAAGTAGGTGCCTGCATTTAGGTGCTCTGAGGCTGTGGGGTAGGATCCTACATTCTATTATAGATTGCTAGTGTAACCCAGTATCAACACATTTAATATGTAGGCACCTGCTCTTATGCAATGTCCCAATAAAATCCTCTCTCTCATATAATATATAAAGCACTTTTCTGAAATACTATATTCAATCTTGTGGTGTACAAAAACGTATGAAAGGGAAAAAGTCTCAGCACCCAGAAAAGCTTACTGAGTGAAAAAGGACTTTGCAACAAAATCAGGGTCAGTTCTCTTCATAGGCATAAAAAACCCTTTTACACAAAGTATTATTGAAAGTAAAGAGGCGGAGGGCCGAAGTGCATGGAGCTGACATTAACCTGGCGCCATGCACCAGTAAACCCACGCCCCGGCAGTAGGGGTTTGCCACAAAGTATTAGGGAAGTCTGGTGGCTGGAAAGCAGCTTTCGCGCCAAAGCCAGACCTGATGGGAAAGGAGGGACTCGAGCCAGGGGCTTAAAAGTCAGCAAACTCAATAGAGGATCCCTCTCTTGCCATCAATGACACGAAGGAGAGCTGCCTACCCTCCCACCCACCCACCCATTGCTTTGCTTAAAAAACTTCTATTTTGTGCATGTTGCAGCTTGGAGGGCAGGGAATACCCGAGCCTAGGTGAGTGGAGTAGTGCTAATTCATCAAACTATGACTGGTGCAGATGGGTTCACTGCACCTGGGTTGGGACACACCTTTCTGCATTGCGGGAGCATCCTGGTTACAATGCTTACCGCATTGATCAGTCTTGCTAATGGTGGCGGACTGGGTACATTACTTATAGCCTCAAGGAGCTTACATTTGCTCGGATATCCTGTTTGGCTGTAGTTTTGTTTGAATACAGCCTTGTCGTTACAATAAAGCTGCGGCCAAGTTGTGGCCATTTAATCTACAAAGTGTATATGTTGTTATTTGTTATATGGGTTAAGTGGAATGAAGGGCTGGGTTAGGGTGTCACAGTTGCCTGTGTTACTCCACTTAGAGTTCAATTTCAATAGCTCCATCCAAATAATGTGTCAAAAATATAAAGAAGTCAAACACTTAGGGTCCCTTTCACAAAGGCGCGTAAGAGCCTACGCGCATGTATCGTGCATCAAATCAGCATTGCTGCCCAGCTAGCATGTGCACCTGGTGGTAATTTCAAGTTTGGCGTGGCCAAAAACCCATGGTAGAAAATAATTTTGTATTTTCTACCCCAAGGGTGTCCCCGGCGGTAATCAACAGTTGGCACGTGCTGGATGGTTATTGTGCAGATAATGCATGAGCCCTTACCGCTAAGTCAATGGGTGGTGTTAAGGGCTCAGGCCATAAATAGGCACACGCTGCTTTTCATTTTGCTGCAAGTCCATTTCCTGGCCATCCCCCCCCCCCCCCTTTTTCTCCAGACACGGTAGAGAAATGTTCCAGGGTGCATCCAATACATGTGCCCACACTACCACAGGCCACATTTGGCGCATCTTTGTAAAAGAGCCCCTATGCTTGTGTCTTAAGTTTCACTTTTACTTCCATGAGACAGTCACAACGACTGTGGTCAGAGTTTCACTACTTCAGCTGTCTCAAGGCGTGAACAACCAATCTAAAATCAAAAGCATATATCAAACAAACCCCACTGGTGAACAAAAAAAATGTGAACTGCTCTTATGCCAGCCATAGAGCTGGAGGAAGTGTAGGCACTTAAATGTGGCAGGGTCACATGTAATTGAGAGTATTCTGGAAAGTATAAGCATAAGTGAGAGCTCCATCTATGTCCTGCCAATGACCTGTCCTAAGAGATACCAAATTGCCCACTTCCAGGCTGGAGATTTTTGGCCAGTCCTGGTTTTGAACTAAGAACAGTGCTGGGCAGACTTCTACAGTCTGTGCCCTGAGAAAGGCAAGGACAAATCAAACTCTGGTATACATATAAAGTATCACATACCATGTAAAATGAGTTTATCTTGTTGGGCAGACTGGATGGACCGTACAGGTCTTTGTCTGTCGTCATTTACTGTGTTACATCCCAAAGCAATGTAGCATTTGTAGTGCTTAATCCTGTTCATTGAAACCAGTGCTGCAAGTTCCATAATGCACCTGGATGGGGTGATCAGAAATCCAGGGCTGTCCCAAAATCTCCAGTCTGGAATCAGGTAACTTAGCATCTCTGTGCCCTGTGTACATCCCCTTGCAAATATGCACTTTGTAAGTTGAGCATGTATTTGCAGAATAGAGCTTAGACTATTAGTGTTTACATATGAATGTCATTATTAAAAATATTTGCACACCAACTCCCACATTCTATATATGGCACTCAAAACTGCGCACACAAATTTGCGTGTACGCCCAACTTGCACATGCAATTTTATTGCATATTGAGCAAATTAGTGCCAATAATTGGGTGCTAAGAATCAAATATTGGTGCTAATTGGCAATAATTTGAATTTAAGTGCACATCTCGCTAGGCGCTATTCTATAAAGATGTGAGTTCACATTTTTATATGCAGATTCAAAAAGGGGTGTTGCAGTAGGAGGGACATGGGCGGGCCAGGGGCAGTCCTAGAATTTGAGTGTAGTGTTACAGAATACAGCAAATCTGTGCTTAATTTAAGTGCAAAGATTTATACCAGATTTCAGTTGGTGTAAATCCTTGTACCCAAAATTGGGTGCAGATACCGGCGCTAGATGATAAACGGTGCCCAACTTTGAGTGTTGTTTATAGAATACTGCTTGGCGTTCATTTTATTTTTTGGCGCACAAATTTGGGTGCCATTTATAGAATTTAGCCCATAACACATGTGTACATGTGAACACCTAGTTTGTAAAACATCTCTTCATGTTTGTATGTTAAAATATGATCATCTAGTAGTAATCAGTGTTGGAACTGGTTTCCTTTGGTTTCAATATTGTATTACTTGGGGGTGTATAAAAGTAATGCTATGCAGAACATGGCAGTGTTAGAACTGCTGCATTGCAGATTAATTCTGACTACACTCTGCATGTTAGATTTTCCTGCACTAATCAGGCCAAAATCAAAGGACCCCACCGCTTGCTCTCCCTGAAGTAGATTGGGTCTTCCTGACCTGCTTTTCCCCTTAGAACAGAATGTGCCTTCTAGTCCCTTCTTCCTTAAAAAAAAAACACCACCACAGTGAAACGCATTAATTCTTGCTGCTTCCTCTCATTCATTACCTCCCCCCATCCCTTGCATCAAAGAGTTTATTGGATTCCATATAAAAAGAGCTTTCCCCTCCTTTCTATGCCTAATTGAAAATAGTGCTGTTGACATCTGACAGCATTCCAAAACAAGGCTTACTCAGTATCAGCAGTGCCATCTTGGATTTGTTGCTGCAGTGGACAAGAGAAACTGGCTTCATCCTCCTGGGTCATCCCTCCATCTTTTGTGACTGCTTATTATAAGTAATACAGGTCCTACTGGGCCTGTGCTCTTCCCCCTCCCCTTTCCTAATGCTCAGATTCCTAGGTGTTGGTTCCATGCATGCTTGAATTCTGCTACTGTTTTGGCTCCTATCACCTCTGTTGGAAAGCAATGGCAATATATTTTTTTAGCTTTTACAAATCTTAGAGTAGCAGTATGTCTGTGTCTGTTTGGAGTTCTTACTGATGTAGCAGCTTTACTGCTTTGCATGTTTCATTTATGTTTGAGTAGTCATAGAGTCAAGCTGATTCTCCAATGTATTGCTTATGCTCCTGGTAGGTCATTTTGTATATGTTTGTCATGGTTTACTGTATAAAAAGTGGCGTTATCTTTTTATCATTTAATGTTGTGCATGCACATATTTTTCAATGTGTTGCTACCTTTCCTTTCTCTTTGTGATTGGTTAGATACGTTGAGAAAAGTTTGGATTTCTGCTGTTCATCTGCAAGCTTTTTTTTAATTTCTCTGTTTCTTAGCTTAGCCGCTTTGCATTATCTGCCTGTTTTCTCTTCATCTCTATAGCTATGTTGTAGCTGATTTAAGTAGGCTTTCAGACAGGTTTAAATGCTTACTGTTATGCACTTGTGTAGTTTGCCCACTTAATTTTTTTTGAGGGGGAGGGGCAAAGGGTAAGGAAATCATATCATCCATGAGAGGAGGGAGATCAATTCAGCATTAGCACCCATATTTGGGAATGCTGCTCTCCCATGCCCACCCTAACAATGCCTATAATTATATGTTACTTTCCTTCTTTTTTAGTCAGAAAACAATATTCTTCAAAAACATGGGGAAACATCATCCATGAGAGGAGGGAGATCAATTCAGCATTAGCACCCATATTTGGGAATGCTGCTCTCCCATGCCCACCCTAACAATGCCTATAATTATATGTTACTTTCCTTCTTTTTTAGTCAGAAAACAATATTCTTCAAAAACATGGGGAAGAATAAGAGAAACAGAGAACCTCCAGATCACTAAGCAGCAGATAAAGAGAAAAGGCCCAGCTACCTACATCTTATTGAACATCCTTTCAGCTACAAAAAAGGCTTGAGGGTAGCGTTTTTAGTTCAAATCTCTTTATTCATTTTTTACTGTAACAATAAAGCCAAGTATACAGATAACAATCCCTGACATTACACATCTATGCAAATCAGCGAGCTATCATAAGGTGTCCACAAATTGGTCTAGCCTTTGCCACATCGATTGCCTTCTCAAAAAGCCATTTGGTTTTTAAAGCTGCTGCAGATTTATACTTCCAATGTAGACATAAAGTAATCCAACACATGTGCTTTTCTGAATGATCCGGCTGTTTTCAATTAATTATGACTACTATAAGAGCTAAACTCATCATGAAATAGGGTGGGCTTTTTTTTAAAACAAATCTTGTATAAATACAGTTTTAATATTGGCTGCATTTCTCAGCATGTGGTGCCAGTGTCTGTATGAATCGTTAAACTTAATGGTACATACGCATTAAAAGTATAAGCAGGAGTTGTAATTCTGCTGCTATGAAATGGCTGCAATATTTATTTCTTGCAGAGAAGTTCCTTATGTAGAAGCTTCTGATGGTAAAGGAGTTTATTGACTGAATTGAGGAACTTTTCCAGGTTTGGGGAGATTCATGGTCAATGATGTAATGAGTAAGAAAGGCATCCATCCCACCTGCATGGAGGAAGGAGATATAAAAATGTGAGTCAGAGATCAGTCTGACAACAGTGTTTCCTCTAAGCTGAGTGGGAGTCCTCCACCTACATTCCCACCAGTGCTGGACTATTTCACTTTCTTAGATGCTGCAGCTCAGGAAGAGATAAATCACCTTGAGTGGACCTGATAGTATTGATGTGGGGACTTACTTTGCATATGATTTACCTATGTCCCAATCATCCACAATTCTACATATATCACAGTTCTTTAATAATACATAGTCTATACTTTTTTTTACTATAACGGGGATCTTCAGAATATTCAACAGCAGTTCCCATCTGGGCACAGCGTCCCATATACTTATGGTGCTGTGTACATCTTCATTGATCAACCCGATTTTTCAAATACTTTTTTTTCTTTTTCTTATCTCTAATCTTCAACAGTCATATTCCACAAGCATTGATTTTTAGCTTTGAAAATAACAAAATAGTAAAGTACTTAACTTTGGCAGCACTTTTACAACTAATCAAACCTCTGCCGACATGGCCAGGTTTCGTAGTTCTTCATCAGGGTAGAGGTTTGCTCATAATCTGCTCTTGCAACTGCAAAAAAATGGCCAAGGAAGAGGTATCTCTGTGCTAATGATTGCTCATATTGTTTATTTGATAATAACTTATTTAGTAGACCTTCCTAAAATTCTGCTAATATGCAAGACATCCCAACTAGGACTCCTGATGAAGGCGTTGATGCCAAAACACAGCTTTTGTTGAGTCCTGTTGTCTCACTACAATTTTTCATCCTGAGCTTAAGTGTATTGTACACCACTGCTGACTAAGGACATCCTTGATGAAATTCTGGTTCACCTGTTTGGTCAATCCCACTGTGGTGGTGGTGGTGGGGGGGGGGGGGTTGGTGCTGTTTTAATATCACATTTTCAATAGCAGGTTCACAGACAATTCTGCAGGACTTCAGAGATTGTAAGCTCTTTGAGCAGGGACTGTCTTTCTTCTATGTTTGTGCAGCGCTGCGTATGCCTTGTAGCGCTATAGAAATGCTAAATAGTAGTAGTAGTAGGACTTGCTTGTACCAAGTGATTTCAAAATATGATATTGAGGGACCTCTATATGGCACCATCACTTAGTTGGTTAAAGCATCTGTCTGGAAAACATGATATTGAAGCATCACCCTCCCCCCCCCCCCCCCAATGTGTTTAGATGTTGAGTCTTTTTTTTGATTGGATGTAAATAAACAAGCACCCTTGTGTTGGAACTCAATTGGTCTACCCCCTGTTTTTTTTTGTCTTTGTTGGCATGCTTGGGGGCTGTTTCTGCTTATTGATGACAAAGTTTTGTGATGTTCATATTCAGGTTCCCACAAACAAGCATTTTTCTATAATCTTATAAGGTATGGTTCCTCTGTGATGCTATTCCTGACACTTTGTATGGGAATTCAAAAAGCATCATCATCTTTGTCAGTCCCATCAATTACTGTTGATATTCATTTTATTAGCACAACATATTTTTCTTGTCTCATTAATTTATTTATATAAAATCAAGGAATAGCTTCACTTATCTGATTAATCTATTTTCAGAGGGGAATCGGTGCTGACATGTTTCACCAATAGCTGTTTCAAGGCCCTCCCCTTTCACCATATTCTACACTGGTTAATCTTATCCCCTGCTAAATCAAATATGGCTGCAGCATTTCATTTAAAATCCTCCAAAACCCACCCACAGCCCACTGCCCCCAACTGTACACCACTACAATAGCCCTTATGGGTGAAGGGGCACTTATATGTGGATACAGTGGGTTTCTGGTGAGTTTTGGAGGGCTCACAGTTTCCCCCATAAGTGTAACAGGGAAAATTATGGGCCTGGGCCCACCTGTCTACAGTGTACTGCACCAACCACTACACTACTCCAGGGATCTGCATGCTGCTCAAATGGACCTAGCTATAACATGTGAGGCTATCACAGAGGCTGGTGAGTACTAATTTTAATCACATTTTTTGGGAGTGGGAGGGGGTCGGTGACCACAGGTGGAGTAAGGGGGGATCATCCCTGATTCCCTCCAGTGGTGATCTGGTCATTTAGGGTACCTTTTAGTGCCTTATTTGTTATAAAAACAGGTCTAGACCAAAACATTGAAGTTTTTGCCCTCGTTTTGTTCCATTATGGCAGCAAAACGTCCAAGTGTTAGACATACCCTAAGTCTGCCCTAATCCTGCCTCTGCAACACCCCCATGTGATTTGGACACATTTCAGATGAAATGCATAGATAAACATTTGCAAAATATTTCAAAAATACCTATTTGGACGGTTTGAGAAGAAATCCATCCAAATGGTGCTTTATGACACTGTTTAAAATCTTTCAGGTCTCTTTGGAAACTAAAAAGGATCAGACCCTATTTCTCATCAGAAACATTCAGACTATTGGTACAATTGTTAACATTATCCCAATTCGATTATTGTAATGCCATATTTGCTGGCTGTAAACAGTACCTGTTGAAAAAACTGCAAACAGCTCAAAACACTGCAGCCAAGTTCATATATAAAATCTCTCATTTTCAAAAGTGTCTCCCATTTATTAATCAAATTACACTGGCTTTCCATCAAAGGGAGAATCACCTTCAAATTATGTACCTTTTTCTTTCAAATACTAAATGGCACAGCTCCAGACTATATGGTATCATTAATAAACTTACCTCAAAGAAACACTAAATATGAGGCAAGAAACTATCTCAGACTACACCTCCCAAATTACAAAAAAGTGATATACAAAACAGTTCACTCTGCAGACTTCACTTACCTATGAACCAAATGGTAGAACTCCTTACTACCCAAAATAAGAAATATAAAGGAATATACTAGATTCTGCAAAATCCTCAAATCGTTCCTATTCAATCAAACCCTCACAAAGAATGACCATAAGTTCAACAATTAATTATTACCTGAATTGGTTATTACTCTATTTACCATTATCTTTCTGTTTACTTCATGTACAATTTCTCATTCAGAATAGATTTTCTAAATGTTAATATCCATAGTTATCCCAGTATGTTTATGATACTGTATTGTAAAAATTGGATTCTTACAACAAATTACTTTGTTATGCAATATTCTTTGTTATGTATCCTATATTGTTTATTGTAAGCCTCATTGAACTCAAACTTGTTTGGGATAATGTGGGATATAAATATCACAAATAAATAAATAAATAAATAAATAAATCTTCTCTAATTCAGAAAAGAAATCAAAACCTATCTCTTCAAAACAATTCTATGGCTAAACACAAAGATATAATCACCTACCTTACAAACCTGCCTCTTCAAAACTATATGAAGAAATATCACCATAACTCTACACCAGAACACAAAAGCTACCACCACTTCCACCACCTTTTCAGCTACAAATCTAGCTCTTCAAAATTCTACGAATAACTTCACGAACTATAGACACCCTCTCCACATTGCATAACACTATTGTAACCCCCACCAAAATGAAAACTGTAAGCCACTTTGAACCAAAACTTGTTTTTGGAAAATAGTGAAATATAAGGACACATAAATAAATGTATTTTAAGAAAACGAGTAAAAAGACTAAACATGATTTGAAAAGTTTGAAAATTTACAATATAAAGGATAGGTGGAGGTTTTTTAGATTTATAATGGCAAATGGCGGTATGCTAAAATTTTAAAGCAACGGCAGTACTGAAATCTTTTTCTCCTCGATTAAATAGTCATATAATTTCAGTTGTTAATAGTGAGCTTCTAAGATTTGGTTTGATCTACTGTGGATATTAAAGCAGTAATTCAGCCTGTAGTCTGTATAAGTATTGAATGTGTATACCATCCCTAAAATGCTATGCAGTTATCTTTAGATTTGGTAGTAAAAGCACATTATGCTGAGACAAGAGTGTCTGCTTTTTCTGCGTTTGTGTGACCGTATTTTACAATTTAGAAACTTTTAAAAACATAGCTCTTTGTGGCAGCATTTTTTAAAAATTTAAGTTGCTTTGGGGTCCTTTTACGAAGCTGTGGGAAAAAGGGCTCTGCGGGAGCGGCAGGAGCCATTTTTCCCATGCCAGGGCCCTTATTACTGCAATGGGTAAAAAGCCCCATGAATAAAATGGCCATGCAGTAAGAAAACCTTTACTACATGGCCATTGAGGTGGCAGTAAGGGCTCCAACGGTAACCCAGAGGTAACCGGGCAGGGCATGGTGATGCCCAATTACTGCCAGGTTATCACCGTGCTAACCATTTCTGGGGGGGTGGGTCCCTGGAAATGGCGCATGCTCGACCCAGAACTACCGCCGGGCTGAGTTGGGCCAGCTGTAGTCCTGTAATAGCGAGCAATAAGCCCACGTTGGGCTTACTGCCACTCTTTAAATGGGCCCTTTTGTTTTTACTGTACTTGTTGGGCAGCTACATCCTTGTGGTGAACTTTGGAAATGAAGAATTGTATAACGTGTATTGCGTTCTATTGTGTTTTTTTGTTCCTATTTTATTGTGTTTTTATGGAAACTGCCTAGGTTGTAGGCAGTATATAAATGTTTAAAATAGATAAATATGTGGGTAATTCGCAGCTGTACCCTTGCCCTGACGAAAAACCATCCCAGAACCTGTCTACACCCAAGTCGTATAAAAGTATGTGTTCTGCTCATTATGCATAGTTTTACATACAGAATATTTTTATAATCATTGTGGCTCTGATTCAAACCTCTGTGTTAGAGAGAGATAGAGAAGCAAAAAGAGGAAGTATACAACCCTATTCCTAAGCATTCTGGCCTGGATTCAGTAAATGGCGACCAAATTTGGGTACCGGATAAACGGAGTTGAGTGCTCTTTAAAAAAAATAGCACTTAGAAACCTTTCTATGCACAAATTTGGGCCTCAGTATTTATGCCAGTTGAAATCTGGTGAAAATCCTGGCACCCAACTCTTGGCATTTAGGCACAGAAATGGCACCCACACCCCCTTTTCTGTTGCGTGCTAGTGGATGCAGGCACATGGGGTTGTAGAACAGCATGCAGTAAGATGCATGTATAAAATCTAATTAATGTCAATTAACTACAGTAATTGATAACATCAATTTATTGCTAATTAATGGTTTGTTAGATAATTAATATGCATGACTTTGATCTGCGCTCAAATTTCAGTGCCAAAATTTGAATCTGGGGGACTGTCTATATAAAATATACCTTTAACATTTAAAAGCTGATGTGCAAGTATGCATTTTTTTACAGGATCATTCTGGGTGGAGTGGAACTGAGCTGATCATGATTGTGCAGTTTAATTATCAGATTCATGAAGGGGTGGGGGGGACTAGGTACCTGAAAATTGATAAGGTGCCTTGGGTATCTAATACTGTTATACTGGCTCTATATGTAAAGCTGTCACAAAATTTCAGAAACTTTATGGCAGAATAGTTAAACGTTTGCAGTTTAAGCTGCTCTGAGAAATGGGGGCTGTGCGTGTGAGTGATAAATTGTTAATGGTGGTGGTATGTGTGTGTGCGGTGTGATGAAGGACTAGGAAAGATATGTATAATTTAGTGTATGTAGCAGAGATATCCTATAAATCTATGAGCCCTGACTACTCCGTGTGGGTGAGTAATACTTGTTAACATAGCTGTTCCTTGTCACAGGAGGAGTATTTATGTATTTTGATATCCCTGGGTGGAAGGTGAGGGGAGGGATCATAGGTCCAGGAAATTATGCTGACTGTGTAGACTGGGCTTTCTTACTCTCCTCTTCATTTAATGTTCTAAGAGTTTACCCAAGTATCACAATGACCCAGACAACGAGGGAAACTCAAATCAACCTCACATACTACAACTGTGTGTGAAGGGCTGTGAATTGTATATACTGCCTTTCTTGGTACAGTCAAAGCAGTTTACATTGAGATATCTATGCAGGTACTTTTTTTTTAAACCTAGGGCAGTGGAGTGTTAAGGGGACCTTTTACTAAAGGGTGGAAGGAGTAGCACACGGTAAATCAGGTCTACTGCCGAGCTTGCCCAGGAACCTGGTATTAGACCCACCTTTACTACGCACCACTTCTGGCACTAGAAAATACATTTTTATGGTCTAGCGCCGGGGGTGTACCTGCTAGTAATTGTGCAACACTGCGCTGCCCGGTTACCACCAGGTTAGCGCCAGAGCCCTTACCGCCTCCTAATTAGGAGGCAGTAAGGGGCTCCGGCTAAAAATGGCTGCACAGCAATATTTTGATTACCACACTGCCATTTACTGCCAGCAGTAAAAGGTGGCCTTGCCATGCGCCGATGAAAATGGCCCCTAAGTGACATACCATTAGGCTACTCTTTCACTAGACAATGTTGTGAGGGACCATTAGAAACTTAGAGTCAAGGCATGTTTTTTTTCTGGGCTCCAATTTTCGTTCATCAGTCCCTTGAAAAACAATAATTTTTAAATAGTTTTGAATGCTTTTAACAATAATTAAAAATATTCATGTGCTCAAAACCAATTGATACTTAACAAGATCAATACTTGCACCATACAGGTGAGAAATTCCAGCAATATGCAGCCAATCAAAAATATAACATATGCAGTATCATAAACCCAAACTTGCTATAACAATTTAAATCCTGTGGCTATATCGTCATCATGCCTCAGTTCAGTTCAATTTCAGCTCCAACATATACAACATATCAAATATGTATAAGAAAAATGTAAAAAGCAACTATGATAGAAGCTGATCAAAACTGCTTTTTTTCTGTTTTGGACAGAACTGAAACCTGTTGCCCGGTTTTGGCCAAGGCAGAAGCCGAAACTGAAAACTAAAGATTGGTTGTGTGAATGTGAACCAATGAGGCACACTGTGGATTGTCAGAGCTTGCCGTCTGCAGCCCTCTAGTAAACCCACAACAAATGATTACCCTCCAGTCCCAGGAACTGCAAACAGGCTGACAACTGTGAAAGCCACTGTAGCAAGTTCTTCTTAACAAGTCTGACACATTTAGGTTTCCAAGTCAATGCAGATGTAGTTAAATATCCTCTGAGATAGGAACGTTGTGATAACGTGCAAAAAAAATAATCATGCTTATTATCATGATTACCAGCTTTTTATGCTTACCCCAAACTGTGCACAAGTAATAAGAGAAAGTTGCACTGAGATATAATTTCCTATTTTGTATTTAGTTATAAAACTGATTAAGGAGAAGCCAGAATCTACTATAATAAAAAGCAACCTCAACGTTCTGAAGACACTTATGTCACTGAAGTCAGTCAGTCTCCCAGAACGGTTCGTGGATTCATGGTGGTGAAGCCACCCCACAGACCCGTGCCCCGCCCTCGCGTCAAACGTCATGACGTCGAGGGCAGGAAAAAAAATCAACTAAACAAACGGTTGACCCCCCCCCCCTAAAGCTGCAGCTGAACACAAGGACCTCCAGCACCCCCCGCAACAACCCCCTCCTGAGACACCCACCTTCGCGTTGCTTTGCCAGCGGGGGACCCGAAGCCCCGCCAGCACAAGCCCTGTCTGCTCACTACGGCGTCATCTTCGGCGTTCCTAGCCTGTGGAGGCAGGGCTTCTGTACGTCTGAGTCCTGCAAGTGCATGACGTCAGATGCACAGAACTCCGCCCTGCACAGCTACCAACGCAGACGATGGCGCCGTAGTCAGCACACAGGACTTGTGGTGGCGGGGTTCCGGGTCCCCCGCCGCCAAACCAACGCAAAGGTGGGTGCGATGGGCACAGTGGGTCGGATGGCTGTGGCCGGATGCATCGCCGTGGGTGGGATGGTGCCGGGAGGGGGGGGCATCGCACCTCACAGGCAACTGCTCAATGAGGAAAACCTTGCTAGCGCCCGTTTCATTTGTGTCAGAAACGGGCCTTTTTTACTAGTATATATAATAATTTAAATAATGAAAGACCATAGTTTACCTCCAAGCAAAATAGCCTCTGCACCCGTAGACTTCAGCTAATGAAAACTAAAAGTAAAAGCCACCGTGCTTTTACAGTGGCTGATATTACACCACTTTTGGAGTGACAGCTGATGTCATATCTCCACAGAGAGGTCAATTCCTATTGAGCTTATCATCCTAAATTTGTTATCAAAAGCATTTATTTGGTGTACTCTATTTACCATATAAACTACTATGCAAGATCATAACTTCATTACTTGCAATCACATTATACACACAGAAAAATTTTTTTTGCAAAAAGTAGCTCCTCCTCTCCCCCAGACTACCTTACAATCCCTGGTGGTCTAGTGCTGTATTCAGGGCAGGAGTGACCCCCAGTTGTACTTGCCCATATCAGCTCTATTCTCAAAATGGCTGCTGTGACCTCTTGCGGCAGTCTCTCAAGATTGCCACTAGAAGTAATGGCAGCCATTTTGAGAGTAGAGTTGATAAGGGAAGGAGCAACTGGAGGATCACTCCTGCCCTGACTACACGCCTAGACCACCAGGAATTGTAAAATATGCCAAGGGGGCCACCTAGGGAGATAAACAGGCAAACAGGAGGGGGGGGGGGGGGAGATGAACAGGCAAAGCACAAATTTTCGGCTTCCACCAAAAAATACAGATAAAACTGCCCCCTCCAAAATTCCTGTTTCAGAAAGGGTGGGAGCCAGCAGGCCTTGAGCATGTGTGGATGCTCAAGGGTCTGCTCTGGCCATGATACATTTTCAGTAACTGTTGACTGCCACGTTGCCACCCAAAAGGGAAGGGAGGTAAAGCCTGAATACCTCAGGGTGAAAGATGAGAGGGAAGGAAGGAAGGAAGGAAGGAAGGAAGGAAGGAAGGAAGGAGAGAGAACCTGGAGACAAGTGCCACTGCCAATGCAATTGTGCTCCCTAAACTGTGCCATCCTAGACAGCCTCCAAGTCCATCTAGTGGATGGACCAGCACTGTGTAGTAGATTTTGCACTAATGCATGGTTACTGCAAGGTGAAAAGCATCACCAAAGGGCGCATCTGTAGTAGTTTCGAGCTAAAAATTAGAATTTATTTTATAATGCCTCGGGCGTGTTTGGGGGTGGAGAGTAGGTATGTATTACTCTAATCGGTTAGCACAGATACATCACCATGCACTAACGCACAGGATTAGCACATGAGCCCTTTCCACCTAGAAAATAGGTGTTGGTAAGTGCTCATGCATTAATGGCCACAATCTAATGGGAAAATTAGCGCATGGCCATTAATAAGAAAAATGGAAAATACGGACATTTTACCGCCACACTAAAAGTGGCCTCAGTGTGTGTGAGAAAGACCTGCACTAGGAATAACGCTGGACACTTTTTGTCACAGCTTAGTAAAAAGGCCCCTTATCCCCTGGATTCTATATAGTGCACTTAGATTTAGGTACCAAAATCGGCATGGATTCTATAACACCACATGTAACTTAATTGGCTTTACAAACTAATGAGCACTGATAACAAGCAATGACGAGCACTAATTGGCACTGATTAGAATTTATTATTATTATTATTATTATTTGTTACAGTTGTACCCTGCACTTTCTCACTCATAACAGGCTCAATGCAGCTTTACCAAAAATGTGTCTAGCCGCCGTGTTCTGGGCAGTTTAAGCGCACAACTCGCTAAGTGTATTCTGTAACAATGTGTGTCAAACTTCTAATGCGTGGAGGCAAAAAGGGGCATGGTTATGGGCAGGGAAATGAACATTTCATGGGCATTCCAAAATTTAAGTACCTAGTTATAGAATATGGCCCAGTGCGCCTAAATCTATATGCTGAGATTTACACCAGATTTTCATTGGCGTAAATGGATGCGCGCAGATATCAGTGCTGAAATATCAACTAAGCATATTCTATAATTGACGCATATATAGAATCGCCTCCTATGTGTGTTACTAACGTTAAATGCATGATTTTTCAGTTTTTAGCAGTGAAGATCAGATTCCCCAAACTCCTGATCATTCTTCCAGCTTTTTCAAGTCCTCTTTTGTTCTTTTTTTCTCACTTCTTTCAGCTTATCTACCCTTTTAAAATCATCTACACATGACCCTGAGCATATTTTCCTCTCAGCACTGACTCTAAATAAAGATATTGAAAAGAACCAGGCTGCTACCCTACTGGTTATTTTCACTTCATTTTCCTCACCACTCAGCATCCTGCTGTTCACCCAAATCCTCCCTTCTTCTACATCTTGCTGGTGTACTGTCATACCATCCAGACTGCTTACCAGTGTTTTCTGTGAAAAAGGATCAAATGCCTTAGTAGAGGCCAGATAAGTTTTGCCGTCAGGATCTTCCCTTTGTGAAAGTATGGTCTCTGATGTCCTGAAATCTGCTTGTTCTAAAGTGCTTCACTAATTTCTGTAGTTTTATCTATTACTGACCTTAGACTAGCAGGTCTGTAATTGCCTGCATCCTCTTTAACTCTATACCTAACACCTTTCCATCTAAATCCTCATCTACCTTCAGCTTATTATCGACTGTATTTAAGATCGATTATATCATTATAACACTCTGTAAGCCACATTGAGCCTGCAAAAAGGTGGGATAATGTGGGGTACAAATGCAATAAATAATAATAATATACATATATAATATTTATTTATTAGGCGATATAGCAGCACTTCTACTTTCTCTCTGAACCTCTCCCTTTTGAAGGACACATTGAACGAAGTTCTAAGGTGTACAATCGGCACATTTCTGAGCTCTCTCTTAGGAGCCCCTTTACTAAGGTTTTGTCTGCATTAACAGACATTACCGCACTCTAAGTGCCACATGGCCTATAAGTATAAAATAGGAGCACAAGCTACGTTTTAGTAAAAGGGGCCCTTACCATCCTGAGGTCATTATCGAGTCCCACATAACTTCCTAGACAGTATCACAGAGGAAGTGGAAGGGACGGATTCAATCAAGGCAGATGAGCCGCTGGAGTGGGATACCTATCATTTGGAACTCACTTTTTTGACCCACCCCAAAAAAACTGATAGCCAAAGAGTAAAGCATGGGTAGGTAACTGATGAACATGTGAGATGCATTTACATTCACTGCCTTCACTCACTGTATGCAAATACACCTCACTTACTTAAATTCATTTGCTATCCTACTCCTGGTGGAATCCTGCCTGGCTGCGCAATGCAGAACTTGCTCAGAGTCCCCCCCCCCCCCCTGCAATATTTGACCAGCTGCTGGGATCAAAGAACATAAAAGCAGCCAGGCTCCCCCCCCCTACCCAGTTTGTTCTTCTGCTTTCCCAAATTTCCTCTCTCTACAGCGTCTTCTTTTTAGTGCAGGGAGAAGCCCAGATTCAGGCACAGCAGGACTCTCTGATGCTTGCAATGCTTGTAGTCTTCCTCTATTCTCAGGAGAATGAATGGAGAGCTCAGATGGAGAATACAGGCACCATGTGGATGTAACACAGTGAGAGCCATTCGGTGTGCTAAAAAAACCCACACTGCAGTGGGAGGAAAGTAGATGAACTGGTGTGGAGCCCTGAGGCTTTTATACTCTGATCATGGCAGTTGGCTGCTTTGGCTAGGAACAGTCTGTTTCTTTAGGCAGGGGCCTTTCAGTACCCTGGCTAACTGCTTGTCAGAAGGAAGCCAGGCTTACTGACTGCTCAAGTGGGGGAGCAGGTGGTCTATTTGAGGAAGGAGAGGTGAGGCTGGATTACTGTTTTGGGGTCAGCAGATTATTTCTGGCTATATGACTGGTGAGGAGTTGGGGAGAATAGGCTGGCTTGTAAATTTGACTTCCTGTCTTGGTACTGCTTGACTGGGGAAAAACTTGTGAAGACAGGAGTTGAGCATGAAGAGGGAGTATGAATGTGTTGGGGAGGGGTGGGGGGCAGTCAGAGGGCATGGAGATAAGGGCTTCTGATTTTTCTGGATTTTTATTCATCAATTTATGGAGTCTGTGAGAGATCTGAGCTGCCACCACCCACTGACTTTGTGAAAGTATTGCCATTGTTACTGCAAGAACTAACAACTCGAAACTTTTCTTGGGCTTTACAGATTGATAAAGTAAGATCCCCAAAACCCAGGACCTATAGTTATGATGTGCATGATGGGTATTCTTAGGTGAACTTTGCCCTAAACATCCTGCATATTTGAGAAATAACACTTTTTTTGCTATTGCATTTTGGCTCAAGAATAGTGGTTATATTGAGTTACTCTAACAAAAAGAGTTGCAGAATTTTTAAATATTGTGCACAGAATTTCTTTTTTTTTTTTTTTTTTGCACAAAATTCTGCCAGAAGTAATATCAAAAGCTCAACCAGCTTGCGGTACCCAAGGACTGGAGTTGCCTATTCCTGCAGTAGTGATTCTTTGATCAGCATAATAATTTACAAGTGGATGAAATGCAATAGGAGACAAGTTTTTATGTAATAAAAGAATAGAAAGTTCAAATTCTATCTCTGGTTTCTAGTGACTCAAATCCATGAATCTGAAAGTGGTTTGGAATGATTTGTTGATTTTTTTTTTCTTTTTTTCATGTACCACTGTTGGCAGTCTTAACAGAGATGTCAAGATCTACATGGGCCTGGCAACTGAATTGCCTCCTCCCTTAATGTATACTTAAGTCAGTGCACAAAGGGTCTTCAATATGCAAGAATCACAAGCACCAAATTTAAAAGATATCCACTCCTACCCTAGTTTAGATAATATTTAACCATCTCTCTGACCTTATCTGTAACTTTCTTACGTTTTCCCCTTATGTTCCTACCCGTAACCTCCGCTCGCAAGACAAATCCCTCCTTTCAGTACCCTTCTCCACCACCGCCAACTCCAGGCTCCGCCCTTTCTGCCTCGCCTCACCCCACGCGTGGAACAAACTCCCCGAGCCCATACGCCAGGCCCCCTCCCTGCCCATCTTCAAATCCCTGCTTAAAGCCCACCTCTTCAATGTCGCCTTCGGCACCTAACCTCTACACCTCTACCCAGGAAATCTTGACTGCCCCAACTTGACATTTTGTTCTTTAGATTGTAAGCTCCTTTGAGCAGAGACCGTCCTTCTTTGTGTATTTTGTACAGCGCTGCGTAACCCTAGTAGCGCTCTAGAAATGTTAAGTAGTAGTAGTAGTTACTTTCTAACTCCTTACTCTCTTACCTATCTATGGGCCCTGTTTACTAAGGCACATTAGCGTTTTTAACGCACCTACAATTAGCGCGTGCTAACTGTGTAGGCGCCTATAGTGATATTGTAGGTGTGTACACGGTTAACGCACGTACATGGTTAACATGCATTAGAAATGCTAACGCGCCTATAACACGGCTTAGTAAACAGGGCCCTATATGTTCCATTTTTGCTTATACCCTACACTGTCAATTAAATGTTCTATTACGTACTGTGTTGACATTGTAAGTAGTATACTATCAGGCTTATTTTCAAAAGAGAAAGACGCCCATATTTCGACCCAAATCGGGAGATAGTCGCTCTCATGGGCGCCCAAATTGGTATAATCGAAAGCCGATTTTGGGCGCCTCCAACTGCAGTCTGTTGCGGGAACGAACAAAGTTGACGGGGGCATGTCGGAGGCATGGTGAAGGCGGGACTGGGGCGTGTTTATCGGCCGAGGAGAGATGGGTGACCTCGGCCGATAATGGAGAAAAGAAGGGTGGCAGTAGCGAAAATTTGGGCCGCTTTTTTTGGACCCTTTTTTTCACAAACAAGTCCCCAAAAAGTGCCCCAACTGCCCAGATGACCACCGGAGGGAATTGGGGATGACCTCCCCTGACTCCCCCAGTGGTCACTAAGCCCCTCCCACCAAAAAAAAAGAACTTTAAAAACTCTTTTTTGCCAGCCTGTACGCCAGCCTGAAATGTCATACCCAGCTCCATGACAGCAGTGTGCAGGTCCCTGGAGCAGTTGTTAGTGGGTGCAGTGGACGTCAGGCAGGTGGACCCAGGCTCATCCCCCCCCCCCCACCTGTTACACTTGTGCTGCTAAATGGGAGCGCTCCAAACCGCCCCTAAAACCCACTGTACCCACATGTAGGTGCCCCCCTTCAGCCATAAGTGCTATGTTAATGTTGTAGAGTTGTGGGCAGTGGGTTTTGGGGGGGATTTGGGGGGGCTCAGCACCCAAGGGAAGGGAGCTATGCACCTGGGAGCTATTAAATTTTTTTTTTACTTTTTACAAGTGCCCCCTAGGGTGCCCAGTTGGTGTCCTGGCATGTGAGGGGGACCAGTGCACTATGAATCCTGGCCCCTCCCACGACCAAATGCCTTGGAGTTGTTCGTTTTTGAGCTGGACGGCTTAGGTTTCCATTATCGCTAAAAACCGATACCGCCCATCTCAAATCCGCCCAAATCCGATGCATTTGCCCTGCACCAACCGTATTATCAAAACAAAAGATGGACACCCATCTTTTTCGAAAATATGGTCTGTCCCGCCCCTTCACGTACCCGTCCTCTATACCATACTTTGTATTGTTATTTGAATATTTTTACTGCAGTAATTGTCTATTGCTCATGTTTCATTTATTCTTACTGTACACCGCCTTGAGTGAATTCCTCCAAAAAGGCAGTAAATAAATCCTAATAATAATAATAAATATTCAAGCTTTCAGCATGCATGGCAACATATGAACATTTGGAAGGGAGACATCCATGGTGAAATGGAGGGATTATTGTAATCATTCCTACACATTTTAGAGTGCATCATATTGCTAGAGGCTGAAACTAGGAAAATGTAGTTTTTCCTGTTGAAATTAGAAGGGTATTGTCTTTTAAAACAGGAAGAGCTGGTAAAACTGCACTGATTTGTTGAGCAAATTCTTGGGATGTTTTCCCCCTATATTTATTTATTTCATTGTTTGATTTAATATTTATATTTTGAACCAAATATGTCTGTCAAAATGAACGATTAGATTCCCTTCAAAAATATGCACAACTAAACAAAACTAAGGGGCACTTTTACCAAACAGCGGTAAAGAAAAATGGCCTCATGTGGGTAATTCCTGTGCGTTAAGGCCATTTTTACCGCAGGGTAAAATTGTTGATTTTTCTATTTTATGTATTAATGGCCATGTGCTAATTTTCCCATTAGTGCATGAGCCCCTAACACTAACAATTTTTTAGGTGGTAAGGGCTCGTGGGCTCATGCGCTAACCACATGCTAATTGGTTAGCATTGACAACGCCCACTCTCCGCCCCCAGACCCACTCCAGCACTAAAAAATAAACTGTATTTTTAAGCACATGGGTAGTGCACGCTGATCCCAAAATTACCACGGAATGCCTGAACGTGCCCCACAGTAAGGCATTTTTAGTGCTTACCACAGCTTAGAAAAAGGACCCCTTAATCAGAAGAGAACAAGAACTAACATATTCTTATTTCAATGCACAAAAAAGTTCCTTAGTATCTCTCAAAATTCATTCATCAGTCAAATCTTTCAACTTCCCTCTGTGCTAATAAAGTTCAATTTTTCTTACTTTTACTGCAGACAACCCACCAACAGGAATCACCGATGCCCACGACTTACAATGATGTCCAAATCATTTCCAAGATGTCCTTATAAAATGATTGGTTCTTAAATGTCTTTCACCCTAATACTCCAACCCAGCACTGCATTTGAGCTACAGTGGTATGCAAGGCAGGATTAAACCTTTGATGGGCCCTAGTCAAAGATTCATGTTGGGCTTCCCATTCAAAATATAAACTCCACAAATGCACCCTTCACACCTGTAATTTAACATCATAGGAAAACTAAGAGGAGAAAGCAGCAGGTAAGAAGCACTGCTCACCAACTTATCTTCTCAATCGGAGGAGAATACACAGGTTTTAGGGAGAACAGACCATGCAGTGCAGTAATAGCTCTTGTCTCTTCCCCCTCCCCCACTTTGATTTCTGCAAGCTGCTGACTTACCAGGATCAAAATCTACCTTGAGAGCTATTGAATTAGCATATTAGCACATCTGAGGGGGCTCACCCTAAATATTTGGACCCTAGGCACATGTCTAGTAATGCTTATGCCTTAATAAAATTTGGACTTGTGACCTATGACAATAAAGGTGAGTCATGAGTCATTGACAGTGCTTATGTGCAATGAGTCACCCCTGAGTTCAACAAAACTGCATAGTATTAACAAGCTCAAGATTGAATTGGCAATTTGATTCTTAAGTATCCTAAATGACCATCACAACATTGTTGGGCTTTATGTAATATGTGGTGTTATTGGTTACTCTTGCTATTTATTGTTTGACCATATAAGCTGATTCATCTAGTGGTTTGTTAGAGCATTATGGTAAAAGACATTTAAGAACCAATAATTTTATAAGGACATCTTGGAGATGATTTGGACATCATTGTGAGTTGTGGGCATTGGTGATTCCTGTCCAACAGCTGGTGGATTGTGAGCAATATATTAGGTCATTCTATTTTTAAAATTAATATATATGAAAAAATGAACTTTATTAGTGCACTGAAGGAAGTTGAAGATGTGACTGATGAATGAAATTTGAGAGATACCAAGGAATGTTTTGTGCCTTGAAATAAGAATATGCTAGTTCCTTCTCTCTTCTGATGGTTCTCAAAATAATTTTTACCAATTTAGCTTTAATTTTGTTGTGGGCATTTCTTTTTTTCTTTCTTACTGTTTTTTTTTTTTCACATGTAAGAATTTTGCATTCACAAACAAAAGAAAATCAAGCCAACAAATTAAATTAGACATCATATAAATGTCCCACTAATCGCATCATATTTGAACAAGCTCACATCAAAGGAAGAAGGAAGTCCAAACCAAAAAAGGAAAAACTAATAAAGAAATCCTAACCCAGGGCTAAAATCTAGCACCTAGTACTAACTAGACGGTTAACCATATCTTGACCCCTATTAACCTACATGGAGGAGCATTTTCGATATGATTTTGGATGTTTTGCACAAAATGTCCAAAATCCGAACAGGAAAGAAAGTTATTTTAGAAAAAAAAATCTTATCTTTTTTTTTTTTTCAAAAATACTGTTTTGAACAAGATTTTGTGCTTTGGATGTTTTGTTTTGTTTTTTGGTCCATTTTTGAAAACAGAATGAATAAGTGCAAAATGTAGAAAATGAAGCCATTGGGATGTAGGAGGAGCCAGCATTTTAGCAGACTGGTCCCCCAGACATCCCAGCAGAGCAATGGGGCACCCTACAGGGCACTTCTGTGCACTTCATAAAAATGCTCCCAGGTACATATCTCACCTTTGCTCCTGAGCCCTTCAAAACCCACCCAAAACCTATTGCCCCCCCCCCCAACTGTCCACCACTACAATAGCTCTTATGGGTGAAGGGGGCACTTATATCTGGGCACAGTAGGGTTTTGGTGACTTTGGGAGGGGACACAGTTTCCACCACAAGTGTGACAAGTAGAGGGAGATAGGGACCCAAGTCCCCCACTCCATAGTGCACTGCACCGATCACTACACTACTCCAGGGACTTCCATGCTGCTCTATTACACCTGGCTGTAACATTTAAGGCTGTCATAGAGGCTGGTAAGTCATATTTATATTCACAGTTTTGGGGTGTGGGAGGGGTCAGTGACCACTGGGGAGGCATTGTAGGGTGATCCATGATTCCCTCCAGTAGTCATCTGGTCATTTAGGACACCTTTTTGTGCCTTACTCTTTACAAAAACAGGTCTAGCTCAAAACATCTTAGTTTTAGTTTTGTTCCATTATGGCTGAAAACTTAGGAATGGCCTTACGACACCCCCAACATGCCCCCTTGAGATTTGGACATACTGCAGATGAACAGTATAGAAAAACGTCTGAAATATAGGTTTCAAAAATACTGATTTGGACTTTTCTGTGAGAAAAACATCCAAATGCTGCTTTATGCCACTTTTTAGATGTTTTTCTCTTTTTTAAAATGAGCCCCAAAGTCTGTCAATCGTACCCCACAGTCTAATAAATATCTTTCTAATTGAGCAGAGTCCCAAACACAAAACTATTTTCTTGATATCTTGCATTTTTGATAGGAGTCTAATTTTTCCTCACATTGTACTGGGAGTTTTGGGTTTGTCAAAATAAACTAGGCATATGTAACACAGTGTCATTTCTTATCATATATGTGTCATTAACAGTGAATGTTGTAGCAATCCTGCAAGAATTTTGGGAGAACAAAGAGAAGCAGAGAGCCCTATTTCCCAGTGAAAGGAGAGTGGTGTATGAATCTGTTCCGTCCCCTGACCCTCCATTTGTGTGCTATGTTACCCTGCCTGGCGGAAGCTGTTTTGGCAATTTTCAGGTAAGAACCCTAAGATACACCTATTACATTTCCAGTTAATTGCATTTTTTTTCTAAAAGAACAACATTGTTATATTCCTGAATGTATTTTTTTTCAGGCAAATCCTTTTCAAGCGTTTCAGTAGGAAACCCAGTATCATCTCTCAACTAGACAAAAGGTTTGATTTCAGAACTTTCTGGACAAGGGGAAATGTCACCATAAGGGTAATGATTGGTCCTAGAATAAGAAACATGGGGGTAATTTTTCAAACAGTCTAGCTGCTTTTCTTCAACAGTTAAATGGATAAATCGGCCCTGACCAGTTACATGTATGTATTTATTATTTATTTATTTAGATTTTGCTCATATCTTTTTTAGTAGTTGCTCAAGGTGAGTTACATTCAGGTACACTGGATATTTCTCTGTCCCAGGAGGGCTCACAATCTAAGTTTGTACCTGAGGCAATGGAGGGTTAAGTGACTTGCCCAAGATCACAAGGAGCAGCAGTGGGATTTGAACCGGCCACTTCTGGATTGCAAGACCGGTAGCCAGTAAAAATATGGGGAGCCCAAGGGGCAAAGTTTGGCTGGAAAATAGGAGTCTTTTTATTAATTTAGGGCTCCTTTTACTAAGCGGCAGTTAGCTCAATGCGGGCTTATCGCTCGCTACACAGAAAGTACCACCAGGCTACCGCAGCAGCCTAGCGGTATTTCCCACCCCTAGCATGCCGTCATTTCTGGTGCTACAAAAAAATGTATTTATTGTTGTAGCACTCGAGCATACCTGGCGGTAATCAGGCAGTGCCACGTGCACTCAATGGGTGGTGGTAAGGGCTCCCCCCTCCCCGAAATGGCCACGCAGCAAGTGCTTTACTTGCCACATGGCCATTTCCTGTAGGAAAGTGAGACTTCCCTTTTACCAGCTGCGGTAAAAGGGGGCATCGGCACGCATGTAAAACACATGCCGATGCCAGCACTGGCCACCTTTTGCACAGCTTGGTAAAAGGGACCCTTAGTATTTAGTTAGCACATTTGATATACTGCTGAGGACTTCATATAGGCATACACCCCTGGTTTCTATTTAGCGCACCGAGAGAGCTGTGCTGAAATTGAAGCATATTCTTTAACAACACATGTAACTTAATTGGCTTAACAAGTCAATCAGAGTTGTTAACAGCACTTAACAAGCAATAATCTGCACTAATTGGCAATAATTAGAATTTATGTGCACAAATTCCTAAGCATATTCTGTAATGCAATCTGTATAAATTGTAATGCACACAGCCAAAAAGGGGCGTGGTTATGGGCGGGGAACTGGGCATTCCAAAATTTACACCCACTGTTATGCCCCTGTGCACCTAAATCTATGTGCCAGCATTTACGCCATGTTTTCATTGGTGTAAACAGAGGCACGTAGTTTTGGGCACTGTGATATCAACTAAGCGTATTCTATATACTGTGCCAAAATCTAGGCATTGCTTATAGAATATGCATAGGCGGAAATGTTTTCTGCGTGGATTTTCTAGATGTCATATATAGAATCTGGCCCACAGTGGTTAACACCTACAATTTTCTATACAGTAGTACTGTCCCTAAAGGGCTCACAATCTAAGTAGTACATCTTGTACCTGGGGCAATGGAGGGCTAAGTGACTTGCCCAGGGTCACACAGAGTTGGAGAGGGAATTGAACCCGGTTCCCCAAGATCTCAATCCACTGCCGACTGTTAGGCAGCAGTGGGACTTACATAGCATAGTAACATAGTAGATGACGGCAGAGAAAGACCTGTACGGTCCATCCAGTCTGCCCAACAAGATAAACTCATATGTGCTACTTTATGTGTATACCTGACTTTGATTTGTATCTGCCATTTTCAGGGCACAGACCGTAGAAATCTGCCTAGCACTAGCTCCGCCTCCCAACCACTAGCCCCGCCTCCCACCACCGGCTCTGCCATCCAATCTCGGCTAAGCTTCTGAGGATCCATTCCTTCTGAACAGGATTCCTTTATGTTTATCCCACGCATTTTTGAATTCTGTTACCATTTTCATCTCCACCACCTCCCTCGGGAGGGCATTCCAAATATCCACCACTCTCTCCGTGAAAAAACACTTCCTGACATTTTTCTTGAATCTGCCCCCCTTCAATCTCATTTCATGTCCTCTAGTTCTACCACCTTCCCATCTACGGAAAAGGTTTGTTTGCGGATTAATACCTTTCAAATATTTGAACGTCTATATCATATCACCCCTGTTTCTCCTTTCCTCCAGGGTATATATGTTCAGGTCAGCAAGTCTCTCCTCATACGTCTTGCAACACAAATCCCATACCATTGTTGTAGCTTTTCTTTGCATCGCTTCAATTCTTTTTACATCCCTAGCAAGATACGGCCTCCAAAACTGAACACAATACTCCAGGTAGGGCCTCACCAACGACTTATACAGGGGCATCAACACCTCCTTTCTTCTGCTGGTCACACCTCTCTCTATACAGCCTAGCAACCTTCTAGCTACGGCCACCGCCTTGTCACACTGTTTCGTCGCCTTCAGATCCTCACATACTATCACCCCAAGATCCCTCTCCCCGTCTGTACATATCAGACTCTCACCGTCTAACACATATGTCTCCCGTGGATTTCTATTCCCTAAGTGCATCACTTTGCATTTCTTCACATTGAATTTTAATTGCCAAACCTTAGACCATTCTTCTAGCTTCTGCAGATCCTTTTTCATGTTTTCCACTCCCTCCTGGGTGTCCACTCTGTTACAAATCTTAGAATCATCCAGAAAAAGACAAACTTTACCTTCTAACCCTTCAGCAATGTCACTCACAAATATATTGAACAGAATCGGTTCCAGCACCGATCCCTGAGGCACTCCACTGATCACCTTTCCCTCATCCGAGCAAATTCCATTAACCACCACCCTCTGGCGACTTGAACCTGGTTCACAACCCACTGCACTAACCATTATGTTACTCCTCCACTAAGGTGTGCTACTGGTTTTAGTGTGCACTAAATACCTGTGGTCTGCATGGCACTTAACACACACTAATTGGTTAATGTGCACTAAGTCCGTTAGCGGATCCCTTAGTTAGGTAGCACTGTGCTCAATTTTCAGATCTATTTATCTGGGTAACAGGTGCTACTACCTGGGTAAGTAACGCTGAATGAGACGCGTCATTAATTTTCAGTGGCATTATCTGGATAATTCCACTGAAAATTAATGCAGACTGCCCCCCAGTTCGGGAGTGGCAGATTTTCTGGATAGCAGTGATACTTGACACCTCTTACCAGGCAGCTATCTGCATAACAGGGCAGCAAGATGCCCGCTCTGAGTTCTATCCGGAAAATGGTGCGGAGTGTCACCATTCTCTGGATACTAATGGTGACGGCCATTATACCAGAATATTCAGCTCCGGCATGCTGGTATCAGCTGATGCTAAATATTTGGGTATATGTTTAAACCAGCTCTGGAGTTTAAATATTACCCTGACTGATTTTAAGGACCAGCTGACTAAAACTTAGGCTTTGTAATGGCAGCCCTAATCCTAGAAGCTAGATCTAAACTTATTTTCAGCCACAAAGACTCAATCAGATCCAGCTGATAGTGTACTTCTGACTTCTCAGAGCTCAGCATGCCTTTGAAAATTCACCTTTATAAGGACACCTGGGAAAGCACATCAAAGTCCCATTATTACACCAAATTTTTGCATTCAAGCACTTGAGAATCGTGTTGGAACATTTTGGTGTGATGCATCCCGTGTACCAGACTTATCTACATTTTTTTTTTCAAATATGTCAGCGATGCTCAGCTCATTTGAAGGGGGGCAGACTCAAAAAAAATGTCAGGAAGTATTTTTTCACAGAGAGAGTAGTGGATGCTTAGAATTCCCTCCCGCGGGAGGTGGTGGAAATGAAAATGGTAATGGAATTCAAACATGTGTGGGATAAACATAAAGGAATCCTGTCCAGAAGGAATGGATCCTCAGGAGTTTAGCTGAGATTGGGTGGCAGAGCCGGTGGTGGGAGGCGGGGCTGGTGTTTGGGAGGCGGGGATAGTGCTGGGCAGACTTATACGGTCTGTGCCCTGAAGAGGACAGGTACAAATCAAGGTAAGGTATACACAAAAAGTAGCACATATGAGTTTATCTTGTTGGGCAGACTGGATGGACCGTGCAGGTCTTTTTCTGCCATCATCTACTATGTTAATATGTATTTCTTGGAGGATTGCAAACAGTTTGATTTTAAAGATAATCAAGCTGTGCAAATTATCCTGAAAATCAGACCTGTTTTTAGCATTCAATGACTGATCTTTTCTTTCTCCTTCTGTCTCTGCTCCCCCCCCCCCCCCCCTGCAAAAAGATTATTGTTGCTGCAAACAAATGGTTGCGTTTAATTTCAGTGTGTGCTGCCATGTTTTCCTTCCTTTGGTTACTGTGGCCCTGATTAAAACCTCTGCGTTAGAGACATATAGGGAAGCAAAAAGAGGAAATATGGGGACTTATTCCTGAGCAATAAACTGAATTTGAACTGTGTGCACAGGGACTATGCAGCAGTGCTTCCCAACCATATGTTTTTTTATTACTGGAAGGTAGTCAGGAATGGATCTAAGCCACAAATGGCTTGAATTAGACTTTAATTTACAACCTAGAAGGCGGCTCTGCATCTCTTTGTTAATTCCCTAAACTACCCCCACTCTCTGCTGAAGCACCTTTTTAATTGTTCAGTGGTTGGTGACATTATTATCATTTGTTTCTCTTCTTCTGTTCTGAAATTTTGTGTTTTCTAGCTGGCATCCATCCATACATTTAATTTACTGTAAATTGGTTAACTTACTGTAACCCTTGGTATTAAATTTCAAATCCTCTGCCAAGTAGAAATGTAAGAAACTATAGGCACAACCCACATCACTTTTTTTTTTCCTGAAAGCCTCATGTGCAGAATGCTAGAGCAAGTATGCTATGGGTCTCTAGTGTAGGCAAATTTATCTGATGTGTAACCCTTACCAGGCTGGGGACCTTTGCAGTTGTTCAGGTCTACCTCTGTGGAATCTTTAGGGTTCCAGGTCAGGACCAGGTGGGACGCTCTTCCCTCTCACTTCCAATGACTCAGTCCATGCTAAGGATTGTTCTAAACTAAAAGTTTCACTGAAAGCCTTTAAGGGTTATTTCAGTTGTTCCCAAACCTGGTCCTGGAGGCACCCCCAGCCAGTCAGGTTTTCAGTATATCCATAATGAATAGTCATGGGAGAGATTTGTATGCAGTGAAGGTAATGCATGCAAATTTTTCTCATGAATATTCATTGTGGGTATCCTAAAAACCTGACTGGCTGGAGTGCCTCCAGGATCAGGTTTGGGAACCACTGGGTTATTTAAATGGCAAAATAATAGGTAGAATGCAATTTAGAATAAGATAGACACTATCCTTCTACTGCTAAGACCTCTCTGATTCAGCAGAACCCTTCTCTTTTCCCCACGAATACCTTGTGGAGCAGGATGATGGACTCTAATGTAATTTGTCTGTGGAACCTGATCCTACTACTACTACTACTACTATAAATCATTTCTATAGCGCTACTAGTCGTACGCAGCGCTTCACAATGATCATGAAGAAAGACAGTCCCTGCTCAAAAGAGCTTACAACCTAAATTACGTTTTCTTTTTTTTTTTTTAATTTATTTATTAGATTTTTATACTTAAACAGAGGTCATCTGTCAAAGTGAAATACAGCCATAAGCAAAAATATAAAACTTATAAATCAACATCATTCAAGAGAACATTTTTTTTTTAGCTTCTTTAGACCACAATAAAATAAAGAAAAAGAAAGAAAGGGGGGGGCAGGGATCAGAGAAGATTATTTAGGAATTAACATCAGAATAATAAGGCACCTTACTTCCCGGTCTATAAACTACTTTGATAATTTTGAGTCTAGAAAGGATCTTAGCTGTTCTGGTACATAGAAAATATATTTTATCTGGGCCAACCATATTATACATTTACAGGGGTAAGCTAGCAAAAAGGAGCCTAAATTACGTTTTCGATGTGCGGATTAATATTTGCATTGTGTTCTCTGATATCATAATCTCGCTGATTTTTAGACTATGCCGTGGCTGTTGCTGTGAGGGAGGGTTGTCGAGCTGCTTTTTTGCCTTCTCCCTTGTCCGCACCTCTTGTCGTTCGCTTCTTCCCTCCTCTGTCTCAGATCCCAGGGTTGTCCATTGATTCCTCCTCTTCCTTTTTCAAAGATCAGGATTCCCTCTCCTTGTTACTGTAAGGCTTCTTCCTTCTCCTTAAGAGCAGGGGTGGTTACACTTTCAGGGACATGCAGAAGCCTAAGCAACCCCTAGCACTTCTCAACAATCTTGCTCCTTATTGTGCAATGGCTTAGCTTTTCAAAGACCCAGATAAGTGTTGGGTCTGATGTTTTATAGCAGTCCCAGTTTCTGTCCAAGAGATTTTGCCTCCTACCATCACCTCACTGGTTAGGAGAGCTCCTCTCCCCACCCCCCATTCTGCAATCTGCAAAAATACACACAGATCACAATATATCAGTGGAGCCACTAGAGGTCCTGACCATCCAATCAAGGCAGAGCCTTACGCATCCAGCTTTTCCTACATAAGCACACAATTGTGGAACGCACTACCAAAAGCCTTGAAAATGACGTACAACCACATAAACTTCTGGAAATCACTAAAAACTAACCTGTTCAAAAAGGCATACCCCACCGATCCAACATAAATGCCTGATCCCTGCAACACAACAAAACTAAAGTACGATATGGACAAAACTCAACTCTTCCAATGTACGTTTCCCCAATGTGGCCATGCCACATGAACTTTATCTTACCATAACATTACTTTGTTCTCACTGGAGTCTGCAAATGCCTCTCTGGTACTATCCAGCTCATAATCGAAAGTGATCGCCAGCCATTTCCCGACACAAATCGGGAGATGGCCGGCAATCTGGGAAAAGCGGCGAAATCAGTATAATCGAAAGCTGCTTTTTTTGACAGCATCGCCGCTTTCCCGTCTCCTCGCCGGCGAAAGTTCAAAGGGGCGTGTCGGCGGCGAAGCGAAGGCGGGACATGGGCGGGTATGGGCGTGGTTACCAGATAGCTGGCTTTTGCCGATAATGGGGAAAAAAATACGGCGTTAAGCAGTATTTCACCAGGTTTACTTGGTCCTTTTATTTTCATGACCAAGCCTCAAAAAGTTGCCCAAACTGACCATATGACCATCGGAAGGAAGCGGAGATGACCTCCCTGTACTCCCCCAGTGGTCACTAACCCCCTCCCACCAAAAAAAACCCCACTTTAAACACTTTTTTCCAGCCTGTAAGTCAGCCTCAAATGCTGTACCCACCTCCATGACAGCAGAATGTTTTCTGTCCTCTGACAGCCTTTTCCTACTTGTGATGTGGTTCTGGGGTGAGTGTGACACATTTTCTGTTATTTGCACTGCAGAGTCACATCAGCAATGCATTGTGGTGGGTGTAGGTATTGGTAGTTGGTAGGCTCTACTCCCCTGGTGCTTTCCCCCTGCTTACTGGGTCAGAGTGTGCCCTGTTTTGTTTCCTGTTGTAGTCCATGCGGTAGTGGCCATTTTTGTAAGCCAGTTTTAGTTCCCTTTTCTGTGTTACCCACGTTACAGAACTTAGTTATTACTTTGATTGGTGCTGAAAGAGGGCATTGTACACCATTGTGCCAGCTCTGACCTACTGCTAATCTTAGTACCAGGGGACTCTTTGCCAGTGGGGCACAACCTCTGATCTGCAGTTAACTGTGAGTAAACGTGCATATTTCAAGAAAGGACTTTTTCAGAGAGATTAGTCTTCAGGTGTGAACTGGTGTGCCAAAGTTATACAGCAGCAATAAGTCCTAGAGGCTGTATGCAGGTCCCTGGAGCAGTTTTAGTGGGTGCAGTACATTTGTGGGTAGTGGGTTTTGGGGGGGGGGGGGTTGGGGGGCTCAGCTCCCAAAGTAAGGGAGCTATGCACGTGGGAGCTTTTCTGAAGTCCACCGCAGTGACCCCTAGGGAGCCCGGTTGGTGTCCTGCCATGTCAGGGGGGCCAGTGCACTAAAAATGCTGGCTCCTCCCACGGCCAAATGCCTTGGATTTGGCCAGGGTTTGAGATGGCCGACATAACTTTCCATTATCGCTAAAAAACGAAGCCGCCCATCTCAAACCCTGGCCAAATCCAAGGCATTTGGCTGGCCGGAACCGTATTATCGAAACAAAAGATGGCCGGCCATCTTTTTCGAAAATACGGGTCTGGCCAGCTGTTTGCAGCACCGCCAAAATACATCACCGGCCATGTATTTCGCCGGCGCCATTCGATTATTCCCCTCTATGTAAGCCGCATTGAGCCTACAAATAGGTGGGAAAATGTGGGATACAAATGTAACAAATAAATAAATAAATATTCATTGCAGATATCAAGAAAACCAACCTGGTTAGGCATGGTCAATGCAATATAGCACAGCTCTTGAACCATTCCAAGCCCCACTGTCACTTCTGCATTATCTGTGGAGAAGGCTGATTTTTGTTACTACTGTTGCAGTCCCAACATGTATTTGCAGGATGTCCCATACAGGGGCGTAGCTACGGGTGGGCCTGGGTGGGCCCAGGCCCACCCAATCACAACTCAGGCCCGCCCAGTCAGCGCTCGGAAAATCGGGCATTAAAAAAAAAAAATCTGTGAAGCCGTTTGACAGGCAGCGCTTCGCGTCTGCCCTGCGTGCATTGCAAAAGAAGGAAATCGTCTTCGGGCCTTCCCTCACTATGTCCCGCCCTCGGAAGGCGGGACACAGTGAGGGAGGCCCGAAGACGATTTCCTTCTTTTGCAATGCACGCAAGGCAGACGCGAAGCGCTGCCTGTCAAACGGCTTCACAGATTTTTTTTTTTTTTAAGGCGGTCGCTCCCCCATTGTAAAAAAAAAAAGGCGCCTATGTGCACATGCACTGTGCGGCAGCACCATTTCCCCTGGCCGTTGCACGTGGCGCCTATGAACATGCGCTGCACCGCTACCCGCCACCTGGTACCACAGACAGAATGCCTCGGATAATCAGCCCAGCTCTTTGACGACAACGGCGGTGGCAGTGCTGGCTTGGCCTGTTGGCTGCGTGAGGTGAGACTGACGCTCAGCCTCTGCCTGACTGACTCATGTCATCATCAAACAACTGAAGCCTCTTCTTCTTAAGGTAGGGACCGCGACCAGGCGACCACCGACACAGTTCCCGCTGCGGGTGCTGACTGCGTGTGTGGTGTGGGCTACTGGGTGGAGGGGGGGGATAATGGATCCTGGAATTAGATGGGTCGGGTCAAGTCCACCTCCCTGGCACTTGCAGAAGCTCACCCGACCCATCCCCGACACAGCGCAGACAGGGCAGCCAGAAAGTTGGAGAAAACAGAAGATGAGGTGTTCCTTCCTAAGGTTTTGTGTTCTTTTTACTTATTTGACAGCTTTTTAATTTATTTAAAAGTTTCCTGTATCTAGGTTTAAGTAAATATCATGAAATAAAAACTGAACATCAGTAAAATAGCTTAAAAGTGATTATAGCTGGTAGAAACAGCAGTTATAATTCTCTGTATTTTATGCTCATTTTTCTATGCTGTTCTAAACAATACACATTGCAAAATTTCTATGAGAATGTTCCTTGATTTTAACTGTTTCTGTAATCTGCCTTTGGGATTGGAAAGCCTGGTGTTATAAAGATGGAATATACTGAAATTCAATGGAAGTAAAATTAAACTCTCCTTTCATTGGGGCATATAGAATGACGTCTGCATCTGGTGTCTGTTTTGGTGGCCCTTTACTAGTTGAAAAGAGAAGGGGAAAGGGAATGGAAAAGAGAAGAGGAGAGGAAGAGGAAAGAAGGGAGGTGGAAAGGGAAAAGTGGAAGAAAAAGGGCATGATAGAAGGGGAAGGAGAAAGGGTGGTAGGGGAAAGGAGAAAAGGGGGGAGGAGAGAGAAGGGAAGGTGAGGAGGGAAAAGAAGAAGAAGAAGGGGGGAAGGATGGAAAGGGCAAAAAGAAGAAAAAAGGGGAGAGAGAAATGAGGACAGGAAAGTGGAAAGGGTCAAAAAAGGAAATGGAAGAGAGGGGAAAGGAAGGAAAGAAAAGGAGGGAAAAAAGAAAAATGGTGAAAGATGAAAGGGAAGATCTGGTTTCATTTTACAATAGGTGAATTGATGTTCTAGTGCTCACTGTAGTGTTTAAGATGATTTCTTTTTCCTTGTGTGACTCGTAGAAATAACTGCTTATGGTATGGTAGAATTGCTCTATAGGTCCTGAGTGTTTTGTATTCTCGGTATGGTGGTTTTAAGGTTTGCAACATAGGTTCCGAATATATATGTGGTTTATGTTGCTGTAGGACAGCTGTTGGGCAGACTGTTTATTAAAAATGATTTAGAATCCCCCAAAAAACTACTCACACCTTATATATACATAGTGCCCACCCATATTAGCTCTGGGCCCACCCAAAATGTCAGGTCTGGCTACGCCACTGGTCCCATAATTGCTATAATATTTTCTCTGTTGTAGACTGGCAAGGATATATTCTCATCCTAGATCATCCTTGCAGTAGGTTGTTGTTGTGTGTGTGTGTGTGTGTGTGTGTGTTTTTTTTTTAAAGAAATCTTTGTAGGGTTCATTTGCTCATGCAGGTTAGCAAAGAGCTACGGTGTAATAATCTGTTACCAAGATGTTGACCAACCTTGATTTTTTTTTCCATTTCTTGGTTAGGAATGCCACAATCCTAAGTACTAGGTGTATTTCTTCCATGTGCTCTGCCAACAGTGCTAAGGGGGTCTTTTGCTAAGCCACAGTAGAAATTAGTTGGCAGTAAATGCCAAGAAACCCATTATGGGCATCTCGGCATTTACTGCCAACTGATTTCTATGGTGAGCTAAAAATGCTACCGCACTTTAGTAAAAGACCTCCTAAGATGCCTGGCACTTTTTTGGATTAAAGCATGGACTTTTTAGGGGGTTCATTTTCAAACATCCCACATGGGCAGTTTTAATCCATGCACTTTAGATGTATTTTTAAAGAGAAACTGTCCGTATTCATTCATTCTGACAATTAATAAATGTGAAAGTATGTATGCTCTTAAAAGCATCTGGTCCAGTGATAGATGAGTGTATGAGTTGGGGGAGGGGGAAGGCAAAATAAACACAAATGTTTGAAAATTGAATGTACGCATATATTTCTCTTCCTCAGTTCAAAACACTCACATGTATGCCTCTTTTTCCCATGTTGAAAAGTATGCAGACCGTGGAACCCATGAGAGCACTCTCAGGCAATTTTTACCACACTAATTGCCTTTAAAAGCCCTGTTAAAGGCTTTTGAAAATTGCCTTTCTTCTTGGTATATGATTGTGTGCTATGAACCCTTCTAGCACACTTATGGATAACACCATTATAGTCACATATTTGGTTGAGCTTTGCAAGAGATCAGTGCAAATTACAGTTTGTTCAAAATGTTTGGGGGTGCTTTAATTGCAGAACGTCATTGGTTTCATATTGAACTGTGAACTAAATTTAAAATATTGATTATGACCTCTAAGGCTCTGAAGGGAGCTGGATTTCCTCTGTAACATCCCTTTGTGAATGTCCCTGGGTCCAGGCCTGAACTGGCAGGAGTCTCCCTTGGGCAGTCCCTTGAGTACATGGCAACTGGTGCCTCCACCTGAGGAATGAAGGGGTTGGTGGATGGAATTTTCCTCCCTTCTTCCCAGGAAAAATCCAAACATACCCATTGGTAAAAAAAAAGGCTGGCTAAAATATTCAATGGTTTATTTAAACAATATATATTGTCTGATAGAGTAGTCGAACAGTGAAAGCATCAGACTTTAGAAAACATGTCCATTAGGTAGCATAGTAAGCATTTCTCAAACAGTATACTCTATAACACTCTAATTAACCATTCAAATATATACTTTTCCCTGCACAGTACCTCTGATTAGAGGGCACTCTTTCTTGAACCTCTCTATCCCATCATTAACTATCTGACCCACTGTCACCCCCATCATAACCCAAGTCTCACCCATAAGCTGTAGCATAACTGGACCAATGGCTGTTGGGGTCCTGAGAAGGTTCAGTGGTCTGGCCAGCCTCCGCTGTTCTGCTGTAGGATCTCAAGCTTAGGCTTTCCAAGGCTTTGACTCTTTTGCTCACCTGTAGCTTGACCTATAGATAGGGCTGGACCCTGCAGCTCCACCTGAGCTGTCTAGGGCCACCTGCCTCTTCTGCTTCTGGACTCTGCACTGCCTGGGGTTGCCTTCCATGGGATATCAAACCTCTGCCTGGATTGCCTGGGTCCACTTCCTACTAGATCCCATAGCTCCACCTATACTACTTGGGGCTTCGCCTCCCTACACCCCCATAGCTTTGCCTGAGCTGTCTGCGTCCTCTAACACTGGACTCTCTTCTCCTTTTAGTTGGACCAGTTCTTAGAATCACCCCCCCCCCCTCCCCGCTAGGTCCCCAGCCCTTAAGCTCTTTTACGAGTCCAGCTTTAATGATTTTAGCCTTCTAGAGTCTGTGACTTGCAGTTTAGTTTTCCCTCCCTTAATCAAAAGACCAAGAGATAGGATGACATTTTTAGTCAAGATTTCATTCCTAAATTTTATGTATTTATTTACACAAATAACACTGGGGTCACACCAAATCTTTTCTTGTCTGGTTATTGAGAGGAGTTTGCTTTGGTATCTGAATATATCCCTGTCATGCCTGTATGATACATATACTTCATCCCAGAGTCTTATCCTTTAACTTTGGCAGTTTTTATTATTTAAATGTCAGTGTAACCAGCAATTTGCAGATTCTGCCCTGCTATCCCCTTTGACTTGCATATCCACTGAAGTATCAATTTATAGATTATTTTCATTATGCTGTACTAATAAACCACCTCAGTCTTCAGTGACCATCTTTCCCATTTCCTCAGTTCACTGTTAGCCAAATAATTCTGTTTCTCAAACCACAACTTTTTTTTTTTTTTTTTGGGGGGGGGGGGGGGGGGGGGGGTTGACCTTGATACTGAACTAAGTTGGTGTAAACCAAAGAGAATTCTGAGACTCAGCCAAATGACACTGCTTACTGTTCCAATGTCAGGTGAGATGGTAATCTACAAGACAAAGAGCAAAAATATTTCAGTGCTAAGGAACTTTACGCCAAAGGGATTGAGATACCTAATTATTTACATTTCAGCAAACTTTTGAAAACAGGGCTGTTTTTCTTTAGGTGAAGTTTATTTAATTTTTTGTAGTAAAGTTCAGAGGCAGAGGCCGTGGTCTTTAGTGAAACTAGCAAGCCTATGTTAGAAGATTTTATATATATAAAAAAAAGCTAAGTATTTAGATGTGTAAACTGGTATATATGCAGGGGTGTGCTGGTAAATTGTTAACAGGGGGGCTCTCTCTCGCCAGCAAAGTAAAAGAGAATTCAGGAGGGGCCCAAGCCCACATTTTGGGATTCATTTGTTAAAGTAGCCATGGAGAACCGGCTCCCAAAATTCTTAAAAACTTAACAAACGGCTCTCGAGAGCCTGTGAGAGCCTGCTCCAGCACACCACTGTTATATGTTTAATAACAATTTTAGAAAAGGGCCCTATATGTATGTATATGCAACAAGCATGCCCAGATTTGAAGGGGAAGTGGTTTGGGCGGACATTGAAAGGATACATGTGTTCCCTATTTTACAACAGCAATACACATCTAGGTCACAATATGTTTTGTTGGCATTTACACCTGCTCTGAGTCATGCCAAACTGTCAGCTGTTTCTAAGGGCCCGAGGTTTTGAGGATTGAAAAGGGAACTGTGCTTTCTTTCTGGGTCTAAAAACCACTTGAAAAGGCAAAACAAAAAAGAGTTTTGGAGCTCATCTCCTTAAATGGGTCCTTTTGGATATAGAGTTTTTGCAAAATCTGCCATTTCCATTTTAAGTGCTGATGCCACTTTTTTTGAATGTATGTGTTTTATAAAATGGCTGCTCCTGCTGTGTGGCTCAGAACATACACAGTGGGGTCACTAATCAGCTGGTGCTGGTGAGCGTTTTGCTGACTGCTGCAGGAATTATTCCACGATATTCAGTGCCAGAATTCTGAACTTAAACAGCTACGAGCTAGCACATAAAGATAGGACTGTGATTTATGTGGTCCCATTTATGTGGTTACCCTGGTTAGTTAAGTGCTGAATATCAGCACTTAACTGGCCAACTACTGCCCCTGCCCCTATAACACCCCCCCCCCCCCCCCCCCCCCCAAATAGCTGGTTTTCACTTAGGGGTCCTTTTACTAAGTATCCGCATTTACTTTTGAGAATCGGGGCCTGAGTGTAGAACAGTTTTTATCTCAGAAAATTGACCCAGGTAACTGCTCAGTTACGCAAGCAAATTCCATTGAAAGATTCCCTCATATTGCCTCCACTCTGTCTATATTATTCAGAGGTACCCAAGAATGACAAATATCATTTTAAGTTGATTAATTCATTTATCACACAATACAAAACTTACATCTTTGTAGGCTCTTGTTTGTCCTGTTTGTCTGTCCTAATTAGATTGTAAGCTCTGTCGAGCAGGGCCTGTCTCTTCATGTTCAAGTGTACAGCGCTGCGTACGTCTAGTAGCGCTATAGAAATGATAAGTAGTAGTAGTAGTAGTTATACCTGTACACCTTGCCTAAAAAAAATATAACTCTTAGAGAGTAATTTTACCATTAATGCAGGACAGTAAACTTAACTCTTAAGCTTTTACCTGAGGCAATGGAGAGTGAAGTGGCTGCCCAAGGTTATAAGGAGCATCAGCTGAATTCTAAGGAACTAGTCTTCAGTTGGATTAATATGTTTAAGGTCTTCTTCCTGGTCTGTATGTGTCTATGAGTGCAAATAAAAAACATGAGAATAGAATTGTCCCTGGTGACCACTGGCCATCACCCTCCTCAGCCTGGTTGCAGAAAGGCTAGGGATATAGATGAGAAATACAGAGTGTAGAGCTTATGGGACTGAAAGCAACAAGATAAAAGGGTATGGTCTATAGTTTAGGGGTCCTTTTACTAAGCTGTGTAAGCATCTAAACGCGCCAAAATGGAGTTACCACCCGACTACTGCGTGGCTCTTGCAGTAATTTCATTTTTGGCGCACGTCCGATACGGGCATCTGAAAAATATTTTTTATTTTCAGATGCGTGTAGCAGATACGCGCAGGTCATTACCGCCCACATTCTTTACCTCTAAGTCTATGGCTGGCGGTAAGGTCTCAGGCCCAAAATGGACAAGTGGCAATTTTTATTTTGCCGCACATCCATTTTCGGTAAAATTAAAAAGGGTTACTTTTTTACTGGTGCGCTAAAGAATGGATTGGTGCATGCCCAAAACCCACGCCTACACTACCGCAAGCCATTTTTTTAGCACGGCTTTGTAAAAGGACCCCTTCCTGACTTGTTATATTGCTTTTTGTATAAGTATCCTTACAGTAAAAGGATCAGACAAAATACAAGCCCATTAACAAGTCCTGACTAACACAATTAGAGTAATATGTATAAAAGAGCCAAGGGGAAAATAGCACACAACATAAAATAGTAACTGTAGTAACACATCCACAGCATAAAATAATAACTTTAGTAAAATACCATTTTAACATACATAACAACATAAAAAACAATGACAAGTCAGAATATATAATCAAGGAGAACATAAAGGATAAAAAGCCTGTACACATAACCAGGTCTTAATGTGTGCACTAAAAAATAGAATAGTGTACACTCCGTCTTAAATTACAGTACAGTCTCGGTTATCTGTTCTTCGGTAATCTGACCATCCGGCATATCCAACAGATCCACTCCCTCTGTGACATCATCTCGTTGCCATTAAGAAGCACACGGCTTCTCTTCTTGTTTTCTGGCTTCACATGCTGCAAGGAAGCCATCTTTGAGCCATGTTTGAACTGAGACTGTGCTTCTCTGCAAGAGACACATTCTCTTAAGCTGATACTCCTTCATGTACCTCTCATCCGAGTTAAGAAGCATGTGACTTCTCTTCCTGTTTGTGATTTGAGCCCATGCTTTTATGCATGAATGTTTGGATCTGGGACCTCGCTTTTGTAGTGAGGGAACCATTTTTTGACTTGAGACCATGCTTTCATGCATTATTTTTTATTTATATTTTTTGACACCATGGTTCTATGGAAGAAAACCATAATTTCTGGATCTGGAACCCCACTTTTGCAGCAAGGGAACCATTTTTTGATTTGAGACCATGATTTTGTGCATTAATTTTTTTTTTGGAGACCATGGTTCTATGCAAGAAAACCATAATTTCTGGATCTGGGACCCTGCTTGTGCAGCGAGGGAGCCACTGAAAAAGTTTTGAGCTGCAATTTTTGGCCAATCGAAAGAGGAAAAAGTTGTTTTGTCTATAGAGCAGAAACTTGTGTAGAAAGGAAGTGCTAAAGAAAGTGACCATTAAAGATGTTTTGAGCTGAGACCTTGCTTTCTTGCCAGACAGCCGTTTTTGATTTGAGACCATGCTTTTGCAGAAATGTTTGGACCTGCGCTATGTGACCCGAGAGCCTGCTTTTCTTGCCAGGCATCCATTTTTTATCCGAGGCCGTGCTTTTGCAGAAACAGAACCATGGTAAGATTCTTGTGCACAATGAATTTTGTGCAGTGCTGTATGTACACTACTGTACTTCTGTTTGTTCATTTACATTTACAGAACTTGCAGTTCTGCTGAGTCGAGACATGGGGCTCTGCTTGGTTCTGCTGCCTTGATTTCTGCTTCATACGGTGTTGTTATTGACTGGAGAAGCTTCGAGTGAGGCTGAACATGCAGTGATCTTGAGAAACTGGGATCTGCTTGGTTCTGTAGGTCTGTATATACAGCTGATAAATATGGTTTCCCTTGCTCAGTTCTGTACCTGTACAGTACAATATTTCTGGAGTGGTGGAGTAGCCTAGTGGTTAGTGTGGCAGACTTTGATCTTGGGAAGCTAGGTTCATTCCTTGTGACTCTGGGCTAATCACTTAACCCTCCATTGCCCCAGGTACAAATAACTATGGAAACTGCTTTGAATATAGTTGCAAAAACAACAGAAAGGCAGAATATCAATTCCCATTCCCTTTCACATTGCCTGCTGTGCTGTGTATACTGCTCTGTATTTGTGCTCAAATTGCCTTCTGTACAATGTCTTTCATTGCTGATTAGTGTTAATAAACAATATTTTAATTAAAGATACCCTACACCTGTTCCTCATGTGTAAAGTATGTTTCCCTTGCATTGTTTGAGGGGTTTTGTTCAGTTTACAGAAGGAAATGCATTTCTATTTCAATGTCTCTGTTGTTGCAACGCATGAGAGGCTGGCTTTTTAGAATTTCCAGTTCAGTTTTAGTTTGCAAATGTCTAGTTCTAATTTATGGCCATTTATTCTTTGTTTGGTAAGATACTCTTTATATGGGACCAAGGTGAGGTATTCTGTGAGTGTGTAGCAGCCCAGTCTTTTCTCTTTTCCCAGCAACAGGTATGTTCTAGGGACTGGTGTAATATTTACAAGACTGAGTTTTCATAGGGGGTGTGGTTATTATATGGGGTGAGTCCCTAGATGCCCCCTCCCCTATATTCCCTAAGGTGATTACCAGCACCTTTTGTAGAAAAAAAAGCACTGGTAATTTTGTTACAGTTTTAAGAAAAGACACTGAATTGAAAACTGGATATATAAACATGAGTTCAATGAAACTGAGGTCCAGCAAATTCCTGTGCCCAAGTGCTATGAAGACCACTGAGATCTCTCCTGAATATGTCTATTCTGCCAATACCCCTCTGCTCACTTTTGAGTCATCTCGTACAGGCAAGCTCCTGCACTGGCCTACCTCTCTGTAATCTTGTCCTTACATACTCCCACTATGATCCTACACCATCTTGACCTTCCCCAAATACATGGGTGGCACAGAAACTCATGGAGGCCGCTAGGACCCAATTACTCCTCTTCCCTGTCTACTGTTTCTCCTCTTTTAATATGTTTTTACCAATCGGGATGAAGATGGAAGACAAAAGAACAGGGGAAGTAGAACAGCAACTGAGTGAGTGCCATGTTGTGGGCATCCGAGGTGCCAGGTAGCAAGGGGATCCCCTCTTTTGAAGTATGCAACTGTACAAACACAATTATCTTCACAGATTTAAGTTTGGAGGATATTTCTTAATGAAAATTCAAATTACAACTTTCATAATAGTTCTGGTATACATGTTAACAGGCACAAATAAATTTATTTATTTTGGATTTTGCTCACACCTTTTTCAGTAGCAGCTCAAGGTGAGTTACATTCAGGTATAGAATGTTTGTATGTTTGGGAAGCTTGTCAGGTGCCCTTGACCTGGATTGGCCGCTGCCATGGACAGGATGCTGGGCTCGATGGTCTTTTCCCAGTGTGGCATTACTTATGTACTTATGTAGGTATTTCCCTGTCCCTAGAGAGCTCACAATCTAAGTTTGTATCTGAGGCACATAAAACAAAAGAAAAAATCACAATATTACCTTTTCACTAGATGAGAGTAATACAGTTTTGATTAGCTTGGGCACTAATATCCTACTTCTTAGATCAAAACAGAAGAACCACGTGATAGCACTATCAGAAAATATATTTTTTTAAACCCATTCGGATTAAACTTGATGGGTTAATGAATGGGGGATTGATGGGTGATCAGAAGATGGCAGGCAGCAGAAGTTTATGACTCATGGATGTTGAGGGGAGGGTACAATTTACTAAGGGACCCTGTTACTAAAGGTTTGGCACGCAGCAATAGGCTTGCCGCTCGCCAATCTGGAACTACCACCTGGCTACCGCAGCAGTGTGGCACTAATTCCCCCTCCAGCACATGCCATTTCCAGTGCTATGGAAATGTATTTCCATATTTTTACTGCCAGGCTAACATGGGTGCCCTTACCGCCACCTCAATGGGTGGCGGTAAGTGCTCCCCCAAAAAATGGCCATTTCTTATTTTGGCCTTTATACCCTCTGTGGTGTAAGGGGCCTTGGCACCAGGGATGTAGCTATGTAGGGCAAAGGGGGCATGGGTCCCCATAGATTTGGCCCTTGCCCCCCTCCACCATCAACCCCTTCATCCCCCCCCCCCGCCAACCCTCCGCTGCCGCCATCAGGTACCTTTGCTGGTGGGGGTCCCCAACCCCCGCCAGCCGAAGTCCTCTTCTCCGGTGCGGACGCATTGCTGATCTGCAAGGGCAGGCTTCTGTTGTGAGTCTGACATCAGACTCACAGATACAGAAGCCTGCTTACGTGCAGGACGTCAGACTCACAGAAACAGAAGCCTGCCTTTGCAGATCAGCAACGCGGCCGCACTGGAGAAGAGGACTTCGGCTGACGGGGGTTGGGGACCCCTGCCAGCAAAGGTACCCGACGGCGGTGGGGGGGAGGGTTGGCGGCATCAGGAAGAGGGGGTTGAAAGGGTTGGTGCCTGGGGGGGTCAAAGGTGGTGGTGGCAACGGGAGGGGTCAAAAATGGCAGGGGGAGTGTTAAAAAAGGTGGGGGGGGTCGGCGACACCAGGGGGGGGCTAAAATGTGCCCCCTCACCTCGGGCTCTGGACCCCCCTCCCGCCGAAGTCTGGCTATGCCCCTGCTTGGCACGCAGCAAAAACACACACTGTAGCTTGGTAAAAGGGCCCCTATGAGCACTGTATCTGTCAGAGGGCTGATAGCAATGAAAGGGGCCCTGCAGCAGATGATATGCTCCAATTTATTTATTTGTTACATTTGTATCCCACATTTTCCCACCTATTTGCAGGCTCAATGTGGCTTACAACAGTACCGTAGAGGTGTTCGCCATTCCAGTATAAACAGTTACACAGTGATGTTATGGTAGAATAGAGTTCATGAGGAACAAACAAACATATTAGGGAGTCATATAGAGGAAGGGTTACGTTATGCCCATTACATTCTTTGGTTTTGTCATGTTGCTGGGTTCAGGTATTTAAGTAGGGTCGGTAGGGTATGCCTTTTTGAACAGGTAAGATTTTAGTGATTTCCGGAAGTTTAGGTGGTTATACGTTGTTTTCATGGCTTTTGGTAGTGCTTACGTAGGAAAAGCTGGATGCATAAGTTGATTTGTATTTGAGTCCTTTGCAGTACCATTAGCGAATGCTAACTCTTAGTAAATAAACACCAGAATGATAAGAACCCAGATCTTTGAGCTCTTTCTTTTTTGATCATTTTATCTTCAAAGTCTTATATTCCTAGACAGTTTATAATTTATCTTGGAATATCCTTATCATGATGTCATTGGTACAGTGAACAAGGATTGATCTGTGGTCAAAAGACATAGATAAGTTACTGGTACTTGCTGGTCTTAACCTGGGCTAAAGAGACTACAAGCTGCAGGCAACGGAGGGAGTGTTTTTCAGTATCAGCTCTAGGGAAACCACAAACTACTTAGATGGCTTTAAAAATGTACAAGATAGAAATGATAAAGTATTTGTTTTCAAAGATTTAGCACAGAGCGGATCCTCATGAAAGGATTCTTTGCTTTGGGATTTTCTTTTCTTCTTAAGGTATAATTTGTCTGTCTGCAGTCACTGGAAATCCTGGCAGGTCAATGAAATGTACCTTCTGGGTATTTAGAACAAAAAAAAGGTTCCATTATCTGAAGATCCATTTATGCACTGCTTATTTTGAGAGTGAAATATTCAATTCTGAAAGAACTCTCCCTGTGGAGTTCTCATCCCCAAACACAGTATCATTCCAGTGGAAATCAACTTCATTTCAATAGTGGCCCTATCGCTTTTAAAGTAACACTAACAACAGCAAAAGGAAAGTAGGAAAAATATCCCATAGGATTCTCCTCACAGAGGATTATTTGACCATTTTGAGTTGTAGTGTTACTTATGTTTAAATCATCATATTATAAGATTCTCAGGAGAATTGTTAACATCCTTGTTTGAAATGATGTTGAATTTCCTGGATTTGAGATGCTTTCCTGAACATTACAGTCATGTTGGACTACAGGGCTGGCCAATTTGTCTCACGGGCATTCTGAAATATTATGTGAGAAAGAAATGTGCACAGGAAATGAACATACCCATTAAAGCTCAGTTATTGTAAATATTGGTACTCTCATGCAACAATGTCATTATCACCATGTAAAATTTCATCCCTTTTTCCACTCCGTGAAATACAAATGTATTGACACGTTATCATTTGTGAAGTATTTTTCACACAAATATCTCTAAACTACTGTATGCAATGTGTGCCTTACAAATAATGTAATATATATAAAGGAGTAAAATACAAGACAACCCATGCGTCCAACTTCTCTTACATAAGCACGTGCCTGTGGAATGCACTGCCACAAGTGGTGAAAACAACTTATGATCACCTAAAATTCAGAAAATTATTAAAGACTCAACTATTCAGAAGGGCATATCCTAATGATCCAACTTAAATAACTCAACCCTGCAACACTTCAGTATCAAAGATCGTACTGAACATTGACAAACCCCTTTACCTCAAACCTAACTTGATTGAATCTTATCTTCCCTATTCCACTACAACATTTTGTATTTATCCATACCAAACTTGGCGAATGCCTTCACGGTACTATGTAAGCCACATTGAGCCTGCAAATGTGTGGGAAAATGTGGGATACAAATGTAACAAATAAATAAATAAAATAAATATATATACCACAAATGGGATGGCTGTATACTATGTATGTAGGAGCCATTTTTTGACAGCAACGTTTTCACAAGGCCTTTTGCAAACTCAAGGTCAAAAGGAAAATAAACCTGATTGGGATGCTTAACTATATCTTGGCTTATAAGAGGAGCTAGGTTTCCAGGTTTTTTGTTTTGTTTTTTGGCCCAGCATCATGTGTGGCAATAGAGAAAACCGTAAAATCTATTAGCGCTACTAGCTCTCAGTTATTAGGCCACAAAGTAGTTCCATTCTATACACATTGTGAATGTTTCTCTTAGTTTGGCAGAAATGCATCTGAATGTAAGAAGGCAATAAGACCAGCGTTGAAATGGGTTAGTTCAAATGCAGGAGTAATGAATAATTACTGGCCATGTTTAATTTGCCTTTCTTGAGTAAACTAATAAAAAATCTGGTTTACCACAGATTTCCACACTGGTCGTAGTGCCAGAAAAGTACAGCTGGCACTAGTTGATGGTGTGCAAAGGAAAGCAAAGGGAACGATTCTCTCTAAACATAAGGTTTAACTATCTGCTGCCTTTTATATTTGCAATGTAAACTAGCCCCTCTATTGCTACAGCGGCAGTGGTCAGGATTGGGGAGGATGGCAATGGAGAAGGCACAGCGATGTGAAAAAGATTTCCCCCCTCCTGATATCCCCTATTATTGTGTATATGTCACACTGAATGGTTTCTGATATTTAAACTAAGTGTAATCTTAGACGAAGGGAACCTGAGTAAACACATAACACTGTTTTTAAATTATTACTTCCTTTATATAAGGAAAACCCATATCACCCATGCAGAAAAGTACCATATATACTCACGTATAGATCATAAAATTTATGACCTTTTTTAAGGTGAAAAGTCAGGGTGGACCTATATGTGAGTCTACCAACTTCTCCACCAACCCATGTTTGTTCCAGCATCTTCCCTTCCCCTTCCTATCCTCCGTGGGGTCCTTCCTTCCTCCCTATGCTGGCACTTTCAGGCATACCTTTTCCCCGGTGTTGAGTGCTGCAGAGCATTTTCGGAGCTGGCATGGAGCCTTCCGCTGTAGACCCAAGCTTAGAAGCGCTGCTGGATGCGTCCTCTGCATGACAGGAAGTGTATCACAGGAGCTCCAGTCTAGAGCATTAAAGGTAGCTCATAGATAAATGAGCAGGGCTTAGTTCAGTCCTATATATTCAAATGCTAGAAGCCTAAAAACACTAATGGCCATTTTTAACAAACTGTGCTGGTGGTCCCCTGTGCAGTAATGCCAACAAAGCCCATTCAAGGGCTTCATTGACATTGCCGCATAGCTTGATAGAAGAGGCCCTTTTATTAAAGCTTAGTGTATGCTAACAGACATTAGCATGTGCAAAATGCTACATGGCATGCCAAACACAGAAGAAAGCAGATCTCTGCAATGGAAAATCCAAGAGAAGGGCACAGCGAAGGCGACAAAATAGATTATGCCAATCAAACTTCTATTGGACTCAAGAAAAGTTCACAGCAAGAGTTTATTATTCAAAAAAATGGACTCGACACGAATCGTGTTTCGGCCACTCTGGCCTGCCTCAGGAGTCCCTAAAACAGTATATAATAAATTATCATAACTCAGCATAAATAATACAACAACAATAATAATTTAAATAAAAAAAGACACAAACTGATATATCTATGTATAACTTAAGAACATTTAAATATTACAAATGCATGCAAATGACCATGGATACAACTTTCAAAAGCTGTAAATTATCTTCCTATCGAGTATATATCTCCCCTGCCACCACCCATTTTTCTTTTATCCCTTCACCATAACAAAATATATTTAGGCACTACTGCAGCAATGCCAATATTATCCACCCATAATTGATCTTACGGGTTTTCTTTACGCCTGATTTTTTATTTAAAAAGGTTTGAGAGTGTATCTTGTTGTTATGTGAAGCTTCACTGGCTCCCCATGCAAGCCAGGATTATGTTTAAATTTTCTTGTTTTGTGTATAAAATTATATATGGCTTATCCCCACTTTATATGTTGAACCATCTTGTTTTTGCTAACAAAACAAGAGTTACCATGATTTCAGAACTTTTCACTTTTCCTTCTCTCAAAAGTATGAGAAGAACAAGACTAATTTATACTCTTTTTTTCATATCAAGTAGTTCTTTTGGATAAGGCTATTAAGGATATTTTTGATGTCTGAGATCTCTTATAACCAATTCCGTAATCTGATCAAACCCTATTTGTGCTAAAGAATGTTAAATAGAACATGTAGTTTATGGATACTCTGTTATTGTTAGATTATCTTTTGTTATTCCTGGAAATGTCCAGTCTTCTTTGGGTCTATATTTGAATATTGATTTTGCTAATTAAAGGAACTGTGTCCTGTTTCTGAAGGCGCTTGGTGCTTCTTGTTGTATTTTGGACTTTGTTTTGTCTTTCCGAAAATCAGTCTAGCTGCCGTGTTCTGCGCATTCTGGAGTTTTCTTAAGATCTGTTCTTTGCATCCCGCATATATGGCGTTACAGTAGTCAACATGTGATAGTACCATTGTTTCAATTATGTTATGGAAAGTTTCCCTTGGGAAGAATTGTTTGATCCGTTTGAGTTTCCACATTGCATGGAACATTTTCTTCATGGTGGCAGAGGCTTGACTCTCCAGGGTTAGGTTGGTGTCAAAAGTAATTCCAAGGATCTTCAGTTTGTCCGATATTGGGAGAGTATGTTCAGGGGTTTTTATGGATGAAAGATAACTTCTTCATTATGGCAAAACCCCTGTGGGGTTCCGCAGGGATTTCTCCCTTCCCCCATATTATTTTTGCACTCCCTGGGATTTCTGCTGGAAAGTAATGACTTTCAGCACTGTAGTTATGCAGATGACATTTCTATTCCCATTCCGTTTTACTTTTTATCTGAAATAGATCCTTCTAGTAGGGTGCATCAATGCATAGATCTACTGGATAAATGTATGTCCGACTCTGGCCATAAGCTGAAACATAATACAGAAAAAACAAAACTTTTATGCTTTGACACCAAACTTGATAATATTTCTAAAACTATTTGTATCAATCAAGTTAATTATGAACTATTTCCTGTTATTAGGATCTTGAGTGTTTCAGTTGACAACTCCATTTCCATGGAGGCACAAATTGCTGCTTTAGTAAAGCAATGTTTCCTCCTAATAGAAAATTGTGTTGTATCCACAACTATTTTGAAGCAGATCAATTCAAGCTTCTAACTCAGGTGCTTTTACTTTCTCAATTAGACTATTGTAACCTTGTGTATTTGGGTTGCACTAGAGGCCTTATTAGAAGATTGTAGACTGTACAAAATATGGCAGTACATCTCATTTTTGGCTTAGCTAAATTGATAGAATTTCATCTTTTTATGTGAAATTGCCTTGGTTACCAATTGAAGCCGGAGTTCTTTTTAAACTGGCCTGTTTTCTCTTCAAGGTTATGCATGGTCTTGCACCAAATTATTTGTATGTCCACTTTCAATTTGCTGCTTCTTTGAGGGCCAGAAGGACTAACAATGTGGTCTTCTTTTCATTTCCCTCATCTAAGGGGAAGAAAAGATTAAAGTTATTTGAGTTGACTTTGACTTTTCAAGTTGCTAGATACTGGAAAGAATTTGCTTGTATCTTCATCATCTTGGTCCTGCCTGATCTTTAGGAGAAAGGTTACCTTCTTGTTTCAGACATTTGTTTTGCAGAATAGCTATTAATTTTTTATGATTTTAATTTTAGTCTCCCAGAGGATTGCTCTGGACTCTTAACTGTTGTTACCCGCTTTGAACTGCGAGGTGTAAGTGGGATATAAGACTTGATTGAGATGTATTTATTTTTATGGTGAGAGTGGTACGGTGCAGCAGGTGAGAACAGGGGATGCACATGTCTGCTGGTTGCCCCAAGCGACCGAGGGATGCATTCTTACAGCTGGCCTTGCTTGCCAGTGTCAATTGGGTGGGCAAGTGAGTTAGAATGAGGATGTATTAAGTATGTATCTGTGTGGTGACATGATTTATTGAGTTTCGAGGACTGCAGATAGTGATAAAAGGCTAATTTAGTAGCAGCAACTGTGTGGAGTACCTGTTAAACTTGAATAATAGGGAGCCAACGCAAGCTGAGAAGACTCCAGGACAGGAAGTGTGCATAATGTCTGACAGAAGATGACTAAATTGAAGTGGCAAATGGAAGTTTAGACAGCTCAGGAAGGAACGTTTAGGCTGAGTGAAAAAGCTGCTGAGAGATACATGTGCTGAAGGAGAGAGGTGGGAATAAGAGAGCCTATGTTATAGCCCAGTTAGCAGTTACCTTCTGATGTTATTGTGGTCAGAAGCAACTGAGTGATGTGTGAGTGAGAGCAAAAGCTAAAAACTGATGCTGGGAGGGAACTAGATAAGGAGAACTTTCCTTGAATTTTATTTCTGGGATTAGTTAGTGACTCCAAGTTTGTATTTAATGTGACTAGCCTGTTAAATTTGGGGCCCTGTTTACTAAGCCACGCTGTAGGTGCACTAATGTTTTTAGCGCATGCTAAAAATTAGCATGCGCTAACACTAGAGACACCCATAGGAATATATGGGTGTCTGTAGCATAGGAATATATGGGCGTCTCTAGCATTAGTGCACGCTAATTTTTAGCATGCAATAAATACGCTAGCGCCTTAGTAAACAGGGCCCTTGGTTTGCACATGCATATTGAGGACCACTCACTAGGGAGATAGGATTTTCCTTAGTCAGGTTAGTAGGGAGAAGAACTCTCTGTGAGAGAGACGGATGCCATTAGAGTTTGAAAATCAGCTAAGGGGTTCTTTTACTAAGGTGCGCTGAAAAATGACCTGCAGTAGTGAAGGCACGGGTAGTGGGTGTGTGCAGATCCATTTTTCAGCATGCCTGCAAAAAAAAAATGCCATTTTAAAATTTTTGCCGAAAATGGACGTGAGGCAAAATAAAAATTGCCACGCATCCATTTTGGGTCTGAGACCTTACCACCAACCATTGACTTAGTGGTAAGGTCTCTTGCGTTAACTGCGTGGTAATAGCCTACACGGATCAAGTTGGAGTTATCGCCTGATTTTTGCATAGCGGGCATGCATAAAAAATGAAATTGCTGCACAGGCCATGCGGTAACCAGGTGGTAACTCCAAATTGGCGTGTGTTGGGCGCACGTAGGCGCCTACGCACCTTAGTAAAAGGGCCGCTAACCAGCTTATTTTCGAAAGAGATCACCAGCCATCTTCTGACACAAATTGGGAGATGGCCGGCCATCTCATGAACCCGGCCAAATCGGTATAATGGAAAGCTGATTTTGGCTGGCTCCAACTGCTTTCCGTTGCAGAGCCGGCCAAATTTAAAGGGGACGTTTTGGAAGGGTATGGAAGGCGGGACGGGGGCATAGTTATGAGATGGCTGGCTTTGGCAGATAATGGAAAAAAGATGGCCGGCTCTGACGAGCACTTGGTTCATTTATTTTTAGGATCAAGCCTCAAAAAAGTGCCCCAATTGACCAGATGACCACCGGAGGGAATCGGGGATCACCTCCCCTTACTCCCCCAGTGGTCACCAACCCCCTCCCACCCCCCAAAACATTTTTTAAACATTTTTTTGCCAGCCTCTATGCCAGCCTCAAATGTTATACCCAGCACCATCACAGCACTATGCAATTTATCAATGTTATTGCATAAGCTGGTAAGGACTCATTGATATAGCTAATCAATTACGTATTTAATAAATTACTTCTATGAAATGTATTAAATGCAAATATTTAATGCTGAATTCCATAGTCTGGTGCGAGTTACTCAGGGAAATCATTGCAACATATCAGAACAATTTCCCAAAAGTGCAGTACCTTGCTCCGCCACTAGGGCATTTACATTATGGAAAGAGATTCCATTCTGTTGAGATGTAAGGTACTCGATGCATCTCTAAGAAAGGACACTTACCAGCTTATTTTCGAACGAGAAGGCCGGCGATCTTCCGACACAAATCGGGAGATGGCCGGCCATCTCCTGAAGCTGGCGAAATCGGTATAATTGAAAGCTGATTTTCGCCGGCTTCAACTGCAGTCTGTTGCAGGGCCAGCCAAACTTCAAGGGGGCGTGTCGGCAGGGTATGGAAGGTGGGACGGGGACATGGTTAAGATATGGCCGGCTTCGCTCTATAATGGAAAAAAGAAGGCAGGCTCTGACCAGTGGCGTTCCTAGGGGCGCTGACACCCGGGGTGGATTGCCGATGCACCCCGCCCCCCGGGTGCAGCGCCCCCCGCCCGGAACAGCGCGACCCCCCCCATGGCAAAATAACCCCCCCGGCGAAAGAATCCCCCCCCCCCCCGGGTGCACGCCTGTCGGCTCTTCGTTTCCATGCTCCCTCTGCCCCGGAACAGGAAGTAACCTGTTCTGGGGCAGAGGGAGCATGAAAACGAAGAGCCGACAGGCGCGTGGCACCCCCCCCCCCCCAGCGGCGTGCACCCGAGGTGAACCGCCCCCACCCCCCTTGGTACGCCACTGGCTCTGACAAGCACTTGGCCGGCTTCACTTGGTCCATTTATTTTTAGGACCAAGCCTCAAAAAAGTGCCCCAACTGACCAGATGACCACCGGAGGGAATAGGGGATCACCTCCCCTTACTCCCCCAGTGGTCACTAACCTCCTCCCACCCCAAAAAAATTAAAAAACATTTTTTCACAGCCTCTATGCCAGCTTCAAATGTCATACCCAGCTCCATCACAGCAGTATGCAGGTCCCTGGAGCAGTTTTTAGTGGGTGCAGTGCACTTCAGGCAGGCGGACCCAGGCCCATAACCTCCCCTACCTGTTACATTTATGGTGATAAATGTGAGCCCTTTAACCCCCCCCCCCCCAAAACCCACTGTACCCACATGTAGGTGCCCCCCTTCACACCTTAGGGCTATGGTAGTGTTGTACAGTTGTGGGGAGTGGGTTTTGGGGGGGGGCTCAGCACCCACGGTAAGGGAGCTATGCACCTGTGGGAGCAATTTGTGAAGTCCACTGCAGTGCCCCCTAGGGTGCCCGTTTGGTGTCCTGGCATGTCAGGGGGACCAGTGCACTACAAATGCTGGCCCCTCCCACGACCAAATGCCTTGGATTTGGCCGGGTTTGAGATGGCTAGCATCGGTTTCCATTATCAGCGAAAACCGATGCCGGCCATCTCAAACCTGGCCATCTCTGACATTTGGCCGGACCCAACCGTATTATCGAAATGAAAGATGGCCGGCCATCTTTTTCGATAATACAGTTCGGGACAGCACTTTGCAGCGCCGGCCATCCGATTATGCCCCTCTTCGGTAACTATAAAAAATGATTATATTATCTAAAATAAATTACATTCAGGGGGAAGTTATCAAGGTGGGCTACTGTTAAAAGTCAGGCTATTTTACCACAAGTCAGGTTATTTTAGTACAGGGTCCCATTTTATGCAATGAAACCTTGTGGTAAAATAACCACAACTTAACAGAGCCCACTTTGATAACATCCCTCCTCAATGACTACAACAGTAGAATTCATGTTGAACTTAAATGAAGAATAGTGTTACTCTGTGAATTCTGGAAGGGCTACAACAACTACTACTACTACTATAAATCATTTCTATAGCGCTACCAGTCGTACGCAGCGCTTTAAAATTGAACATGAAGAAAAGACAGTCCCTGCTCAAAAGAGCTTACAATATAATCAGGACAGACAGACAGGACCAATAAGGATAAGGGTAGGACAGACAGAAGGACACATAGGAAAAGGGACTATTGAAGAGAGGAAGACAAGATAAAGGTTACGAGCAAGTGACAAGTTAGGAGTCAAAAGCAGCATCAAACAGGTAGGCCTTTAGCCCGGATTTGAAGGCGGCCAGGGATGGAGCTAGACGTAAGGGCTCAGGAAGCCCATTCCAGGCATAAGGGGCGGCGAGACAAAAGGAACGGAGTCTGGAGTTAGCAATGGAGGAGAAGGGTGCAATTAGGAGAGATTTGCCTAGTGAACGGAGTTCCTGGGAAGGAGTGTAGGGAGAGATGAGGGTGGAGAGGTAGTGAGGGGCTGCAGAGTGAATGCACTTATAAGTCAATAAGAGGAGCTTGAATTTTATAGGGAAACGGATAGGGAGCCAGTGAAGTGACTTCAGGAGAGGGCTGATATGGGCATAGCGACTTTGGCGAAATATTAGTCGTGCAGCAGAAGTTTAAACAGATTGAAGAGACATTCACGTGTCAAGACCATTATGTTAACAATATATTGCCATGCATTTCTTGGTCATGCATAAATTAATTTAGAAATGTCCTATCACTATCAAATGTAGTTAAAAAAAACAACACAAATAATTAGATTTTAACCTAGAAATGTTTTATTCTTCGCCCTCCCCATGGCTCAGGGTTCTCGCTTTTTCTTTGAAGTCTCTTTTGTGTCTCCCGAGAGACTATTTTAAGTAAATCAAGGTGTTTTATGGACCGTTTTCAATTCTACGTTTGACTCTATTAAAAAGCTCATAGTAGGAGAATTGTAGATAAGAAATGAAAAACAGAGTTTTGTGGAAAGTATTCACGCTTTTTTCCTATTATCGTAGTACATAACCTTGGGAGAAAGTTACCCAGAAACAAGAAGCAGTAGATAGAAAACATATGTTTATGTAGGTGGTGATGATTCATAATAGTTTACAAAGTTCAGGATGTCTGTGAATTGTTTTCGGAAAAAAGATTCTGCTAAGAAGCAAGTTTAAGTGACTACATATCTTACAGGGTGTGTCAGAAGTCCTTGTGCATCTTTATTTATCATCTACATTACAGCAGGTGAACTTTTGACATGCCCTGTGCAACTGTTCAAATAATAACTTTATTATTATGGCCCAAAGATTATCCAAGAGATGTTGGGATCCTAGTTAAAGTGGATGCCAACCTTTTGCAATGTTTCAGATTATTTGGACTGTTGCTGAATCTCTGAAGAGTGTAATCATGTGTTACTAAACAAAAGGAAGCTTAATATAACCTCAAAAATACAACTACTATGCAAGACATGTCTCACTAGCATGAGACAAATTTCGAGCAGATTATAATGGCCACTAATGCAGAAGCTGTTCCAAAAGGTAAGCTTTAGAAGTTCCGAAGAAGAATAAGCTTATGATCTGCTTACAAATCAAATCTGCAATGGGAGAAATTCATGTTTTGAGTCTTTATATGTCGTGATGCTTTTTTAGCACCTAAGTGACTGCCACCACAGAAGTACATTCTTCTCTTGATATCTAAAACAGCAGTCTGCATGGTTTCAAACACTTATTTATTTTCTCTCTTTTTTTTTTTTAAATAAACTTTATTGCAATCACAATAACACCAAGAATGCTTCACAGCACAATACATTGTGGTTATTTTAAATTTTTACCTCACCCACCACCCCTACCCCCTAAACCTTAAGGAACAATGTAGACCAAAGAGTTCAAATTGCTCATGTTGGTTCTTCACAGCGATGTGAACCCACAGCCCTAAGAATAGGAACCACTATCATCCCCTTCCCCCAAAATCATATGCTCCAGGTACAAATTCAGTAGATAACTATGAGCCTGATATGGCAAATGGTCCCATATTGGAGACCAAACTTGTTGGAAAAGTTTCTGTGCCTGAGGAGACCTCTGTCCAATATCCATTCTCTCCATTTTCATTTTCATTAAAAGAGTTAATTCGTCCACAGAATCGCAGAAGGAGTAGCATCATGCCGCCAACACATCAAGATACACTTTCTGGCCAAGAAGACTTTCTGTAAAAGAAAATTAGGACCCAATCTAAGGCCCAGAGACAAAATTCAAAAACTATTGAACACCCGCCCAAATCCTGCCCCCAACACACACACACACACCTCTTGTGATTTGGATGCACTGCAGGAAAAAGTCTCACATCAAATGTCCAAATGTCACTTTATGCCATTTATGAGACTTTTTTCTCTTTTGAAAATGAGCCCCATAATCTCCTCTTGTGCAGGTCCCAGCCGATATTCAGCCAGGTACATCAGAAGTGTTATTCGGGACCCAGCTGATATTCATCTGGGTTGTGAGCCCAGACATCGCTCAGCATTGAATATCCAGGTCTAATTTAGCCAACCACACTAGGCACTTTAAAAAATGCTGACCATCGGCGGTTCAGTATTGTCTGGGTATTATAACCTACTAAGGCTCCAATTTTCTCCTGGATCAATTTGATTACTAGAACTGCAGTAATAGTCAAATTTGGATACTGTCTGGCAGAAGTGGAATATATCATGGAGAAATGATTTAATACATTTCTCTATAGAAAAATCAATGCAGTTGAAAAAGGCAATGAAAAATTTAAGGAATGACAGGAAATACCACAAGAACAAAAAGAAGCATAATCATTTCCACAGTATGTTTGTGTTTAAAGGAACAGAAGAAGATATATGTTTTTACATAAAGTCTACTTCCTACTATTCTGGATATTAAAAAGGGGAGGAAATCCTTATGGATTAAATTCATGCTCTTAAAAGGAAACCAGGGACAAATGCTAAACTGAAATATATTAAAGGCTAAATTACATTATTTTATCATAAACAGAAAGATTGCACAAGTCATGAGGGGAAGTACAAATAGTATATTAGAGGTTCATGATCTCTAATTTCAAGCACTTTGAAAGAGAAGAAAGACAAAATATTTTTGATTAAACCTTTAATAGAAATATCCAAAGTAGTGTACAACATTAAAACATTAAATTATATAATAAAACAACTTAAATCAACACAATATCTCATACCTCAGGGATAAGTAGTGGCTTTCCCTGAGTCTACCTTAATAGCAGTGTGTTGACTTTTCCTCTGGGAACTTGTCCAAACCTTTTTTTTTAACCCAGATATGCTAATTGCTGTTACCACATCCTCCAGCAACGAGTTCCAGAGCTTAACTATTCATTAAGTGAAAAAATATTTTCTCCTATTCATTTTGAAAGTGTTACCATATAACTTCATGGAGTATCTCCTAGTATTTCTACTTTTTGAATGAGTAAACAATCGATTCATGGCTACCCACTCTACTCCACTCAGAATTTTATAGACCTCTATCGCTTCCACTATGAACTGTCTCTTCTCCATGCTGAGGAGCCTTAATATCTTAAGCCTATCCTCATATGAGAGGAGTTCTATCCCCTTTATCATTTTGGTCATCCTGCCTTGAACCTTTTCTAATTCCTCTATAATTTTTGAGATACGGTGACCACAATTGCACACAATACTCAAGGTAGGGTCACACCATAGAGTGATACAGAGGCATAATAATATTCTTTGGGGTCCTTTTATTAAAACTTAGTGCATGCTAAATGCTTTTGCGTTTTATTTGATACTTATTGTCCATGTGGCACTTAGTGCATGCTTTAGTAAAAGGGCCCCTTTGTCTTATTTTCTACTCTTTTCTAATAATTCCTAATGTTCTATTTGTTTTCTTGGCCACCGCTGCACCCTGAGCAGAAGATTTCAATGTATTGTCCACAATGACACCTAGATCTTTTTCTTGGGTGGTGACTCCTAATGTGGAATCTAGCATTAAATAACTATGATTTCGATTATTCCTCCCAATGTGCATCACTTTAGATTTGTCCACTTTAGATTTCATCTGCCATTTCAATGCCCAGTCTTCCAGTTTCTTAAGGTCTTCCTGCAATTTCTCATAGTCTGCCTGTGATTTAACAACTTGGAATAGTTTTGGTGTTCATTTTCAACGCACATAGACTTACAAAGTTACATAGTAATATATGTAACTTTGTAAATCTATGTGCTTTGAAAATGAGGCTCACAGTGTCATCTGCAAATTTAATCACCTCACTTAATTTCCAGATCATTTATAAATATGTTAAATAGAACCAGTTCCAGTACAGATCCCTGGGGCACTCCACTATTTTACCTCCCTGCATTGAGAGAAACGGCCAATTAACCTTACCCTCTGTTTTCAATCTTTTCCCTTTCACAACAGAACATTGCCTCCTATCCCATGGCTTTTTAATTTTATCAAGAGTCTCTCATGAGATACTTTTCTCAAATACTTTCTAAAAATCTAGATACACTACATCAATCTGCTCACCTTTATCCAGATATTTATTCACTCCTTTAAAGAAATGAAGCAAATTGGTTGAGGCAAGATTTTCTTTGGCTGAACCCACGTTGACTTTGTCCCAGGAAACCATGTTTGTCCATGTTTGGTAATTTTATTCTTTATAATAGTTTCTGTCATTCCGCCTGGCACTGCTGTCCTGTTTACTAGTTAGTAACTTCTCAGATTACCCCTGGAATCCTTTTCAAAAATTGGTGTTACACTGCCCACCCTCCAGTCTTCAGGTATAATGGATGATTTTAATAACAGGTTACAGATCACTAAGGGTCACTTTTAAGGCACGTTAGCATGTTGAGTGTGCACTAAATGCTAGAGACACCCATATATTCCTAAGGGCATCTCTAGCTTTTAGCACACACGAATCATTAGCGCATGCTAAAAGCACTAGCACACCTTTGTAAAAGACCCCCTTATAATAGAACAGCAATTTCATGTTTGAGTTCTTTCAGTACCATCCAGTCCAGGTGATTTACTACTCTTTAACTTGTTGCTTTGGCTCAGCATGTATGCCAAGTTCACTGAGATTTGCTTCTGTGGGCTACCATTAAGACATTGTTTTACTATTAGCCCTAGTTTTTAGTAACTAGCCCCCCCTGTTTACTAAGCCACAAGGCAGTGCTGACACAGCCCATTCAAAGTGAATGGGCTGTGTCATCATTAGCACACAGGCACCTGCTAGTGTGTCTTAGTAAACAGGGGGGTAGGTCTCATTACATAAAATAGAACCTGTGCTAAATTAGCACATCTTAACAGTAAACCACATTGATAACTTCCCCACCTAAGTTTATAAACAAATCTTACCATACCTAGTTTCACTAAGTCTATTAGAAAATTATCCTATAAACCAAAAAAAAAAAAACACCCCAAAAACTCAAAAACTCTTATAGGTTCATATAAACTGACACAGTTCACATAAAATTCAAAAATATAATAATGAAAGAATAACTACAGTACTGACCTTCAATAATAATATAAAAATGAGTATTCTTAACAGTCAGAGGAGCTCCCATATCATTGCCTGAATTTTCACCTAATTCATCTTCACCTCTTCCATTTAGGAGCCCTTTTACTAAAGGGTGTTAAGCCCTTAACGTGCGGTTAGCATATGGAAACAAGCTACCACACAAATATGTTAGTGTTTTGCAGTTTTTGTCTTGTTTCTGCACACAACACCATATGTTAATAAATTTTCAAAATATTTTTGGGAGGGGGCATGGTATGGGCAGAGAGTGGGTGTGGACACATTAGCCAGCTAGTGTATTATATTTAATGCATGCTAACTGGCTAACACAAAGCTAAAGCAGGAATACTTAGGGGTCCTTTTACTAAGGTGCACTGAAAAATGGCCTGCGGTAGTGTAGGTGCGTGTTTTGGGCGTGTGCAGAATTATTTTTCAGCGCACCTACAAAAAATGCCTTTTTAAAATTTTTGCCGAAAATGGACGTGTGGTAAAATGAAAATTGCCGCATGTCCATTTTCAGTCTCGGACCTTGCCGAAAGCTGTTGACCTAGCGGTAGGATCTCACGCAGTAACCGGACAGTAATGGTCTACATGCATCAAATGCCAGTGGACGTGCATCAGAAAATAAACAAATATTTTTCAGATGCACATAGAGGGCGCACGCCAAAATTGAAATTACCACAAGGGCCACATGGTAACCGGGCAGTAATTCCAATTTGGCGCACATTGGGTGTGTGTAGGCACCTACGCAGCTTAGTAAAAGGGCCCCTCAGTACCTCCTAAATAGGAGATGGTAAGTGTTCCTGCATTAATTCTAAGCAGGTGTCACATGCTAAAGACAACATTAGTGCACAACCCACAAAACAACAATAACAAAAAATTTTAATCACAGCAATTTAATAATAAAAAATCCAACCTTACCTTATGATATCCTGTAGATGTCCATATTTTATATAGGTGCTGCATTCATGAATCCAAAAAATACTTGATGATAGGTGACAGTGGCGTAGCCAGACAGCCAATTTTGGGTGGGCCTGAGCACAAAGTGGGTGGGCACAAAAGTTTCTCTCTCCCCCCTCTCCCCAAAATTGGCTGTCTGGCTACCCACTGCCCTGAACCCCCCCCCCCCCCCAAGCCACCGCTGCAGGTTTCTCCGGCACCACCTACCGGCACCCAATGGGCCTTCTTTCCCCTCTCTCCGTCGGGCAGCGCCAGCCTAACTATACAACAAAGCTGCACGGCACCGGGTCCGTCAGCATGCTGCCGCTAGCTCCTACCTTGTCATCTTTCGGCAGAGGTGTTAGTTCTGCTGCTAAATCTGCAGCGGATCCACGTGGTGCCAGGGCTGTCTCTCTGTACGCTGCTGCGACTGCTTCCTCTGCACTAGCTCCGCCTCACCTCCGATACTCTTTCTGAAGAGGCGGAGGGAGGGGAAAGAAGGCCCATTGGGTGCTCCGTTGCTGGGTGGGCCTGAGCCCAAATTGGGTGGGCCCAGGCCCACCCGTGGCTACGCCCCTGATAGGTGAGCTTCTGTTTCTCTTCCCGTGTGTTTAAAACAACCAATAAAGGGACTTGGAGATTCCAAGATGGCCACACGCACCTAGGTGAGCTGCAGACCTCGTTTCTTGCTAAGTGAAATGCCGAAGAGAAGGGGCAAGGCAGCGGTCCAAGCTTCCCCAACACCGGCACCAGTACCTGCAGGTCCTATAGACCGTTTTATGAAGACACCAGGGCACGATAGATTGGTCGGGAGCGGCTCCTTAGGGAATGCCGGCACAATGGAGGAGAGCTTAGCGTTACCAGGACTAGATGTTACTCTGAGCCCCAACACGAGAGCTCCGCCCCCGCAGCCGACATAGACGAGCTCTCCCTCTGAAGGAACGAGCAGCCAGGCTCCGAAGATTGGGCCTGAACTAGACTCTAGTGAAGCTCAAGGTAAACAACCCGAGAGGGATTCAGGAGGACGATCAACGCTTCCTGAACTGAGCACTGCAGGTCAACGAGGTACAGAAACCGAGGCGGAAACAGACGTTTTAAATTTGCCTCCCTGGACTCTAGAGAAACCGTCAAAGGTAACTTTAGATAACTTGTGGGATTTGGTGGCTCTAATGCCACAGCATTTATTAAAACAAACAAACGCATTAACCCAAAAAGTTAATGAAATTGAAAGTAAAGTAGAAAAAAATGAAATTGATATAAAAACATGCTCCGAAAGGATTGAAATCGTGGAAGGAAAAACTATAAACTTTGGTAATATTCAAACTACTATGTTAAAGGACATATCAAACCTAAGGAACAAAGTGGAAATATATGAAAATCATATGAGAAGATAAAATCTAAGATTTATAAATTTTCCAAGAGTAAAGATGATAAGTCCGATAGAAATGTTAAAACGGTACCTTAAATAAGTTCTTGAGATTCCAGAGACTAACTTACCACCCTTTACTCAAGTTTATTATGTACCTCAGAAACAACGTGATCCACCACCACAACAAGAAATATCCTTAGATGTTACAAATTTCCTCGAAACATCAGATACAGAACAAGCCACCGCGGCAACTTTGGTAGCCGTCATGGCTTTACTTCCAGATAAACAATGGCTGCTTAGAATGTTCTTCAAAAGTAAGGACAAATTGTTTTTGGGACTTAACATATCGGTATTTCCGGATGTTTCGAAGGATACACAAAAGAAACACAAACAATTTTTGATACTGAAACCAGAAATTTTGCGGCTGGGAGGCACATTTTATCTTAGAGTTCCCTGTAATGCATTGTAATTTACAATACACAAAGGTTTGTCTTCATGGATCCATCTCATTTAACAACTTTTGTAACCTCTAAAAGAACATAAGGAACTAATTATGTTAATTATGCCCACTCTCTCCTAGATGCTGAATTCTTAAGTTTAGATAATCTTTTCTTTTATTACCTCCAGTGTAATGGATATCTCCCCCTTATAATGTGAACTTGAGTGTTGAATAAGTGAAATAGTCTTTCTTTGTTATATTTTCCTGTAAGTTTAATTACTAGTTTTAACACGTTCTATTCAAGTGTAATTCCTTGAAGTATCTTGTAAATGCATTAAAATAAAATAAAAATAAAAAAACAACAACCAATAAATAGCTCCCATATTTATTTAATTGTTTGTTTGTTTGCTTTGATGACGTTGAGATTTCCAATGAGTAGTAGGGGACATCTGAATTCATTGGACTTTTTTATATGTGCAATGATGGGTTGATAGATGGCTCTCTGTTCAGGGCACCTGGGTTGAACATATAACACAAATTTACATATACGTTTTTTTGTTTTATATTTACTGATGAATATTCATTGTGGATATCCCGAAAACCTGACTGGCTGGTGTGCCTCTGCCTTACACACATTATGCCATGCATTCATAGGATCTAAGCTTGACTACTGCCATAAAGTTCTCTGGATTCTGCAGATTGGATTTCTGCTCTCGTGAGAATGTTTGTACTCTCTTTGAATGATTGCCTCTTTCCTGTGTTTGAATTATAGTTCCTTTCTCTTTCATTATGTATTGTTTGTATTGTAAACTACCTAGACTTGCCATGCAATTGAGGTGATATATCAAAACTGAATAAATCATAAACCACAATGAAAATGCATGAGATAGATTTGCATGTCCTACCTCCATTGTTTGCAAATCTATCTCATGCATATTCATTGTGAGTATCCTGAAAAGCTGACTGGCTAGGTGTGTCCTGAGGACTCGGTTGAGAACCTCTGCCATAAGCTATAACTTGCTTGGATCGGCAGGTATAATCCCATGTTCTATACAGAATGGCAAGCATAGCAGATCGAACAATTGTAGAAGGTGATAGCAAGGACTTTAATTCAACCAAATAATATTTATGCCTTATGGGGAGATTCTGTTTATGACACCTAAAAATTGTGCATGAAAATGGATTGGGATTGGGTGTGATTGCATGTGATGATCATAAGGTGGCCAAACAGGTAAAAGGCAATGGCAAAAGCTAGAAGGATGCTTGGGTGCATATAGAGAGGAATGGCCAGTAGGGTAAAGGAGGTGATGATGCCCTGTATAAGACTCTGGTGAAGACCTCATTTACAATATTGTGTACATTTCTAGAGACTGCACCTTCAAAAAGATATATAGATAGGATGGAGTCAGTCCAAAGGGAGGCTACTAAAATGGTCAGTGGTCTTCGTCATAAAGCATATGGGGACAGATTTAAAGATCTCAATATGGAAGAAAGGAGGGAGAGGGAAGATATCGTAGAGACATTTAAATACCTATACAGCATAAATGCACAGGAGGCAAGTCTATTTCAATTGAAAGGAAGCTCTAGAACAAGGGGACATAGGATGGAGGTGAAAGGGGATAGATTTGGAAGTAACCTGAGGAAATATTTATTCATGGAAAGGGTAAGGAAATCGTGGAAGTTGTGGTTGTGGATATGAAAACAGTATCTGAATTCAAGAGAGCTTGGGACAAGTGCATAGGATCTCTAAGGGAGTGATAGGGAGAGTGGATGTCATGGATGGGCAAACTGGATAGGCCATACGGTCTTTATCTGCCTACATTTTTCTCTGTTTCTGTGTTTCTATGATCAGATCATCGGCCCGGCTGGTTGGAATGGCAGGCTGAAGGCTGATATTCCAGTGAAGGGAATCTCAGGGACTTGGCTCAGGAACTGGTTTAGATATATGTATCTAACAAAGATGTGACCTTGCATCCAAATGAAGTTGGGGTTGTTTGTGGGTATATTAAGGTATAAAGGGAGAAGAGGAGGGAGGGAACAATCAGCTACTCAGGTTATACAGATCTATCTAGTTTTAGAAATTGCTTTCAACAGCAGTTTAATGCCATTTAGCAAGTTCATAAAATAACGTGAAATATTTTTTTAACAGACTATGAGGCATATTTTCAAAGCACTTAGCCTTCCAAAGTTCCATAGGTTTCTATGGAACTTTGGAAGGCTAAGTGCTTTGAAAATATGCCTGTATGTGGTTATCCCAGAAAACAAATAGAGCGGTATACTATAATTTATGACTAAAAGTCCACATTTTTCTTTCAATAGAAATTTTTTAGATTCATATTGAGTGAAACAGGTGGTACTGACACCAAGAAAACTATTTCCCTTTTCTCTCTCTAAGCTTTGGCTTAAGCAAAATGAATAGAATCAGCTTTGCTTCTGAAAAGAGCAGCTGGGTGTAAATAAAATGCCCAGAAGGACAAGTAATGAATGGGATTCCAACAGCTCCAGAGGGGGCCTAGGTCACAAGCATTTCTGGGATTGTCCCTTTCACACTGTATGTGGGATAAAGCAAAGCTCTCTGGCCCTCATGGCTGTGTGAAAGCTCCCCCGTTTAAGGAATTGCAGAGTCTTAGCTAAGCATTTTCATATCAAAGGGTAAGAAAGCAACTGTAAAAATAAACCGCATACTCGAAAGCTATGACAATTCATCTTGTCTTCGCTTCACATTTTTCTTTTAACATTGATTCAGTAATAGTTACCAGCAGCTTTCCCCCTGTGTAGGTCTAACACCATGTGCAAACAGAAGGGCCAGGTGGTTCATATTACAGAAATAGTGTTATAACCCTCCCGCGCATACAAAACATTTCTTTCAGTTGTCAGGAGCCAGTCAACTTTTTCAATAATTTTAACAAACACAAAAGCGCCACCTCATACAATTATTGAAGAGACTGTCTCCAGAGTTAAACTGAGCAATTTGGTAACTGAGGGGCCCTTTTACCATGCTGCGGAAAGCACTAAGACTGGCGTACCGCGGGGCATGCTGAGGCTTTCTGCAGTACTTTTGATATGTGTTCATACTACTGGCATCTAAAAAATAAAAACTTTTTCCTCAAGTGGGCACATCTGTGCTAATCATTTACCTCCCCCCTCCCCCATTTACTAAGCCATGCTAACAGATGCCGTGCGGTAATGCCGACACAGTCCGTTCACTTTAAATAGGCTGTGTCGCCATTGCTGCGCGGCAGCTGCTAGCATGGCTTAGTAAACGGGGGGGGGGGGTTAGTGCAGCTATATTACCATGCGCTAACTGATTAGCGCACGATTAGAGTGTGAGCCGTTACTGCCTACAAAACAGGTGGCGATAAGGACTCACGTGCTAATGTTTGCTAATGGCCATGCACTAATGGCAACTTTAGCACATGATATACAAACTGTTGCACAGTTATAGATGAATATTCCCAACATAAGACTGTGCTCAATTGTTTTTACACTCTTGTGGTGCAATCACAATGGACTTAAAGAGATTTTTTTAGGAGGAAAAGACCTCAGAAGCCTACAGTGCTCAGTGCCGAAGAACGGACAATTATAGCACTTAATAGGCACTATGCTCAATCATAGGTCAGAAAAACCTCCATTTTCTGTTTTGTTAATCTTTAATTAAAATATCAAACTGAGAGTATCCAAGCACAAACATCCAACACTTAGCTTAATGATTGAGCATAGTGATTGCACCACAAGAGTGTAAAAACAATTGAGCACAGTCTTACGCTGGGACCTTTAGCACATGGTCACTAAATCGGAAAATGAAAAATTGGCCATTTTCTGAACATGGCAAAAATTGGCCTTAGAGCATGGAAAAGAGCTGTGTAATGTCACGTTTTGCCACAGATTAGTAAAAGGACCTCTAAAAGTGTCACCTTTTTCATCACATTTATACCCCTCTTCCCCCAACAGTAAATTTAAAAAATAAACACTAGTAAATTGTTAGCAATAATGCAACATGCAACAAATAAAGAAAAATGTTTATGAATCCTAGATAGCAATGCGTACCATCAGATTGATGGAGCCCTTTGCATTGAGATATTCATGGTTCTAAATACCGAGTATAGTGATTCATCCCAGAAGGGGTTATTCCTGTTACGATTTTTATAAAAAAAGGAAGAAATATGTCATGTCTCTTCTGCATGCACACTGTGATTACAACCAGGAGGTATTCTGTGAGCATTCATGCATAGGTGTACAGCAAAATAAAACAGTCCAGATGGAGTCAGGCAGACTTAATTATGGTTTGCATTAAGCTAACTGGACAGAGCCTTATAATGTCATTGATGAGAAAGCTGTGTGTGCAGTTTTTGAGAGCACCTTTTTTATGCACATATTTCTTTACATAGAAATTTTTTAGATTGTACATTTTAGGACATATTCAGTGAAAGAGGTGATACCAACACCAAGAAAACCTAAATTCTCTCTGTTTTCTCCCACTAAGCTTTGGCTAAGATTTTTCTCGCAAGCAAAAGTGAGTAGAATTGGATCTACAAAATGTATTCTATTCTATTTGAGTCTTATATGCCATTTTCCATAAAGGATTCTCAGCAGTTTACAATAAGGAAATGAAGCTCTTCATACAGAGTGGTGACATCTCAAGGAATAAGAGGAAGAAGAAATCAGTTGCACTGGTGGTCTTCAAGACATATCTGTTTGCAGTGGCGTTCCTAGCCTGGATGGCACCGGGGCAGATCGCTGATGCGCCCCCCCCCCCCGCCTGCGAAATGACACCTTTCCCCCCCCCCCCCCGGCGAAATGACACCCTCCCCCCCGGTGCACGCCACTGGGGGGGTGCCATGGCGCGCGCCTGTGGGCTCCGACTTCGCTAACTTCGCTCGTTCGCTGCAGCTCCCTCTGCCTCGGAACAGGAAGTAACCTGTTCCGGGGCAGAGGGAGCTGCAGCGAACGAGCGAAGTTAGCGAAGTTGGAGCCCACAGGCACGTGCAACGGCACCCCCCAGTGGCGTGCACCCGGGGCGGACCGCCCCCACCGCCCCCCCCCCCCCTTGGTACGCCACTGTCTGTTTGATAAGTCTTCAAAACAATAAGAAATCCAGGGCTCTGATAGGAGACTACTGAAACTTCTGCCTAAGGGTCAAAGGAAATAGAAAAGCAAATAGAATGTTAGGCATTATTAGGAAAGGAATGGAAAACAAAAATGAGGATGTTATTATAATGCCTTTGTATCGCTCCATGGTGCGACTGCACCTCAAATATTGTGTTCAATTCTGGTCGCTGCATCTCAAAAAAGATATAGTGGAATTAGAAAAGGTGCAGAGAAGGGCGACAAAAATGGGGGATGGGACAACTTCCCTATGAGGAAAGGCTAAAGCGGCTAGGGCTCTTCAGCTTGGAGAAAAGGCGGCTGAGGGGAGACACGATAGAGGTCTATAAAATAATGAGTGGAGTTGAATGGATAGATGTGAAGCGTCTGTTTACACTTTCCAAAAATACTAGGACTAGGGGGAATGCGATGAAGCTACAAAGTAGTAAATTTAAAACGAATCGGAGAAAAGCTTTCTTCACTCAACGTGTAATTAAACTCTGGAATTCGTTGCCAGAGAATGTGGTAAAGGCGGTTAGCTTAGCGGAGTTTATAAAAGGTTTGGACAGCTTCCTAAAGGAAAAGTCCATAGACCATTATTAAATGGACTTGGGGAAAATCCACTATTTCTGGGATAAGCAGTATAAAATGTTTTGTACTTTTTTGGGATCTTGCCAGGTACTACTACTACTACTACTTGACATTTCTAAAGCGCTACTAGGATTATGCGGTGCTGTACAATTTAACATAGAAGGACAGTCCATGCTCAAAGGAGCTTACAGGTATTTGTGACCACTGTTGGAAACAGGATGCTGGGCTTGATGGACCTTTGATCTTTCCCAGTATGGCAATATTTATCTCTTACAAACATTCTAATGTAACTTCTTGAGAGTCACATTCAGAATGGTAAACAGATCAAGCAGTCCCATCTTAAGGGGTCTACATATAAGAGTACATTATCACTAACTCAAGTTTTCAACATTTGCTAAATGCTCGAAAGATAACACTTTAGTGCAATAGTCCATGGGATTAATATGGTCTAATTCAAAAATGACTAAAATGGCCTGAATAACATGCTAAGTAGCTCAGAAAAATAATTATAATTGGTTATTGCTAATCAGGTTAAGCACTGAGATTTGCATTATCCCAGTAAACTGAAAACATTATTGTAACTATACTGCTTGCAGTGAAGATTTTGTGCTGCTTTGGAACAGGATACTGGGCTTCATGGACCTTCGGTCTGTCCTAGCATGGCAACACTTATGTACCATCCCCTGAGGTGTCCAGCTACTCCCCTTCTCTTTTTTGTTACATTTGTACCCTGTGTTTTCCCACTCATGGCAGGCTCAATGCAGCTTACATGGGGCAATGGAGGGTTAAGTGACTTGCCCAGAGTCACAAGGAGCTGCCTGTGGTTGAAGTGGGAATTGAACTCAGTTTCTCAGGACCAAAGTCCACCACCCTAACCACTAGGCCACTCCTCCACGCCACTTCCCTACTCCACTTCCCTACTCTCCCAAGGTTTCCAGCATCTCCTTCCTTCCTTCCTTCCTTCCTTCCTTCCTTCCTTCCCACCCCCTGTCTCCCACATGTCCAGCATCAGTCCCTTGTCCTTCCTCTCCCCCTACCAGGTCTACCTCACTCCTGGTATCAAATGCTGTTGCTGCAACAACCCCACCAAGTCAGTTTGGGCCTGTGGCTCTAAACCAGAGGCAATGCAATTGTGCAGGGCCTTGAGCATCCACACAAGCTCACAGCCTGCTGTGTCCTTCTCCTTCAAACTTTCTGTTTTAGAGGGCATGAGACATGGAAGATCTGAGCTGCACACATGCTCAAGGCCCTGTGTCAGCTGGGCCAATTCTGAATTAGTCATGCTGACTGCCGCTCTGGTACTTCCCATGAAATTGAGCTGCCTATTCTGTAGTCGGGCCTACCCTGTTGAGCAGCAATCCTTATCTCCCTGGGAAAAGTCCCACCATTCCACTCCCTGAAGTAATAACTCTTTTTCCCAAAGTTTAAACCTTCCTGTGGTATTTGGGGGAGAAATGAGGCAAGAGAGAGATGGCCAAGGTCCTGCCTCATAGTGGCAGCAAAATTAAAATAGTGCTGACTGATCTCATACTGGCCATGTTTTGAGGTGCATTTATAGGACATAGTCCAGTGTAAAGTTAACTGTGCTGGCAAGGACTTTGATGTCACTAGGTGGGAGTAGTGGAAGGAGGATTTGACCTCTTCTCTCTGGTGTTAGGAAGGCAGAGGGACTTCTGTTAAATACCACATATTATATTAGCTACCACTTTATCAAGCTTTTTCATCCAGTGCACTAAGACTTTTATACCCTTTAATTCATCAGCCACTAAAATGACCACCAAGATAAATCTTAAAATTGGTGTTCTCAGACACCATGGTGAAAGGAAATGTTTCAGTATGTGAATAATTTGGAACGTGCTACTAACTCAGGCAGACTCAACCATTCCGGAAACAAAAGCAAACTGTGGAATCCCATAAGTAGGAATTGTATCCATACAAAATCAAAGACTCATTTCAATGTTATGATTGAAAATTTCCTTCACGCTTACACCTCAGAGCATGCCTTGTCCCCTCCCCATCACCAGTGCTCCTATTTCTTCTTATTTCTGTAAGATTTAGTCCAATACAGTTATAACTTTATCTACTGATGAATGATAATGTCCGTCTATACACAACTGGTTCACAATTCAGTTTTGGTTTCCAGTATCTGAAACTAAGCTTATTCCTACCTTTTTCACTTTAAAGATCCATTCCTTTTATTAAGCAGAATGGCCCCTATGTGCACAAATGAAAACGTAGTCAGCTTGTGAATCTCATTTCCTTTTTCTGGACACTTTCCAACTTAATAATGATCTGTTTAACTGCAGCACTCTTTTCATCAGAGGATGTATTCACATTAATCACAGTGTAGCTTAATGAGGCAGGTTATTTCCTGCCCCTGCAGATTCTAATTACTCAGTGTCCTTTGCTTGGAATGGAGTGTAGCCTAATGGTTAGAGTACCAAAGACAGGTTCAAATCCCACTGCAGCTCCTCATGATGGTTGTGAAAGTCACTTAGGGGTCCTTTTACTAAGGTGCGCAGAAAAATGGGCTGCGCTAATGTAGGCGTGTGTTTTGGGCGCATGCAGATCCATTTTTCAGCGTGCCTGCAAAAAAGTGCCTTTTTTTAAAATTTTTGCCGAAAGTGGATGTGTGGTAAAAATCTAAATTGGCACGTGTACATTTTGGGTCTGAGACCTTACTGCCAGCCATTGACTTAGCGGTAAGGTCTCATGTGTTAACTGCTGTGTGATAATCGTCTACACGCATAGAATGATGATTACCACCCGGTTTATGCCTTGCATCAGAAAATGAATATTATTTTCCGGCACGTGTAGCAGATGCACATCAATAATGAAATTACCACAAGGACCATGCAGTAGCTGGGTTGTAACTCAAGACTGACGCGCGTTGGGTGCATGTAGGCGCCTACGCAGCTTAGTAAAAGGGCCCCTTAGGTGGCAATTCAGTAAAGTAGTACCTAATGTTAGGCACCACAAGGGGGCACACCTAAGTCATTGTAAAATAGTAGTGTAAATCAACTTTGGTGGGCCTAATGGTAGGCACAATCACTTATGTCATGTCAGTGGCAGGCGTAAGAGGGCACCTTGCAATGCACACAACTGATAGTATTCTGTAAATTGCATATGTCACTAGGCAACACACCTATGCTCCTCCCACATTAACACCCCCTTGCAGTTATATACTTTATATACTATCCCATGATATTCAGCCAGTGGCAGGCAGCTTAGCTGCCACTGCTGGCCCCAGATATTCAATGCCAGGCCGTTTCCAGTTCCAGTGACCAGCATTGAATATCTGGAAGGTTTTTGACTGGCTCTAACTTAACCGGCTATGTGAATATTCAGTGCAGACCAGTTAATAGTAGGCAAAGATAGCAACCCAATTTGCCTGCTAAACTTAACTTAGCCAGCCAGCACTTGAATACTCACAGATAGCCCGCTAGCTGCTATGCACTGAGTTTATTTATTTATTTAGATTTTGCTCACAAGTTTTCCAGTAGTAGCTCAAGGTGAGTCATTCAGGTACACTGGATATTTCTCTGTCCCAGGAGAGCTCACAATCTAAGTTTGTACCTGAGGCAATGGAAGGTTAAGTGACTTGCCCAAGATCACAAGCAGCAACAGCAGGATTTGAACCGGCCACCTCTGGATTGCAAGACCAGTGCTCTAACCACTAGGCCACTCCTCTTCTGATATTTAGTGGAAATAACTGGCTATCTCATGATGAATATTAGCACTTCACCAGGGCCAGCAGAATGTGGTAATCAGGGTATGCACGGCAGGGGGCGCCAACATTCGAGGGGCGTCAGAAACTGCCATGCTTACCCATTGCACTGCACTCCACTACTAAACTAAACCTGACTTGGCATGCCCCTACATTAATGCACGTAAATAGTGCCTAAATCTAGACACTCCTTATAGAATTGTCTTTTTCTCCTCCACTGCCTCAGGTACAAACTTAGTGGGTAGTTCTATAACTTGGCACCTCCAATTAGGTTCACCAATGCTGTGTGCTAAGCGTCAGTTCTATAACAACATATGTGCACCAAGATGCCATTATAGAGTACTAAAGTAAACCTGACTTGGCATGCCTAAATTTAGGTGCAACCATTTATGTTAGGTCAATGGCAGACATAAATGAGTGTGCCTAATGCCCCATGCAAAGTGTGCAACTTAAAATATTCTATAACTTTTATGCACATTTTGGAGAAATACCAATGCTACATGATGCAAGGTTCCACTTAGGAATCACAGCCCAGGAAAAGGACTTTGGTGTCATCATTGATAATGCGTTGAAACCCTCTGCTCAATGTGCAGCGGCGGCTAAGAAAGCAAATAGAATGTTTAGTATTATTAGGAAAGGAATGGAAAGCAAAACTGAGAATGTTAAAATGCCTTTCAGGGGCATTTTCAAAAGAGAAGAACGCCCATCTTCCGACACAAATCGGGAGATGGGCGTCCTTCTCTCAGGGTCGCCCAAATCGGCATAATTGAAAGCCGATTATGGTCGTCCTCAACTGCTTTTCGTCGCGGGGCGTGTCGGCAGTGTACTGAAAGTGGGACGGGGGCGTGGTTAAGAGATGGGCATCCTCGGCCGATAACGGAAAAAAGAAGGGCGTCCCTGACGAGCATTTGGTCGACTTTACTTGGTCCATTTTTTTTCACGACCAAGCCTCGAAAAGGTGCCCGAACTGACCAGATGACCACCAGAGGAAATCGGGGATAACCTCCCCTTACTCCCCCAGTGATCACCAACCCCCTCCCACCCCCCCCCCAAAAAAAAAAATTAAAAAACATTTTTCCAGCCTCTATGCCAGCCTCAAATGTCATACCCAGCTCCATCACAGCAGTATGCAGGTTCCTGGAGCAGTTTTTAGTGGGTGCAGTGCACTTCAGGCAGGTGGACCCAGGCTGATCCCCCCCACCTGTTACTCTTGTGGTGGTAAATGGGAGCCCTCCAAATCCCACCCAAAACCCACTGTAGCCACATGTAGGTGCCCCCCTTCACCCCTTAGGGCTATGGTAGTGGTGTACAGTTGTGGGGAGTGGGTTTGGGGGGCTCAGCACCCAAGTTAAGGGAGCTATCCACCTGGTAGCAATTTGTGAAGTCCACTGCAGTGCCCCCTAGGGTGCCCGGTTGGTGTCCTGGCATGTGAGGGGGACTAGTGCACTACAAATGCTGGCTCCTCCCACAACCAAATGCCTTGGATTTGGTCATTTTTGAGATGGGCGTCCTCGGTTTCTATTATCGGCAAAAACCGAGGTCACTCATCTCTATGGTCGACGATCTCAACATTTAGGTCGACCATCTCTAAGGTTGACCTAAATGTTGAGATTTGGGCGTCCCCAACCGTATTATCAAAACGAAAGATGGGCATCTATCTTGTTTCGATAATACGGGTTTCCCCACCCCTTCGCCAGGACATCCTTAGAGATGGACGCCCTTAGATATGGTCATCCCTGTTCGATTATATCCCTCCACCTGTCGTTCCATGGTGCGACTTCACCTCGAATACTGTGTGCAATTCTGGTCACCACATCTCAAAAAGATATAGTGGAATTAGAAAACGTACAAAGAAGAGCGATGAAAATGATAAGGGTGGTGGGATGACTTCCCTATGAGGAAAGGCTAAAGCAGAGCTTGATGGCTGAGGGGAGATATGATAGAAGTATATAAAATAATGAGTGAAGTAGAACAGGTAGTCGTGAATCATTTGTTTACTCTTTAACATACTAGGACTAGGGGGCATGCAATGAAGCTACAAAGTAGTAAATTTAAAACAAATCAGAGAAAATATTTCTTCACGCAGCGTGTAATTAAACTCTGGAATTTGTTGCCAGAGAATGTGATAAAAGCAGTTAGATTAGCGGGGTTTAAAAAAGGTTTGGATAGCTTTCTAAAAGAAAAGTATATAAGCCAATATTAAGATGAATTGGGGAAAATCTACTGTTTATTTCCCAGGATAAACAGCATAAAATGTATTGTACTGTTTGAGATCTTGCCAGGTACTTGTAACCTGGATTGCCCATTGTTGGAAACAGGATGCTGGGCTTAATGGACCTTCGGTCTGTCTCAGTATGGCAACACTTATGTACTTATGTAAATTGATTTTGTTTGGACAGTAGTGAGCCAAATACAGTATATTAAGTATCAAGTGCTGAGACAAGAGCACTCTGGAGAACAGGTTACACATACATTAACTGATGAGGAGGCAGTTTTCTTCACTTTTATTTGTGGTGTTAAGAATAGGTGGTCGGTTTCTAATTTAGAAGCTGTTCTACCTCCTTTTTAAATGCTAGTGCCAGCAGCCTGGTTCCATCCCAGTTAAGGTAAAGCCCATAGGCTTCTCTTTCCCCAGAATGTTGCCCAGTTCCTAAGAAATCTAAATCTATCATCCGTGCATCATCATCATCACAATCATTTATTGAGACTCTAGAGATCTGCCTGCCTCTTGGGCCCTGTATGTGGAATGGGGAGCATATCTAAAAATGCTACCCTGGAGGTTTTGGATTGCAACTGTCAATGTAAGAGCCTAAATTCGACTTCCAAAACCTCTCTCTTACATTTTCCTATGTACCAACACAGCCAACTCATCCCCAGAACTATCTAAAATGTTATCTAGTTGGCATGTGAGGTCTACCACCTTTGCACCAGGCAGGCAAGTAACCCAAGTGATCCTCATGTCCACCAGCCAGCCATTTATCTATATGCTTAATAATTGAATCAGCAACTAAAACTGCCATCCCAGCCCTTCCCTCCTAGGCAGAAGTCCCTGGAAGAGACAGCCTTAGTGACTGGAGTCTTGGGAAGAAGTGAGACAAGGGAAATCAAAGAGCTAGGAGGTGAGAGGAGATGGAAAGTTTCTGAGTAGGTGAAAAGTAAAAAGGAGGGTATATAGAGGACTGGTGGGTGTGAAAGTGGGTGAAACCTGAATGGACAGAGAGGTAGAGAAGAAAAAAAGGGAGGAAAGAGATAAAAGCAAAAAATTAATATATCAGAGACATAGTGGAAAAATGGAACAAGTCAAGAGAAAAGAGGCAAAAGAGTAAATGGACATCAGCCACTGGAAAGAAAGTTAGCAGAAGACAGGAAAGCAGAAAAGAGAAATTGGGACCAACATGATTGAAAAATAAAATGACCAAAGATAGGAAAACAGCAAAGACAGGAAAAAGTGATTTATTTTGAACATATCAACTAGAGTTCGCTTTGGGATGTGCATCACGGATCTTTGAATTTCTATTTTTTTTTCTTCAGTGTTTCAGTACATGCTGAGTTTTTTTTTGAATTCCCAGTTCAAATTTTGCCCTTATATATCTATTTCTAATTTGTGTTCCTTGTTCTTTATTTGATGAGGGTCTCTGCCTGTTTATTGTGTGTGACTGAGATGCAGTATTCTGTTTACATGTAGTTTCTGTGTAGAGATCTATAGCAGTCCCACTTGTTCAGTTTTATCTGTAGTAAGTGTACTGGTGTTTTAGGGCCAGCGTAATGTTGGTAATGCTGCCTGCTGATAGATAAGGCTCTTGCTGTTTGAATTATAGGATTAGTGCTTGTGTTTATGACATGTTTGCGACATTTATTTTGTTAGGCATTTTTTCAGGTTTCTTGGTAATGGAGGGGTTTATGTTGCTTTTGCTCAGATGGCATGAGAATCACATTATATTTTTGTATGGTGACTTCCATGGAGAAATGTCCTAGTTCTGATCTGCAGCTGTTGTTAGGGGAAGGTTGGGGTTCTGTACATATAGAACACATTGAGGGGCATTTTCAAAAGAAAAGTGTAAATCAGAATTTGGGCGTTTTACAAAGATGTCCGAATTCTGAACAGAAAAGAAGGCCATTTTCGAAAAGAAGGACGTCTATCTTTTGTGTTCGAAAATACTATGGATTTTCTGTGATTTGGTCAACCTTTTTTTTTGGTCCATTTTCGAACAAAAGACATCCAAATGTAAGATGTCCAAAACAGAGGAGGAGTGGCTTAATGATTAGTGCAGTGGGCTTTGATACTGGCAACATGGGTTTAATTCCCACTGCTCCTCCTTATGACTTTGGGCAAGTCAAATGTACAAGGGGCATTTTTGGATATGACATCTAAGTCTGAATTTGGATGTTTTTTGTAAAACGTCCAAAAACAGAACAAGAAAGGTCATTTTCTACAAAAAAAAAAAAGTATATCTTTTGAAAATGCTGTTTGGAAAAATGTTTTCTGATTTGGATGTTTTATTTTTTGGTCCATTTTCAAACAAATACATCCAAATGCAAAATGTACAAAATACACAAGAACATCCATAATAAATTGAAACCATTCACATGTTCTACATGTGGTAAAAGCTTTGGTTGTAATGTAAATCTCAAAGTGCATCAGAAAGTCCACATAGGAGAGAGACCATTTGCATGTATGGAGTCTGATAAAAGCTTTGGTCAGAAGGTAAACCTCACAATGCACCAGAGAATACACACAGGAGTGAAACCATTTACATGTCCTGAGTGTGGTAAAAGCTTTGGTTGGGAAGAAAGCCTCACATGGCATCAGAGAATCCACACAGGGATTAAACCATTTACATGAACTGAGGAGATAAAAACTCCAGTTGCATTGGGACGGGTAATTAGGAAATGTACACTCTTCCTATGAAGTATGGAAAAATAGCACTCTGGTATTTAGATATATGTAATGAGACCTTCATTTATAGATCTGAATTCAAAGCCCAAATCTAATGATAAACAATAGACACAAGGCTCAGATGTTATAAAAAAAAAAAATAGAAAGATTGGCATCAGATAGAATAGTGGAAAAGTGACATCCCAGGAAAGCAATAGGGCATCCTTGGGGGCACTGCAGTGGACTTTATAAAATGCTCCTAGGTACACATCTCACCATTTCTCCCTTACCTTGTCTGTTGAGCCACCCAAAACTCACTACCCCCAACTGTACACCACTACCATAGCCCTTACAGGTGAAGGGTGCACCAATATGTGGGTACAGTGGGTTTCTGCTGGGTTTTGGAGGGCTCACAGTTTCCTCCACAAATGTAACAAGTAGGGGGAGGGAGAAACCTGGGTCCACCTGTCTGCAGTGCACTGCACCACTACTAGACTACTCCAGGGATCTGCATGCTATTCTAATTGACCTGAGTATAGCATCTGAGGCTGGCGAGTAATATTTTTAATCACATTTTATTTGGGGTGGGAGGGGGATAGTGACCACTGGGAGGGGGTAAGGGGAGGTGATCCCCAAGTGGTAATTTGGGGTAGCTCTTGTGTGGAGTAGAGGAGTAGCCTAGTGGTTAGTGCAGAAGACTTTGGTCCTGGGAAAGTGGGTTCAATTCCCACTACAGCTATTTACTATAAAAACAGGTCTAGCTCAGAACATCTGCATCTTTGTTTTGTTCCATTATTTCTGAAAGACGTCCATGTCTTAGGAACACCCAAGTCCCGCCTTGAACACACCTCTGGCATGCCCCCTTGAGATTTGGACGTCCTTCTGACAGACTTCAGATAAAGACATCCAAAAAAGAGGTTTTGATAATATTGATTTGGACGTTTCTGTGAGATAAACGTCTAAATGGTGACGTTTGTCACTTTTTGGACATCTATCTCTTTTGAAAATGAGCCTGATTGACATTTAACTCATAACTGTTATATTGTGTCAGACGGAAGGTCTATGGGGGTCATCTATGCAGTATGTCACATATGCATGCATCAAGCATCAGGTGTGCCTCAACTGAAAAAAATATTGAGAAACACTGCTGTACCTAATATGTTCTGCTAGAAATGTAAATTTAACAATAAGGAAGATGTCATTTCCATTTCATTCCTTGCCAAAAGCACATAACTTCATGATATCATCTCTGCTCTTTTCCAGTACTGCTTAAGTAGAGCAGAAGCAAGGCGTGATGCAGCAAAAGTGGCTTTGATCAATTCCCTCTTCAATGAATTGCCCAGTCGCAGAATCACAAAGGAATTCATTCTAGATAGCGTTCAAGAAGCTGTGTCATCAACTAGCGTAAGTGACAAACGGGCTTTCTTTATTAACGTTATTATCAATTTGGATAATAAGAATTTCAGGCCATAAGTAAAAAGTTAAAGTGATTTATTTAGAAGTATCCAGAATGTTCATCCCATTTTCATTTGTCTAGAAAAGACACAGGAAAAGAATACATGAATAATTACTCAAGGTTCGTCTTTCTAAAATGTTTTTATAAGCGAACTGAATGGGGAGCACTCTTTTTAAAAGTAAACCAAGAAAGTCTCATTGATGTATAAAAATGGAGGACAGTCTTGCTCTTGTCTGTAAACAGTAGTGATGCTGAACACATTGGTCATAAACTCTATTTCTGGTGGAAACTCAAGGATATAATTCTGCAGCAAGAAATACTGCAGCAAGAATTACGTGCGCTTACTGCTTGCTAAAAAAGAAGTACTGCCAGACTACCGCAGCATCCCGGCAGTAGTTCCCACCCCCAGCACGTTGTCATATCCAGCGCTGCATAGCGCTGGTGTCTACACAGCAATAATCAGGCAGTGTCGCATCCTGCCCAGTTACTGCTGGATTAGTGTGGGAGCCCTTACCACCACCTCAATGGGTGGCGGTAAGGGCTTCCCCTGAAATGGCCACATGGCAAGTGCTTTATTTGCCACACAGCCATTTCCTGCAGAAAAGCAAGACCTACCTTTTACCTGCTGTGGTAAAAGGGGACCTCAGCATGCATCAAATACACACGCTGACACCAGTACAGGCCCCCTTTTGGCACAGCTTGGTAAAAGAGGCCCTTAGATAGCCTTCAGGTTTGTACACAGCACATAAGAAATTAATAAGTATTGCTAAAGAGACAGAATTGCTTAATAACAGTGACTGTTATTAAGTTACATATATAACTTATCCATTTACCTTTATGCAGATTATTAACAATCCTATCCATTCAAATAGAATCACTGAAAATACACGTATAATTTTCAAAGGATATCTTGAAAGTTATAGCTGCAGCTTATGTGGTCTGACTGGAATGGATAAACTTTCTGCTAAGGAGCTAAATACTGCCAATCACAGGATAACATTTAGCTTCACCCCATAGACTGCCCCAAATAACACCCCATTTTTAGTATGGATAACTCTGGCCATCTAGCTACTTAAATAGCCAAAGCTATCTATTGTATTTAAATGCCTGTCAATTCTTGTATAAAATATTTATGTGGTCAGCACTTATACTGTTAGTGACAGTGCTTTTCAATACAGACCTGTTTACTCAGGTATTTGGTTAGGTGTATATACTGTGGTACCTCGGTTTTTGTCGATAATCTGTCCAAAAACAATCGGCGAAATCCAAAACCAACGAAAACCGAGGCAATTATTTCCATATGGAATTGTTTGGCTAGACGCGCGGGGTGATGCTCACACAACGAGAAACAACGCCACACTGAGCAGGAGAACATGTGGATCGTTCTTTGTTTTCACAAAATTAGCACCGAGGTCATGTGGGCATGCCGACCAAATATGAGACAATTTTTTTGCAGAAAAAATCGACGAAACCCCAAACCGACGATAACCAAAGTCAACGAAAGCTGAGGTACCACTGTACCATAGGGAAGTGTACTATCCCAGAGATAAAACTATGGCGTGTGCACTACCTAGGGCAGTGGTTTGGAGGCACCCCAGCCAGTCAGGTTTTCAGGATACCCACAATGAATATTCATGAGAGAGATTTGCATGCATTGCCTCCACTACATGTAAATCTCTTTCATGGGGTGCCTCCAGGACCAGGTTTGGGAACCACTGGCCTAGTGTATTATGTACACAGGTCTCTAGTCCTGAAATCACCCTCTGTTAAGCAACAATAAGCATTCTAACAGGATAAATTCCTTGCTAGCAAAGAATTGTTACAGACTTATCAGCTAATAAGGTAAATCTAGAAATATTGTCTTAACAGTAGGTTCATTTTTAATGTCTAACTACTTATAACAACTTGTAAAAAGATGGCAGAAACACAAAGTAATATGGAAGTGCAGTGTGACAAAAAGCCCAGTCTGTTTCTCTGCATACAGATTAGTAGTTCTTTCATTATCAGTGCTGGGTGCAGACATCTGCCTGAATTCTGGAATCAGTCTTTGTGATTGGTTGGATCAAAGCTTACCGATTTCAGCAGTGCCAATCAGACACGCGCCATCATGTTGACATCTGATGTCCAGCTCTTTTAGTGTAGAGAGACAACATGCAGCCGAGCAATGTAGAAGTCTCAAATAGACTGGAAGCCTAGGCACCAGTTTCATCCAATAAATAGCAGGAATGAACATATTGAATTAGATTCTTTATTCACACACAGACAGAATGGCCAATTTTTATTGTCACAAGCCCAGGATGATTTGCAGTAGAATCCATGTTATTTTGGTTTTGGTACCACCACAAGCACAGAAGAACTATCCTCCACTGATACAGCACAGCAAACACACAACAGTAGAGAAGACTAAAAAAAAAAAAACTTTGCACAAATGGTGTCCAAAGAGGTTACTTTATTCAGTCTTCACAAAAGACCCTTGGTCTTCACAAAGACCCAACACGACCCATGTTGTGGCCAAACAATGGCCTGCCTCAGGGGTCCACATAAATACAGTAAATATGAATAAAAAATATACAATAAACAATATTTATAAATCCCAAAAATAAATAGACATAAAAAACTATACAATATAAAATACACTTGAGACATCCAAAATAAAAATCATTCAAAAACATGTATAAATTCTAGATAACATATATAAATACAATCTGAATCTATAAATATCTAGAAAATCATAAAAGACATCCTGAAAATGAAGCAAAGGGGAATAAATAAATAAATAAATAAATAAAAATAAGAAAATAAACCCAATTCAGATAAAGCTACAGGATAGGGACTCTTACCTAGATGTTGAGTCGAATATAAATTGTTCTCCTAAGAAACCACAACAAAACTATTTCTAAAAAAGAAAAAAGAAATAAATATGTATATAAACTTACAAAATAAAGTATGCCAGAAAAGGGCTTCAATGTAAACCCAAAAATACATATTTGCAATTAAAAAATATATGTATACAATACCAAATGTATATAAAACATCCCACTGAAATATCAACTAGACTTTTTTTGCTGTTCTTATTTATGATTCTTTAATACTATACCTTGTCTCAGACTTCTTTGCTATTTTGTCTAGTAATAAGTTTCTTAAATTGAAAAATCACTACTAACAGTAGAATTCTAGCCACTGACTTCAAGAGGTTAGGTTCTAAGGGGTCTTTTTACTAAGCTGCGGGAAAAAGAACCCTGCGGTAGCAGCAGGGGTCATTTTTCCTATGCACCAGGGCCCTTTTTGTTGCAGCTGGTAAAAGCCCCCCACCCAAAGAAATGACCAAGCAGTGAGAGAACTCTTACAACATGGCCATGCGTCAGGGAGCCCTTACTACCACCCATTGAGGTGGCAATAAGGGCTCCCTTGCTAACCCAGCGGTAATCGGGCAGCATTCGGTGATGCCCAATTACCATCGGGTTACCGCTATGCAAGCCACTTCTGTGGTGTTTGTTTTTCCCCTGGAAATGGCGCATGCTCAGGGCGGGACTACCACCGGCAGCTGCATTGAGCTGGCGGTAGTCCCCTAATAGCGAACGGTAAGCCTACATTTGGCCTACCGCCACTCTGTGAAAGGGCCCTTAAGTTAGAGAAACAGAAGGTCATTTAGAGGGACATTTTCAAATGGGGACGCCCATCTCTAAGGGCGCCCATCTCCGAGGATGGTGCCACGAAGGGGCGGGGCTGACCGTATTTTCGAATGAGATGGCCGGCCATCTTTTGTTTCAATAATACGGTTGGGGCCGGCCAAATGTCAGAGATGGCCGGGTTTGAGATGGCCGGCCTCGGTTTTCGCCGATAGTGGAAACCGAGGCCGGCCATTTCAAACCCGGCCAAATCCAAGGCATTTGGTTGTGGGAGGAGCCAGCATTTGTAGTGCACTGGTTCCCCTCACGTGCCAGGACACCAACCAGGCACCCTACAAGGCACTTCTAAAAAATGTTTTTTAATTTAAATAGCTCCCAGGTGCATAGCTCCCTTGCCTTGGGTGCTGAGCCCCCCAAATCCCCCCCCAAAACCCACTCCCCACAACTCTACAACATTACCATAGCCCTTATGGGTGAAGGGGGGTCCGCCTGCCTGAAGTCCACTGCACCCACTAAAACTGCTCCAGGGACCTGTATACTGCTACGATGGACCTGAGTATGACATTTGAGGCTGGCATAGAGGCTGGCAAAAAAAGTTTTTAAAGTTGTTCTTTTGAGGGTGGGAGGTAGTTAGTGACCACTGGAGGAGTCAGGGGAGGTGATCCCTGATTCCCTCCAGTGGTCATCTGGTTAGTTCGGGCACCTGAAACAAAAGGACCAAGTGAAGCCGGCGAAATGCTCGTCAAGGCCGGCTTTCTTTTTTCCATTATCGGGTGAAGCTGGCCATCTCAAAGCACGCCCCCGTTTCTGTTGGATTATTTGTAGTAAATAATTAGCAGATTTTAGTACACACAGCTTCAGCTTTAGAAATGTTAATTTCTTTCTTCATCTCTCTCTCATTCACCCCAGAATAATTCACTGCTGAGTCACTTTAAAGTTGAAGTAACAAAACATCTGTTTACTCACAGTTTGTAGTTAGATTATAATCAGACAGGCTTATATATACATATTACTATACATTTGTATTATCAGCTCCTTCCATGTGCTTAGATGGTAATGGATGCTCACACCACCATAGATCCTCTCAGGTTAGGAGAGATCATGAGCTCCATGTGCTCCATGTGCTGCATGTGCTGCATCTAACCCCCACAGGAAGTTGCATAGCTGTGTGACCTCTCTAAGTAATTTACATCAGAGGTCACAGAGTAATCACAGAGAAATAATAGGTGACAGGCAATGCATGTAAAATACAATACATTCCAACAAACCCCTTCTCATGCATAACTGTCATGCAATTATTTATTCATACAAAGTCCAAGCTTTATACGCAGATTCACAAAATGTTCTCTGGGTAACGGTTTGGTCATGATGTCAGCTGTCATCTCACTGGTGTGACAATAGTGTAGACTGATGACCCCTTCTTTCGCCAACTCTCGCACGTTGTGGTATTTCGTTGCGATGTGCTTGGTGCGTGACTGAACCTTGTCATTCTGTGACAGTCGGATGCAGCTCTGATTATCTTCCATTATCTGGATTGGTCTCTGTTCAGCTATTCCGAAATCCAGCAAAAGTTTTTCAATCCACATCAGTTCTCTGCACGCTTCCGATACGGCCACGTATTCAGCTTCTGTAGAAGACAAACTCACAATACTTTGTTTATGACTGGCCCATGAAATTTGTACATTTCCATACATAAACACATATCCACTTGTGGATTTATAATCAGAATGATCCCCTGCCCAATCTGAATCACAGTAACATATTAGTTTTGGATTACTATTGGTTGAAATCTTTAATTTACAATCAATGGTACCCTTTAAATACCTTACCATCCTTTTAACTGCAGTCCAATCTGATTTGGTAGGTGAGCTGACCCTTCTGCTCAAAATTCCTACTGCATTTGCTATATCAGCCCTGTATGTGGTAGCTAGATATAAAAGCTTACCTATGGCTGATCTATATTGGATGTTATCTGGTAAAGGTTCTCTTACTGTTTCATCCTTCAGAAAATCAGTGATCATGGGAGTGCTTACAACTTGGGCATCTTGCATACCTAAACTTTCAATAAGCTCATTTATTTTCTGCTTCTGGCTTAGAAGATAAGAACCATCATTTTGTTTCTCAATTTCTATACCAAGATAGTATGACACATTACCAAGTTCTTTTATCTCAACATTGTGGTTTAAACACTTTACAATGTCCTTGTACTCTTGCTCACTTTTGCTTGCAATGAGCAGATCATCAACAAAAGCTAAAATGTATGCATATTGTCCATTTGTGCACCTATTGTACAAACATTTATCTGCTTCACCTTGCTTAAATCCTAAATTTGTCAATATTTCATGCAATTTTTCATTCCAACATTTTGCACTTTGCTTTAATCCATAAAGACCTTTGTTTAATTTACACACTAGCTGTCTTTGTTTTGTATTTATGAAACCTGTTGGTTGTTCCATGTACAAGTCTTCAGTTATATCTCCGTGAAGAAATGCTGTTTTCACATCAATGTGTTTGACTTGCATGCCTTTTGAGACTGCAATGCTCAGAAGTGTTCTGATTGTCGTGTGTTTCACTACAGGTGCAAACACTTCATCAAAATCTTCTCCATATTTTTGAAGATATCCCTTTGCCACTAATCTGGCTTTATACCTTTCCACTTTTCCTTGTGCATTCCTTTTTAACTTGAATACCCATTTGCATCCTATAGCTTTCTTGCCAGGAGGTAATTTTGTAAGAATCCAAGTATTATTTTTATCCAATGCATCAATTTCTTCTTGTGCAGCTTTATGCCATTCAGCAGCTTCTTCTGCTGGCATTTTCTCAATCTCATCCCATGTTAAGGGCTCTTGAGCTTCTGCTGACTTTGTTAAGTAAGACAGTCTTGGGGGTGGAACACCTTTGTTTTCCCTGGATGAGCGTCTGACAACAGGTTGGTCTGACCTTTCCGCATCCTCTAAATCTGAGAGTCCTTCTCCAATTGATTCCCCTTCTCCAACTGTACTGTCTTCTTCAATGATCCTTTCTGTGTCTGCTTCCTCTGCCTGTTCCTCGTTAGATACAGATGAGTTGCTTTCAGACATCTGCCTTGGTATGGCATTTATATACACTGGCATGTCTATTATGGTTCTAGTTTCATATTCTGGATGATAAGGCTCATCTGGGATAATCCAGCCTTTATCAACCCTTTTGTTTTCATCAAAATATGTAACATGTCTTATGCCAACAATGCCAGTTTTCAGATTCAAAATTCTATATCCTTTGTGTCCTGGAGTATAGCCAACTAAAATGCCCCTTTCTGTTGTGGAATCCAGCTTATGCCTTCTTTGCTTTGGTACATGAGCATATGCTGTACTTCCAAATGTTCTTATGTGTGACAGGTTTGGCTTCCTACCCTGCCATGTCTCATGTGGTGTGCGCTCAGCGCCTTTAGTTGGCATTCTGTTTTGTAGGTACACTGCTGTGAGAATGGCTTCCCCCCATAGTCTTTTAGGGAGATTGCTATCTGACAGCATACATCTGGTCATTTCCACAAGTGACCTAAATTTTCTCTCTGCAACAGAATTTTGCTCTGGTGTATAAGCTACTGTTGTGATATGTTGAATGCCTTCTTGTTCTAGAAATGTGCGCATGCTTTGTGAAGTGAACTCACCACCATTGTCGGTCTGAAGAACCTTTGGTTTTCTTTCAAATTTATTGCTCACCATGGCTACGTATTTCTTCAGCATGTCTGTGACTTGACTTTTCTCTTTCAGCAAATAGGCCACACAATATCTAGAGAAATCATCCAAGAATATTAGCACAAATCTGTTATTTCCCAATGATGGGATATTAAACGGTCCACATAAGTCACTGTGTATTAAGTCCAGCACTTTATTACTCCTATTTCCTGTGTATGCAGGAAATGAGGGTCTCACATCTTTTTGAGTAACACAGTCTATGCATTTCTCCATTTTACCAGCATCTGCACTTATCTGAATGCCTGTGGCCAGTTGCTTACTGTAAAGATCCTGGATCACCTTAAAATCACGATGTCCCAGGCGGCGGTGCCAGATTTCCAGACTACATTTACCATCATTCTTCCTTACTTGCGCCAGATGTGAGGCTTCACCTGAAATGTTCAGCTTATAAACATCATTATGCATAAAAGCTTCAGCATACACTTCATCATTTTTAGAGATTGTGCACTTACTGTTTTCAAAATGAATCGCAAATCCCTTCTTATCTAATGTAGATACACTAAGCATATTGCAAACTGCTTGGGGAATATACAAGACATCACTTACAGGAATTTCTTTAACTTCATTAGACACTTTGCATTTTAAGAATCCAATACCTTTTGCTTGGATCTTAGCAGTCCCTGCGTTTGCAGTTTTAAGAATACCTTCTTCTGGACACATTTCCTGAAAGAAATCTTTAGAATTGGTTAAATGGCATGTGCTCCCTGAATCCAAAATCCAAGTACTTTCATTTGAATTATTATTTACCATAGTCAAAGATTTTTCTGCCATTAGAAAGCCCTTGTGTTTATCTTTGTCCTTCATACATTTCCTGGTTTGAAAATTCTTTAGTTCCATTGGCTTAGGTGAGCTAGAGGGAGTGTTTTGTGTTTCCTTACACCATTTAGATACATGTCCCTCCTTTCCACATGAGTAGCAAATCAGCTTGCCCTTGGGTGGAGTTTTCCCATAGCTCCGCCTTCCTCTGTTCTTTGCCAAGAAATTTGTTTCATTTCTCTCTGACTGACTTTGAGAACACATCTCCTCAGAATCATTTATTATGCATTCCTGCCTTAGTTTTGATGTTGTCTGTTCAAAAAATTGCCCTTCAATGGCCTCATTTACAGACCTAAAAACATCAAACTTCTTTGATAGTGAGGTAAAAAGAAATGCTCTTTTCAATGCATCACACATGGGAATTCCAGAAAGTTCTAACTTTTGAAATGAAGACATAAGATGCATAATGTGATCATTACATTTACTTTTATCCCTTAATTTGGTTTCATTCAACTCTGCCAGCCAAATTGGTTGCTGCTTTGCGTATGTAGTTGCATACATAGTTCTCAGTTTATATAAAATGTCCTTTGGTGTATCTTTTCCCTCCACTAATATGGCTTGTTTCTCTGAGAGAGCTTCCAAAAGCATGCACTTCACATAATAGTTTGCATTGTCCCATTCAGCCATATTTTCAGCTGTTCTGTCTTGGTCTAAGCATATATTTAATCTTTTTGCTCGAAGGAGACATATGAATCTTAGTTCCCACTGCTGATAATTAAACTCAGTTAATTTAGGCACCTTGAGAGAATAGAACAATGGTGAATTTCTTCCCTCAGCCATTTTCTTAGCCTTCTGTCTGCTGTGTGGGGGGAGAGAGAGACAGACTGAATCTTTCCTTTAAAACTTAAGAGAAAAATGTGGCCTTTTTTTCTGCCTGGTAATATTTCTCTTCTTTTTCAATTCCTGGGCCTGGGCCCATAACCCTTTTGTTGGATTATTTGTAGTAAATAATTAGCAGATTTTAGTACACACAGCTTCAGCTTTAGAAATGTTAATTTCTTTCTTCATCTCTCTCTCATTCACCCCAGAATAATTCACTGCTGAGTCACTTTAAAGTTGAAGTAACAAAACATCTGTTTACTCACAGTTTGTAGTTAGATTATAATCAGACAGGCTTATATATACATATTACTATACATTTGTATTATCAGCTCCTTCCATGTGCTTAGATGGTAATGGATGCTCACACCACCATAGATCCTCTCAGGTTAGGAGAGATCATGAGCTCCATGTGCTCCATGTGCTGCATGTGCTGCATCTAACCCCCACAGGAAGTTGCATAGCTGTGTGACCTCTCTAAGTAATTTACATCAGAGGTCACAGAGTAATCACAGAGAAATAATAGGTGACAGGCAATGCATGTAAAATACAATACATTCCAACAGTTTCGCCTTCGCAACCCTACCGAAACGCCCCCCTTGAAGTTTGGCCAGCTTCACTACGGAAAGCAGTTGGTGCCGGCCAAAATCGGCTTTTGATTATACCGATTTGGCCGGCTTTAGGAGATCGCCAGCCATCTCCTGATTTGTGTCAGAAGATGGTCAATGATCTCCTTCAAAAATAAGCTGGTTACTATCTCATATTGTACAGAGTACCATTATCATGTGATATCTGATACAGGATCCACTTTATGCAATATCCCCTAAACTCTATAAAAGTTTCTAAAACTTGCGCATGCAGATTTGGGTGCTCGCCCAATTTGTGCATGCAATTTAATTGAATAATGAACCAATTAGTGCCAATAATTGAATGCCAACAATCAATTATCGCAATTATTATATGTTTTAAATTATTATTAAATTATTTTAAATTTTGTGTGAGGATCCAAAAAGGGGGCACGGCCATGGGAGGGTCATGAGCAGATCATTCCCACAAGTTATGCGTGTTATTATAGAGTAATATCCACACCTAACTTAGGTGCGGGGATTTACATCAGAATTTGTTGGTGTAAATGATTGTGTCTAAATGTAGTTGCCCTTATACCAGCACTGGACACAACACGGACCTCAGCAGTTGCCTGAACAATAAACTTTTCCATAGAAGAGTGCATGGAAGCTGGAGGTTCACAGAGGAACACCGTTGATCTCCCCTTGTTCTTGATCATACTCCAAAGTACTGCAGCTGTCCCCAAAAGCAAAGAAGGAAAATTAAGAGAGCTCAAACAGCCATGCCAAAACTGGCTATTTTCTTTATGTATTAAGATTTTTTAAATAAATTTACCCAAGATATCTTGGTTCTCTGCGTGTTGCATATCTAAAGAAAGAATATACATCTACTGCATTTAATGCTGTTAATTTCTTCTAGTTTCAAGAAGAAAACTTATATAATCATATACTTATTTATATGCTTAAATATAAATAAGATTGAGAGTGTAAAACTCTTGTGAGCCTGAGCTGTCCAAAATAGTATTCCAGTTCCTAATTCACACTGTAGAATCCCTGCCTAAAATGCTCCTGACATAAAGCAAATTGGGCCCTATGGGAAATGATGGTTTCCAACATTTATAGTTTCATGAGTGGCGACGGGTATAGTTAAAGCCATCCTTGCTGGACAGAACTGGTGAAAGAAGCTTTCAACTCTTAAAACATATCATTTGCAATGTATTTGCTCTTTTAAGGTCTTGTTCACTCTAAGAGAGACCTACAACTACTTTAAAAACTGTGCAAAGACACTTAAGAAATGTTCTTATCTGTTTCCTTGACTTGTTCTATTATTTAAACTATTTCTTTGTTAGATTTAAATATCCCTTTTTAATACTCAGTCTTCAGCCCGCAACAAAATCTTAAGTCAGTTTGATAACTAACCTCTTGCTCATCCCTGAGTACTGATAAAACTGAGAAATGAACTTGCTGAACTACTGTTAGTAATATGTAATTTATATTTAAAATCAAGCATGGTTCTGGAAGATTGGAGGGTGGCCAATGTAATGCCAATTTTTAAAAAAAGGTTCCAGAGGAGATCCGGGAAATTATAGATTGGTGAGCCTGACGTCGGTGCCGGGCAAAATGGTAGAGACTATTGTAAAGAACAAAATTACTGAGCATATTCAAAAGCATAGATTAATGAGACGAAGAGGGGTATAATCGACCTAAATGTTGAGATGGTTGGCCTTAGAGATGGTTGTCCCCGGTTTTCAGCCATAATGGAAACCGAGGACACCCATCTCAAAAACAACCAAACCCAAGCCCTTTGGTCATGGGAGGAGCCAGAATTCGTAGTGCACTGGTCCCCCTGACATGCCAGGACACCCTAGGGGGCACTGCAGTGGACTTCAGAAATTGCTCCCAGGTGCATAGCTCCCTTACCTTGGGTGCTGAGCCCCCCAAAACCCACTCCCCACAACTGTACACCACTACCATAGCCCTAAGGGGTGAAGGGTGGCACCTACATGAGGGTACAGTGGGTTTCGGGTGGGTTTTGGAGGGCTCACATTTACCACCACAAGTGTAACAGGTGGGGGGGGGGGGGGGAATGGGCCTGGGTCCGCCTGTCTGAAGTGTACTGAACCCACTAAACCTGCTCCAGGGACCTGCATACTGCTGTGAGGCTGGCAAAAAATACATTTTTAAGTTTTTTTTAGGGTGGAAGGGGGTTGGTAACCACTGGGGGAGTAAGGGGAGGTCATCTCTGATCCCTCCGGTGGTCATCTGGTCAGTTCAGGCACTTTTTTGAGGCTTGGTCGCAAGAAAAAATGGACCAAGTAAAGTCGGCCAAGTGCTCGTCAGGGACGCCCTACTTTTTTCCATTATCGGCCAAGGACGCCCATCTCTTAATCATGCCAAAGTCCCGCCTTCGCTACGGTACTGGCACGCCCCCGTGAACTTTGGTTGTCCCCACAATGGCAAGCAGTTGAAGATCGATTATGCCGATTTGGGTGACCCTGAGAGAAGGACGCCCATCTCCCGATTTGTGTCGGAAGATGGGCGCCCTTCTCTTTCGAAAATAAGCCTGAAAGTCAACATGGATTTAGTGAAGGGAAATCTTGTCTCACCAATCTAAAATATAGAAAACAGAAAGTAGGGTTACATGGTCAGTATTCTCAGTGGAGAAGGGTAAATAGTGGGGTTCACCAGGGATCTGTGCTGGGACCGTTGCTTTTTAACATATTTATAAATGATCTTGAGATGGGAGTAACTAGTGAGGTAATTAAATTTGCTGACAACACAAAGTTATTCAAAGTTGTTAAATCACAAGAGGATTATAAAAAATTACAAGAGGACCTTACGAGACTGGGAGACTGGGTATCTAAATGGCAGATGATGTTTAATGTGAGCAAGTGTAAAGTGATGCATGTTGGAAAGAGGAACCCCAATTATAGTTATGTAATGCAAGGTTCCATATTAGGAGTCACCTACCAGGAAAGGGACCTAGGCCTCATCGTTGATGATACGTTGAAAACCTCTGCTCTGTTTTCTGCGGTGGCTAAGAAAGCAATTAGAATGTTAGGTATTATTAGAAAAGGAATGTAAAACAAAAATGAGGACATTATAATGCCTTTGTATCGCTCAATGGTGCCACCACACCTCAAATATTGTGTTCAATTCTAGTCACTGCTTCTCAAAAAAAAAATAGTGGAATTAGAAAAGATACAGAGAAGGGCGATGAAAATGGTAAAGGAGATGGGACGACTTCCCTATGAGGAAAGACTAAAGCGGCTAGGGCTCTTCAGCTTGGAGAAAAGACAGCTGAGGGGAGATATGAAAGAGGTCTGTAATATAATGAGTGGAGTGGATCGGGTAGACATGAATCGTTTATTTACTCTTTTCAAAACTACTAGGACTAGGGGGCACGCAATGAAGCTACAAAGTAGTAAATTTAAAACGAATTGGAGAAAATTTTTCTTCACTCAACGTGTAATTAAACTCTGGAATTTGTTGCCAGAAAATGTTGTAAAGACTGTTAGCTTAGCGGAGTTTAAAAAAGGTTTGGATGGCTTCCTAAAAGAAACATCCACAGACCATTATTAAAATGGTCTTGAGGGAAAATCCACTGCTTATTTCTAGAAAAAGCAGCATAAAATGTTTTGTACTTTTGGGGGATCTTGCCAGGTATTTGTGACCTGGATTGGCCACTGTTGGAAACAGGATCCTGGGCTTGATCAAACTTTGGTCTCTTTCAGTATGGCAATACTTATGTACTTATATACTTGACACTATTTATTTATTTATTTATTTATTTATTAGGATTTATTAATCGCCTTTAAGAAGAGATTCACCCAAGGCGGTGTACAGTAGGTATTGTTTAACATAAAACTTAACAATTTTGTTAACAGCATAACAATAGTAAAAATGACCAAATATAGACAAACACAATAAATGAGGTAAATCTGAGAATCGCAAATTAAAACCTTGTAATATGACTACCATGAAACAGTATCAAGAATAACCACAAACAAAAAAGGAAAAGCCTCCACGAATGGAAAGAATCCAAATGAGAAACAAAAAGTGGAGTCTGCAAAAAGAATAATAACCAAAATCTCTTTTATTGCCAGCATCAAATCTATGGCCTGACATAGTTGTGTTTCGGCATAAGTATATACCTGCATCAGGGGGTTTTAGAAAATCTTCTAAGCAGATATCAACAAAGGCTGGTTCACAATCCTTGACACTCCTAAATAGTGTTATAAAGTGTGAAATGCAAATGTTCAATTCTGAATTCTTATGCTGAAACACATCTGTGTCAGGTCATAGAATTGATGCTGGCAATAAGAGATTTTGGTTCCTACTCTTTTTGCGGACTCCACCAAAATTCAAATAACAGAGATCTAACCCGATGTCAGCATAATACTACTGAAACATCTAATAAGCACACATTAGAACATTCAACTAACATATATGATGTTAATGCTTTTCTACAATACAGGTTACCATACAACCAAGGGCCAAGTGTAGATATATACAGTGGGGGAAATAAGTATTTGATCCCTTGCTGATTTTGTAAGTTTGCCCACTGACAAAGACATGAGCAGCCCATAATTGAAGGGTAGGTTATTGGTAACAGTGAGAGATAGCACATCACAAATTAAATCCGGAAAATCACATTGTGGAAAGTATATGAATTTATTTGCATTCTGCAGAGGGAAATAAGTATTTAATCCCTCTGGCAAACAAGACCTAATACTTGGTGGCAAAACCCTTGTTGGCAAGCACAGCGGTCAGACGTCTTCTGTAGTTGATGATGAGGTTTGCACACATGTCAGGAGGAATTTTGGTCCACTCCTCTTTGCAGATCATCTCTAAATCATTAAGAGTTCTGGGCTGTCGCTTGGCAACTCGCATCTTCAGCTCCCTCCATAAGTTTTCAATGGGATTAAGGTCTGGTGACTGGCTAGGCCACTCCATGACCCTAATGTGCTTCTTCCTGAGCCACTCCTTTGTTGCCTTGGCTGTATGTTTTGGGTCATTGTCGTGCTGGAAGACCCAGCCACGACCCATTTTTAAGGCCCTGGCGGAGGGAAGGAGGTTGTCACTCAGAATTGTACGGTACATGGCCCCATCCATTCTCCCATTGATGCGGTGAAGTAGTCCTGTGCCCTTAGCAGAGAAACACCCCCAAAACATAACATTTCCACCTCCATGCTTGACAGTGGGGACGGTGTTCTTTGGGTCATAGGCAGCATTTCTCTTCCTCCAAACACGGCGAGTTGAGTTCATGCCAAAGAGCTCAATTTTTGTCTCATCTGACCACAGCACCTTCTCCCAATCACTCTCGGCATCATCCAGGTGTTCACTGGCAAACTTCAGACGGGCCGTCACATGTGCCTTCCGGAGCAGGGGGACCTTGCGGGCACTGCAGGATTGCAATCCGTTATGTCGTAATGTGTTACCAATGGTTTTCGTGGTGACAGTGGTCCCAGCTGCCTTGAGATCATTGACAAGTTCCCCCCTTGTAGTTGTAGGCTGATTTCTAACCTTCCTCATGATCAAGGATACCCCACGAGGTGAGATTTTGCGTGGAGCCCCAGATCTTTGTCGATTGACAGTCATTTTGTACTTCTTCCATTTTCTTACTATGGCACCAACAGTTGTCTCCTTCTCGCCCAGCGTCTTACTGATGGTTTTGTAGCCCATTCCAGCCTTGTGCAGGTGTATGATCTTGTCCCTGACATCCTTAGACAGCTCCTTGCTCTTGGCCATTTTGTAGAGGTTAGAGTCTGACTGATTCACTGAGTCTGTGGACAGGTGTCTTTCATACAGGTGACCATTGCCGACAGCTGTCTGTCATGCAGGTAACGAGTTGATTTGGAGCATCTACCTGGTCTGTAGGGGCCAGATCTCTTACTGGTTGGTGGGGGATCAAATACTTATTTCCCTCTGCAGAATGCAAATAAATTCATATACTTTCCACAATGTGATTTTCCGGATTTAATTTGTGATGTGCTATCTCTCACTGTTACCAATAACCTACCCTTCAATTATGGGCTGCTCATGTCTTTGTCAGTGGGCAAACTTACAAAATCAGCAAGGGATCAAATACTTATTTCCCCCACTGTAGATGGGGACAAGATGGGTGGTACAGAATCAGTTAGGATAAATAGATGAGTGGCTAAAATCTAGGTAAGTTCTTTGTACAGTTAAACAAGATACAAGGAACTGGTCTAAGTTGTAGTGTGTGTAGCAAGCTAGTCCAGGTACAGAGTGGTGTATAGTTAGTAACCCTATGCATTAAAGGCTTGGGAGAAGAGCCAGGCTTTCACCTGCTTCCTGAAGTAGACATAGAGGGGCATAATCGAACGCGAACGCCCATCTCCATGGGCGTCTATGTCCGAAAACGGGTATGTGAAGAGGCGGGACAGACCGTATTATCGAAAAAGATGGGCGTCCATCTTTCATTTCGAAAATACGGTTTGGATGTACGAAATGCCATGGATTTGGTCCCTTCTGAGATGGGCGTTGTTTTTTTTTTTTTTTTTGCGATAATGAAAACTAAAAACGCCCAGCTCAGAAACGTCCCAATCCAAGCCATTTGGTCGTGGGAGGGACAAATGTACAACACTACCATAGCTCTTAGGGGTGAAGGGGGCAACTACATGTGGGTACAAAGGGTTTTAGAGGCCTCCCATTTACCACCACAAGTGTTACGGGTAGGGGGGGATGGGCCTGGGTCTGCCTGCCTGAAGTGCACTGCAGTACCCACTAAAAGTGCTCCAGGGACAGGACTTGTTGCTGGTGTATAACCTTGGGACAGCAGTTCACACCTGAAGACTAATCTCGCTGACAACGTCCTTTATTTGAATAAGCACCTTTACTCACAGTTAACTGCAGATCAGAGGTTGTGCCCCACTGGCAACGAGTCTTGCTGGTACTGAGATTAACAGTAGGTCCGAGCTGGCAGAATGGTGTACAATGCCCTCTTTCAGCAACATTCAAGGTAAGAACTAAGTGCTGTAACGTGGCTAACACATGAAAGGGATCTAAAAGTGTCTTACACAAATGGCCACTACCTCATGGACTACCGGAAACAAAACAGGGCACACTCTGACCCAGTAAGCAGAGGGAAAAGCACCATGGGAGTAGAGCCTACCAACTACCAACATCGTGAGCATTTAACACAAGCTAGTGGAATCACGGAGCCCAATACCCTACACCCACCACAATGCATTGCTGATGTGACTCTGCAGTGCCCTTAACAGAAAAGGTGTCACACTCACCCGAGACCCATATCAGAACCAGGGAAAGGCTGTCAGAGGATAGAACAGTGGCGTAGCCAGAAGTCAATTTTTGGGTGGGCCAACAGGTTGGATGGGTGGGCACTAGACAGTGGTGTGCTGGTAAATGTTTAACAACAGGCTCTCTCCCCAGTCCACCTCCATCCATGTCCAGCATTTCTTCTCTCTCCCTTCCCTCTCCTCCATCCATATCCAGCAGCCTCCTCTCTCCTGCCCTTCCCTCCATCCATCCATGTCCAGCAACCCTCCTCTACCCCCTGCCCTCCCCTCCATCCACCCATGTCCAGCAACCTTCCTCTCTCCTCTTCCCTCCCCTCCATCCACCCATATCCAGCAACTCTCCTCTCCCCTCCATCCATCCATTCCCAGCAATTCTCCTCTCTCCCCTGCCCCCCACCTCCATCCATCCCCAGCAATTCTCCTCTCTCCCCTACCCCCCCCCACCTCCATCCATCCATCCATCATCCCCAGCAATTCTCCTCTCTCCCCTGCCCCCCACCTCCATCCATCCATCCCCAGCAATTCTCCTCTCTCCCCTGCCCCCCACCTCCATCCATCCATCCATCCCCAGCAATTCTCCTCTCTCCCCTGCCCCCTACCTCCATCCATCCATCCATCATCCCCAGCAATTCTCCTCTCTCCCCTGACCCCCACCTCCATACATCCATCCCCAGAAATTCTCCTCTCTCCCTTGCCCCCCACCTCCATCCATCCATCCATCATCCCCAGCAATTCTCCTCTCTCCCCTGACCCCCACCTCCATCCATCCCCAGCAATTCTCCTCTCTCCCCTGCCCCCCACCTCCATCCATCCATCATCCCCAGCAATTCTCCTCTCTCCCCTGACCCCCACCTCCATCCATCCCCAGAAATTCTCGTCTCTCCCTTGCCCCCCACCTCCATCCATCCCCAGCAATTCTCCTCTCTCCCCTACCCCCACACCTCCATCCATTCATCCATCATCCCCAGCAATTCTCCTCTCTCCCCTGATCCCCATCTCCATCCATCCCGTGACTCTCCTCTCTCCCCTCCCCTCCCCTCCCGCTCCCATCCATGTGTCCAACGATTCTCCTTCACCCCCATGCATCCTTCCCTCCCATTCCACCTGCCCGCCCTCTCTCTGATGGCAGCGCTTCCCAGACGCTGCCTACCGCCGCCACGATCGACCTTCTCCCTCTGTCTCACTCTCAACAGCAGTGGCTGCGATTCAAACACGCTACCTCCTGCTTCTAACCCGGAAGCATCTCCTCTGCAGAGGAGACATTTCCAGGTTAGAAGCAGGAGGCAGCGTGTTTGAATCGCGATGCTACCGCTGCTGTTGAGTGAGACAGAGGGAGGAGGTAGATCGTGGTGGCGGTAGGCAGCGTCTGGAAAGCGCTGCCGTCAGAGAGAAAGAGGCAGATGCAGGATCAGCGCTGCCTGCTCCCTCCGCTCCACTGCTGGGTGGGCCTGAACCCAAACTGGGTGGGCCTAGGCCCATCCAGGCCCACCCGTGGCTACGCCCCTGGGATAGAACACATTCTGCTGTCATGGAGGTGGGTACAGCATTTGAGGCTGGCATACAGGCTGGGAAAAAAAGTTTGTAAAGTGGGTTTTGTTTGGTGGGAGGGGGTTAGTGACCACTGGGGGAGTCAGGGGAGGTCATCCCTGATTTCCTCTGGTGGTCATCTGGTCAGTTGGGGCACTTTTTGGGGACTTGGACCTGAAAAAAAGGGTCGGGCCAAATTCTCATCAAAAACGCCCTTCTTGTTTCGATTATCAGCTAAGGACGCCCATCTCACCACGCCTCCGACACACCCCCGTGATCTTTGTTCATCTCTGTGACGGACTGCAGTTGAGGACGCCCAAAATCGGGTTTCGATTATACCGATTTGGGCGCCCACGGGAAACGGACGCCCATCTCCGATTTGGGTTGAAATATGGGCGTCTTTCTCTTTTGAAAATAAGCTGGATAGTCTCGAGTTAGACGTAGCCCCTCTGGGAGTAAATTCCAGAACGAGGGGGCTACTCCTGTGAAGGCTCCCTGGTGGATATCACATCATACAATTTCTTTTGATAAGGGGACAGATAGTGATGCTCCTCGAGAGGACCTTAGAGGTCTCAAAGGTGTGTAAAGGGCTAACATTCTTTAAGTACTCTGGTCCATTTTGTTTGAGGACCTTGAAAATCAAACATAGACTTTTATATTTAGCCCTGTAAAGTACTGGTAGCCAATGTAGTTTTTGCAGGAAGGGTATGATGTGGTCACACCGCTTGCAGCCTTCTGTCAGTCATGCTGCAGCATTCTGATTTAGTTGAAGCTGATGCAAACTCTTTTTGCTTTGACCAGTGTACAGGGCATTACAGTAGTCTAGTTGTGATGTTATCATGGAATGGACCACTATGATTTGACTTGTCTTATCAATATATGGAGACAGATTTCATAGTTGCCAAAAGTGATAAAGACAGTTATTGAAGGTTGTTTGAATTTGTGGGATTAGAGTGAGTGATGAGTCTAGCAGTATCCCAATATTCCTGACCTGTGATTTTAGGGGGCGTTCATACTTCCCAAAAGTTATTTTGAAGTGAGGTATTTGTCCTCTTGTGTTAGATACCCAAAGAATTTCTGTTTTGTTTAGATTCAGTCAGAGCTTGTTATTGTTTGCCTGTTTCTGAGTTGTGGGTAGACAGGCAGTCAGTTTACTCAAGGCTATAGATAGATCTGGTTCAGTGGGTATGAGTAGTTGCACATCATCTGAATAGATATAGAATTTTGAGTCCATCCACTGATGCAGCTCAGCCAGAGGCTTGAAGTAGATATTAAATAAAATAGGAGACAGTATGGATCCCTGTGGCACCCCACAGTTCAGTGCCCATGGTAACGATGTGCTGTTGTTGAACAGAACTGCTTGTTGTCTGCCTGACAAGTAGAATTTGAACCATGTAAATACTATGCCACTGACACCTGTTTCTGCCAGCCTTGTAAACATGATATTATGATTCACAGTGTAGAAGGCTGCTGAAAAATCTAGCAACACTAGAATCAAGGCATATTATCAAGAAGGAAAGAGAATGGGACTTGATATACTACATTCAAAGCAGTTACATAGTATATACAGGTACTTTTTGTACCTGGGGCAATGGAGGGTTAAGTGACTTGCTTAGAGTCACAAGAAGCTGCAGTGGGAATTAAACCCACTTCCCCAGCATCAAAGTCCACTGTACTAGCCACTAGGCTACTCCTCCAAGAACAAGAGCTGTCTCTGTTCCATACCCAGGTCTGAAGCTGGATTGACATGGGTCTTGCCAGTCATTAAGTTGAATGCAGACTGTCTGTTCTATAAGTTTTGCCAAGAAAGAAATGTTAGAGACTGGGTTACTAGTTTTCAAGCTTGTCCTGGTCAATGGAGCTCTTTTTCAGTAGTGGGTGCACCACAGCAATTTTTAGTGTTGTTGGCAGCTTCCCTTCCACAAGACAGGAGTTAACGATTTTAATGGCTCCTTCAATGAGGCCTATGCTTGCTTGTTAAGAACATAAGAGTAGCTATACTGGGTCAGACCAATGGTCCATCTAGCCCAGTATCCTGTTTTCCAACAGTGGTCAATTCAGGTCACAAACACCTGGCAGAAACCCAATGGAGTGGAGGAGTGGCCTAGTGGTTAGGGTGGTGGACTCTGGTCCTGGGGAACTGAGGAACTGAGTTCAATTCTCACTTCAGGCACAGCTCCTTGTGACTCTGGGCAAGTCACTTAATCCTCCATTGCCCTAGGTACAAATAAGTACCTGTATATGTAAGCCGCATTGAGCCTGCCATGAGTGGGAAAGCGCGGGGTACAAACGTAATAAAATTAGTGGCAACATTCCATACTACCAATCCCAGGGCAAGCAGTGGCTTCCCCCATGTCCACCTTAATAACAGACTATGGACATTTCCTCCAGGAACTTGTCCAAACAATTTTAAAAGCACATAGCCTAGCTGTGAGTATGATAGCAATATAGTTTGTGAGTGAGCATGGGGACAATGCAAGCACATGCCTAATGGTTAGAGCTGGAGAGCTGCCAAGTTACCCAGTTCCATGAGGGTTCCATTAGTCCTCTTCTAAGAGGACATGTCCTCCTTTTGGACTTCTTCAGTTATTTCCTCCTGTTTTTCTAATTTTTACAAAAATATTCTCTTCTTTTATGTGCCTATAACCAACACACCTATCCACATAATGAGAAAAAATACATTTCTGGCCTATTAGTCAGTCTGGACACATGGGGGCCCTAAAGAGAGAAAAAGACATTGCTGATCTCCTCTCTGTTTCCCTGCTGGTTGAATCTGTCAAATGAATTTTGTTCGTGCAACACAACTTTAGGCATATGTCACACAAAGACTTTCACACGTATCTCAGAAGGCAGCTAAAGTTGTTGAGGTATATCCACTCTTCTGATAAATACGCTTGGGCTCAGACTCCGTCAAACTCATATCCGGATGTTTTTGAAAAGTAGATTATTGTCTGCTGATGTACTGCAAGTCAGTCATTGTTGATGTGCGTTCATTAACTAAAAGCCATTTACACATTTGAATACTACTACTACTTACCATTTCTATAGCGCTACTAAACGTACGCAGTGCTGTACACTTGAACATGAAGAGACAATCCCTGCTCGACAGAGCTTACAATCTAATTAGGACAAACAGGACAAATAAGAGATAAGGGAATTATTAAGGTGGGGATGATAAAATAATGGTACTGAACAAGTGAGTAAGAGTTAGGAGTTAAAAGCAGCATCAAAAAGGTGGGCTTTTAGCCTAGATTTGAAGACGGCCAGAGATGGAGCTTGACATACCAGCTTAGGAAGTCTATTCCAGGCATATGGTGCAGCAAGATAAAAGGAACAGAGTCTGGAGTTAGCAGTGGAGGAGAAGGGTGCAGATAAGAGAGATTTACCCAGTGAACGGAGTTCCCGGAGAGGAGTGTAGGGAGAGATGAGAGTGGAGAGGTACTGAGGAGCTTCAGAGGAATGCAGTTATAAGTCAATAAGAGGACTTTGAACTGTATGCGGGAAAGGATAAGGAGGCAGTGAAGTGACTTGAAGTGACTTTGCTACGATTAAATATTTCTTTAGCAAAGATAGCAACCATTTTTATTTTTTGTGTCTATTTTTTTGTCTCCACAAATATGGTAACCCTAATCCTAGTACGTTATGGAACCTGAAATGCTTGTTTCAGTAGTGGTATCATCAGAAACTACAAATAAAGCACTGAATTGGGATATAAGTTCAATAATAGGACTGGTCAAAAAGTCTCCCTGCTGGAGCTGGGTAACTTGGCAGCTCTGCAGCAGTGGGCAAGTCATTTTCACTCTCCATTGCCTCTGGTACTAACGAGAGGTTCCAAAGGTGCACTGCCCAATTTAAGGGCAATGTATGCAAGAAACAAATTTACAAAGTTTTACATGTGAAAAAAGGTTCACAAATGGAAAAAGCAAAATAAAATATTTTAGCTTTTTAAAATACATCTGAAGGCAGAGAGAAGGCAGCATTAGGTCAATGTTCAAAGAAATTTGCCCAAGTAATTTAATAATTAACATGGTAAATTTCTTGGGCTGAAAATTTCTCTTTCCTGAACTTCATCATTCCAGCCCAGATTTTCAAAGGGAAACTTTATTTATATGAGTCAGTCCTCACCAGAGACACAGAAACATACACAAGTACATGCACTTTCTAGTTCTTTTTCTAATGTTGTCCTGCTGTTCATGTGCACATTCAGGCAGTAACCCCCCCCCCCCCCTTATCGGCCAACCATCATGTAAAATTCTGGCATTTGCTGTCCCTCCTTTTCCTCAGCTGACAGTAGACCCTTCACACTTTCCCTCATTCTTCAGTCCTACTCTTTTTCAACAATCTTTCAACAATTTCTCCTTCCCTCTCAGCCCCAGAAAACTCACTGGTTCTCTTAAAAGATCCTGTGTAGGGCATAGCTTCCCCCAAAGCCCTTGCAGGTCAGCCCATCCTTCCTGAAGCTAGAAGCCTTCCCATTGGCTGGATCCTACCACAGTCTCTACGCTGGAAGCAGGAAATATTGGAGAGATGTAGTGGGCTAAACTCTGAAAATATATCCACATAGATAGCCATTCTTACCTAATCCAGACAGTTGGCAATCCTAGCCTCCAGAGTCCTGAGCACATCTGACAGGGCCCCCTAAAATTTTGGGATTCAGTATATCCCCTGAAGGCCCTGACTGCACTCCACCGTGGCTGGATTAGTTCTTTGCACCAATCATGCTGACTGCTCTGTTGCTGACAAGGGAAGGGACCAACTGGATCAAAGGTAAAATAGCATGTTGGTAGGGCTGGGATTCAGTGAATCTCCTGAAGGCCCTCACCGTCTCCCCTCATATGAAAATCAAAATTCTTGTTTTGGTTTATCGTGCACTTTTCTCAGATACCCTTTCTGTCTCATCTTTTGGGTCCTGTTTATAAAGGCATGCTAGCGTTTTTAGTGTGCAGTAAAAATTAGTGCATGCTAACCATGTAGATGCCTATAAGCATGTCCTCTTTAGTATCATCCCACCCCTATTCTTATTTTCATCATGACATCTCTGGGGAGACCACCTTCTCAAAATTAGGTTTCTCTCAGTGCAACTTCCTCCCTTTGCCAATTCACTAACAACCCTCTCTAAATATAAGAAAGAGGTTGAGACCAAGCTGTTCCAACTAGATTTTTTCTGACCTATGGTACTGAGGAACTATTCCTACTTTCTGTCCTATTTTCTCTACACTTCCTCGCCACAAAATAACAACAATTGCCTGTTCCCCCTTCTTCCTCTCATCTTCTCTCTTCTGCCCCTCCTCCACTGATGTCTCTTCTTGTTCCCCTCTTTTTTTAATGACTGTTTGTATTCTGTTTTGCTGTGCTGTGGGGTTTTGGCACATAATGTGATATAGTAACCATCTGCAAATAAATGCTTACAGCATAGTGGAGGGGCCTGAGCCAACAGTGGAAGGACCGGTGCCTCTCCAGGCCCACCCATGTCTTTGCCCCTGCTGTACCTGTAAATGATTCATCTTGAGCTTCCAACTGAAAAGCATCAGCTAAATCTAAAGTAATAAATAAATATGGAATAACTAGGCGGCGTGTGCAGTGATAGTGTGATTCTTACATGAATATTGACCTTGTTCAGCTAGTCACCTTCACACTGTACTATCTTATAATAGACAACTCTAGACTGCCTCCTTTTTAAGCTGAAAGTATAATTTGAGGAAAGGCTAAAAATAAAAGAGAAGATGTTGGTCAGAGTGAGAACTGTTATGCCTTTGCGGATAAGTCAGGAATGGGAAAATGTTAAAAGAAGATGAATTATGAATTACTGTATTAAGAGCAGATTTAAATTGACACATCATCTGAATGATAAGAAATACAGAAGGAAACAAAAAGGAGCAATATGTTGATCAGAACCAGATACATAAATGGTTAAAGAGCAGTTAACTGAAACCTAAGGATGAGAGACTGATAGTTGCAGCCCAGGACAGTGGATGAGATGGTTCACAGCAAACTGAAAAACTGCAATACCATTTCCACCTCTTTCTTACAGGATCTAGAGATGTCTGCTTTACTGATGTTTCTTCTGTAAGAAAGAAGTGGAAATAGTCACTCATCTCATAGCTGACTTCAAAGTTCTGATGGGAGAAAATTTTTATACAGAAAGATAATAAGGTGGCACATCTCAACCATTGACACAAAGCACTAGGATCGTGACCCTGAGAGAATTGTGGAAACGAAGAAGTTATGATTATCCTGGGATAGCCCCATTCCAACCAACAAAAAAACTCAATGCAATAACACAAGGTATTGTGGTAACAGAAGAGAACACCAGAATGGCATTGAGAGATTTGTTCCAAATGATTATTCTGTGCATTGAGTGGAGAAAGAGAAGACCAAGTACCACAAAATGGAGTCAGAGTTCAAGAAGATGCAGAAATATTTCTCACATTATAGGTTTATTTATTTATTAGGATTTATTTACTGCCTTACTGAAAGAGTTCACTCAAGGTAATGCACAGCAAGAATAAGTCAAACATAAGCAATAGGCAATTACTGTAGTACATATATTCAAATAACAATACAAAATATAGCATAGTATGCTACATTACAAGGTCAACACAATACAACATTTTAATAGACAGCATAGAGTGTAAACAAAGATGATACATATAGATAGAAAAGATAGAGTAACAGGAATTAGAAAATAAGGGGGCTAATTTAAAGAAAGGGTAGGGTGCTAGGGTAGGAGAGGATAAACATGTCCTGCTACAGTATGTGTTGCCGGTGTCAATGGTTGGTTGGTTGGTTGGTTGGTTGGTTGGTGTGTGTGTGTGTGTGTGTGTGTGTGTGTGTGTGTGTGTGTGTGTATATATTATATTGTATATCTGAACACTGAGGCACAAATTAAAACTTGCTCAATTTTTAGTGGCATTTTGCTTGATGGATTGGGAAAGTAAATTAAAACTGAAAGGAGGTTAATGGATCCACAGAAGCTTAGTGGAAATTGGGTGACTAGTGCTGGGCAGCCTTCTACAGTCTGTGCCCTGAAAATGGCAAGGACAAATCAAGGTCAGGTATGCATATAAAGTAGCTCATACAATGAGTTTATCTTGTTGGGCAGCCTGGAAGCACTGTACAGGTCTTTATCATCTGTCATCAACTATATTTCTATGTACTAAAGGTTTTCTCTTATTTACCCCAACTTGACATTTCGTCCTTTAGATTGTAAGCTCTTCCGAGCAGGGACCTTCCTTATTGTTAATTTGTACAGCGCTGCGTAACCCTAGTAGCGCTCTAGAAATGTTAAGTAGTAGTAGTATGGGGGGGAAATGCATAATGAATTGGCCTCTATGTGAACTGGTGGACCACTAGCAGTGTATTGAAGCCTGGACTACATCTAATGTGTGAATGAAACAAAGCCTTTATTCTCTAACATTGTGAATCTTGTATATTTTTAGAAACAGTTAATTCATATAGCAAAAGCAAAAATATCTCTGATTTGTTTACACATGAAATGTGAAAGCATTTCTACATAATTCATCATTTTGATGGAAATTTCTGAGGCAAAAGGGTGCCTGCTTCTAGATATTATTTTCCTTAGGGATATTTAAAATGTAAAAGCTGATGTGAATATTTCAACAGCAGTAGGTTAATAACACCGCATTTTAAAAGCTCTGTGGGGCCTTTTTACTAAGCAGCAGTAAGCCCACCGCGGGTTTGCTGTGCAGCAATCTGGAACTGCCACTGTCCCAATGAGGGAACCGGCAGTAGTTCCATCCCGAGCATGTGGCATTTCAGGTGCTAGTAGAAATATTTGAAAAATATTTCTGCAGGGGGTTACCTGGCGGTAATCGAGCAGTGCTGCACACTGCCCGGTTATTGCCAGGTTAGCACAGGAGCCCTTACTGCTACCTCAGCGGGTGGTGGTAAGTGCTGCCTCCCGAATGGCTGCATGGTAAGTGCAATCTTACCACATGGCCATTTCATTTTTCGGGCTTTTTGCCCGCTGCGGTAAAAAGGGCCTCAGTGAGTGGCAAAAATGGCCACCACTGCTAGCACAGGGCCCCTTTTACCACAGCTTAGTAAAAGGGCCCCTAAGGTTATCAGCATCTTAATACTGCCAGACACAGTAAGAAACCCCTAAATTTTGTAAGATTTGATTAACAGTGTAAAGCTGTCTTTGCCCACTTAGGTTCAAAACAAAAAACTTAGGAGCATAGAGGTGCAACTCATAGGGATAGGGTTGGGGAACTAAAAAGAAAAAGCACTTAGGAAGTAATCCTTTAACAGGACCACAAAATTTAGGTGCCAAATTTTCTCGGGCTGTGAACCTATTCTGTATGAACTTAGGCACGTAAGTGTTCTTGTAGAAAACTAACGTAACCAACATTTGCTCACCTAAATGTAAGCACACACTGTTCTTAATCACCAGCTTTTTTTTACCTTGACTTATACTATTGTGAGTGAGTAAGCACCAAAGTATGCTCAAATGGGAGGGAAAAGCCTCAGAACCCTTATTCCACTTATTCAGGTGACAATATTATAGGGAATTGTTCTAATCATCGGCAGAAAAAAATTCCCAGCAAAAGCGTTAAAACTTAGTGCGATGCCAGTCTTCACCGGTAACGCAATAAATGTGACTTAAAAATTGAAAAACAACATAGCTTTTTCAAATTCGTGCTCAGGAAATTTCGTTCTATAGAGCCCCACCAACTGTGGCCAGAGTTTCACCTGGAGCTGTATCAAGGTGTCAGATCAATCAGTATTCCAGCACTGCTTACCAGGGCCACCGAGAGACTGGGCCAGGCCCAGGGCAAGGCCGCCCCCAGGGACCCGCCCCCAAGGTCACTGCCACCACCCCCACCCCCGAGGTCGCCGCTGCCCCTGAGGCTGCCGCGCCGTAGTCCCCAGTCTCCACCCGCCCACCCCCAGCCCTGTTGACAGCCCTCCCTCCATCTGCCACCAGGCCCCCCTGCATTCAGATCACAGCGCCTCACCTCCGTGTGAAAGCGCAGCAGCAGATCGCCTCCCTTCGGGCCTTCCCTCCCTGTGTCCCGCCCTCGTGGAAACAGGAAGTTACATCAGACGAGGGGGGGCTGTTGACCAAGCCGAGGGCAGGTGAGTGAGACCGAGGACTGTGGCGCCAGGTCCCCCTTGGAGGCCCAGGCCCTGGGAATTTTGTCCCCCCTGCCCCCCCTCTCGGCGGCCCTGCTGCTTACACTTTCAGCTTCACCGGGTTCCCAGGTCTATGGCTGTAACTTCCAGTGTTATGTAAACTGCCCTCATAAATGTTGGCCACGCCCATGACACATCCAGGTCCCCAATCCCCGCCAGCTGAAGAGTCTTCTTCAGCACCGGTCGACTATGGCGCCTTTGTGATGTGATCATCTGTTTCTGACGCCTTACGTGCCAATAATTAGTTTTTAGCAAGCCAATTATGAACACTAATTAGTTCATTATTCAATTAAATTGCATATCCAAATTGGGCACGTCCAAATTTGCACACACAATTTATAGCAACTTTTATAGAATTAGGGGGATAGCGTACAACTGGAAGGGGAGAGTACACATGGCAGAGCGTGGACAGGTCTCACACTTACGTGTGCAACGTAGTCATGTTAACATTTGGAATGGAGGAGTGGCCTAGCGGTTAGGTGCAGTGGGTTATGGACCTGTAGAAACCGGGTTCAATTCCTGCTGCTGCCTAACGTTTGGGGTAGTGGGTTGAGATCCTGGAAAGCTAGGCTTGATTCCTACTGCATCTCCTTGTGACCCTGGGCAAGTCAGTTAACCCTCCATTGCCCCTGGAGTGGAGATAAAGCCTAATTATGGGGCCCTTTCACTAAGACGCATAGGCGCCTACACAAGTACAACACGCATCAAATGTTGACTTATGCTCTATTCTACAATGGAATCTGGTCACCCAGATGCTGCTATAGAATTTGCGCTCAGCACCCTACATTTTAATGCTCAAATCTGGGTGACCTTTATAAAATTGCTCCCTAAGTGTACTGATAAGGTGAGTGCACTCACTGCATTCCATTTAAGAGGTGGTAAGAGCATCCACACTCTATGTATCAGTGGCAGTTAGTGCATAATAGTTGACCGTGCATTAACTGAAATGTGTAGTACATTTAGTTTATTTATACTTGTTAGGCCGCTCTGTCTGGGCAGAGCAAAGCTGTGTACAATCTACAAAAATTAGAAAAGGAAAGCAACTCTATTAAAAATAGTAAACAGTCACACACAGAAATTAAAAAGAAGGGGAACAGAGAGGGGGAGGCGGGGAGGTAACAAACCCATAGCTGGTGGTCACTGTCAATCTGCCTCTCCAAAAGCCAGGTCTTCAAATCAGCTTTAAAATTCTTAAACGAAAGATTACTGCAAAGTGAGAGAGGAAGGTTATTTCAAGGAATGAAGGACCCTATCAGGTGAGCAGGGAATCATAAGACAGGATAGATACTCAGGAATACCTATTCTGAAGGCCTTAAAGGTTAATATTCCCCCCATTGTCCATTTCCTGATTCAGACAGGCTACGCAGTTAGCGCATGAGCTGGCACATGTTAACTGGCATGGCACACTTTAGTGAAGGACCCCAGTGCTTCTTAACACTTAAATTTCTTGAAAAATGAATGGTTTTAATCTGTTTTGACTTTTTCTGTTCTAAAGGGAAATTTCAATGATGCGGATGATCCAAGCACGAGTATCGGAGCCTATCATTATATGCTGGAGTCAAACATCGGGAAAACTATGCTGGAATTTCAGGTATAAATGAATCCTGATTATCATTATCCATGATAGGAATTTGATAGTAGACTGAAAAAAATACCATTGCCTTCAAAATCTGTAAAGCAGACCATGCGCAGTATAGGAGTGACGATAAGCTCTATGAAATAAGGATCATTACGCATCTGCCCAGGTATTGTTTGTACATCTGTCAAAACTCTATAAATCACCAAAGGAAAAGGATTTTTGCTAAGGTCACTGCTGAGAAGATACAATATTAACTTGTAAAGTAAACTGTATGGTAAAAGCTATCCTTCCATGATTATTCATAGAGCATATAAATGACCAACATTTACTAATCAAGAATTCCTCTTACAGACTCGTATTTTTAACAGTGGGTGTGTCATGGGTAGAAAATGCAAAATACACAACAGGATAAATACCTCTATAATGAGGAAACACAGTAGTCAAAAGTAGAGGCTGACAAAGGACGAATCACCACCGGAGATGTAAATCCAACAGTCTTTATTATTATAAAACCAATGTAAATGTAAAATATAAACATAAACAAACATAATTTTGTAAGAACTTAGAAATATGATCATAAACAGAAACATATAAATCAATCAAATATTAAAGATGAACTGAAAAATATAATAAGTAAAAATGCAAATATAGTAAATATATTAAAAATTATTAGAAATACCAACACCAATATCACTATAACAAGCATGGATGATTGAATGAAATACTTTAAAAAAAATGATAATTAAAGAAGACAATATTGTCTTCTTTAATTAATTATTATTTTTAAAGTATTTCATTTACGTTAGTTTTATTGTCATCCATCTTTATAGAGTTTACTGTTTGACCCCTGATATAGACGCTTCCGTGCGTCGAAACACGGCCTGTGTCGGGTCCTCCTTTTTAGAATAATAATAAAGACTGTTGGATTTACATCTCCGGTGGTGATTCGTCCATGGGTAGAAAATGAGCATGGAAGTACTCGCCAGCTAGCGGGTTAGTATTAGCGCACATTAACTGGTTAAAGCTGGGTTAACACAGGAGCCTGTAGAGCCTCCTAAATGGGGTGCGGTAAGTACGACCATGTTATTTTTCTTCAGGTCTTGTGTGCTGATGAACAAATTAGAGAGGGACTGCAAAAATAAAAATGGAAAAAGCCCTATTTTATTGCCACATTAAAAATGGGCTTAGTGCATGGGAAAGTCCCGCATTAAAACGCACCAATACATTTTAGTAAAAGTCCTCTTGATTTTGTTAACCAAATGGATGGTATGCATTGTGGGTTGAGATATAATACATTTTGTGATTCTAACTTTGTGCTATACAGGATTGTCTGCCCATGAAATAAGGTATATGTTGGCAAAACTTTGCATCAGCTAAAGCCTTGTTTGGCGGAAGCACAAATATTATTTGAATAAGGAATGGATGGAAGCTCCGCTACAAAGATCAATATCATGATTTTTGGGATCTATGATGTCTAACTTTAGTCCAGATCCCTGTGTGAAGAAGAAGAGACTGCGAGAAAGCGCTGCTACAGCTGGAATAAAAGTGGGGAAACTCTGTTGTGATTGGTGGACTGTTGGAGCTCTAGGATTGGCTGATTTGAATTGTCTGTTTGCAACTTCAAATTATTCAGCTAAATAGACAATTGGTCCATTTCTTTAAAGCTTGCTAAATTACTAAGTAGTCATAATAACTAAAACAATAATTTATCATTACTGTCTCTTTTAAGGAGGAGGAAAGATTTCAGTGTAATAGTGCTGCTAACTTAGTTTTCTAAGCAGCTACTGTATAAACCATCATGAGTCAGAGAAACCCCTCGTCCTATTTTTTAATTCTATTCTATTTTTCATTATTTTGTTATACTTGTTTCTATAAAAGTATCACAACTGTTGATATCAAAGGGATAACTTTAGAATGTAGTCGTGCTCTTCATTTTGAAAAGGTCACTTTCAGTCATACACCAGCGATATTATGATTCAGCCATGTGGTCGATGTATGTAATACAATCCAGCTTTTGCTCGACGGGACTCCTTCGTTTCACTAACATTACATTTCTTCATGAGCTACATCCCAGCTGGGAGCATTCTACTACTCAGATTGGCGACTCAAGCTAGTTCCTCTTATGATAAAAACATTTCTATTAGCAAAGTTATTTTCATTTCACGGACACAATCCTGCTCCAATTTCCTACAACCTCAGAAAAATAAGTCTAATTTCACCAGTGTCTGTAATATATTGTTCATACCTATCATTTTATTTAGTATCCTTGAATGACTCTCGGTGTCTCTTCTACTGACAGCCTGACCCGAAGCAGATTGTGCTATTATGTTTTACTCTCTGCTTTTAAAAAGCCCTATTTCTATCATGCAGCCAATCAGAGGCCTGTTGCGTCATAAACCATTAAGTAAAACAAAATGCTATGGAAGTTAAGGTGTTACTGTGGACATTTTTAAGCTCAAAAAATGAAGAAGAAATCATCACTTAAAAAATATCTTCCAATCCAAAGCTACATTAAGGCCTTTCTAAAGTATTAAATGTGTAGATAAATCTTTGCTCTCTCTGGATTAACCCCCCCCCCCCCTTTTATTTTCTTCCACTTGATGTATTTACCAAACATTTTAAGTCTTCAGAAATGTGTTGTTCTTGTATACAATGTTGTACAATTGGAGCCTCCTCTTTTTTTGTGTAAAATGCAAAATCTATGCTCATTAATTCTTGTTTTAAATTTTCTGATGGTCTTGCCTATGTACCATTTTTTGCATGGACATATTATTGCATAGATTACATAAGTGCTATCACAATGTGTTTTATATCTTACCATTGGAAGGATTAATGATGGTTTGAGTCTCGTGTGTGGTGAAACGTTTTACAGTGGCTACATTTAAAATGTCCAGCGTCCTCTGTTGTTGTATCACCTGTCTTCTTATTAAGAATCTCTTGTAGATTGTTACCTCTTGAGTAGGATATTCTTAAAAGTGTATTTTGGAATACCAGGAGGCGCATAATCGAACGAAAACGTCTATCTCCATGGGCATTTATCTCCGAGAACGGGTCCGTGAAGGGGCGGACCGAACAGTATTTTCGCAAAAAATAGACGTCCATGTTTTATTCAACAATTTGTGAGCTGGGCGTTTTTGTTTGTCAGCGATAATGGAAAATGAAAGCGCCCAGCTCAAAAACGAATAAATCCAAGGCATTTGTTCGTGGGAGGGACCAGGATTCGTAGTGCACTGGTCCCCCTCACATGCCAGGACACCAACCGGGCACCCTAGGGGGCACTTTTACAAAAACAAAAAAAAAGGTAAAATAACTCCCAGGTGCATAGCACCCTTCCCTTGTGTGTTGAGCCCCCCAAATCCCCCTCAAAACCCACTGCCCACAAGTCTACACCATTACTGTAGCCCTAAGGGGTGAAGGGGGCACCTACATGTGGGTACAGTGGGTTTGGGGGGGTTGGACGACTAAGCATTAAGCAGCACAATTGTAACAGGTAGGGGGGATGGGCCTGGGTCCACCTGCCTGAAGTCCACTGCACCCCCTAACAACTGCTCCAGGGACCTGCATACTGCTGCCAGGGAGGTGGGTATGACATTTGAGGGTGAAAATAAAAAGTTGTGAAACATCATTTTATGTGGTGGGAGGGGGTTAGTGACCACTGGGGGAGTCAGGGGAGGTCATCCCCGATTCCCTCTGGTGGTAATCTGGTCATTTAGGGCACTTTTGGGGGCCTTATTCGTGAAAAAACAGGGTCCAGGAAAAGTGCCCTAAATTCTAGCTACAAACACATACTTTTTTTCCATAATCGGCGAAAGGCGCCCATCTCTGTTCGGGTGATAACCATGCCCCAGTCCCGCCTTCACCACGCCTCTGACACGCCCCCATCAACTTTGTACGCTTCCGTGATGGAGTGCAGTTGAAAACGTCCAAGTTCGGCTTTCAATTATACTGCGTTATTCGTTTTTGTGAGATAAACGTCCATCTCCCGATTTAGGTCGGAACTTGGGCGTTTTTCTTGTTCGATTATAAGCAGGCAGGTGTGATCGAACAACTCTCCAATGTTGATTCATACTTTTAGCCACTTTACCAGCATTTCCTGTAAATTTAGCTACAAATGTAGTCATATCTTCTTCATCATTTGATTTCTCTTTTTATTTTAATAATAATTCCCAATGATTATATTTTGCTCTTGTATAAGTGCAGTGTAGTAATGAATATCCTTGTGTTTATTTTAGGGTTCCTACTATTGTTAATAAAGTTTAGATAATAACTTTTCTTAGCAGCCCTAAGTTGGTAATTGTAAAATGTACATATGGATTTAAATGCTAGTACAAGTGCAAGAGAACAACATTTTCCCCATCGGCGTTTGGCCCTGTGCAAGTGACGGCATAGCAATTGCAAACCATTTTGGTACCATGGCTCACGGTGATGTGGTTTATTCCCAGTGGGTGAGTTCTCGGTTGGAGAGAAATGATGGCTTAACATATTTGTCCAGCAAGAATGCTTCTCTTCAAGAGGGATCAATAGAGCATTGTCCAGGAACAGAGAAAAAAAAAAGAGGTATAGAAGATGAAGGGTTAAAATAAACAAAATATGAAGAAGTCCTATAGGATGATTTATTAAGAGGAGGTGAGTATATGCAAAAATGAAGAAAGAAAGTTACCAGTAGATGATCTGTCCATGGAAGAAGTGAGGAATTAAAATCCAATATAGAAATAGAGGAGGTATTCTGAGAAATGACCAGATCCAAAGCCCTCAGTCTACAGGTGTCTCCTATCTTATAGGTACAGTTGATATTTTGTGGGTTTTGGAAGGCTCACAATTTCCATCACAAGTGTACTAGTTAGAGTGGGATATGGACTTGGGTCCCTTTCTCACAGTCCACAGCACTGACTACTAGCCTGCTCCTGGGACCAGCTTGCTGCTGTAATAAGAATGGCCATACTATCTAAAGCTGTGACAGAGCCTGGTATGTACTGTCACTGTCACATCTTTGGAGGTTGGGGAGGGTCAGTGGCCACTGGGGGATTAAGGAGGAAGGTCATGCCTTAATCCCTCCAGTGGTTAGCTGGTCAATTATGGCACCTTTTTGGTGACTTAGTTGTGATTGAAACAGGTCCAGATAAAAACGTCCTAATTTTTACTGTAGACAATTTTATCTTCTTCCATTATCCCTGAAAAACATCCAAATTCTGGGCCCATCCAAATCCTGCTTAAAACACACCCCAACACACCCCCTTGCGATTTAGACAAACTGTGGAGAAAAACATTTCAAATCTGAGTTTTGAAAATCACGACTTGGACGGTTTCCCAGGAAAAACTTACTTCTGCCGCTTTGTGCCACTGTTGAGATGTTTTTCTCTTTTGAAAATGAGTGCCACATATGTCCAGGAGCTGTACACACTTCTCCCTGTATTTTACGCTCTTTATGTGCTCACAATAAGTTCCTTAAACATGACGGTTTATTTGAAGCATCGCCTCATGAAAAATATGAAGCATGATCCTAGCAGTTGCTCCATTACAAAACTTGTCACTTATAATTATGTCTTAGTTAAACGAAACCAAATAACCAGTACCGACTTGGTTGACCTCACACTCCAATAAAAGTACTCCAAATTGACTCCAGTGCTAAAAGAATTATAACAGCCTTGCAGCCTTTGATTCCAGGAAAGACCAACTGTGACTCTTGTCTCAGGAACAGTGAGGCACTGCTTATTCTTCCAACTCAAGGACCCTCCTGGAGGCAAGCAGAAAAAATGGGTAGAAAATCTGGAGAAGATACTCCTCAGTTTAATTACAGCTTGATCTACCGCTTCATTCAACAGGTCAAAGTGGTTTACAATATAATAAGAATTTACAAAAGGAACTCCAATATATATATAGGACAGTAAACCACACAAGGAATACAATCAAATTCCTTATTAGGAAACCCACCCAGCTAAGGAGGAGCCAAAGCTGTAGCACCTGGCTTACTAACCAAATTTATCAGTTCAAATTAATTAATTATTTTTACAATTTCATATATCCTGACCATCTATAAGTCTAGGCCCTTTAATGAACGATAGGCAAGCAAAAATGCTTAATGGCAGAAGCACTATCTCTATATATATTTCTTCAGAACAATTAGTAGATTTCAGCCATCCATGCTGTTTGCCTACACTCTGTAAACAGTTTTTGATTGTTTACATCATATTGCATTTGTCAGTACATAGTAGGATTATAAACACACCATCCTTGACTTTTCACACAGTGTTGCATGGAAAATAAAACTGCGTCAAGTCTGAAGTGCCTTGTAACAGGAGCCATTGTAGTTGGTTTGAGTCTTCAGATGTACACAAAAGGTTGGGTATGGGTGCCCTACAAATCCACCATTGTCATTACTGCCACCATTGCTAGGAGTATGCCTGCCTACTGGGAGAGGTTGAAGATTCATGATATAGGGATAGGAGGTAGTGTTCTATTGTGAATTAAAAACTAGTTAAAAGATAGAAAACAGAGAGTAGGGTTAAATGGTCAGTATTCTCAATGGAGAAGGGTAGTTAGTGGGGTTCCCCAGGGCTCTGTGCTGGGAACACTGCTTTTCAACATATTTATAAATGATCTACAGATGGGAGTAACTAGTGAGGTAATTAAATTTGCTGATGACACAAAGTTATTCAAAGTCGTTAAATCGCGGGAGGATTGTGAAAAATTACAAGAGGACCTTACGAGACTGGGAGACTGGGCATCTAAATGGCAGATGACGTTTAATGTGAGCAAGTGCAAAGTGATGCATGTGGGAAAGAGGAACCCAAATTATAGTTACGTCATGCAAGGTTCCACGTTAGGAGTCACCGACCAAGAAAGGGATCTAGGTGTCATCATTCATGATACGTTGAAACCTTCTGCTCAGTGTGCTGCTGCGGCTAAGAAAGCAAATAGATTGTAAGGTATTATTAGGAAAGGAATGGAAAACAAAAATGAGGATGTTATAATGCCTTTGTATCGCTCCATGGTGCAGCCGTACCTCGAATATTGTGTTCAATTCTGGTCGCTGCATCTCAAAAAAGATATAGTGGAATTAGAAAAGGTGCAGAGAAGGGCGACGAAAATGATAAAGGGGATGGGACGACTTCCCTATGAGGAAAGGCTAAAGCGGCTAGGGCTTTTCAACTTGGAGAAAAGGTGGCTGAGGGAAGATATGATAGAGGTCTATAAAATAATGAGTGGAGTTTAATGGGTAGATGTGAAGCGTCTGTTTTCGCTTTCCAAAAATACTAGGACTAGGGAGCATGCGATGAAGCTACAATGTAGTAAGTTTAAAACGAATCAGAGAAAATGTTTCTTCACTCAACGTGTAATTAAACTCTGGAATTCGTTGCCAGAGAATGTGGTAAAGGCGTTTAGCTTAGCGGAGTTTTAAAAAGGTTTGGACGGCTTCCTAAAGAAAAAGTCCAAGCACCATTATTAAATGGACTTGGAGAAAATCCACTATTTCTGGGATAAGTAGTATAGAATGTTTTGTACTTTTTTGGGATCTTGCCAGGTATTTGTGTCCTGGATTGGCCACTGTTGAAAACAGAATGCTGTGCTTGATGGACCTCTGGTCTTTCCCAGTATGGCAATACTTGTACTTACGTACTTATCTAGAGCTCCAATGCAGCAAATAACAAAATGAAGTCATTTGTTGGCCTTTTTTTATTTTTTTGAGCTACAATTTCAGATGTCTTTCGTTATTAGTAAATTTTGATGATAATTGTATTTAAGAGAGGGGTTTTGTTAGGACAAATGAAATTACATGGAAATACTTTTAAAACAAATAGGAAAAAAAAATCACTCTAAGAATACTTAAGGTCTGGAACTTGCTGCCAAAGATGTGGTAACAGCAGTTAGCATATCAGGGTTTAAAAAAGGTTTGGACAAGTTCCTGGAGGAAAAGTCCATAGTCTGTTATTGAGATGGACATGGGGGAAGCCACTGCTTTCCCCGGGATTGGTAGCATGGAATGTTGCTACTAATTGGGTTTCTGCCAGGCACTTGTGACCTGGATTGGCCACTGTTGGAAACAGGCTACTGGGCTAGATCCAGTATGGCTATTCTTATGTTCTGAGGGGTCCTTTTACAAAGTGGCAGTAAGCCCAATGCAGACTTACTGCTCGCTAAAAAGGAAGTACTGCCGAGCTACTATAGCAGTCTGGCAATAGTTCCCACCCCCAGTGCACCATCATATATGGCGCTACAAAAGTATTTTTATTTTTGTAGTACTGGTGTGTACCTGGCTCTAATTGGGCAGTGCTGTGTGCTGCCCGGTTACTGCCCGGTTATCACAGGAGCTGTTACCGGTAAGGGCTCCCCCCGAAATGGCCACGCGGCAAATGCTTCACTTGCCATACAGCCATTTCCTGAAGAAAAGAAAGACCTACCTTTTACCCGTTGTGGTAAAAGGGGGTCCCAGCATGCTTCAAAATACACGCTGATGTCAGCGCAGGCCCCCTTTTGCCGCAGCTTGGTAAAAGGGGCCCTGTATAATTATAATCTAGAAGCCTGAATTAGTGTCAGTGTACCACAAGAGGCTAGATATCTGAGGTCTTTTTTCTCCTTGTTTTGATATTTTTAAGGTACATGTTTTCGTGTTAGACATCATTTCATAATTATTCTAGTGTGTATTGTACCTTCTTGGTGCCAATATTAGCAAAACATCCTTTTCATTTGATGGTAATATGCCAATCTAATATAATAATAAGAAATCTTAGAAGCAGGTGGGGGAGGGTCTGGGATTGTTTCTTTAATATTGAGTATTATCTTGCTGTTTGGTTATCGGTGGAGCAATTTGATGGTAACATGATGTACATAAATATGAAGGCCAAAGAATGCAAAACTTTTCTTGGATGAAATGTAATGTTAACTCTTTTGTGTGGGATTGCAAAAGACTGAATAGTCCCTTTCTCGCTGCTGGACTGCTGTCTGAATTTTAATGTTGAGATGTCAGTTATTTAGGGCCCAGATGTCAGTTATTTAGGGCCCGATATTCAGCCCATGGCAATAAACAGCTAACTTGGTGAATAAAGTTAGGACAGTCCTTTTGCTGTCCTAATTTTATCTGCTTACTTAGCTGATTAGTCAACCAAATATCACCGCTAAGTAGGGTTCTGCCGAAACTCTGCCCTTAGGGAATGGCCAGATAGAACTGATATTCAGTGGTACTATCCAGTTAAGGTCAGTTGAATATTGGTAGTTGGCCAGCTCAGGGAGGTTTAACTAGTTAAGATTCTCTCCTGCCCATTTAAACCCCTTAAATATTGACTATTGACCTCTTAAAGTTGCTTAGGGGTTTAGAATGTTTATTAAAGTCCCTCAGTTTTATTTGGTGTATTTTATATTTGTCTCTAAATGACCAGCAAAAGGATTACAGTTACTCTATTGCTGAGGTTAGAGATATTCATTTGTGGATATAAATCCCTAATTGACTCTTGTGAATAATGTCCTTCCTAACCTTCTACAGTGGTGGAAATAAGTATTTGATCCCTTGCTGATTTTGTAAGTTTGCCCACTGACAAAGACATGAGCAGCCCATAATTGAAGGGTAGGTTATTGGTAACAGTGAGAGATAGCACATCACAAATTAAATCCGGAAAATCACATTGTGGAAAGTATATGAATTTATTTGCATTCTGCAGAGGGAAATAAGTATTTAATCCCTCTGGCAAACAAGACCTAATACTTGGTGGCAAAACCCTTGTTGGCAAGCACAGCGGTCAGACGTCTTCTGTAGTTGATGATGAGGTTTGCACACATGTCAGGAGGAATTTTGGTCCACTCCTCTTTGCAGATCATCTCTAAATCATTAAGAGTTCTGGGCTGTCGCTTGGCAACTCGCAGCTTCAGCTCCCTCCATAAGTTTTCAATGGGATTAAGGTCTGGTGACTGGCTAGGCCACTCCATGACCCTAATGTGCTTCTTCCTGAGCCACTCCTTTGTTGCCTTGGCTGTATGTTTTGGGTCATTGTCGTGCTGGAAGACCCAGCCACGACCCATTTTTAAGGCCCTGGCGGAGGGAAGGAGGTTGTCACTCAGAATTGTACGGTACATGGCCCCATCCATTCTCCCATTGATGCGGTGAAGTAGTCCTGTGCCCTTAGCAGAGAAACACCCCCAAAACATAACATTTCCACCTCCATGCTTGACAGTGGGGACGGTGTTCTTTGGGTCATAGGCAGCATTTCTCTTCCTCCAAACACGGCGAGTTGAGTTCATGCCAAAGAGCTCAATTTTTGTCTCATCTGACCACAGCACCTTCTCCCAATCACTCTCGGCATCATCCAGGTGTTCACTGGCAAACTTCAGACGGGCCGTCACATGTGCCTTCCGGAGCAGGGGGACCTTGCGGGCACTGCAGGATTGCAATCCGTTATGTCGTAATGTGTTACCAATGGTTTTCGTGGTGACAGTGGTCCCAGCTGCCTTGAGATCATTGACAAGTTCCCCCCTTGTAGTTGTAGGCTGATTTCTAACCTTCCTCATGATCAAGGATACCCCACGAGGTGAGATTTTGCGTGGAGCCCCAGATCTTTGTCGATTGACAGTCATTTTGTACTTCTTCCATTTTCTTACTATGGCACCAACAGTTGTCTCCTTCTCGCCCAGCGTCTTACTGATGGTTTTGTAGCCCATTCCAGCCTTGTGCAGGTGTATGATCTTGTCCCTGACATCCTTAGACAGCTCCTTGCTCTTGGCCATTTTGTAGAGGTTAGAGTCTGACTGATTCACTGAGTCTGTGGACAGGTGTCTTTCATACAGGTGACCATTGCCGACAGCTGTCTGTCATGCAGGTAACGAGTTGATTTGGAGCATCTACCTGGTCTGTAGGGGCCAGATCTCTTACTGGTTGGTGGGGGATCAAATACTTATTTCCCTCTGCAGAATGCAAATAAGTTCATATACTTTCCACAATGTGATTTTCCGGATTTAATTTGTGATGTGCTATCTCTCACTGTTACCAATAACCTACCCTTCAATTATGGGCTGCTCATGTCTTTGTCAGTGGGCAAACTTACAAAATCAGCAAGGGATCAAATACTTATTTCCACCACTGTATATATCAAGGAATGTGCCTGGAGTAGGTGGAAATCAAATACCACTGGTCAGTATCTTATAGGCAAGATGTCTACCCACTTGCAATTTTGCTATTGTTTGAAGGGCTACAAATTCAGGCTCTTCCCACAAACTTTCTCATTTTCCTTGGAATAGCCACAGGAGATGGAAGGCCATTGTACCATTGTGATGTTAGTCCAGTAATTCTCTACCTGTAGTACTCTACTTTAAACTACAGCCTTCCATGGGGGTGCTCTGCTTTTGGATCCAGATTGAACAGGGACCAAGAGAAAGTAGAGAATGACACAAATGACGACCAACCAGGGAGATGAAATCTCAAAGGTTCTTTAATGGAAGCACCAGAATATGAACCTGACACGGGCTGTGTTTCAGCGGAGGCAGTCACCTGCTTCAGGGGTCACAATCAAAACTCTAGTGGCTAGAGCTGATAGTTACACATTACATTGCACATTAATCTTGTATTCCGCAAAAGGCTTCACAGTTCAGCGTGGATCACAAAAGACTAAAGACCAAGGGCCCTGTTTACTAAGGTGTGCTAGCGTTTTTAGCGCATGCTAACACTAGAGACACCCATAGGAACTTATTAGTATTAGCATGCACTAAAAACGTTAGCACGTCTTCAGTGCGACTTAGTAAACAGGGACCTCAATTAGACAGTGTTTCTATGTTTTATATAAAGCTCCATTGGCTTCCTGTGGATGCCAGGGTGCTGTTCAAATTTTTTTGTTTTATTTTAAGCTACTGCATGGCCTTGCTCCTCTTTATCTGTTGGATCTTTTTTTTTTGGGGGGGGGGGGGGGGTTCACAAAAGTTTAGAGTTAGAACAATGGCTGTTTTCACTTATCCTCCCCTAAAGAATTCAAAAAGAACTAGGTTATTAGATATTCTTTTCTCATTTCAGGCAGCTCGTTTGGATAAACATGTTCAGGATTTGCTGCTTTCTGTAACCAATTACGTTCAGTTTCGTAAGCATATAAAAATTTATTTATTTAGGAAATTTGTTTTGTATGGTAATGATTAGTAAGACTGTCATTTTGTCAACATACAGTAAATTATTATTTTATTATATTGACTAGTTTGTGTATTTTCCTGGAAATGTCGTGCTTCTTTGCTAATGTGAACTAAGAGGTATATGGTGGAATATGTGTTAATGTTCAAAGACCGAGACAATTCCGGAATTCACAGTTTGAGTACAGTAAGTTAAAAAATTCAATCAATATATTTCTTAAAGAGAAATGTTTTCTAAAAGTTAAATAGTCCTTAGATGACCTGATTATCTTAGGAAGTGAATTCCAAACTGAAGAAGCCTTATATGATAGGCATGAAGCCTTCTGTTTACTAAGTTTAGTCATTGCCATAGAAAGAAATCTCAAAACTATCTGGCACCTATCTAATTGTCTATTCAACAAAGAAAAAAACTCAGCCAAATATAATGGAAGATCCCCATACAATGCCCTAAAACCCATAGTACATAATTTAAAATGAGACCTTGCAGCTACTGGTAACCAATGAAGTTTAGCAAGGTAAGGAGATATATGCGCTTCCCTACTCAGAGAAAACATGATTCTAACTGCAAGATTTTGAATCAGCTGAAGCTGTTTCAGGACATCATTTGTGCAACCAGCACAAACTATACTGCAATAATCCAACTTAGAAAGCAACAAAGATTGTACTATGAGTCTAAAACAATGTAATTCAAATTTCTACTTATTGCTCTTAATTTGCTTAATAGAAAGAAGGAGCTCTTTACCACCTTAGTAACCTGATTTAACATAGTTAGCTGACTATCCACTTCAACTCCTAATATATGAGTGATGAACTCAAACTTAAACTTAAAAGTATTACTCCCAATAACAAAAGTCTCCTTACCTTTTATATTCTTAGGTGGACCTATCCAAAGAAATTGTGTTTTACCTTACGTTTCAAGCAAAAACATCAAGCCCACCCTTCTATAACCTCCATAAATTTTTGAATGTCCCTTATCTCTTCATAACTCTTTGAAAAAGCCATCAGAATAGTATTGTCATCTGCATAGGTAAAGGTATATAACTTTACACCATCTAGGACCTTACCTAGTGGCTGTAACAACAAATTAAATAAAATTGGTGAAAGGGGTGATCCCTGTGGGACCTCACATGTTGAAAACCAAACATCAGACAGAACACCCTGCATCTTAACCCTATATCTGCAACTAGTCAAAAATCCCCTTAAAGCAGTTCAACACTGCACCTTGTATACCAAAGCTATCCAACAGAAGCAACAATAAATTGTGGTTGACCAGGTCAAAGGCACTTGATAGATCAAATTGAATAATAGTAGCACTTTGACTGCAACTCAACAGATGTTTCCCATGTGCCACTAGAGATCCTAAAATAGGCTCTGTGCTATACCCTTTCCGAAATTCCCACTGAGTTAGCTGTAACAAATTCATATTTATTAATATAACATGTCAGCTGTTTCATGACCCATCCCTCCATAATCATAGTCAGCAATGGTATAGAGGCTACGGCCTATAATTTGAAATTTCCTTTAAGTCACCTTTAGGATTTTTTGGTACAGAAGTCAAAATTATTTCACCACCAATGTTAGGAAAAATACCTTAGTATAAATGATGATTAAGTCAAGCAGTTAACACACCCCAAAACAATGGAGAAGCAAACTTCATTAACCTTACAGGACAAGCATCTAAAAAAAATGTAGTTTTTGTGTAACAATTCAACAATCACTTAACTTCATTAATTTCTATTGTCTTTGAATGATTCCATACTCTATCCACCATGGTCTCTAATTCTCTTTCTAAAATTAGAACCTCTAAACCCAACCCACATGCCCCTGAATTTTCAATCTTATGTTTAAAAAAGAATGCTAGGTAATTAGAGGATGGTAAGATAAGACCTTTTGGGTCGATCAAATGATTCACATTAGTCAAAAAATTGACTAGTTTAAATAGCATTTTCACATCCAATTTTTCTACATCATAAATATTCTTTTCTTTTCAATTTAAGAGCATATTTGTACTTATGAATTACCTGTCTTCAGCTTCTCTTAATATTCGCTGTTGGCCATTTCCTTCAAAGTCTCTCTAACCTCCTACATTCCCGATTCAACATTTTCAACTCATCATCACGTAGTCCAGAAAAACTCACAAAGGGAACTCAAGAATGGAACAAGTGTGCTTTAATAATGACCCGACACGGGCCATGTTTCAGCGTGAACAAACGCCTGCCTCAGGAGTCAGTTATGCCAAACTACGCTAGGTAAGATCTCAAATCAAAATAAATATGTAGTGGCATAACACAACAATAGTAGTCCACTCTAGCGCAATCACAAAGAAATTGAAATCCAGTGTCTGGAGTGGAGCAGAATGCCAAGAGATTGCACCAACTCATCATCATACCATTTTACTGACTCCCTCAATCTCATTCTCTTCTGTTTCCAAGGAGCAATCTCTCTTAGTACTTTTTTTTGCTAAAATCATTCCAAGCCCGAACTATATTAAAGTTTCTTAAAGAAATTAAATTGTCTATCTTTTCCCAGAAATCAGTATGATTAATTTTACCCCTAGTATTATAGTAATGATGACTGGTGCTGTACAGTGCACATAAAGTACAAGCACAAAATCATCGTCATGAATTCTGTGAAACGATCCAGATTGTCATACTTTAAATTCTGTGGTTCAAAGGACTTCAGTTCATTCCTAAGCAGAGGGAAGGATGCAGCTTAAAGAAGGAAAGGAAAGGGAAGGGATTTGATATACCACCTTTCTGTGGTACAATCAAAACAGTTTATATATTATATATACAGATACTTTCTCTGTTCCTAGTAGGCTTACAATTTAAGGTTTTCATTTTATTTTCTTTTGTGCCTGGGGCAATGGAGCTTTAAATAACTTGCCCAGAGTCCAGTTCTGCTGGCTCGCAGGCCACTGCACTAAAATTAGGCTAATCCTGAATGGTGCCAATGTCTGCATATTGCAGAAAACAAACTGGCAAGTGGTCCGCAAGTTCCAAAAGGAATTAAGGCATTGGAGCAGACATGGTGATGATAGCAAAGCAGATTTACTGGTAAACAAATTAACTAAAAACAGAACACTCGACATGGCTGTGTTTCGCCCACCAGGGACTGCTTCCAGGGCTCAACATTACTGTTAAGATAAATAAAATCAATATTTGAGAACAAAGCAATAAGAATAATTTTTAAAACTATAATAAAATTGTTGCATGTATCAGAATTATAAAATAAATAATAATAATAATAAATACATAAGTAAGTAAATAATTAAGGGCCCTGTTTACTAAGGCACGTTAGCATTTTTAATGCACCTACAATTAGCGTGTGCGTTAACCATGTAGATGCCTATAAGGATATTGTAGGCACGTACACAGTTAATGCACATACATGGTTAACATGCATTAAAGACGCTAATGTGCCTTTAACGCTGCTTAGTAAACAGGGCCCTAAATGAGTACTTAAGTAAACACATAAAGAATAATAAAAATGTCATCTCAAAGCACTGTACATGAAACATACACATTGACAAACTACAATAAAAAAGCACACAAATGTGTATGGGGGGGAACCAAAATTCATAACATACCCTTATGCTGTAATTCATTCACCTCACTATAGGCATTACTGCAAGATCAAATCAGTTAAAAAAACACAGAGTATCAAACTTATCCATAAAAAAAACCATACAGGTAAAACCAAACACAATCATCCTTACCATCATTGTAGTTTGTCACTGCGTATGTTTCATTAGAGTGTTTTGAAATGACATTTTTACTATTATTTATTGGTTTGCTTAAGTACTCATTTCATTATTTTATTTATTTATTTATGTATTTAGTAGTAGTAGTATTTATTATGCAGTTCCGATATGTGTCATGATTTTATTGTAGTTTTTTTAATTGTTCTTATTTTCTGTTCTCAAATATTGATTTTATTTATCTTAACAGTAATGTTGAGCCCCTGAAGCAGCTCCTGATGGGTGAAACATGGCTGTGTCGGGCATACTATTTTTAATTAATTTGTTTACCAATAAAGTCTTCTCTGCTATCATCACTCTGTCTGCTCTGACACCTGATTGGTTTGTCTGGTGCCTCCAACCAAAAAGATGTTCTCCTGCCCCCAATTTTGGTTGTGCTCTGTTTAATCCTTTTCAGCATACATTACACCTCGCTACTCCTACAGTGATTTGCTTAGAGTCGATAAGATACACCGCATTTGTTATTTTGCTCCTTTCTGCTGGAATAGCCTCCCCAGTTAGCTCAGAGCAGAGCAGAGCTATCCTAACTTTAATCAGCACTTAAAACATGGATGTTGTCTCAAGCTTTTTCTAATTTGACAAGGTATTAGTCTAGACTGGATTAGTGATATCAATGCAGCACTCTTCCTGGACTCAGGCAATCTACCCCTGTGCTATGAATGTATTCTGTCAGGTAATGGGTTTATATTTAGACTAGAGTGTCTTTTATCTGTTTGCTGAACTGGTTAATGTGCTTATACAGGTTTATTTAATACTTTGGATGAAAGACAGTTAAGCAAATTATAAAACAATAAACAGCCCTTCTTTCTCTCTCACTCCTAATCTGTACCCTCCTCCCCTCATCCCATTCTCCCTTTCTTCCCCTATTCTGCCCATCTTTTCCTCCATGCTTCTCCTATCCTTATCCCTCCTGTCTGTAATGCCTTCTCCATTCTCTTCCTCTGAGCTATCTAGAGATCTGCATTCATTAGTGTGCATTTGGTTGGGTTCATTTGGAAACCTTAAACATTTTTAGCATATGCAAACTCAATTGTACACATATACACCTACAAATTAATGCAAAATTGATTTGTGCATGTTCAAAAGTTTTAATGTGTATACAAATTAAAAACCCACCAGAAAATCAGGAAAATCTGAAAATGAACTGAACATTTTTAGCTGTGTATATCACCCAGATTTTTTTTCTTTTCCTATTTTCTATCCTACTCCTCACTTCCCAGTACTGATCATCTAAGACAGTGTTTCCGAAGTCCGGTCCTGTAGTACCCCTTGCCAGTCAGACTTTCAGGATATCCACAATGAAAATGCATGAAAGAGATCTGTATATAATGGAGGCAGTGCATGCAAATCAAGTTCATGAATATTCATTGTGGATATATTGAAAACCTGACTGGCAAAGGGTACTCCATGACTGAACTTGGGAAACACTGATCTAAGATACCTTTCCCCAGAGAAGCAACCAAATAACAATATCTAGGCTCACAAAAACTGCCATAAAATGGCTTTTTCATAAAGTTAAATACCAAAGACTAATTTAATATATAAATATATAAAAATGTATAGGAATTAACCATATAATTGCCACAGAAGTTTGAAAAACATGCTTCAGAATTTTAAAGCTCTGCTATAGGAAACTGGGTGAGTTTAGGGGGCTGTGCTTATAAGAATAGTTGCCTCACACTTTATCAGAGACAGAAAAACCCTTTTTTGCAAAATCTTTTCTTCAAATACTGTTTCATCCATCAAAACCCCAATTGCATGACACAGAAATTAAAATGATTTAATTCACTACCTAAGTACTAAAAGTACACACACAGAATTAATTTATTTGAATTCACTAGCATGTGAACCTAAGTACAGAAGATCAAGATGGGGAATTTATTATGGTGTGGTAAAAGTTTGCCTTTTACCACACCTTGATTGCCCACATGATTCAGCAACCTGCGAGATCCCAGTATTGCAGATTGCCGAATCCTGCTTTACAGGAATAACGCTATTTGCTAGCCACCTTTAAGCAGTGTTATTGCTGCAGCCCAGGAGCATCAGATTAAAAAGCCATGGCCCAATGCTCCTGGACCACAAGGAGAGGGTCCCCCGAGTCCTCCCTGCACCCTCCCCTCGACAACCTTCTCTGCACAGGTCCTGCCCATCCCACCCAAGGACTACCTGAGAAATAGCATTGGTGGTCAGGGGTGAGGTATGGGTGGTCCTCAGAGTTCAGGGGTGTGAGGGGTCCAGGGGGTCTTCAGGCAGGAGGAACTCGAAGTTGCTCCTGCCCACTCCAATGCCACAGTCACAGTGATGCAACTACCACTAGGGGGTCAGATTCTAGTATAAGGAAATATCTCCTTATATGGAAACGTGACCCTTAGCAGTAGTTACGTGAGACTAGCACTGGGGGGGGGCATTGTGACTGCAGTGCTGGACTAGGTAGGCGCAACTGGGAGTTGTTCCTGCTTGAAGAATCTCTGGACGACCCCTCCTCATCCCCCCCGTCCCCCACCGACCACCAATGCTGTTTCTCCCTAGCTGGGGTAGGTGGGGTGGGTGGGACTTGTGCAGGAAGGGTTAAGTCATGGGGGTGCAGCGCCGATGCTCCCAAATGGTAAAATAACCCCAGCAACAAGCTGGGTTATTTTATCGTGGTTCTGAGGCCCTAATGCAACTTGCAGTGAATCACCATGAGTTGCATTTAGAGCATTTACATAGTAATGAGATGCAAAACATGCACTTGCAATAGGGCTGCATTATTTGCATTCCCCCTCCCCACTCCCTAACAGCCCTCTGAACTTGTCTATACAGATGGCAGCACTAAGAACACTGCCTATCTCTAGCCAGAGCCCTCCCTCTCTAGTGTCATACCTCCTCTGATGAAACTTCCTGTTTCCTGTGGACAGGACACTAGAGAGGGAGGGCTATGGCTAGAGAGAAGCATTGTGTGCTTAGTGCTGCTGTCTTTACAGGCAAGTTTGAAGGGTTGCCAGAGGGATGTGAAGGGGAATGAGATACCGGTGAATGCGGAGGCGGCAGAAGGAAAAAAAGCTGCAGGAGTGGTGGGGGGGGGGGGTGGCAGAGAGAAAAATATGATAGTCAAGGGGGGGGGGGGGTCAGTGGAGACTCAGACCAAAACATTCTGTCTCAAGTGGGGTTTGTGTGTCAGATGGTGCCCATGGAGGGGAAGAGAAGGGATGAGATGGTGCCCCTAAAGGGGAGGGGAGGAGAAGTGAAGGGAAGAGATATGGAGGAGATGATGCCCATGGAGCTGAGGGTAAGGGAGATGAGAGGAGAAGGTGCCTATAGATGGGAGGGGAGGAGAATGGAAGGGAAGAGAGATGGGAGGAGATGGTGCCTATAGAGAGGAGGGGAAGGAAGATGGGAAGTGATGATGCCTATAGAGAGGAGGGGGAAGGGAGATGGAAGGAGATGGTGCCCATGGAAAGGAGAGGAAGGGGAGAGAAGAGAGACAAGAGGAGATGGTGCACATGGAAAGGAGGCGAACGGGAGAGAAGGGAGACAGGAGGAGATGGTGCCTATGGAAGGGAGGGAAGGGGGAAGAGAAGGGAGGAGACGGTGTTCATGAATGGAGGAGAAGGGAAAGGAAGGGATGGAATCGAGATAAATTTGAGAATGAGGAAGAAAGTTGAATGTGAGATGGATATAGGGCAGGAAATGAAGGAGGAGAATAGACAGGAGGCTCTGGAAACAGAGTTCAGAGCACAGAACTGTGCTGGGAGCACAGGGAAGCAATACCAGAGACAGGAAGAAAGATGATTAGAAAGAGGAAATCACCAGACAACAAAGGTAAGATAAATCATTTTATTTTTAGTTTAGTAATTGAAAATGTCAGATCGTAGAATTTACATCTGCTATCTATATATTACAATGTACAAGAAGAAATATGAAGGGTGCATTTTATACAATTAAATATTTTTATAGCACCGTGGTATTTTAGATCAGGCAGCGTTAGGGCCTTTTAAGTCAGGTTAAAGCCCAAATATCGCAACTTAGGGCCCTAAAGCTGCTTGATGAATGTTCCTCCTCCCCCACACATCAAATGCCACAAGTGGGTGATCATTGTCATTGAACTTCTAAACTGGTTTTTCTCAAAACAACCATAAAATCTTTTATTTTTGTAGTTTAACATTTCTTTTGTCAATTAGTTATCTCTGTTAGACAGTATGAAGTTCATCTTTGTGTTCTTATGTATAATTGATACATGTGTCTGAGTTTTACCAGCCTGGCTGTGAAATATAATTACTCCTTATCTGGAAGGTTGACCCCCTAGCTGTAGTACCAATAAACTACTGTTAGGGCATCAGTGCCATTATGAACCCAGTGCAGCCCCTTAGGTTGGAGTGGATGAGGATTGCTCCCTCCCTGGGCCATTAGACTACCAAGGAAATCCCTGGGTAAGTCCTGGGAGGGATGTTTGGGGTCTATGCTAGGGAGGAGGGAGTTGTGCTGGATGTTCTACTGGGAGACGGGGTCTGTGCTGTGGGCAATCTGATTGGGGAGTGCCAGGTGGGAGAAGGAGGGCAGGTCTGTGCATGTACTTTTTCTTTAAGGACTGAGCAAGTGTCATCTATGGCATACCTGATTCCACTTGATTGCACTAGACAGCAGGTCTTAAACTTCAGTCTACTATGCCACAGTGTACATAGATTTGACTCTAAAAAGGGAATCCCTTAATGATTTTATTCTGCTGACTGACTGACTGACTGACTGACTGACTGACTGACTGAAATATACAGAATGCTTGTGATGATGGAGCTACTCTTGCTTAAGAAAATAAGAGTACATATTATGGGCCCGGTTTACTAAGCTGTGCTAGCATTTTTAGCCTATGCTAGGCAGCATGCACTAACCGTGTAGATGCCCATAATATTCCTATGGGCGTCTACACGGTTAGTGCGTGCTAATTTTTAGCACGCGCTAAAAATGCTAACGCACCTTCATAAACAGGGCCCTATTTTTTTTTACCTAGTTTGTATCTATTTTAACTGCTAAAACCTTACCACTTTTAAAAGTCTGTTATATTCAGTGTGTTTTTTTTCTAGTGAAAAAGGTGCCGGTACTCAAATGCCAGGCCACCCTTCAGGGATGGGGTGATCACTGAGAGACCCACCCCTCAATAGCCAGGCCCCCTGCAACAAGTCACAGACAAGGCAGAATTGGTGTGTAGAACCTGAAATCTTTCATTAAAATGTGGGGGCCATGGGTCAATTTTAGCAGACAACGGAAAAGGTACCGGTACTCAGTACCCCCAAGTACCCCCTCAAAAAAAGCCCTGGTTATATTCCAAACATTTCTAAGGGAACTACTAGCAAAGAAATGTCTGGTACCCACAGTGTGTACCTGCCAGTTGATAAAGACCTTATGAGCTGTGGCAGCTTTTGGGAGGCCCTTCTTACAGTCAGATTCCAGCCAGACAGTCATTGTTTTGTTTTACTTTGGTACCCTTTCACATTATTTTTCTTAGACCTCATGAAAACCTCACCAAAGCTGTATTTATTTATACTGTTACAAGTTATTGGCAGATCGGGCCTAAAAAGTTGAAACCATCTTTCTGCTAACTTGTTCCTCTGCTTTATTTATTGAGACAGTGGCCAATTGCTTTCCATGCTCTCTCTATTTCTCTTTATAATTCCTGCTTCTGTTGAAGCACAGCTTGCAGTGACCCTTTACTTCATGCTGAACTAGATACTGGGAGAGAGAGTTTTGCCTCTCAGCAACCTAGACAGGTTCTGGAGCATACAGCAGTCTCCATCTCCCTCTCAGCCATTCTCATATGTGCTGTGGGCAAAGCTTCACTATTAGTGTCTCCAGCTGTTGTGTATTCAGATTTTCCAGAAAAGCTCAGCAGCACTTTCAGGGCCTCAGTGAATATATGAACTAGGGTGAGAAAGATTCAACTTTTTTTTTTTAAGATTTTATTGATATTTTACAAAAGAAGATAAAACATTTTGTCAATCTCTATATGAAAGTCAAACATTTTACAGATAAGTGATACTCTTAACAGGTAATTTTCTACATGGCCCCCTCAAATGCTTCAGGCTAGCATTGGAAAGAGGAGCCCACATGGACATAGCCCAAATAAATTTTATTGCTCCTCCGTTGCCTGCCCCATGGCTCAGCATCTTTCTCTTTAGATGTCCTTTCTAGCCAGCATGGTGACAACACTAACAAGCATCACAGAGCTTTTTGCTCTTGTGCCACTGAAGATCCTCCCCCATACAGCAACAGGAAGTGCTGGTCAGATGGGTTAGGATGTCTAGGTATTGCCTCACTATCATACCAAATCGCCAGGATATGATGAAAGAAGGCCTGATAAGTCAGTGGAGTGACACATATTTAAGCCTTTTCTCCTCTAGACCAGTTGGCCAAAGCTGTCTCAAACTGGTGGTGACTAAAAAATGCCAAAAGGATCTGAAAGGTTTAGGTGGCTTATACAGAAAGAACGGGTGGTTTTATTTCAGCTCCTACTGCAGAGGAGTCACCATTACTAAACACTACCATTGTCTTCTTTATCAATACCCTCGCCACGCCTGCTCTTCTCCTGTCCTTGCTGGTGTATAGTGGCTTTTAGCAGTTTATAGTCACCTGAGTCCAAGCAACTTTGGACGTGCTTTTACATACAATTTATAAGGACTTATCCTTGATTCAGACATTGAACATAACACTTTTCTACTTGTAACAACATACATCCAATTCAAGTGACTCCTGAAGAAGGCCCTTGCGGGCCGAAACACGGCTCATGTTGAGTCCTGGATGTTCAATAAAGTGGAATTTTCTACATCATCTGCTGTCCCCCCTTTTTTTCATCGCCCTTGTTCTGACTGGGTTTTTTTGTTTGTTTGTTGTTTTAGTGTCTCTCAGTGAAATTTTAATTTTACTTCTGAATCCTAGTACTTACCTCCAGATAGATCCATGGTGATGCTCCTCCCTACCCAACTAACTTAATTTCTCTTTATTTTTTCAACTTTTTAAAAAGTATTGCCTTCCTCCGAGAACAAAGCAGGCCACATTTAAACCAATACTAGGGCTAGCTACTTTATGTTTTAATGTAAAAAAAAAAAAAAAAAAGATAGCTTAAAGATTTAGAAAAGGAAGAAAGCAATCATATTAAGACAAGCAGCACTATATATTTTCCCAGAATCCTACAAAAATAAATATGATTTTTCTGAATTTAATCTAAGTTCCTCTCTGACTTTAAGTCCATGAGCAAAATCTTGTTCATATGATAAATTATAGGGCATGTAACTTCTTCCTTCCTTCCTTCCTTCCTTCCTTCCTTCCTTCCTTCCTTCCTTTCTCATTAGTTTCCTCCGGTATCTTTAAGATTGCAGTTCACTTTTAACCATAGGTGTAGTTTGACTGTTTCATTTGGGGGGGCAAAGAATGGGCGGAGCATATTAGCATATCATTTGCATATATACATATGCAAATGAATATGCTAATGTGGAGGAAGGAATTGAAATTTACAGGCAAAATATCACAGATGCACATTTCAAAAAGCTGACACATTTCAATTAATAAATTATGAATAAAATACTTTTATCTACCTTTGTTGTCTGATCATTTAGTTTTTCTATTCGCTTTGGTCCCAGTGTCTTCTGTTTTATGCAGTGTCTTCTTTCCAGTAGGCTTCCCTCTGCTCCCCACCCTCCCAGTCTCATCCATCTCTTGCTCCTTCCCTCTGCTGTGCCTGACCTCTCCCAATCCCATCCATCTCCTGGTCCATCCCTCTGCTCCCCACCCCTCTCAGTCCCATCCATCTCTTGCTCCTTCCTTCTGCTCCCCACCCCTCGCAGTCCCATCCATCTCTTGCTCCTTCCTTCTGCTCCCCACCCCTCCCAGTCCCATCCATCTCTTGCTCCTTCCCTCTGCTCCCCACCCCTCCCAGTCCCATCCATCTTGTTCCTTCCCTCTGCTCACCATCCCTCCGTCCCATCCATCTTCTGCTCCTTCCCTCTGCTGTGCCTGACCTCTCCCAATCCCATGCATCTCCTGGTCCATCCCTCTGCTCCCCACCCCTCCCAGTACCATCCATCTCTTGCTCCTTCCCTCTGCTCCCCACCCCTCGCAGTCCCATCCATCTCTTGCTCCTTCCTTCTGCTCCCCACCCCTCGCAGTCCCATCCATCTCTTGCTCCTTCCTTCTGCTCCCCACCCCTCCCAGTCCCATCCATCTCTTGCTCCTTCCCTCTGCTCCCCACCCCTCCCAGTCCCATCCATCTTCTGTTCCTTCCCTCTGCTCACCATCCCTCCGTCCCATCCATCTTCTGCTCCTTCCCTCTGCTGTGCCTGACCTCTCCCAATCCCATCCATCTCCTGGTCCATCCCTCTGCTCCCCACCCCTCCCAGTACCATCCATCTTCCCTCTGCTCCCCACCCCGCCCCACCCCCACGAGGTCCAAGATGGTGACTCCGTTTACCCCCTCTCTTCCTCCTTCCCTCCGGCGCAGGCAACAGTCTTCAGCTTTTTCAGCGTTCCTGGCAGCGGTAGCGATGTACACGCTGCCTTCGGTCTGCCCCGGAAGCCTTCTCTTCAAGTTCTTGTTCCCACCTATGCGGGAACAGGAACTTGAAGAGAAGGCTTCAGGGCAGAGCCGAAGGCAGCGTGTACAACGCTACCGCTGCCAGGAACTGTGGAAAAGACTGCTGCCTGCGGCAGAGGGAGGGAGGGAGGGAGGAAGAGAGAGGGGTAGACGGACACGCTCCTCTCCGTCCGCTACTCCGCTTGCCTTCCCTGCCCTCTCTGTCTGCGTCCCGCCTTCCTCTGACGTCAGAGGAAGGCGGGACGCAGACAGAGAGAGCAGCGAAGCCAAGCGGATGGAGAGGAGCGCGTGCGTGCATGTGTTTTTTTTTTTAACTAATGGCGCGGCGGCGCCTCGTCGTCGTTTTGGGGGGCATTGCCCCCCCTCGCCCCCCCCCCCAGTCTACGCCTATGCTTTTAACCAGATTTGACACCATGAACCTTCATGCACAAACACCCAGTGGTTTTATATTCACTCCCAAATTACTTTAGTCCAGTCCTGCTCCGCTAGGGACATAGTCCATGGCTGGGGATGTAGAGCAGAGCAGCAGTTTCTGCAAACTAGCACTCAGAGGTCTTAACTCTGGCCATTTGTGTCTCCATTGAGCAATGACTATGAACCTCTCTCATCCAGGGGCTGTGGACTCTGTCTCCAGAGAATCCCCAGTCCAGCCAGACCCAGGGAGCAAAGGACTGAAGCCAGGAATTGAGCCCACCTCCTACCATGAACCACAATGGTGGCCCAAGGAGTGTCATTTAAAAAAAAAAAACTAGGCTAAAAGGTTTTTCTTATTTTTATATTTCTCAGTATAGAGATATTCCCCTGCTAACTCACATTTTTCTTTGAGATTTGGTCCTTCTGAAATTGTTTAAAAACCTTTTTTAAAGAGTGTTTTTACTAAGCTGAGGCAGAAAGTGGCCTTTCCCACCCTTACATGGGAGTTTTCTGCACGCTAAGACCACTTTAGGTTGCAGCCAGAAAATGGCTGAATTTCCAGTTTTTCCATTAATGGCCATGCGCTAATGTTGCCATTAGCACATGGCCATTAGCGAGTGAGCACCTACCATCATCTATTTTGTAGGTGATAAGGCCCCTTGCACTACACCTGGGCTAATTGGTTAACGTGCAGCAATGCTGATGTGCCAACCAATTTGCATAGACACACCTACTTTCTGCCCCTCTCCTTAGAGTTGTCTTAGATCAGCCGATAATAATCTTTTGTCCTTACCACCACCTTCTCTTATCCATCTTAGTTGCACTCAAGATTCTGCCTTTAGTTATCTCGCGTCTAAACTCTGGAATGAGCTCCCGCATCAGGTTTGGGATCAACCCTCCATTACTTCTTTCAAATCAGTCTTAAAAACTCACCTTTTTAGAATTGCATTTGCCTTACCATCATAACCTTTCCATCAGCTCTCCTATTACTACTACTATTTAACATTTCTAAAGCGCTACCAGGGTTACGCAGCGCTGTACAATTTAACAAAGAGGGACAGTCCCTGCTCAAAGGAGCTTCTATTGTGACTCTCTGCCCTTCTTTCTTCCTTCCCTCTGTTCCCTCTTCACTCCGTGGTATGTCCTCCTTCCCCCAATCCCTTTTCTTCCTCTTTTCTTTCTTCTAAGTTTTTAGATTTTTATTTATTTATTTATTTTTGTAAACTGCAGTGACGCCTATATTAGGCCACATGCAGTGTATCAAGCATGTGAAATAATGAAAGAATTTTAAAAAATATTTTAGCACATGTTTTGCGCACGTAGATGCAAAAATTAGAAAGGGACGCCTCAAATATGGTTCAAACTTGTTTCTGGGCATTGCAACAATTTAAATCAATTCCCTCCTTCCTTGCTTCTTCACACTGATTTTACTTCTAGATTAGATTATTACAATTCTGTCTATTGTAGACCTTCCGGCTACCGTTTTGAAATGTCTCCAATCGATAGAAAATATTGTGGTTCATCACCTTTGCCACACCTACAGAACAGATCATGTCATTTCTCTCCTATGTTAGCAGCACTGGCTCCCTATCACTTTTCAGTTGCAATTTAAAATGTTGATTCTTGTTCACTGGGCCATCTACATGGGTTGTGCCTCTTATCTTGCATCCCTCCTTAACTCCCTTCACATCTTTTCTGCTCTTCTAATATGCTTCATCTTTATATACTTCCATCCTCTCTGGTCTATATTGGCACTGCACTACTGGATACTTAACCTTCTTGTTCTGAGCTCCTTCCCTATGGAAGCACCTATCACCACCACTTCAGCTTGAACCATCTCATGTTAAATTTAAGACAGCCCTGAAAACCCATCTCTTTACTCAGGCCTTTAGAGTGCCTTGTCTGTGATGGTCCGCACACATGGAACAGCTCTGAACTCCCTTTCACTCTCCTCCTCCTCCACTTTTGGCTGTGTATGTTCTTCCTTTAGTATTTTCTTCTCTGATGAATTTGGTATTTCTTTCTATTTTATGAGTTAGTCTGTAAACCACCTTGTTTTCCCTTCAGGAAAGGTGGTATATGAAGTGTAACAAACACACATCTGCAGATTTGATTACCTCCCTCGTTGCTGGTTTCCAGATCATGGATGAATGTGTTAAATCTCTGTACAGATTCCTGGGCCACTCTGCTATTTACCTTTATCCATTGGGAGAACTGACCATTTAGTCCTACTTTCTGCTTCATATCTTCTCACCAGTTACCAAGTTCACAATGAGAAAGCCTACTATCCAATTTTTTGAGACGTCTGTCATAAAGAACTTTGTCAAACACTTTCTGAAAAGCCAGTACATTATATCGGTCAGCATACCATCGTCCAGAAGTTTATAAATACACACAAAAAAATAATTGGTGAGCCAAAGAAAAAGAGTTCATTTGCTAGGTTCATATTGGCTCTTCTTCTTCATTGCGCCATGTTTACCCATATGCCCAGTTGTTTTTCAGAATAGCCTTTACCAGTTTGCTCCACACTGACATTACCACACTGACTGATGTATAATTTCCTAGGTCACCTGTGGAGCACTTTTTAATTGTTTTCTTATCAACTACCATGCAGAATTAAAGTATTGAGGCAGATTGTAATGAAAGGTTGTTGATTAATAGGTCTGCAGTTTCACACTCAGGCATCCTGCAGGAAACCTGCACCAAAAAACTGAATATTTAACACGTGAATTAACTCTGAAAAGGGAACTGGTTGCAGATATGAAGACATGCAGTTTGAAGACAGTGTGAAATAAGTTGATTAGAATTATTCACCTGTTTGGGACTACAGTGACTGTTATTTGATTTTTCCAACCTTTGGAGATATACGTGTTTTTTACTGTGGGAACTGAACAGATCGATGTACTAGTTTAACATTTAAGTCATGAATTCACAGGGTGGGTATCTAATTTTAGCGCACATTTTTTTAGACACATTGTACTGTTTTGGTTCTTTTGGTTCTTGATATTTCTCCTGTATTATGTGATACCTTAAAATGTATGTACGATTAGGATAAATTGATTGGTTGATTATAGGCACTGTTAATACAAAAAGAAAGCGCTACACTCTGTCATCATAATACAAATTCCTGTTTTCTCTTCCAGGAACTAATGATAGTCTTTCAGCTCTTGCACTGGAATGGAAGCCTTAAAGCTCTCAGGGACACAAAATGCTCCCGTCAGGTAAGACATTGCACAGTGCACACCTCTGCTCTTACAGACACTCGCCAAACATGCAGTCAACTTACTGATCTGGAGTCAACAGTCTCTGCTGACCCCCAAAACATCTGTGATTCTTAAACTAAAAAGCTATTTCAGCTAGGAAGGACCAGTCTGTGAATTGCTTGGGCAGAAACAGAAAATGGGAAGGAGGGCAAAGGGAGCCACTGTTCTGAGATGATAGAAGAGATAAGAACACTTCATTACATGTTAGAAAACTGACATGGTATGGGATTGTATTTCTAATAAGGAACACAATTTTTGGAGAGAGAGATGATTGGAACAGTGGTGGAGTTAGGACTGAGTGGAATCCAAGTGGAAAAATTAAAATGGACCCCCTGTAACACCATCTCTCCCAAGGTATTGGGGACGGGGGTGGAGGCAGAGAAGGGAAAACCCTTCAGAACCCCAGTAAACAAACCCTGCAAAAAGAAAACACATTCCACCCCTATATAGAATACCTGATATAATAATAAGAAACAGAGACTCAAATACAAGATATCAGAGATCCACATTTCTGAAAACTGACATATTATAAGTAAAAAATTCAGAAAAAAAATACATTTTTCTACCTTTGTTGTCTGAACATTGCTTTGGTCCCAAATTTATTTGCGTGCGCATCCTCAGAAGCGCATCCATAGTTGGGCGTACAACTTTGGGCATCATTGTTGGTTCCATTCCTTTGTATACAGGTCAGTTTTCACTCATTTCTTCTACTCATCAGAATGTCTGTCCAATTTTAATGATGAAGCTAAATTCTCAATGCTTGCTTTCAGGCTTCAACGCTTTTTGTGCATTTGATCTGTTGATGCTGTCAAATAGAGTTACCTTTGTTGGCCTCCAAGCCTGTGTATATATTCAATTTCTAGGAGGCCCATTCCTCCTTCTTCTCTAGGAAAATATTGCCTCAGCCTATACTGATGTTTTTTAGATTACCTCATGAGTGTAGAGGAGTTTTCATTTGTAAATCCAATTTTTCAATGTATTTAAAAGGCTAGTCCACAATTCCTAAGCTAAACAAGAGTATACGAATCACAAGTTGGTTGATCGCTTATGTCTTATTCCTTAATGTTAGAGCACTTTTTATTAGTAATTTCATTCTCTTACAGTACTTTTTGCTGATCTTGTCTTTCAGAAGTTTATGCTGGATTGTTGCTCCTTCCTGTACTCCTAGATGTTTGTACACCCTTTCCTGTTCAATTTCCCTGATTGAAAGCATCTCTCTGACTGCTGATTGTGTCATTTTATTTAATATTCCTCCTAGGAAGGTTGTCTTCGCACATTTATCCAGGCCAAAAGTCATCCTGATGTCATCTGAAATGCTTTTTACTAAAGCAGTTGTTCTGCCAAATGTTGATCGCTATGACTGTAGTGCTTCAAGCCATCTACCAACAGCAGGTGTGATGTAAACTCTGGGTCTTTGCCAGCTCTAGGATTAAGGCTAAATCCATAACTCAGAGTTAAGAAGTGTATGCAAAGGATTAAATGTTATACAAAACAAGATTGGTGACAAGATGTCTTCCTGAAATAGTCCTCACTGGATCCTGATATCAGGAATGTTAAACTTTAGATAGGAATGTTTCTATTTCCAAAGGGAGAGCCAAGTAACCTTCCCAAAAATTACAAACCAATACCTTGTCTACCTATAAGTTGTTCACTGCAATAAATGCCAAAAGAATATTTGAACATATTGACTCTAATAATATCAAGGCACTAGAGCAGAAAGGCAATAAGAAAGGAGCATATGGAACAAAAGGCCAGCTCTTACTATTATGGCAATTGCAAAAAAAAAAAAAAAAAAGGAAGAAGAAATCTCAGTATAGCATGGGTTGATTAAAGAAAGCGTTTGATAGCGTTTCACACTACCAATATAATAAATCCGCCCCTCAACACTTTAGAACAGACCTCACATTCCACATAAACCACATGCTGCAACATGGACTCTTCCCTAAGGATAAAGGCAACATACTACTCACCCCTATATCTAAAGACACACAAAAAAGCAAATGAAATCACCAACTACCGCCCGGTAGCATCTATCCCTCTGGTAGTTAAACTGTTGGAAAGCATGGTAACCAAGCAACTCACCAACTACTTAAACAAATTCTCAATATTACACAAATCACAACCAGGATTTCACTCCAACCACAGCACTGAAACAGTACTAATTACTCTCCTAACCAAATTCAAACAAGAAATTGCAATTGGCAAAAGCATACTTCTCCTCAATCAGACTTACACTGTTGATGTGTGTGAGCTCTGCATTTTATTTGGAGGAACATATCACACACAATTTTGGAAATCATCATCCATTTGAAATTAGTCTGTTGAAGCCTCCTTTGTCATTGGTGTGACCCCTGACGCGGATGTGGTAGCACCGAAACACAGCCCGTGTCGGGTCTTCCTTCAATCAAAGTTCACTATTAAAAAGGTTTTTTTAATGAAAGAACGTTGTTCCCTTTCGTTTTTAAAGGTCCTTTGTGCTTTTTTTTTTTGCTAATAAAATATAAATCAACATACACATCTAGTTTCTCCTACATAAGCGTGCAACTATGGAACACACTACCAAATGTCTTGAAAACATTGCACGACCGAACAAGCTTCCGAAAATGATTAAAAACCAATCTGTTCAAGAAGGCATACCCTAATGATCCAACCTAAACACCTGAACCCTGCTACAAAATGAAACTAATACTAGACCTGGACAACACTTACCTCTTTCTTCCTTGATTACCTAATGCCTTCTTACTCATGAACTTTAACACACTACCACTCTGTATCTGTCATACTGGAATTGGCAATCGCCATCATAGTACTATGTAAGCCACATTGAGCCTACAAATAGGTGGGGAAATGTGCGATACAAATGCAACAAAATAAATAAATAAATTGCTTTTGAAATATATAAAATAAACTTTAAATTGATTGAGTGCATTAACTTCACAATGAAAATGTGGCAAACCACACTCTAAAGTATAACAAGTGTCCTTCCTGATTAGCAAATGCAGTAGTGGTGGTATGAATAAGTAGGTTATCCTTAATATGGGAAGCTCCCACTGCTTGCAAGGTGGTGACACAGTTCGCTGTTCAATTTTATTCAGTCTGGCCTCATGTCATTGATCTTGGTAACCGAGCCGCAAGTGAATTCAACCATCTGAGCAACGCGGATCATGCAAAATCTTCTCCATTCAATGAACAACCAAACAGAGGTAATCAAGTATTGCTTACTTACTTCTAGGAGCCCCTTTACTCAGTTGCATACCAATTATAGCTGCTAGCATATTGGGTTTGGCCATGAGATAGGGAAACAACATGGATCTAAGATATGGCAAATAATTCCTACTGGGACTCACCAGCAGCTGGCTCGAGTGTTGATCAAAGCCCTTCATCCCCAAACAGACCTGCTCCTGTGTGATGCAATTCTGACAAGGTCATATCTCACTCAGTTGTTCCCTTTATTATACCATCTTTCCAATCCTACAGTACATCAAGAGTAGCAAACCTGTGCCATTGGAGAATTGTGGCAGTGGCCACAAACGGCTTTCTATCTCCCCTGGTCACTCACAGATTTGGCAGAGCAGCTGGGAAAGTCTGATAATGGAATATACACCCCCAATATGCCTTCTTACCTTTCTTTTCTAAGTTTGCAAAAGTACATGGATGTCTCAGTGATAAAGGCCCAAGTCTAATGGCATGTTTTAGACTTCATCAGTTTTTGCAGTTCAGCTCAGTCCTATGAAACCATAATTCTCACAAACTCAAATTAAAATTTTGCCTTCAAAACTCATAGAGAGGCATATTTTCAAAGCACTTAGCCTTCCAAAGTTCCATAGGTTTCTATGGAACTTTGGAAGGCTAAGTGCTTTGAAAATATGCCTCAGAGTGTATTTTACTGAGGCACATTAAGCAGTTAACCTGTGAATTAGGGCATCTTAACTGCTACCACAGAGGCACACCAACAGCTACCACAGAATCATGACAGTTTTCATGCACTAATTACAATATAATTGGCATTTCTATCTCATTTACCTCTAAGAGTTCAATGCAGTTTACAAACAAATAACTAAGCATTCCTAGGCAAGTACAATATCTGATAAATATTAAAATTTAACAAGCATTTACAAATCTTCCAAAAAGGTAGGTTTTAAGCATTTTTCTAAATATAATTCTGTGAAGATCTTGTAGCCACCGGTAAGGAATTTCACCAGGAAGTAGCTTTATATGAGAATTGATCTGCAAACACTCTTTTATATTTCACCTTTTTTAAATGAGGATAATGTAAAGCCATATAAGATCTTCTCAAAGGATCACAATTTCTATATTTATTTATTTGTTACATTGTATCCCACATTTTCCCACCTATGGCTTACATAGTTCTGGAGTGATGGATTACAGATTCCGGAGTAAACAAATACAGAGTGTATAGTATAATTAAATAGAGCTAGTATGGTTCGCCCCATGCAGGTTGCATGGGGTGGGATCGTGTATTGAAAGTTTTGTGTATTATCCGTTTCCTAGTTTAATTATGTTGTGTTTCAGTGTTCGGGTGTTTATGTTGGTTCTGTGGGGTATGCCTTTCTGAAAAGGTGAGTCTTTAGGTTTTTTCGGAAGTTTAGGTAATTGTTTGTGGTTTTTAGATCTACCAGTTTACAAAAAAGTAAAGTTTGTTAAATAAATAGTGAGATCCCCATCCAATTAGGCTTCCTGAATATTTAATTATTAAACAATGAAACCTCAAATCTCCTAATAGGGGAATGCCATAAGGTACTATAACCCACTATTTTACAAGGAGTCAAGTTCCCATCATCGATTTCTGAGAAGACGAAAAAAAGAATCCATAAAAATGCTCCCAATACTGGAGAAAAATAACTGATTCCCTCTATCTCCAAGTCTAAACAGGACACCCTAAATGGTAAGGTCTCACTATATGATGAAAGGGTTCTACCAGAAAATAATTTCAAAAAATACTTTCAAAAATTATCAAAAAAGTAAGGAAGTCTGCATGCCAACTATAAAAAAAGCGAACTTATCTTAATCACGGAATACAATTGTGCTTCCTATATAGGGGTCCTTTTACTAAGGTGCCCTGAAAATGGCCTGCAGTAGTGTAGATGTGTGTTTTGGGTGCGCACAGAATTTTTCAGCACACCTGCAAAAAAATGCCTTTTTTTAAATTTTTGCCAAAAATAAAAATCGCCACGTGTCCATTTTGGGTTTGAGACCTTACCGCAAAACCATTGACCTAGAGGTAAAGTCTCATGCGGTAACCGAGCGGTAATGATCTACGCGCATCAAATGCCACTTGGTTTGCGCCCATTACATGCGTCCAAAATAAAAATTATTTCTTGGACGTGCACCAAAAATGAAATTACCGCAAGAGCCACGTGGGAGCTGGACGATAACTCCATTTTGGCGCATGTTGGGCACGCATAGACGCTTACACTGCTTAGTAAAAGGGCCGCATAGCTTGGAACCACAACAACGTCTGCTTATAATCTCTGCATCCTGCTGTCTTGCCAAGGATCCCGTTACAGATTTCTAAGTGGATGAAGATCTCACTATTTATTTAACAAGCTTTATTTTTTTGTATATTATTATTAGTTTGTTTCTCCAGTTATTAGAGCTACCAATTTATGCATATAAATAGGAGCTAATCCATATAAGATGAGGTGGATTAAAGAACAAGTTTTGAAAACAACTCATGCTATGTAACTGGAAGCCAATGGGGTTTCAAAAACAATGGTGTTACTCTTTCATATTTAGAAGATCTATAGATTAGGCATGCTGCTGTGTTCTGCAACATTTGCAGCTGAGTATTAAATCACTAGCTCCAACATAGACTGAATTACAATAATCCAAACGAGCAAGCACCATCGACTGGTACTATCAGTCTGAAAGACTGTTGCTCAAACTTTGCTCTGATCCTTCACCATTTGTATAATAAATCGAAAATTTTTGTAGTGATTGCAGATATCTATGTTTCAAATGTTAGATAGCTACCCAAAATAACTCCCAGTATTTTGAGGTGAGATTCTACATTAAAAGTGATTCTATTGATAATCAAATTTTTACATGTGATTCATGCATGAGGGCTGCCCACTATCAGGAATATGCAGTTAATTCACGTGTTAACTGCATGTTGTGTTAGGGGACTTGAACTAGGTGGTCAGAAAATGGGCCTGACCTGCATAATGTGATGAGCACATAGTACTTAACGCATAGTAATTTTCATTTGTGCAATTACTGCAGCTGCACCTAGAGCCTCTTAATTGTGACTAGGTTCTTCAAACACTAATGTATGCTCATGTGTTGATTCCAGAGGACAAGCTGCCCATGCCCTCAACAGTTATTTATTAGGATTTATTTACCACCATTTTGAAAGAATTCACATAGGGACCCATTTACAAAGGTGTGGTAGGCTGTACACACATGCAGCATGTGCCAAAATGAGACTACCACCAGGCTAGCACACCCCCTGGCGGTAGTTTCGGATTTGGCATGCACCCACAACGCCTGGACAAATTATTTTTTTATTTCCTACTGCACGTGCCATTTTCGGCATTAATTGGCAGTTGGCATGAGCCGACCAGTCACCGTGCTTGTGGCGCGTGAGCCTTTACCACTAGGTCAGTGGGTGGCGGTAAGGTCTCAGGCTGAAAATGGGTGTGCACTGGTTTCAATTGTAGCACACGTCCATTTTTCAACCCCTTAAAAAAAAGGCCCTTTTTCCTAGATGAATAACACTTCTGGGCAAAGCTACCCAATGAGTAATTCCCAGGTTCCGTTTACAGGAGTCTGGCTAAACCAACTTCCTAGCTCTGTCCAGGGGTTATATATTATAAAAGAACCTGGCTGTTCTGGGCCTACACCAGAACGTTTCTTCTGTTAGAGAGAACTGGAATAAAAGTAAAGTCACTGCTGTGAAATATATTAATTTATTATATAGGTAAGAAAATAGAATAATACACCCTACACTACAGCTCAGCTGTACAAATGTAGCTCCCTTATGCTGATAAGCAACTGTAGAATGTATTGTCTAACTAAAACACTGATATCACTGGTTACTAGGTTATTACACAATCCTGATTAGTAATACTGACTAGGTCATGAAGTAATACAGTTAGCAGCACATCTTCCTGATCACAAAGTTCTGACTAACCCGCCTTTGCTGAGGTAAGAACCCACTAGCTAATCCCCGACTATAGGAAACAAATCCCTGTAATTCTCACCGAGCTGACTCTAGCTGGTCTCTCAGATGAAGTGGACACAGGTTTTTCCCTTTAGACTCCAGCTGTTTTCCACAGCGAGTCCCCATCTTAGGAAACAGCACAGGCTCTCTGCAGCATGCAGGATTACAGTCTCTCTGGCCGGTAGAGCTGAACCAACAGGTACTTTCTTCAGATGGTCAGTTCCTCAATCTCCACTTCCCTAAGTGCAAAGGCATAAAATACAAAGTACTGCACGCATCAACCTTCTCTTATATGAGCACGCAATTCTGGAACACACTACCACGCAACCTGAAAACGATCTACGAATTAGCCGACTTCCGCAAATTATTGAAGACTCATCTCTTTGAGAAAATCTACTGTAAAGATCAAAACACATGAAGTACATACACACAAATAGAAATGCATAAATACACTTCCTCTGAATTCTCCTCCCCATACCTTCACCACACCTAAAACTCTACCCACAGATAAAACTGGTACACCCTAACATTCTCAGGCTATTGTTCTATCGTCTTATCATCCCCCTTTGTTACACTACATTGATATATCCCAAATGATATTCTGAATTGACTTTGTCTTCTCTAAACTCTTCACAATGTAACCCAAAATTGTATTGTAACAAATTGTACCTCCATCAATCACAATGTATTGTAAGCCACACTGAGCCCGCAAATAAGTGGGAAAATGTGGGATACAAAAGCAATAAAATAAATAAATAAAATAGACGTGGTAAAACATGGTCCATCAGGCACCCAACAGACGTGCTCGTACTACCGCAGCCCACTTTTACCGTGGCTTAGTAAAAGGACCCATCAAGGTGGTGTACAGTAAGAATAAATCAAACATAAGCAATAGACAACAGCAGTAAAAATATTCAAATAACAATACAAAGTATGGCATAGTATACTACTTACAATGTCAACACAGTACGTAATAGAACATTTTAACAGACAACGTAGGGTATAAGCAAAGAAGGAGCATATAAATAAGTAAGAGATTATGAGGAGTTAGAATATAATGACGTCAGAGAGATGGTTAACATATAGATAGGTAAGAGAGCAAGAGGAGTTAGAAATTAAGGTGAATAATTTAAAGAAAGTTGTACATACTTGCTGTCTTTTCACTTTACTGTGCTGATTTCTTTTGCTGGGTCATGCTAAGTACAAAAATCTAATCTAATCAGAGCTTTTATAGGCCGCTTAATCACATGGTTGATCCTAAGAGGTTTAAAAGAAATAAGATTAAGTACATAAATACATAAATATTGCCATACTGGGACAGACCAAACGTCCATCAAGTCCAGCATCCTGTTTCCAACAGTGCCCAAACCAGGTCACAAGTACCTGGCAAGATCCCAAAATAGTATAATACATTGTATGCTGCTTTTTCTAGAAATAAGCAGTTGATTTTCCCCAAGTCCATTTTAATAATGGTCTATAGACTTTTCCTTTAGGAAGCCATCCAAACTTTTTTTAATCCCGCTAAGCTAACCGCTTTTACTACATTCTCTGGCAATGAATTCCCGAGTTTAATTACAAGTCGAGTGAAGAAATATTTTCTCTGATTCATTTTAAATTTACTACTTTGTAGCTTCATTGTGTGCCCCCTAATCCTAGTATTTTTGGAGAGAGTAAACAAGCGATTCATGTCTACTTTTCCACTCCACTCATTATTTTATAGACTTCTATCATATCTCCCCTCAGCCATTTTTTTCTCCAAGCTGAAGATCCCTAGCCACTTTAACCTTTCCTCATAGGGAAGTCATCGCCCTTCTCTGTACCTTTCCTAATTCCACTATATCTTTTTTTAGATGCGGTGACCAGAATTAAAAGCTTTGCACAATTTAATAAAGACCCTCCTTTATGTAGCTGGAGTACTCAAGCATCTGCTACTACCAGTACCTCTGCTATGGCTCCTTCCACCCCCCCCCCCCCCCCCCAGTCTTTTTCTGGTACTGCTTACATGAATGGGCCCAATGTACTATATTCCAGTCCTGATACTTTTTAAATTATCATCCTAGATGAATACCATGTGTTACTGAAATAGCATCATTTGTGTAGCATTTGATATTAAAAGGCCAGTCCCTTTCAGCTGGTTTTGTTCAGTTCTAAAAATATATACAGAGCTGCAACATGCTTTTCTAATTACAAGAAAGAGGCTTGAAGACACTGAAAAAAATTACAACATAATTATTCAGATGTCAAAGTGTTTTATAGGTTTGTTGACATTGTCAAATTTGAAAATTTCTAACATTTGTTACCGTCTCATATATCTACAATGCAGTAGCTTTGCAAGTATTCTTCTTCCAGCAAGCTAGTCAGCTAAAAAGATAAGAACATTTACTTGTTTCCCCTTTCAGGAAATTTGTAATTCTAGTTGGTATAGTTGGTAAACGTCTTGGAACAAGAGAAACTCACAATTAATATAAACGGGGGGGGGGGGAGTATAAAATGCAGCAACACCATAGACAGAAGAGGGTTCTTTTAAAAAATAAAAAGCTTTAAATAACTTGATTGACAAATAATAAATTGGCTAGCGCCAACCGAGGTCAGCATATATGGCACAATTTGGCACTAGCTCATTTTCTGTAATGGACCCCTCACCTCGAGCATCTACAACTCATTAATGTTTTTAGATTGTTTGATGATTTGATTACTACTACTATTTAGCATTTCTATAGCGCTACAAGGCGTACGCAGCGCTATAGATCTTTTGTTTCCCCAATCTACTTTATTCTTGCTGGATAAGAGCTACAAATGGAATTTCTGAACATCTGTTGCATGCAGGGCTGTGCAAAAGCTGGTTTGTAATCAGCATGATAGACACAAGTTTTTGAGATCACACAGATCCCTTTTTCAAATGATACTAATGCAAGGAATGATTTCAGCCTACAAAAGATCCAGCTTTGTTCAGGATAGTCTGGTTTTACTACTATTTTTTTTTGTTGCATTTGTATTCCATGCTTTCCCACTCATGGCAGGCTCAATGTGGCTTACATATTATATACAGGTACTTATTTGTATCTGGGGCAATGGAGAGTTAAGTGACTTGCCCAGAGTCACAAGGAGCTAGCTGCCTGTGCCTGAAGTGGGAATTGGAACTAGAGTCCACCACCCTAACCACTAGGCCACTCCTCCACTCTATTGAGTTCTAGAGCATAAAAAATGCTGATTATTATTTTTAAAATTAATTGAATTTTAGAAACAGTGGGCTATAAGGTTTTGTTTTGAATAAACAGATAATGCAATACTTGTTAGTCCCTCAGTTGTCTCTGTTACTCAATACTATAGTATACCTGAATTTTTACAAACTTGACAAAGTGTGAATGGAAGAGTCAGACCTATCTGTGAATAACAAGCTCCATTTTGAATTTTGTCAGGAAGTCATTTCCTACTACTCCCAGTGTTCCTTGGATGAGAGGATGAGGAGTCACATGGCACTGGACTGGATTCTGAAGGAACAGGATTCAACGGGAATCATTTCTCAGGAGTTGCAGTTAGCTCTGAGAGAGCTGGAGGAAGCTCGGAAAGCTGGCCGAGAGCTGAGATTTTACAAGGAAAAGAAAGAAATACTGGGTCTCGCCCTGAGCCAGATCTATAGAGACTGTGTTGCCTTATCTAAAGCAGAAGACCAAATGATTCTGAATGTAAATAGTTATCACTAGCAGAGTTCTGAAAAGCAGAATAACTCAACCACATACAGGAATAATCTTTTATAATGAGCTTATCCAGGAAAATAGTTAACATATACTGTCTATTGTATATGCCCAGGACACTAGTTAATGCATCTGGTCAGTTTTATTTCAAACTTTGAAAAACCTTTTTAACACTAGATCAAAATATTACCATCGAGAAAGAATGTGCAATGGGGCACTGTAAAACTTATCTTTTGAATACATTACAAGTAAGAAAAACTAGATACTGACATTCAAATGAATGCCCGGGTGCCTGTCATTCTTAGCCACATCTCCATATCAAAGACTGCTGGGACTAGCAGCTTGTTTAGAAATTGACAAAACCAGTCACTCTGCAGAACTGTACAGTGGTGGAAATAAGTATTTGATCCCTTGCTGATTTTGTAAGTTTGCCCACTGACAAAGACACGAGCAGCCCATAATTGAAGGGTAGGTTATTGGTAACAGTGAGAGATAGCACATCACAAATTAAATCCGGAAAATCACATTGTGGAAAGTATATGAATTTATTTGCATTCTGCAGAGGGAAATAAGTATTTGATCCCTCTGGCAAACAAGACCTAATACTTGGTGGCAAAACCCTTGTTGGCAAGCACAGCGGTCAGACGTCTTCTGTAGTTGATGATGAGGTTTGCACACATGTCAGGAGGAATTTTGGTCCACTCCTCTTTGCAGATCATCTCTAAATCATTAAGAGTTCTGGGCTGTCGCTTGGCAACTCGCAGCTTCAGCTCCCTCCATAAGTTTTCAATGGGATTAAGGTCTGGTGACTGGCTAGGCCACTCCATGACCCTAATGTGCTTCTTCCTGAGCCACTCCTTTGTTGCCTTGGCTGTATGTTTTGGGTCATTGTCGTGCTGGAAGACCCAGCCACGACCCATTTTTAAGGCCCTGGCGGAGGGAAGGAGGTTGTCACTCAGAATTGTACGGTACATGGCCCCATCCATTCTCCCATTGATGCGGTGAAGTAGTCCTGTGCCCTTAGCAGAGAAACACCCCCAAAACATAACATTTCCACCTCCATGCTTGACAGTGGGGACGGTGTTCTTTGGGTCATAGGCAGCATTTCTCTTCCTCCAAACACGGCGAGTTGAGTTCATGCCAAAGAGCTCAATTTTTGTCTCATCTGACCACAGCACCTTCTCCCAATCACTCTCGGCATCATCCAGGTGTTCACTGGCAAACTTCAGACGGGCCGTCACATGTGCCTTCCGGAGCAGGGGGACCTTGTGGGCACTGCAGGATTGCAATCCGTTATGTCGTAATGTGTTACCAATGGTTTTCGTGGTGACAGTGGTCCCAGCTGCCTTGAGATCATTGACAAGTTCCCCCCTTGTAGTTGTAGGCTGATTTCTAACCTTCCTCATGATCAAGGATACCCCACGAGGTGAGATTTTGCGTGGAGCCCCAGATCTTGTCGATTGACAGTCATTTTGTACTTCTTCCATTTTCTTACTATGGCACCAACAGTTGTCTCCTTCTCGCCCAGCGTCTTACTGATGGTTTTGTAGCCCATTCCAGCCTTGTGCAGGTGTATGATCTTGTCCCTGACATCCTTAGACAGCTCCTTGCTCTTGGCCATTTTGTAGAGGTTAGAGTCTGACTGATTCACTGAGTCTGTGGACAGGTGTCTTTCATACAGGTGACCATTGCCAACAGCTGTCTGTCATGCAGGTAACGAGTTGATTTGGAGCATCTACCTGGTCTGTAGGGGCCAGATCTCTTACTGGTTGGTGGGGGATCAAATACTTATTTCCCTCTGCAGAATGCAAATAAATTCATATACTTTCCACAATGTGATTTTCCGGATTTAATTTGTGATGTGCTATCTCTCACTGTTACCAATAACCTACCCTTCAATTATGGGCTGCTCATGTCTTTGTCAGTGGGCAAACTTACAAAATCAGCAAGGGATCAAATACTTATTTCCACCACTGTATATGTACCCAAGAATGATGTTTATGAGATTCCTGATACACCAGCTTTCTGTGGTACAGCCAAAGTGGTTTACATATTAGGGTACAGCTACAGTAGGTATTTTCCCTGTCCCTAGTGGGATCACAATCTAAATTTTGTACCTGGAGCAATGGAAAGTTAAGTGGCTTGCCCAAGGTCACAAGAAGTCACAGTGAGAGTCAAACCCAACTCCCTTCCAGTTCTCAGCCCATTGTGCTAAGCATTAGGCCAAAGGGGCTGTTGAACAGATGAGATTAGAAGCGTCCCAGTAGCTCTAGATTCTGGAATTAAATGAAAATGTATATGCAGAAGTTATTAAGGGCTCCTTTTAATAAGCGGCAGTAAGCCCAACACGGGCTTACCACTCACTATAACGGAAGTACCGCCAGGCTACTGCAGCAGCCCGGTGGTACTTCCCACCCCTACCGCGCCATTATTTCCAGTGCTACAAAAATTGGCCACACAGCAAGTGCTTTACTTGCCGCCGGCCATTTCCTGTAGGAAAGCGAGACCTTCCCTTTCACTAGCTGCAATAAAAGGGGGCCTCGACACGCGTGTAATACATGCACCAACGCCAGCCCCCTTTTTCCACAGCTTGGTAAAAGGGGCCCTAAAATTGTGTCTTCCAGGAGGTGTTGGTTTTGCAAGGTGGTTTGCAAGTTCTACATATTTGTTTCTCAGTTGTGTTATATCATCTTGTTCACAGTCTAGTCATTCTGTACCAAGTTACAATCTTCAGGGAAAAAAAAGCCCACATGCACACACTGCAAGAAATTGAAAGTAAAGTGTTAAATAATCTGCAGGAAATTAGGATAGAGTGTGCGATGGTTCAGACTACTAAATCTATCTCAGTTTTAACCTTCTGCTCTCCTATCCTATCAGTGTGATTTTACGCCTTTCCTGTCATTAATGGACTTCTTTTCTATTCTGCGATTTTAGATTGTACACTGCTCTGTTCTGCCATGGCAGCTAGAGTGGTATAGCAAGTTTTAATAAGCCATAATACATGCTATCCTACAGAGATACCTAAATTCCTGTACATTATCTAATACTGTTAATTTTCAGCTTTTAAAACTAGACAAAGAAATGTTCAAGCCAAGAATATAGCAGTGTTAAGATGCTGTGTCCTAACTATGGGGCATGTTTCTAAAATGTAGTATGTTTTTGCACATACTATACCTTAACTGCAAAACTTAAGACGCAGTAAGTTCAGAGCCTATGCTGTAAATGCAGGGGAGCATGGCATTTACCACACAAGATAGACACAAACCCCACAGGACCACATTACATGCCCCAGCAGATAGCACATGGACCGACGCCCCACAATTTACTTGAGAGCTTCTCTAGTAGTTCAGCGGGCCTGGCCAGAAGTTCCCCCTCTGCTCCTGCCCTGGCACTGCTCCAGGTTGAAAATAGTGTTGATGACTCCTAGTGGTAGTCTTGGTGTATTACTTCTAGAGGTCAATCTGCTATATAAGGGTAATTGATCTTGCCCTGGCCCAGTAGAATCCTAGGGAAGCCCTCAAGTGAGTCCCGGGGGGAGTCAAGAGGGTTGGGGAGGGTCAGGGTATTTGGGGGGGACTTTGACTCAGAGGTTGTGCTCCTTTTGGGAGGTCTTGGGGGGGCAATTTCTCCATGTGGGTTACTTTTGCGCATACCATGACAGGAATGAACCTCACTCCTGAGCCAGGGTCTGTGGAGTATGATCTCAGTTTCTCAAACTTACTGCTAACACTGGCCATAGTACTTGCATTGTGCCAAAGAGAGCTTCTTTCTGGAGTTCATAAGATGTAACGTGTATAGGCAACGTATCCAGGTGCGCTTGGAAATTCTTTTTGATCAAGCCTGTGGTACCCAAAACGATGGGGGAAATATTTTAGTATCTTTCTGCCACATTTTCTTAGTCTTGAGCTGCATTTCTTGGTACTTGAGGATCTTCCCTCTATCCATGCAATTCACCGAGTAATCACTTGGGACCAACACCTCTATGATCAATGCTTTTTCTCTTTTACTACTGTTTTTAATTAAAATAAGGCTGCTTGTATCACCTCCCAAATTAGTACTCACCAACCACCCACAATTTAGGGAAATAAAAGACTAAGAAGCCCGCATCTTATGAGAGAAGCAGTTCTTTATTCTTGCCAAGAGAAAGTACATTACAAATGCTAGTTTCTCATGGGGAGCGCAGGGGACCCAAACATGTGGTCTAACTCTGCATCTCCCCAACGTAATGCTCTGATACAGCTGTTTATGTACCTTTTGTGTTAAGCAAGGCTTTAGTACTTATCTTCCTGAGAAATCATTCTGTCTTCTATTCACACCATCTATCCCACGTCACTAAATCTCACATTCTTCTGTTCATCCATAATTGCACCTTTCCCAGGCTCGTTTGCACATAGGAATGTCTTATCAGATCATAAGTCCCTGGGCCTCATGATTTATAGCGTTTGGCCCTTTTGACTCTGCTCTAGAGTGGACAACTAAGTTTATAGTATTTACTTAGGTGCTAGCAGACCATGAGCTCTGATTCAGTAACGAGGTCAACTAAAAGAGATACTCAAGGCCTGCTTTTACTATTTCTGGTTTTCTGGCATTCAGCTTTTTATCAGTCTTAGAGTCATGATCCCAGTGCTTTTCTGGTACAGTAGTATTGTAATGCTTACAGAATTTCCAGGGAATGAGACATAGCACCTTGTTGTGTCGTTCAGTATAAATTTTTTTTGCCATCAGCACTTCACAGCCAGTCACAAGTTGAGTAAATATTTCTAGCTTCTTACAGAATCTACAGATGTCTTTTGCACCCATTTTGTTGTGAACCATCTTGTATGGAATCCATTGTCCTGGACTGCAACTATCAATCGCTCATCCTTAGATTTCAATTAACCTCTCCTTAACCATTCTTGTGTCCGATGTTAATCCACAACTGGTTCCTGGAGTAACATTTTGTATTTTCCACCATCCTTATGCATTTGACACTTGCTGTTTCTCACCTGCTGATCCATTTCCTTGAAGATTTTTTTTTCTCTTCCATCCCACATTCCTTCAATGTGGAGGGGGGGGGGGGTCTTGACTAGGGCAAGAAGATCAGAGGGATTGAAAGGATTTTGCTGCCACGATGTAGCCACACTACTGGAATGCCAGTAACACAGCTGCACTTAACACCACCTCTTGTGGGGTAAAAATGCACAAAAATAAATAAATACTGTAGACATTTGCAACAGTTGACATTCAGGGCTGTCCCGTGTGCTAGCTGTTGATGCTAACCAGGCCCTGTCATCATCCATATCCCACCTGAAACCCACTGCTGCTCACATTAAGCAGGTAGCATGGGAGTTTTACCATACTGCTTGAATCTAACATGTAGTAGTTGTTAACACAGGTCAATGTGAATGGCTACCTACACTAACATACTAACACCTCTGCTAGTTTAGCACAATTTAGTAAACAAGGAGGCATATTTTCAAAGCACTTTGGGAGGCTAAGTTCCATAGGTTTCTATGGAACTTTGGGAGGCTAAGTGCTTTGAAAATGAGCCTCATTATATAGTAACATAGTAGATGAAGGCAGAAAAAAGACCTGCATGGTCCATCCAGTCTGCCCAACAAGACAACTCATATGTGCTACTTTTTGTGTATACCCTACTTTGATTTGTACCTGTGCTCTTTAGGGCACAAACCGTATAAGTCTGCCCAGCACTATCCCTGCCTCCCAACCACCAGCCCCGCCTCCCAACCACCGGCTCTGGCACAGACCATATAAGTCTGCCCAGCACTATCCCCACCTCCCACCACCGGCTCTGGCACAGACCGTATAAGCCTGCCGAGACCTATCCCTGCCTCCCACCACCAGCTCTGGCACAGACCGTATAAGTCTGCTCAGCACTATCCCCGCCTCCCAACCACCAGCCCCGCCTCCCACCACCGGCTCTGGCACAGACTGTATAAGTCTGCCCAGCACTATCCCTGCCTCCCAACCACCAGCCCCGCCTCCCACCACCGGCTCTGGCACAGACCGTATAAGTCTGCCCATATTTCCTCTTATAACTTATCATATGATAGATAAATAAAATTAGGGATGTGCAGACAAAGATATTCTTTAGGTTTTTGAAAAATGTGCCCTTTTACCCTGATTTTCATAGAATCTTTTAACATACACAAATGGAAAGTATGTACATTAATTTGTCGGTTAGTACACATTAAATCAATTTTGTGCACACTGTTTTAAGATGCACTAATGACCCAAATGTATACTAACAAATGCACATCCCCAACTTAAATGCTAATTTTTCATGCTAAGAGTTGCATCTTTATCTACAAAGTATACTGGATGGTAAAATATACAACCCAACTTGAAAAAAATTGATGTAAATAATGTACTTTTCTACAGGCATATCTACACATTTGTTACATTTCTTAACTCTTCAAACATGATGTCACTATGTGTTGTCTGTAAAATTTTCAATTGTGTATGAAGAACATAAAAAATAGCAAGTATTTATAAAGTGTCCAAGATTTGTGCAAATGGCATGAAGCGATGCTATGAGAGGACTTCAAGAGAAGGATAGAACTTCATTGGTAAGGATTTGCTAGGATATTGCTTTTAAACTTGAGGAAAGGTAGATTTAGAGTTAAATATGTAACCTCAGGGATTTTATTTTAAGTTACTCTGCTCACTTAGCAAAGGAGTTTAAAGAATAGCTTTTTTTAGCATATAAAGTCTCTGTTACAGTTCCATAGGGCAAGTATTTAATGGGACAACTTTAAAGTTACCATAGTATCAGTCTAAAGCACAGGTAATAGTCACAGGCAACCTCAGCTTACGTTTACATTTATTTTACATTTACATGGGCACTTATATCCCACAAGATCCCAGCTGGCATATGCGGATCCTGTTTAGTCCTATTCTTCTGTATTGTTATATGTAAAGTATTCTTTCTTTCTTGCCCTTCTCCTCTATTATTTTCATTTGTATCGGAAATCACCCGATCTCTCTCTGGTTTATGTAAGCCACATTGAGCCTGCATGTCTGTGGGGATAATGTGGGGTATAAATACATCAATAAATAAATAAATAAAATAAGAGCTCCCTGCGGTTTACAAAAAGATCAAAAATATAAGGCATTCCTTGCAAACTACCCATTTTGAGAATACAGTTCATTACTTCTTAAACAGTTGAAAAAGATAAGTTTTAAGAGTTTAGACTAATTCCCTCCTGCCCACCCAAGCCTGATTTCTGATTTATAGGCCCTTGAATCCATTAGAAGACTACAAATTTAGGGCTTCTTTTACAAAGCCACACTAATAATAGCGCAGCAAATGCAACGAACCCCATTCAATTCCTATGGGCTTTGTCACATTTGCTGCGCCGGAGTCGCTAGCATGGCTTTGTAAAAGTATCCCTAATTTAGGGCATCTCTATCAGTCAGTAATTAGCTCTTAGAAATATTCTACCATACTTATAGAGGGGACCCTACTATATAACATAAAGTAATAATAATAAAGAAAATATTAGCATAGCCTAACATATAACAAGTAATCTTAGGGGACTTTAGTTTACATATTCCCACTCTATTAACAACTTAAGAAATCACCAATAATAAGAGGCAGGAAGCAGTCCAGCAGCAACAAGGGGGCTATCCAGTCTTTTGCACTGAGTGCCACATGTTTGATTATCTCCTAGTTGGTGAGAAGTCATAGTGTGTACACAGTGCAAAAAGGTCCTAGCACTCAGAGAACAGGTCCGATCTCTGGAGGCTAGAGTAGCAGACTTGGAGGAGTTGAGGCAGACATTGAGGTCTATAGAGGAGGCCTACAGGGACACAGTAGAGACATCCCACCTCCAATCTGGCAACCTCTGTGCTACCATGGGGAAGAAAGGTCTTCTGAAGGGAAAGCATCACTCTGGAGAGGCAGGAAGTGATCTTGTAGCCAGGACATGCCCTCCAGGGGATGCAATGTCCTCTCACACTGAGGATATGCCTCCAGGAGCTTCTGCCCAGGATGGAAGGGTTAGGACAGCCATTGTAGGTGGAGATTCAATCATTAGGCATGTAGATAGCTGAGTGGCTAGTAGACATGAGGATCGCTTGGTCATATGCCTGGTGCAAAAGTGACAGAACTCATGCATCACTTAGATAAAGTTTTAGACAGTACTGGGGAGGAGCCTGCTGACTTTGTACATGTGGGTACCAATGATGTAGGAAAATGTGGGAGGTAGGTTCTGGAAGCCAAATTTAGGCTCTTAGGTAATCAATAGAAATCAAACAAAATAAAACATGGAAAAGAAAATAAGATGATACCTTTTTTATTGGACATAACTTAATACATTTCTTGATTAGCTTTCGAAGGTTGCCCTTCTTCGTCAGATCGGAAATAAGCAAATCAAGAAATGTATTAAGTTATGTCCAATAAAAAAGGTATCATCTTATTTTCTTTTCCATGTTTTATTTTGTTTGATTTCTATTGATAACCTTTAAGAGTGGACTAACATGGCTACCACACGGCTCTTAGGTAGAAAGCTGAAATCCAGAAACTCCAGGGTAGAAGCTTCAGAAGTGTTCCCAGTTTTACGTACAGGGCCCAAGAGACAGGTAAAGCTCTAGAGTCTCAATGCATGGATGAAACGATGGTGCAGGAAGGAGGGTTTTAGATTTGTTAGGAACTGGGCAACATTCAAGGGAAGGGGGAGCCTATTCTGGAAAGATGGGCTCAACCTTAACTAAGGGGAAACCAGGCTGCTGGCTTCAATGTTTAAAAAGGAGATAGAGCAGCTTTTAAACTAGAAACTGGGGGAAGGCCGACAGTTTCTCAAAAGCGCAACATTCAGAACAAGCATTTTTAAAAGGTATCACCAAAAGAGGGAAGATAGGGCATCTCAATAGAGAGGTTGCAATAAAGACCATAATAAAGGGACTCATTTTCAATGCACTTAGACTTACAAAGTTCCATAGGTTCCAGGTGTCTTTAAATAAAGAGCAGACAGATATTCAAGATTGCAAATTATCACTAACAACTGCTGAGCAAGTTATAAATAGAAACAACAAACATTGTTTGAAATGTCTGTATGCAAATGCCAGACGTCTAAGAAATAAGATGGGAGAGTTAGAATATTTTGCACTAAATGAAAATATAGATATAATAGGCATCTTGGAGACCTGGTAGAAGGAAGATAACAAATGAGACACTGTCATACCAGGGTACAAATTATATTGCAGTAATAAGGTAGACTGAATTGGTGGAGGGGTAGCATTATATGTTAAAGAGGGCCTTGAATCAAATAGACTAAAATTTCTACAGGACACAAATCACATCTTGGAATCCCTGTGGATAGAAATTCCACCTGTAAAGGGGGCAATGATAGTGATAGGAGTATACTACCATCCACCTGGCCCGGATGAACACACAGATGCATAAATGTTATCAAAAATTAAGGAGGCTAACAAACTGGGCCTCACAATTATAATGGGTGATTTCCATTACCCCAACATTGACCAGGTAAATGTAACATCAGGGCATGCTATGGAGGTAAAGTTCCTTGATGCATAGGTGGTCAGTGGCCCAACTGTTTGGGGAGGCTAAAGGGGGTGGTGCCAGAGGTGGGGCTTACATCCATAATTATCCAACAACACACACAGAAAAAAAGTAAAATAATCACAAGTAATACCTTTTATTAAATTTAGATATTAGATATGTATCATATGTCAAAGAATAAAGTGGTTGCTCAAACTGTCTGAGGACTTGGTGGCTGATCAGTATAGTTGGAAGGAAAGTACATTTCCACACAATAGGCACCCAGAACTTTTGGATGAACAAAAGCACCAGTGCCAAGGTCCAGTTTCCAGACTGCAGAGATACCAAGGGTGCCCCATCCCAAATGAGAAAAGTACCACCCTAATTTGTGAGATTGAAGGTTAGCAAGTGAAAGTTTTCTTGCAGTGTATTCAGTGTATAAATTTGTCTTGGTGGAGAAGAAGCAGAGTCCCAAGGAAGGGCTGCTCGTTATTAACAAGTAATGCTTCTATGTGAATGTAAAAATGGATTTATATATCATAAATAACACATCATATTTTAAATTCAATTATTTCAAGCACTTACCAACACTAAACCACATACACCTCTATGGAACAATTCAACATCAGATCCTCCAAAATATTCTAAAACCATGTCTAATGTTATGACAAACTAAAATTAAAGTGTTGATATCACCTCAGAAAGGCCAACACACAATCCCTCAACTGCAAAACTATGCACAAGTTTGTGCAAGAACACACTCAGAACCTTACTGTACCATAACAACACTAACTACAAGGACTCAAAGAGCAACAACATTTTGCATAAAAAAGCAGCACTGTAAATATTACACTGGCCAGACCCCAATACACCAATATGGAAAACACAGACCGTCAACAATATGAAACGAGGAATAATAATATCACAATTCCTCATGTACAGCCAAAAAACAACCTTTTAGGGTAGATAGTGCTCACAATGAGCTCATTTTATTAACAACCAGATAGAAATAAGAGTTTTCAGTTTTCGCACAGTATAAGTCATCACAAGAACAAAATATAAGAAAACCAATGGACTGCATTAGGGGCTTATAGCCCATTTAGTTATGTTTAAACAAAAGAGAGCTCTTTCTCTCCCTCCCACCCCTGCATTAAAGGATCTCCTGTCCTTCTCCACCTGCCATGCATCATTCTTCTCTTTTCTTTCTCTCTCTCTCTCTGCCCCAATCCAACATTGTCCCACTGTCTGTCTTGCTCCCCAACATCTAGCATTGTTTTCCTTCCCCCATTCCATCATTACCCTAATCCAACATTGCCCCATATCTCCCCATCTCTCCTCCCTCCATCATCCAGCATCATCCCTCTGTCCTCCCTCACCAGTTACCATCCAACATTGCACGCTCTCTCTCGCTCTTCACCCTTGTCTCTCCCCCATTCCATCATTCTGCTTCTTTCTTTCCTCTGTTCCCCACCTCCAGCATCACCCCATCTCTCTCTTTTTCCTCCCCACTACCTGGACACTCACTGTCTCATGGGCACCTCTGCCTTTGAGCTTCCCCACCCTGCAGCCCACCTGCTCACTCCTTCGCTTACCCGCTTGCTCAATCCACTGCCTCCCTTCCTGGCTCAGTGACTGAAAATAGAGACCTCATGCAAAAGAACTGTGAATGTTGCTATCAGGTCTCCCAGTCCTGCCCCCTACGATCTAACTTCTTGTTTTGAGAGAACTGACAGAGGCAGCTGCAGTGTGCACAGCTCTATAGCCCAGCTGGTGGTTTCTCTTTAAGGTCACTGAGTCAGGGAGATAGTGAGTCAGGCAGGTGGAGTAACAAAGAAGTGAAGAGTGGGCAGCGGGGAGAGGAAGATTACAATTTTTCTTTTCATTTCTTGTTCTTGTTCCTGCCACGAATTTGAAGAAGCAGTGACCTGGCATGGCAAGTGAGCAACTACTGACAGGGAGAAGGCAAGGGAAGGTCACAGTTGGGCTGGGGATGAAATCAAGGAATGCTTTATGGAGTAGCTGGTTCAGGAACCAATAAGAGAGGGAACAATTTTAGATCTAGTCCTTAGTGGAACACATGATCTGGTGCAGGAGATAATGGTGCTGGGGCCCATTGATAATAGTGATTACAACATGATGAGATTTGATATAATCTCTGGAGTAAGTTTACACAGGAAATCCAATATGTTAGCATTTAACTTTCAAAATGGGGACTATGATAAAACTTAGAGGTGCAGCTGCAAAGGTCAAAATTTACATCAGGTGTGGATGCTGTTCAAAAATACCATCCTGGAAGCCCAGACCAGATATAGTCCATGTATTAAAAAAGGGGGAAGGAAGGCCAGCATGGTTAATAAGTGAGGTGAAGGAAGTAATTAGAGCTAAAAGAAAGTCCTTCAGAAAATTGAAGAAGGATATGACTGAAAATAATAGGACCAATCACACTGGCAATTCTCATAAATATTTACTTGTGGAACCACAGTTGTAATCTAATATTCTATACTAGGAAGAATTGAGAACCTAGGATAAAATATTGAAAATAATAGGAAACAGCAGAAGTAATAACAAGTCCAATGCAAGGCGCTAATAAGGAAGGCGATGAGAGACTTTGACAAGAAGATTGGGTTAGAGGCAAAAACACATAGTAAAATATTTTTTAGGTATATTAGAAGCATGAAGCTGGTAAAAGACTCAATTGGACCAATACATGATTGAGGGGTAAAACAGTCACTCAGGGAAGACAAGGCCATAGCAAAGAGATTAAATTAATTCTTTGCTTTGGTCTTCACAGAGGAAGATGTGGAGGAGATACCAGTACACATTAAATGCTGATGAATCAGAGAAACTGAAACAAATCTCTGTAAACTTGAAAGATGTAATGGGGTAATTTAACAAATTGAAGAGTAGCAAATCACCTGAACCAGATGGTATACATCCTAGTGTACTGAGAAATGAACTTTCAGAGCTGTTGTTAGTAACATGTAATTTATCTTTAAAATCAAGCATGGTACCAGAAGATTGGAGGGTGGCCAATTTTTAAAAAAAGTGTTCTAGACATGATCCAGGAAATTATAGACCAGTGAGCCCGAAGTCAGTGCCGGGCAAAATAGTAGAGACTATTAAGGAAATCTTGTCTCACCAATCTATTACCTTTCTTTGAAGGGGTGAAAAAAAACGTGTGAATTAAGGTGAGCTGGTCAATATTGTGTATCTGGATTTTCAAAAGGCATTTGACAAAGTACCTCATGAATGATTCCTCAGGAAATTAGAAAGTCATGGGATATGAGGTAATGTATTATTGTAGATTAAGAACTGGTTAAAAGATAGAATACAAAGAGTAGGGTTAAATGGTCAGTATTCTCAATCGAGAAGGGTAGACAGTGGGGTTCCCCAGGGGTCTGTGCTGGGACCACTGCTTTTTAACATATTTAGAAATGATCTAGAGATGGGAATAACTAGTGAGATCGTTTAAATTTGCTGATGGCACCAAGTTATTCAAAGTTATTAAATCGTAAGAGGATTGTGAAAAATTGCAAGAGGACTTTACAGGACTGAGAGACTGGGTATCCCAATGGCAAATTACGTTTAATGTGAGCAAGTGCAAAGTGATGTATGTGGAAAAGAGGAACCCATATTATAGGTACGTGATGCAAGGTCCCACATTAGGAGTCACAGCTCAGGAAAAGGATCTAGGTGTCATCATTGATGACATGTTGAAACCCTTTACTCAGTGTTCGGCAGTGGCTAAGAAAGCAAATTGAATCCTAGGAATTATTAGGAAAGGAATGGAAAACAAAAATGAGAATGTTATAATGCCTTTGTACCACTCCATGGTGCAACCGCACCTCGAATACTGTGTGCAATTCTGGTCACCACATCTCAAAAAAGATATAGCGGAATTAGAAAAGGTACAGAGAACGGTGACAAAAATAATAAAGGGGATGGAACAACTTCCCTATGAAGAAAGGCTAAAGTGGCTAGGGCTCTTCAGCTTGGAGAAGAGACGGCTGAGGGGAGATATGATAGAAGCCTATAAATTACTGAGTGGAGTAGAATGGGTAGAAGCGAATGGCTTGTTTACTCTTTCCAAAAGTACTAGCACTAGGGGGCATGCAATAAAGCAACTAAGTAGTACATTTAAAGCAGGAGAAAATATTTTTCACTCAGCATGTAATTAAACTCTGGAATTTATTGCAAGAGAATGTGGTAAAAGCAGTTAGAAAGGTTTAAAAAAGGTTTGGATAATTTCCTAAAAGAAAAATTCATAAGCCATCATAAGCTTATCCTAGAAATCCACTGCTTATTTCTAGGATAAGCAGCATAAAATGTGTTTTACTCTTTAGGGATCTTGCCAGGTACTTGTGATCTGGATTGGCCACTGTTGGATACAGGATACTGGGTTTAAAAGACCTTTGGTCTGTCCCAGTATGGCAACACTTATGCTGTTATCTATAAATTCATGGAGTTTAGAATGGTACTGTACATGCGAACAGTGGTGTATCAAGATATTCTTAAATAAATAAATTCCACAGATTTAAAACAGCTTGGCTTTGGCAGGAGTCAGAGGATGTTAGGATGCATAAGGAGAAGCAAAGCAAGAACAAATTGAAAATGAGGAATGGGCAATCTCGGTCCTTGATGGCCACAATCTATTTGGGTTTTCAGGATTTCCCCAATGAATATTCATTAGATCTATGTACATACAATGGAGGCAGTGCATGCAAATAGCTCTCAGGCATATTCACTAGAGAAATCCCAACGTGTTGTGGCCCTGGAAGACTGAGGGCCCCTTTTAATAAACTGCAGTAAAAGGGGCGCTGTGCTAGCAGCAGCGTGAGTTTTTGGGGTGGAAAAAGAAATGGCCATGCGGCAAGTTCGCACTTGCTGTGCGGCCATTTCATGGGGAGTACTTACCATCTCCCATGGATGTGGCAGTAAGGGCTCCCACACTAACCCAGCGGTGACCCCCTACAGTATTAATTTTTTTTTTAATTCTGGCAGTGCTGGAAATGCCACGTCCTGGGAGTGGAACTACCACTGGCAGCCACGGGCCAGTGGTAGTAAAAGGGCCCCTAAGGTTGCCCATACCTGCTCAATACAAATTCTTGGTTTCCCACATATGGAGTATTGTATCTAATTCTGGAGAGCCTACCTTTAAAAAAAAAAACACAATATTGTTAAGATGCCAGCTTCCCAAATTATGTCTACACTATAAGCCCTAGGTGATGAGACTCTAAAAAGCTAAATGCAGGTAACAGTACAAGATGATATTAAAATATGTCAAAGGTGTAAATGCACAAGAGGCAGATATCTTTTTAGTGGAAAGGAAGTTCTAGAACAAAGGCTCGTGGTACGAATTTGAAAAGGAGTATACTCGGCAGTAAGAAAATATTTCTTTACCAAAAAAGCATTAAGTGCATGATGTAGCTTCTCATTGGAAGAGGCAGAAGCAAAAATCAATAGCCTGATTGGAGAAAGTATGAGTTAAAAAGAAAGGACCAATAGTTGCAGGGACATATTTATCTGGAGTTCAGGTAGGATCTGGATATTCTGGGGTATGCTGCCACTAGTCTTGAGACAAAGCCTACTTGTGCCTGCTTCTCTCCTTCTCCCACCTCCACCTAATCCCACCTGCCACCCTTCTCACCCCTTCGTATCCTTGCTCTCCCATCACCCTTCTTAGAAAAAAGGTGGCCTTAAGCCCTTCTTTAAGTGGTAACAAACTGCCAGAGCTTTTATTGTTCTTTTCAACCAAATAGTAAACATTTTGCATAATATGACATAACCACAATAAACATATCATAACTATATGTTGAGTAGCCTCACCAGATTAAAGGGGAGGGGAGCCCTTCATTGCCTATTTCTGTGGGGGGGGGGTGGGGGTGGCTGCTTCTTATGGGGCCTGTAGCCTCCCTCCATCCACTCTGTAGCTAACATACCCCATTTTTTAATGTCTGAATCAACAGTTTACTGTTGAGCCCACATGCCCCAACTTCAGCACTGAACCCGTTTTTTTCTATTTGGGTCCTAAGAAGTATTTCTTCCTTTACTACCAGGGCCCTTCAACCACCTCTATTCACCTCCCCCCACCCCACATCTTGCCAGTAAGGTACACCAGGGCCCTTCAGCCATCTCTATCCCCCCTCTCCCCCCATCTTGCCAGCAAGGTCCCACCACCAGGAGATCTATTCCTTATTCCTGACTATCTCACCCCTCTTGAATACCAAACCAATGGCTTCTGCTATTTACAACAAACTATTTCTGTCTGTAACTTTTTGTGTGTAGCCACCATGCCATACCCTCACAAAATTTCCCACCTCAGAATTGTGTTTCTTCCTGGTTTTCTCTGTGCATTTTAGGTTTCTGGCATCCCTCCAGTCCTTCTCCATGTGGCCTTTATAGCAGGTCACTTTTATTTAAATAATTAGATCAGTACTTTTTGTGTACAAGGTCATTGCCTCCAATGCTGTAGAAGCCAATGCAGAGCTCCTATGACTTCAGGTCAGTATGAGCTGGTCCCAGTATATTCCTCACTTGGCTGACAATTGTATTGCTGCTGTTTTAGGTGAAAATCTTAATTGCTTACCTGCCTATGCTACTGCCCACCTCCTGGCCCAGTAACTGAAAGAGTGACCAATGATCCAGATCACAATCCTGTGTCCCCCTGTAAATAACATAAATGTGTTACCCTGTCATGAATATTCACAAGCTGTGTTCCTTTTTGTAGCCTTTGTACTTGTCTGATTTCCATCTGCCTGTCCCCTTGATGTCCTATCCTAGTTCTGCTGTGTGTGCTAAAGAGACAGCCCCTGTTCTAAATGAATGAGATGATGACCCCCCCCCCCCCCCACACGCTTCCACACCTAACCCTTACAACCACATGAACCTTATTTTTGAATTGAAACCTAGACAGATAACTGCTGACTTGGTGCCTAAACAGTATATTACTTGGTGTATGCTTCCAAAGCCTTTACCGGGCATAAGGTAGCCATTTCCCTCCACCTTAATCTATCCGTATGTCCCTTACCCATGTGATCCGCTTTTCTGTTCCATCACTATTATGTTCACTCCTTCCAAAACCCATATCACGTCATCAGTCATTATTCTGAGACCCCCCCCCCCCTCGCGCTCACATGGACAAGGCTATTATTTCACTAATCCAGAATGCTTTGCAGAACATCACTATGAAGGCTACATTGAATAGCTTGACTTCAAACTCATCCATTAGAGAGGTACTCAGTGCGATCATGTATTACCCAAAGGGACTGGGAGCCTATCATCTGGCCTATCAGATTCCTACCTCCCCCATCATCATCTATATGAGAAATGATCTGGTGGGGGTCGCTAATGCCTGCCATTTTCAAAAAGAATGAAATGTCCCCTAGATGTAACTTAACTTGGGACCTGGATATTCCTTGCACGTTGATCTGGGTGATAAATTCTGCAAGCTGCATGCTGATTCTTGCTCTCAATCCTTCTTTCTTGTGCAAACCACCCCTGCTGTAGAGTCTTTATGTGTTAGCGGCTAGAAATTTCAGTATTATCTCCTAGGCTTCATGAATCCAAGATCCAAGAGCTCTGCCAGCAATCTGGTCACTTTCTCTGGGCCCCTGGTATCACACCCCTGAACTCATGCCAACTGAAATTGTGAAAGAGCATCAACTATTTCATTCATAACTCCTGGTATATTTCCAGCTGTTCTATTTGTGTTTGGGGTTCTGAGTGGTTTCTACCATTTGTGGTAGCAACCAACAAGAGACGTATGCAAATGTATTACAACAAGCTGATTAGTATTAAAATGAGCATTCTGAGCGATTCATAGGAAGAAGCACCTACCTTTAACAAGCAATTTACGGGAAGTCTGAGCAGTTGTAGCATGATGGTGGCTTCTTGGCAGAGCAGTCTGGTGTCATATTTAAATAGTATTTGCACTTATCTGTGTCCCACACATAACAGCACTGTGAAGAAGTTGTCTTGGAACAAAAACGCATGTTGTGGAGGTGTGCCCATGGCACCCATAGTTTTGAAAAAAAGCTACACACAGTTTTCAAACACACACGTATAAACAATGAACCCCCCCAGGGCATGAAGTTTGACATGGGACCCCACAAAAAGAAACATTCACACCCCAGGTGGTTTATTGCTTATATGTGCATGTATGAAACCCATAAGTACATAAGTACATAAGTAGTGCCATACTGGGAAAGACCAAAGGTCCATCTAGCCCAGCATCCTGTCACCGACAGTGGCCAATCCAGGTCAAGGGCACCTGGCACGCTCCCCAAACGTAAAAACATTCCAGACAAGTTATACCTAAAAATGCGGAATTTTTCCAAGTCCATTTAATAGCGGTCTATGGACTTGTCCTTTAGGAATCTATCTAACCCCTTTTTAAACTCCGTCAAGCTAACCGCCCGTACCACGTTCTCCGGCAACGAATTCCAGAGTCTAATTACACGTTGGGTGAAGAAAAATTTTCTCCGATTCATTTTAAATTTACCACACTGTAGCTTCAACTCATGCCCTCTAGTCCTAGTATTTTTGGACAGCGTGAACAGTCGCTTCACATCCACCCGATCCATTCCACTCATTATTTTATACACTTCTATCATATCTCCCCTTAGCCGTCTCTTCTCCAAGCTGAAAAGCCCTAGCCTTCTCAGCCTCTCTTCATAGGAAAGTCGTCCCATCCCCACTATCATTTTCGTCGCCCTTCGCTGTACCTTTTCCAATTCTACTATATCTTTTTTGAGATACGGAGACCAGTACTGAACACAATACTCCAGGTGCGGTCGCACCATGGAGCGATACAACGGCATTATAACATCCGCACACCTGGACTCCATACCCTTCCTAATAACACCCAACATTCTATTCGCTTTCCTAGCCGAGCAGCACACTGAGCAGAAGGTTTCAGCGTATCATCGACGACGACACCCAGATCCCTTTCTTGATCCGTAACTCCTAACGCGGAACCTTGCAAGACGTAGCTATAATTCGGGTTCCTCTTACCCACATGCATCACTTTGCACTTGTCAACATTGAACTTCATCTGCCACTTGCACGCCCATTCTCCCAGTCTCGCAAGGTCCTCCTGTAATCGTTCACATTCCTCCTGCGACTTGACGACCCTGAATAATTTTGTGTCATCGGCGAATTTAATTACCTCACTAGTTATTCCCATCTCTAGGTCATTTATAAATACATTAAAAAGCAACGGACCCAGCACAGACCCCTGCGGGACCCCACTAACTACCCTCCTCCACTGAGAATACTGGCCACGCAATCCTACTCTCTGCTTCCTATCTTTCAACCAGTTCTTAATCCATAATAATACCCTACCTCCGATTCCATGACTCTGTAGAATGCTGTGGAGGCGCATCCATAGCACACACTGTTCTGGGCATGCACATAGCATCGATGCTTAGCAAGTGAGTATTCTGTGCATGCGCTGGTGCTTTCCCTACTGAGCTGCTTGCTGTAATTATGAGCAGCTCATTTGCATGAGATTTCCTTTGAACATCACTCGCTATTTCAAGCTCTGTAACTTTTACCAGGGATCTAAATGCAAAAGGGTTTTTTTTACAGGGACTTTTGTGCATTGGCCCCCTAGTCTCCCATTCCATAAAGTCAATGCCACAGAAGTGTAGTCAGGTTGTGATGCCAAGGGGAGCAAAGAGACACACACGCACACTGCGTAGGTGCAATGGACTGACTGAAAAATAGGTCCCGGCACTATCCAAAGTCCGTTTGGGGGAGCAGTCGTTCCCCTGGTGCCCCACCTAGCTACACCTCCAGCTCACTATAATGGGGAACAGATTCCAGAAAGCTACATCCCTAGTAATGCCTTTTCAAGCCACTTCTGAGGCCACTCTGCACACCATCTTACAAAGGGAATACACACGTATGGCAAATATTTTCCACAGGTGGTTTTACACCAGTTCAAAGGCACACATAGATTTTTAAAAGTGCTTGTTTTGGCCAGGCCTTTACACAAGGGATTAAGGGGGTCATTCTCCCTATTTCCATGTAGTTTAATTCCACCTCTAAAATGAAACCAAGTTAAAATTGCAGCTTCACTAATTAATTGGTGGCAGTTACATGTGTAGGCTTGTAAAATGACGCAGCTACATATGGAAATTGCACCACTTACACGTGGACATTGTGAAATCACCACTTCCATGTGTAAATCCTGAAACCGCCACGTGGAAGCTGCTGAATATAAACTGTTCAATATTTCCTCTTGCTGCACAGGCCAGAAAATTCTTGTGCTCTCCTGCCCTGGCAGAGCCTTTTCTAAAATACCACTGGAATTAAGCATGTCCCAACCTGGATAATTCAATTGCAATCTCTGTGTTCTGTGTAAAATGAGCAGATGATGAATAGAATTCCCCCAGCAACTCTGTGGGTACTAGTCCTAAGGGGAAAATCTTCAGGTTGCTGAATGGTTTCTCAGAAAACAAACCCACCTCCAATGTTACCTCTAAGCGGACATTTTAGGAGCATCACTCACAGATTTTACATGGTCGCTCTCAAAAATACTGACTCGAATGTCAAAGAAAATTAAACTATAAATATTAAATAAAAATTAATTAAACTAAATCAATTACCGAACCAATTTAAATTACTTTCAAATAAAATTGTGCTATATGAAACAGTCTATGCTGTTGTTTCTTTGTCACTTCCAGTCTCATGAAATGCATTGCTAATACTGGCGCTCAAAAATTGTTGTTTTTTTAAGATTTGTTGCTCACATGAAAAAAAAATTTGCACCCACCAGGCCACATCTTAGAGGGAACATTACCCACCACCCTCCCTAGGACCCATGCCTTCTCTATTTTCTGCCTGACTACTCCCAGATCATCCTGTGCTGTCATTTCACTTTGTGGGCCCAGGTAAGGGATGATAAAACCATTCCTGAACTTATCTGATGATCAGTGTGCTTCCTTAGGCCCAAAACTAATAAATTTTCTGCTAATGTCTTAATAGGCGATTACGCTACTGAATCATATTGCCCTCCCACTGCTTTACAGCTTTTTTATTTGTTACATTTGTATCCCACATTTTCCTACCTATATGTTGTGTTCACGCCCTCTTTTTGAACACCTAAACTGTGGGTGATTCTCAACATACGTGACATGTGCATGTGGAACTTACAGTGGTTCTGGAACATACAGGAGCCCTTTCTGAATAATCTTCAGACTCCTGTCTTCATGACCGTGTAAGATCTGGGCCTGCCCTGTGTGTCTCTGTAGTGCTGCTTGTATTCCTTCCTAAATCCCTCTTTTCCTCAAACCTGCCTGCTTGCCTTCCAGAGTGCTGTTCTACCCTGTTTCCTTTCTGCCCTCTATGATTTCAGTTGCCTTGCATCTTCTTAACTATTCATAAATCTGTCTTTTTATCCCAACTTAAATTATTAGCTGCCATGTTCCTTCAAAACTTCTGATCAGTCAAGCCATGCATTGCTCCCATATGTTTTATAAGCTTCACAAATCACGTCTTGGTATTTACATAACTTCCTGCATTTTCCTGGTGATTTGTCTTCAATGGTGCTTGCCATAATCCTGAATGCCACAGACCAGCTGGCAATATTCTTATTAGCTTGCTCAGGTTTCTTTTCGTTCAGTTTGCATTTACCATTACAACCCCTCACATGGCTTCAATTTTTTTTTCTTTTTGCAGCAATGTAAAAATGTCAACATACTTTTTCCTCCAGTTCTTTTCTTTCGCTCCCATAGGAATGTAGCTATCTATTGTTCAAATGGTGTGGTTGTGTTTTGATTAATATCTTATAAATGTCTATATTTCATGACTCCTTATGCCCTTCTGTGGTCTTCCTTTGTTCCTGCTGCATATGTATGCCCTCTTTCATAATGTCATTCTTTCAAAAGCACCATTGTTGATATATCTTCTTTCCCGTTCCATGGGAAACAAGCTGGTAAACCCTTCTTCACATATCTCTTCTTGGAGGCTTTCTTTCTTTAAGCCCCCTGCCTCTTTTCTTGCTCCATGTGACTCATGGGCATAGTTTGGCTGTTTTCATTTGTGGGGGGGGGGGGGGGAAGGATGGGGTGGGGCATATTAGCATATTCATTTGCATAGATATATATACACAAATGAATATGCTAATATGGAGGAAGGAAGGAAGGGAGAAAGAGCTGGCGTTATTGGGAATAATCATAATGAATATGTATGAGATATCTCATACATATACATTATGGTTATTCCCAAAAAAGCCAACTCTTTCTCCCTCCCTCCCTTCCTTCCTTCCTTCTTTCCTCCTTACCCAGCACTCCCTCTTCCTCTCCAGTAGTATTTCCCTACCCCCTTTCCCATACCATGCCAGTGTAGACCTTGGAAATGCATAAGCTCTATACATAAAGCCTTCAAGAGGTAGTGTGTCATGATTTAGGCTCTAAAACCCTTTCTGATGTTTTGGAGCCACCTCAGTAAGGCCAACACACAATCTCTCCACTGCAAAACACTATACACAAACTTGTGCAAAAATACACTCATAACCTTACCAAACCATAACAGCAATAATTCTAAGGCAGCACTGTAATTACACTGGGCTCTAAAACACCAGTACACTACCTAATGAAAAAAAAGGGCTGCAAATACTACACACTAGCAGAATACTGCACCTTGATCACACATGAAAAACACATGACAACAGATGTGACACAAGGAACTAGAAATAAAAAAAATATGAAGGCAAAATACTGAACTGGTAAGTTACCTCAAGAAGTTAGACTCGGCATGCAGAAATACTAGAAAAATTGAAACTTACATGCAAAATATCACAGATGCATATTTCCAAAAGCAGACATATTCCAATTAATAAATTCTGAATAAAATACTATTTTCTACCTTTGTTGTCTGATTATTTAGTTTTTCTATTCACTTTGGTCCCAGTGTCTTCTGTTTTATGCAGTGTCTTCTTTCCATTTGATATTTTTTTCACTCACCATGTCCACCATCCTCCTGTGTCCTTATGGGTCCTGTCTACCATCTGTAGCCCTGTCCCTATCCTCCCTCAAGTTTCAGTATCTGCCCTCAAAGTGTTCCGATCCAGCCCTTAAATTCAGCAGTTTACCCTCCATCCATATCCAGCATTTCTCCTCACTCCCCTCCATCCATGTCCAGCATTTCTCCTTTCTCCCTTCCCCTCCATCCGTGTGCATCTCCTTCCTTTGTCTTTCCTTCCCTCCTTCTCCAACATTTCTCCTCTCTTCCCTGCCCTCCACTTGATCCATGTCCAGCATTTCTCCTCTCTTCTCTCTCCTCCATCCATGTGCATCTCCTTCCTGACTTCCCTCCACTCCATCCATCCATATCCAGCAACTCTCCATTCTCCCCTGCCATCTCCTCCCTCCATCCATATCCAGCAAACTTCCTCTCTCCCATGCCCCCTCCATCCATCCATTCCCAGCAATTCTCCTCTCTACTACTACTACTACTATTTAGCATTTCTATAGCGCTACAAGGCATACGCAGCGCTGCACAAACATAGAAGAAAGACAGTCCCTGCTCAAAGAGCTTACAATCTAATAGACAAAAAATAAATAAAGTAAGCAAATCAAATCAATTAATGTGAATGGGAAGGAAGAGAGGAGAGTAGGTGGAGGCGAGTGGTTACAAGTGGTTACGAGTCAAAAGCAATGTTAAAGAGGTGGGTTTTCAGTCCAGATTTAAAGGTGGCCAAGGATGGGGCAAGACATAGGGGCTCAGGAAGTTTATTCCAGGCGTAGGGTGCAGCGAGACAGAAGGCGCGAAGTCTGGAGTTGGCAGTAGTGGAGAAGGGAACAGATAAGAAGGATTTATCCATGGAGCGGAGTGCACGGGAAGGGGTGTAGGGACGGACGAGTGTGGAGAGATACTGGGGAGCAGCAGAGTGAGTACATTTATAGGTTAGTAGAAGAAGTTTGAACAGGATGCGAAAACGGATAGGGAGCCAGTGAAGGGTCTTGAGGAGAGGGGTAGTATGAGTAAAGCGACCCTGGCGGAAGATGAGATAGGCAGCAGAGTTTTGAACCGACTGGAGAGGGGAGAGGTGACTAAGTGGGAGGCCAGCAAAAAGCAGATTGCAGTAGTCTAAACGAGAGGTGACAAGGGTGTGGATGAGGGTTTTGGTAGAGTGCTCGGAAAGAAAGAGGCGGATTTTACGGATGTTGTAAAGAAAGAAACGACAGGTCTTGGCAATCTGCTGCCCTCCCCTCCTTGTACAGCGATTTCTCTTCTCTCCCCCTGCCCTCCCCTCCATCCATGTGCATCTCCTTCCTGTCTTCCCTCTCCTCCATCCATGTCCAGCAACTCTCCTCTCTCCCCTCCCCTCCATCCATTCATGTCCAGCAACTCTCCATTCTCCCCTGCCCTCTCCTCCATCCATATCCAGCAAATGTCCTCTCCCCTGCCCCCTCCATCCATCTGTCCAGCAATTCTCTGCCCTCCCCTCCATGTCCAGTGATTTCTTTTCTCTCCCCTGCCCTCTCCTCCCCTCCATGTCCAGCGATTCTCCTCTGACCCTTCCCTCCATGTTCAGTGATTTCACCTCTCTCCCCAACAGCCCTCCTCTCTGTTCCTTCCTGCCTCCCCCCCCCCCCCCCCCCCCCCGCTGTGCATTAAACCTTTTATTTTCAGCAGCAACAACAGTGAAGAAAACAGAAAAGCAAGCGGGCTCACCTCCAGCCTTTCCCTTCCCTCACAGATAGTGTCCCGCCCTCGCGGAAACAGGAAATACATCATAGAAAGGCGGGACACTGTATGTGAGGGAAGGGAAAGGCTGGAGGTGAGCCTCCTTGCTATTCTGTTTTCTTCACTGTCATCGTTGCTGAAAATAAAAAGTTTAAACGCGCGGGGGGGAGGCAGGAAGGAACAGAGAGAAAGGCTGTTGGGGAGCTGAGGGCAGGAAGGAGGGACCGAGAGCGCGTTGTGCTGGTCCTGCATTTGGGGGGGCAACGCCCCCCTCGCCCCCTCCAAACTACGCCCATGATGTGACTGCTAACCCTCTGTATAGTGCTTCAATTAGCTGCCCAGTGAATGGCTCACTGACTACCTTATTCTGTCAACTGTTTCTGCATCTGACTCCTAAATATGATATGTGCACTGAATAATGTCACTTCCACAGGAAGGAGAGACAGAATGTGACCCAAGCCTGGGCTAGCTGAGCAAACCTGCTGTGAGGTCAAGGGCAGCATTGTAATATGGGTGGTGATAACTCCCATGACTGACTGCAGCTCTCCAATACCCACTGGATTATGCTAAAGTGTGAGCCCAACACCCTTGCTGCCCATGCACCTACTGGTTGCTATTCAGCCCATAGTGGTCAGCATTCTTTTTTAAACACTGACCACCACCAACAGAATTAACCTCGGATACTCAATGCCAGGTCATAGCCGGGTACTGGCAGTAAATATCTGGTACTAATTCCTAGTGAACTGGCCACCGAAGCATATGCAAGACCCAACCAAAACTCAGCCAGGACCCACATAAGACACACATGTGGGCCCTAGCTGAATGTCTGGCGAGACCCACATAAGGGATGCAGGTATCTCTGCTCCTCCAATGCCCCCCCCCCCCAACACACACACACTATGGCATCCCCTCCCTCCCTCCCACCTCCTGCCCAATTAAATCACTTTGAATATCAGGAGAAGGGTGTCCAACTGTAGTCTGATTGCCAAGATAATCCCAAATAATATGCATAGGATACATTTGCATGCATTGTCACCATTGTTTAATATATTGTATTGGCATATACTCACATTTCATTAAAATTATGCCAGAGAGCTAAGCACAAATGCCCTCAATTACATTCCAAAGCCTAAAGTACAACTGACTAGTTAGATGACATTCAGAGCAGAAGTAAATGGGAACAGGTGGAATATGAAATATGCATGTATTATCAACACACATACTTTTCAGGGCACCCGAATCATGCCCAGAATATGTTCTATTCCAAGCTGTGGATTCTGTGGGTATACATGTATAGGTAACAGCTTTTCATAAAAGTTCAGGGGAGTTTAATGTTTGCATAATTTACCAGCAAAAAATAGATGTGGGGTGAAACTAAAGGAAACATGGATCCTTTGAGCTTCTTATGCCCATTATCCTTTGCTTCCTTTTTGACTTTTTAAATGAGGACCAATGGATATGTGCCTTAATAGCGTGCCTCTACTGATCAGGGCCAGATTAATAGATTAATACTATATTAAGCCCAAGGAAAACATGCATTTATAGGTCCCCCTGCCTTGGACACCCATTTACTTATTTCCTCCCCCCCCCCCCCCCCCCCCCCCCCGAGTCATTCACTTTCTCTGCTCCTAGCTAGTCAATCATGGTCTTCCTTCCTTCTCTGTGTAGAGTGCCATTTACAGAATACTAGCTTTGTGCAGATCATCCTGGCACCTACCTTTGGGTGTCCAAGGAGTAGGGTAGATAGGCTCTTCCAAAAACCTAGAGAGATGTCAGTTCAACAAGGTGATCTTTATTCGAACAATATTAAAAGACTCGACACAGCTGCTGTGTTTCAGCATCAAAACGCCTGCATCAGGAGTCTCGTATTGTCCTTTGTGCAAAGGTAAGCAACGTTTCCAAAACAACAGGCAGCTTTAAATCAACAAAGTAGATCCTGGAGGCCTTGGTAATCAAACTCGCTGCTACATTCTGTATCATCTGTAAAGCTTTACAGTGGGAAACATCCAAGTAGGCTCTGATGAGTTGCCTCGGCTGCCAACGGGGTCTTTGTACTTTGTGAAAGAGTGAAAAATCAATTCACTTCTACCCATTCTACACTACTCAGGCAATGTTGGTCTGTAAGAATTATGACATGGTACTGACTGTGGAATATGTATTTGTTCCCCGTTTTTTTTAAGAGGCCGACAAGAAGCACTATACAGCATTCTAGGTTCTCTCTTTCAAAATGAGGATTCATTACTCTAATGTATTAAATATTTTCTAAAAATGTACAGATTAGTGTTCAAATTTTTATTCCAATATAGTCAAAATATATTTTGATGGTTTCAGTTCTTATGAATGGTAAAATCAAAGACCTTTTATCTTTCTTAGCTGTTCTAAAGATTTGTAATTATATACTTGAAACTAACCAGTCCAGTGATTGCTTGGCAACGAACCCCAGATTGCTTTTACAACCACTCTCTCCTTAAATGCTGATCATTTCTTAAACTGGGGCAACAAAGATGCAGACAAAATATTAGGTAATATACAATAAAGCAAGCTTGAATACAATTTTTTTAAAACATATATAAAATTAAAAAATAAAGAGTCACAATAGCTTGAAAATTAACCACTTTTTATTACATAAACCAGTTAATAAAATCATTGCCCTCTTTACCAAACGTTTGTAAAAAGCCAGGGTTCTTTGGCAGATACTCCATTAAAAAGTGGCTTTACAAGGCTCTGTTTTGCAACCTCAGCCACTTCATCCCAGGCATTGCTGCTCTCACACACATTAAAAGTAGGATTTGCTGGATCTAATACAAAAGGCCTGAAACAGAAAAATAAAGATGAGCAAAGTCATCTAAATGTCACAGAACTACAAAGTATAACACTGTATTACCAACTAAGGGGCCCGTTTACAAAGGCGTGCAGAAAAAATGGCCTGCGGTAGTGTAGATGCGTGTTTTCGGTGCACGCAGAATCATTTTTCAGCACACCTGTAAAAAAAGATCTCTTTTAAATTTTTACCGTTATCAATAGAAATAAAACAAAATAAAACATGGAAAAGAAAATAAGATGATACCTTTTTTATTGGACATAACTTAATACATTTCTTGATTAGCTTTCGAAGGTTGCCCTTCTTCGTCAGATCGGAAATAAGCAAATGTGCTAGCTGACAGTGTATATAAGTGATAACATTCAAGCATTACTATGACAGTCTGACAGGGTGGGAGGATGGGGGTGGGTAGGAAGAATGCATGGGGACATCAAAGCATATCATTGATATTCTAACAGGGTGGGTGAGGGGATAGGTGAGGGGAGGGTGATCAACAGAGACATACAGCTTTATGGTTTATAATGGGCTAGGAACCCCAGATCCTTGTTAAGTCCTTTCTGTTGGGTGTTAAAATATTCAATCATTCTGACTTCAAAGGTCTTACATTCTTGTATGGTTTTAAAGTTACCTTTGAGGATTCTCACTGTGAAGTCACTGGTGCAGTGTCCTGGTCCTGTAAAATGTTGCCCAACAGGCGTGGGAACCCTGCTGGCACCAGTATTGTTTATATGATGTCTATGTAAATTGAATCTTGTCTTAAGCATCTGGCCTGTTTCTCCAATATAGCATCCTTCATTACATTTTTTACACTGAATGATATATACCACATTGGAAGATGAGCAAGTGAAAGATCCCTTTATGTTGAATATCTTTCCTTTGTGGATGACTTTGGGGTCCTGTGAAATATTTTGGCATAGTTTGCAACTGGATAAATTACAGGGAAGTGTGCCCTTCTGTTCCTTTTCAGTCTGTGAAGGAAGTTTACTTCTGATTAGCTTGTGTTTTAAATTGGGTGGCTGTTGGAAGGCCAGTACTGGTGGGGATGGGAATATCTCTTTCAGTAATTCATCCTCCTGGAGTATAGGTTGTAGATCTCTTATGATTTTCCTCAGTTTTTCCAGCTCTGGATTTTATGTCACTACAAGCGGGATTCTGTCTGTGGATTTTTTCTTTTTGTACTGTAGCAGATTCTCCCTGGGTGTTTTGAGGGAGGAGGCAATATTCTTGGAGATTATTTTGGGGTTGTAGCCCTTCTGTTTGAAGGATTCAGTCAGGGTTTTAAGGTGTCTGTCTCTGTCCCCTGGGTCAGAGCAGATACGGTGGTATCTTGTGGCTTGGCTGTAAATGATGGATCTTTTTGTATGTGAAGGATGGAAGCTGGAGTTGTAGAGATAGCTACATCTGTCTGTGGGTTTCTTGTATACAGATGTTTGTATACAGCCATCACTGATTGAGACCGTGGTGTCCAAAAAATTGACTTTTTCTGGGGAGTAGTCAATTTTGAATCTGATTGTAGGATGGTATGTATTGAATGCAGTATAAAATTGTTTCAGAGTTTCTTCACCCTCCGTCCAAATCATAAAAATGTCATCGATGTACCGGTAGTATTTTAGAGGTTTGGTCTGGTGTGTATTCAGAAATGTCTCTTCCAGCTCAGCCATAAAAAGGTTGGCATATTGGGGTGCTGTCCTGGTGCCCATCGCAGTGCCTGTTATTTGCAGATAGATATCATTGTTAAAGTGGAAGTAGTTGTGAGTTAAAATGAATTTGATTAATTTTGTAATAGTTTCTGGTGAGTATTGATGGTCCAGTGTGGATTTTTTTAGGAGTCTTCCACATGCAGTTTTCCACATCCATCAATACTCACCAGAAACTATTACAAAATTAATCAAATTCATCTTAACTCACAACTACTTCCACTTTAACAATGATATCTATCTGCAAATAATGGGCACTGCGATGGGCACCAGGACAGCACCCCAATATGCCAACCTTTTTATGGCTGAGCTGGAAGAGACATTTCTGAATACACACCAGACCAAACCTCTAAAATACTACCGGTACATCGATGACATTTTTATGATTTGGACGGAGGGTGAAGAAACTCTGAAACAATTTTATACTGCATTCAATACATACCATCCTACAATCAGATTCAAAATTGACTACTCCCCAGAAAAAGTCAATTTTTTGGACACCACGGTCTCAATCAGTGATGGCTGTATACAAACATCTGTATACAAGAAACCCACAGACAGATGTAGCTATCTCCACAACTCCAGCTTCCATCCTTCACATACAAAAAGATCCATCATTTACAGCCAAGCCACAAGATACCACCGTATCTGCTCTGACCCAGGGGACAGAGACAGACACCTTAAAACCCTGACTGAATCCTTCAAACAGAAGGGCTACAACCCCAAAATAATCTCCAAGAATATTGCCTCCTCCCTCAAAACACCCAGGGAGAATCTGCTACAGTACAAAAAGAAAAAATCCACAGACAGAATCCCGCTTGTAGTGACATACAATCCAGAGCTGGAAAAACTGAGGAAAATCATAAGAGATCTACAACCTATACTCCAGGAGGATGAATTACTGAAAGAGATATTCCCATCCCCACCAGTACTGGCCTTCCGACAGCCACCCAATTTAAAACACAAGCTAATCAGAAGTAAACTTCCTTCACAGACTGAAAAGGAACAGAAGGGCACACTTCCCTGTAATTTATCCAGTTGCAAACTATGCCAAAATATTTCACAGGACCCCAAAGTCATCCACAAAGGAAAGATATTCAAATAAAGGGATCTTTCACTTGCTCATCTTCCAATGTGGTATATATCATTCAATGTAAAAAATGTAATGAAGGATGCTATATTGGAGAAACAGGCCAGATGCTTAAGACAAGATTCAATTTACATAGACATCATATAAACAATACTGGTGCCAGCAGGGTTCCCACGCCTGTTGGGCAACATTTTACAGGACCAGGACACTGCACCAGTGACTTCACAGTGAGAATCCTCAAAGGTAACTTTAAAACCATACAAGAACGTAAGACCTTTGAAGTCAGAATGATTGAATATTTTAACACCCAACAGAAAGGACTTAACAAGGATATGGGGTTCCTAGCCCATTATAAACCATAAAGCTGTATGTCTCTGTTGATCACCCTCCCCTCACCTATCCACACCCACCCTGTTAGAATATCAATGATATGCTTTGATGTCCCCATGCATACTTCCTACCCACCCTCATCCTCCCACCCTGTCAGACTGTCATAGTAATGCTTGAATGTTATCACTTATATACACTGTCAGCTAGCACATTTGCTTATTTCCGATCTGACGAAGAAGGGCAACCTTCGAAAGCTAATCAAGAAATGTATTAAGTTATGTCCAATAAAAAAGGTATCATCTTATCTTCTTTTCCATGTTTTATTTTGTTTGATTTCTATTGATAACCTTAAGAGTGGACTAACACGGCTACCACACTCCTAAATTTTTACCGAAAATGGACATGCAGTAAAATGAAAATTTCCGCGCGTCCATTTTGGGTCCGAGACCTTACCGCCAGCCATTGACCTAGCGGTAATGTCTCATGCGATAACTGAAACAAAAAAAGCAACACTAGGCCTTCAGGAAAGAGAGAATAGCCGTCCTTTATTGTGAAGAGACCCAACACGGGCCGTGTTTCAGCACGCAACCACCTGCCTCAGGGGTCAAAGTATATCTTCTCAGTACATAAACAGAAGTGATCTAACGGTCTCAATAAAATGCCAGCAACGGCTAGAAGTACACTCAATCCAATCAGACACTGTCTGTTGAAAAACCGCCAAAAAAGGTGTATCAAGAGGACCATTTACAAGGAGTCATGCGATAACTTGGCAGTAATGGTCTGTGTGTGTAAAATGCTGATTACCACTCGTGCACCAGAAAAAAAACCTTTTCCGGCGCTTAGCGGATGTGCATCAAAAATGAAATTACCACAAGGGCCACGCGGTAGCTGGGCGGTAACTCAAAAGTGACGCTCGTTGGGTGCGCATAGGCGCCTATGCGGCTTAGCGAAAGGGCCCTTAAAATGGGTACATTTGAGCTTGCATACTAATTTTATTTGGGTTCAAGGCAATCCAAGAGGTTGAGACTATCCGTTTGTCCAAATTCTAATGAGTTTCCAATGTCTTCAGGAGATGAAAGGTCAAATTTTGGCTCTCCAGTTCATAAAATAGAAAAAAAATGTTTTACATCATTTGACTGTATTGCAAGAGGGATCAGATTATGTTATGAAATGTACCAATTAGATCTAATCAAGAGAGGGAATCAAAGGGAATCCCAATACCACTCAACATACAAATTTGGAGTGGATGTTTATATTTCTTACAGTACTTTCTCTACTGCCTAACAGGTAAACGCACAAGTCAGTTTACAATCAAACTTCAGAGAGAAAGTAATGTCAATGCCAATTAGTGTATCTACAAAAGCTACAGGTTTTTGTGAGACTAGGTTGATGGATGTTTTCTTCTGCAGTCCACAAAACCTGCTACATTTTAGTGTCTGCACTATATAGAACATAATTAGGGCTTCTATTCATAGGCTTTTCTAAATTATATATTTGGGTGCTTATTTTCCAGCTAATGAGCAGTTCTTTGGGGGGTATTTAAAAAATCAGTCTGTCTGTGTTTTTGTGCCACAGGTGCTATTGCTGAGTACTTTTCCAGTGGAATCAGATATGCACGATAATGTTACTTAGGAGTCGTCAGCAAAGAAAAGACCCAAAAACTGAGTGGAGGATACAAAGGAAGCCAGTGGAGGAGTGAGGGAGTACTAGAAGAACTGGAGTTTTTCCAGTATGAATCTAAGAAACACTTCTTTTTTTTTCATTAGAGGTGTTATATCTGTGTTTATGAGTTAAAATTAGAAACCCTAGTGCACAACTCAACAACTCAGTGTGCAAACCAAAATAGTAAAAACTGTACAACAGGCATGGACGCTGTTCAAAAATACCATCTTGGAGGCCCAGGCCAAACATATTCCACTAATTAGAAAAGAAATACGGAACTCCAAAGACAGCCGGCCTGGTTGAAAAGTGAGGTGAAGGAAGCTATTAGGGCTAAAAGAAATGCCTTCAGAAAATGGAAGAAGGAATTGTCTGAAAAAACAAGAAGCAGCATAAGGAGTATCAAAGCAAATGCAAGGCGCAGATAAAGAAGGCCAAGAGGGATTACGAAAAAAAGATAGCATTAGAGGCAAAAAAACATAGTAAAAACCTTTTTCAGTATATTAAAAACAGGAAGCCGGCAAAAGAATCGGTTGGGCCGCTGGATGACCGAGGGGTAAAAGGGGTGATCAAGGAAGACAAAGACGTAGCGGAGAGATTGAATTAATTCTTTGCTTCGGTCTTCACCGAGGAGGATTTGGGTGGGATACCAGTGTCGGAAATGATATTTCAAGCGGACGAGTCGGAGAAACTTACTGACTTCACGGTAAACCTGGAGGACATAATGGGGCAGTTCAGCAAACTGAAGAGTAGCAAATCTCCTGGACCGGATGGTATTCATCCTAGAGTACTGATAGAACTGAAAAATGAGCTTGCGGAGCTACTGCTAGTGATATGCAATTTATCCTTAAAATCGAGCATGGTACCGAAAGATTGGAGGGTGGCCATTGTAATGGCCATTTTTTAAAGAGGTTCCAGGGGAGATCCGGGAAATTATAGACCGGTGAGTCTGACGTCAGTGCCGGGGAAAATGGTAGAGGCTATTATTAAAAACAAAATTACAGAGCACATCCAAGGACATGGATTACCGAAACCGAGTCAGCATGGATTTTGTGTGGGGAAATCTTGCCTGACCAATTTACTTCAATTCTTTGAAGGAGTAAACAAACATGTGGACAAAGGGGAGCCGGTTGATATTGTGTATCTAGATTTTCAAAAGGCGTTTGACAAGGTACCTCATGAAAGGCTATAGAGGAAATTGGAGGGTCATGGGATAGGAGGAAAAGTCCTATTGTGGATTAAAAACTGGTTGAAGGATAGGAAACAGAGAGTGGGGTTAAATGGTCAGTATTCACAATAGAGAAGGGTAGTTAGTGGGGTTCCTCAGGGGTCTGTGCTAGGACCACTGCTTTTTAATATATTTATAAATGATTTAGAGATGGGAGTAACTAGCGAGGTAATTAAATTTGCTGATGACACAAAGTTATTCAAAGTCGTTAACTCGCGACAGGATTGTGAAAAATTACGAGACTAGGAGACTGGGCGGCTAGATGGCAGATGACGTTTAATGTGAGCAAGTGCAAGGTGATGCATGTGGGAAAAAAGAACCCGAATTATAGCTACATCATGCAAGGTTCCACGTTAGGAGTTATGGACCAAGAAAGGGATCTGGGTGTCATCGTTGATAATACACTGAAACCTTCTGCTCGGTGTGCTGCTGCGGCTCAGAAAGCGACTAGAATGTTGGGTATTATTAGGAAAGATATGGAAAACAGGTGTGAGGATGTTATAATGCCGTTGTATCGCTCCATGGTGGTCGCCGCATCTCAAGAAAGATATAGTGGAACTGGAAAAGGTGCAGCGAAGGGCAACTAAAATGATAGCGGGGATGAGACAACTTCCCTATGGAGAAAGACTAAGGAGGCTAGGGCTTTTTAGCTTGGAGAAGAGACGGCTGAGGGGAGACATGATAGAGGTATATAACATAATGAGTGGAGTGGAACAGGTGGATATGAAGCGTCTGTTCACTCTTTCCAAAAATACTAGGACTAGGGGGCATGCGATGAAACTACAGTGTAGTAAATTTAAAATAAATCAGAGAAAAGTTTTCTTCAAACAACGCATATTAAACTCTGGAATTTGTTGCCGGCGAACGTGGTGAAGGCGGTTAGCTTGGCAGAGTTTAAAAAGGGGTTAGACGGTTTCCTAAAGGACAAGTACATAAAACGCTACTAAATGGACTTGGGAAAAATCCACAATTCCAGGAATAACATGTATAGAATGTTTGTACGTTTGGGAAGCTTGCCAAGTGCCCTTGGCCTGGATTGGCCGCTGTCATGGATAGGATGCTGGGCTCGATGGACCCTTGGTCTTTTCCCAGTGTGGCATTACTTATGTACAATTACATCACAATCAGAAATAGTACAATAACATCAACGAATAGTTAAGCTCTGGAACTCATAGCCAGAGGATGTGTTAACAGCGGTTAGCATATCTGGGTTTAAAAAAAGGTTTGGACAAGTTCCTGGAGGAAAGGTCCATAGTCTGCTATTGAGATAGACATGGGGAAGCCACTGCTTGCACTGGGATTGGTAGTATGGAATGTTGCTACTATTTGGGATTCTGTCAGGCACTTTGGACCTGAATTGGCCACTGTTGTAAGCAGGATACTGGGCTATATGGACCATCATTCTGACCCAGTATGGCTATTCTAATGTTCTTATCATTACAAAAGCACAGCATAAAGGATGGATAGGACCACAGAAAGTATATGAGCAAAACAATTTCTTCAGAGTAGGGATAGACCAATGGATTTTCACAGAAAGAGCGACAAGAGGTAGCATACTAAAAGGTTTTTATTAAAATCCTAAAAGTCACACATAGGATAACAAAGTAGAGCCCAAGGACCCAACACGGATCCATGTTTTGGCAAGAGTGCCTGCTTCAGGGGTCACAACATCTGATAGAAGCACTGTTGCAATTGATAGTCAAAATCAAACCTGAGTGATGGCAGCAGTGGACAAAGTAATAATGTGTTGCTTGCAGGTGGCTGCTGGTATAGCGTCTTTGTACAAAAAGGCGAATCAGAGAGCAGGCACTCTTGCCAAAACACAGATCTGTGTCGGGTCCTTGGGTTTTACTTTGGTATCCTATGGTGGACATTGTTTTGTGACTTCCTTGATTTTATCCAGTACTGAATGTGTGACTGGTCAGGCTTCTTATTAGTCCCCACTGCTGATCTTCTTGCTAATTCTTTTCCAGGAAAGATTTCCTCATTAATAGCTTTCCTTCCTCCAGTATCTGCTTCACCTCCCTCATTCTTTCTATCCCTCTCCAGCCCCCCAACCACCCATTCCTCCCTTTCCCTTCTATCCTCTCCTCAGGGTTCTGTTTTTCCTGGTCCCATTCTGATTTCCTCCATTTCTTCTTTCTCACTGCTCTCCTTGTCTTCTGTGAAGCTGCACCTTTCTTCCACCAAGTCCACCTCCAGCCCTCTTGATCCCATTCCCCTAGTTGGTACAGCATTCCTCAGCATGGCTTTCACCCATTGGTACTGTCTTTGGTTAACCATAGTTTCTCTTCTTGTTCTGTTCCTTCATGCTGGAAACAGGCTCTGGTCCGTCTGATCTTGAAAAAAAATTCATCTCGATCCAGTGACCCCCATCAGTTATCATCCAATCTCAAATCCGTGCTTCCTATCAAAGCTTACTGGGAGGGTTTGTATTCTCATCTTTGCTCTTTTTCGAAGACGCTTTGGTTCTCCATCCCTGCCAAGCTGGCTTTCATCACTGTCACGATACTGAATCTGTTCTGACTTTTTGATTAGTGATCTTCACTCTACTTTTGTCAAAAGTATTATTTCTCTCCTCATATCCCTAGACCTTTCCATGGTCTTTGATGTTATTGATCACTCTCTTCTTTTTAGGGGGCTTTCTGATATAGGCATTTCTGGCACTGCTCTAGATTGGTTTGTTTCTTTTCTTTCAGTTCACACTTTTTAAGTATCTCTGGGTCCTATTGCTTCCTCTCCACAGCCCCTTCCCTGTGGAGTTCTCCATGGTTCTGTGCTGTCTCCTCTTCTTTTTAATACCTTTTTGAGTCCTCTGGCTTCCCTTATTCAAGGAGAAAACAAGGAGTGGGAACAGAATTAGGCTCTTCAAAACAGACTAGAGGCGATGGATAAGGATAGTAAACTTTAATGATGACTCAACAAGGTACCATGGTTTCAGCACACAGGGTGCCTTCTTCAGGAGTCTTAATGTATGTTTCAAAAAAATCTGGGTCTTCAATAGGTGAGAAGCTGTGGTCTTTTAAAAGACCTTTGGGAGTTGTGATGAATACCTTCTCAGATTTCTGATCTGTTTTGAAGAGCCTAACTCTGTTCCCACTCCATGTTTTCTCTATGTTACTCCTCATGGGATAGCGATGTTCTCTCCACTCTATGGTTTTTCATTGACTTTTTCCCTTATTCAAGACCTTAATGTCAATTTTTATATACATGCAGACAGTATTCTTCTGGTTTTCCCTTCTTCCTCTATCAAATTGATCTTACTAGAGTTCAATCTCGTCTTTGCACCAGTCTTGGCTTTCTGCTCAGAAATTGATCCTAAACCCATAGCCTGTTGGGTGACCAGACCTCTTAAGGCCCCCCTCAATCCTTCTTTTGCCCTTTGATCATCTCCTGCAGCCAGTCAAGTCTTTCCAATATCTCAGCGTTATACTTGATTCACAACTTTCATTTGCACAACATATTTCTTTCCTCTGTTGTGAAGTCAGGTTTCTGCTCTCTACTTTGTTCTGTCCATTCTTATTTTAATTTTGCCTCTTTACATTCTCTGGTGCATGCCTTCATTATCTCCAAGCAGGAATTCTGTAACTATCTTTGCTGGCTTGCCCAATAGTCAACTGAAGCGACTCCAAACACTGCATAACTCTGTTGCTTGTTTCCTTTGCTCGGCTAAATGCTCTGACCATATCACCCATTTATTTTTGCATTTTCACTGGTTGCTTTTCCCCTACAGGGTATTTTTCAAGATTCTTTGTTCGATTCACTGAGCTTATCTTTCCACTCTGATTATTCCATATACTCCTTCTAAGCAATTACATTCCTTGGATTTCCACTGGTTAGTTCTCCCTGCTCCCAAATTGGTTCATTTAGAATCCACTCAGCACACTGCCTTTTATTTTTTTGGGCCTGAAACACTGGAACGATCCTCTCTCATTTATGCAGTCCGAGCCTTTATTTAAAACCTTTAAGTTTCTGCTTAAGTCTTTTTATTCCTCTTAAGCCTTTGGCATCCAACAACAGTGATTCTCCCGTGTTCAGGGTCTGTCATTATTTAAATTTGTGTATGAATGCCCTTGGATTGTGTGTCTCTTTTCTATCATTAATGGAGTTCCTTTCTGTATTTTAATTCATGTAACTTAGTTTTATTATATAAACCGCCCTGACCTGCCTATCCAGTAAGAGCAGTATAATAAACTTTTAATAAAAATAAACAATAGCATTTGGCACTGGGATATCACGCCAGATTTCAGGAATGAGGATTTACACCAAGTGAAACCTGATGTAAATTCTCACTCCAAATTTAGGCATGGCTTGGCCCACAATCAGGACATCCAACAGCGATTACTGAACAGGAAGAAATATACAAGTCTAAAAAGGAGGACATCTTAAGTGAGACCTATTTCAGTCATGTCCAGGGTACAAAAAAGTGCACTGATTGATCATCTGACCATCGGACGGATTAAGGCATGACACCTCCTTAACCCCTCAGTGGTTACTTTCCCCTTCCCTCCTGGAATATAGAAGTAGCTTAATAGTGTAGTGGCTGAGAACCAGGGGAACTGGGTTCAATTCCCACTGCAGGTCCCTGTGACTCTGGGTAAGTCACTTAACACTCCATTGCCCTAGGTACAAAATAAGTACCTGTATATAATATGTAAACCACTTTGATTGTAACCACAGAAAGGCAGTATATCAAATCCAGTCCCCTCTTAAAGGGGATACCAGGCTCTATAACTGCTTCAGGTATTGTTGGCATTCTTAGCAAGGCAGGAAATAAATCCGAAAAGAAACCTAGTGGTTACTGCAGTGGACTGTAAACCAGGGGACACAGGTTCAACCCCACTTTAACTCTTATTTATTTATTTATTTATTTGTGTGTGTGTGTGTGTGTGTGAACCCTCCAGAAACATACTTACTGTACCTAAATATATAAGCCACTGAAGACTACTGAAGTGGTGTACATTTAGGTACAGCATGTATTTTTATGTTTCTGGAGGGTTCACAATTACAAAATAAAAGAGAAAGTGAAATTTGAACTTGAGTCCCTTGGCTTAATGTCCACTGCAGTAACCACTAGGCTGTCCCTCTGCTCTGCAGGGACATCTCTGTGGCCATTCTTTTAAGAATGCTACCAGCCAGATGTCCTTGCCCCTGCTTTTTTTGCCATTCATATCTTGGACAGACCAGTTTGTAAAATGGCTGTTTATGCTGGACGTCCTCTGCACACGGACATCCATCTCACATATTTTCGAACAAGAAATCCTGACACATTTCCTGTTAGAAAATATATGTAAGATAGACATCTATTTTGGATAATATGAGTTGGATGTCTCAATTCTGACTTGGATTCCTTTTGAAAATGCCCCTCTGTGTTATTACTATGTTTTAGACTTATTAAAATGCATATTCATTATTTTTGAATGGTCAGTCGCTATTCACATATATTTAATTCTTAGTTTAAGGATGACCAATGTATTTGTGTCATTTGTTTCTCGTTGTTCTGGGGCTAGTTGCCTCTTGCTGATCTTGCCATGTATGTGCATGAGAGAGGTTTCCTCTATTCTGTTTAGTACTTTCAATGTAAGGCATTATCAGGAATAATTTAGCTCAAAATGTTCACTTACAAGATGTTCTGTTTTGTTACTATAAAAACTAGTAGTTAAAAAAATGACATGGGATCTTGCTACCATGAATGTGGTTAAGAACAAAGAATTACAGAGATGCTTTGAAGTGATTTATTAGCTATCTGGAATTTAAATAAGCTATTATCATGATAAGAAAATTACCAGAAATGATCATAATGGACTAGAAAATACTAGCAAACTGAGTTATCTGGCATGAGTCACCAGAAAGAAAAAGAGGAGGTGAAATGAATCTTCATAAGCAATCAATGTCACAATGAATGGTTTTAATCATCCAACTGGATTCAGACCTGTCATCAAAGAACAGGTTTGAGTATTTGGGGGGGGGGGCTGTTGTTTGTTTGTTTGTTTGTAATATCACAATGTTTCCAAGCACTAAGTGATGTGCTGTTAAGAACATAAGAATACCCATCTAGCCCAGTATCTTGCTTCCAACAGTGGCCAATCCAGGTCACAAATATCTGGCAGAAACCCAAATATTAGCAACATTCCTTGCTACGGACTCCAGGGATAAGTAGTGGCTTTCTTCATGTCTATCTCAAAGGCAGACTATCGAACTTTCCTCTAGGAATGTGTCCAACACTTTCTCTTTTTTTAAATATTTTATTTATAACATATGAAACATCTTACAAGCTAGCACTTGTTTAAAGAAATACAGAGAGAAAAAAAGAAAAAAATATAAGGAAAACCCCCCAAATTTGTAAAGACTAGCTTCGTACTCTCTTCCTTAGACCTCAAAGAGGGGGAGTGAAATGAAAAATAAGGATATCAGTATTAGGAAACAAACATAGAAAAGGCTTAACCCAAATAATCCCACATATATTTAAGTTTCAACCAGTTATTTCCATCAATCCACCGGAAAGTTTCTTCATATCCAAAAAAGTTCTCAATTGTTCTGGTAAAAAAAAAAACATACTTAATACCTAAATACCGAACTAAATATTTGCATGGGTATGCCAGTAGAAAAGATGCAAGAGCCCTTGTTTCTTCTCAGAGAGCCAGTGTCCAACCCTTTCTTAAACCCAAATATGCTAAATGCTGTTACCTACATTCTCTGGCAATGAGTTGTAGAGCTTAACTATTCGTTGAATGAAAAAATATTTCCTCCTATTTATTTTAAAAGTATTTCCACGTAACTTCATGTAGTGTTCCCTAGCCTTTATACTTTCTGAAAGAACAAACAATTGATTTACATTTATCTATTCTACACCACTCAAGCTTTTGTAGACCTCCATCATATCTCCCCCCAGCTGTCTCTTTTCCATGCTGGAGTCCTATCCTTTTAAGTCTTTTTTTATATGAGAGGAGTTCCATCCTCTTAATCAGTTTGATTTGAGATTTCTTGTCTTTGTCTGCTACTCAGATAGTCAGATTATGCCAAGTAACTATAAATCTTTGCTATATAGATCAGTCATATCTCAGATAACTTTTGATAGTTCTATTTAGGTACCATTTTTATAATCCAGGGCTAGTGATCAAAGAAGCTAGTCATTTCAAAGCCAATAGCTGGCAAATTCTGTAGGAACCACAGTGAGAGCATACCAGTTCTATGTAGACCTTACAAAAGTCTGAGACAGATTTAATTTTTCAATGGAGCCCTTGTGTCCTCAACTGAAATAAAGTGGGACTCAACTGAAATAAAGAGTTCAAGAAAATAGGGAAATGGCATATATAAAGTAGCTTCTGACATCTCAGTGGTGTGCAATATGTTGCCAGGCTTAAGTATATTATATACACATTAGCTATGGATATTTTACAATATTTAACAATCTAAAAGTAGCAATTTTCAGTGGAATGGCTTCAGACACAATAAGCCAAGTTAGGAAATTATTCCTGTCCACAAATCTGTTTTCATATCACGTCTAATTAGCCAACATCTACAGTAGTAGTAAACGAACTTAATTACTAAAAAGTGAAAGGAATGAATCCAAGAAAATATTGGGGTGGGGAGGGGAAGGAGCCAGCCGAGAGCTGCATTATTTTTAATGTAGATAGATGCCTGCCACTTAGCAGTCCAGATGATATCTGTAGTAAACTCATGGGACTAGCTGAAGTGACCATAAATCTTCCTGTTTCAAGTTATGTCAAAAATATATATTCCAATCAGAAATGCAGCACTGCTCATGTTTTCCATTTATTTTAAGAACTTATGACAGAACATTGGCAATAAATATCAAAAACTCCCTGAAGTCAAATTGAATTAGATGCATGAATTCTATCACTTACAAAGAGCTCAAAATATAATGGTGAATACATGTCTGTCCAACAAAAGAAAGGAAAACCAAACAATCACACAAATATCAAAAGTAAAAAAAAAAGGGAGGAGTGGGAATAACCTACGCAATGGGTCAGGGTAAAAAAAACCTTCTTTATTTATAGATACGCCAGCGTTTGCTTGAACACAACACATGAGAAAAAAGCAGCAAGCATCAATTGACAGTGGACTCAACATGGTCTATGTTTCAGCCTATGCCTTCATCAGGAGTCCAAAGTTAAAATCAGTGTGAGATTTGCTGAATGAAAACAAGCGACGCTAGAGCCTAGTTGTGGAGTCATCGGTTGTACAGACATTGAGGGACACGATTCAGTATAACCATGTTCCTCACTGTCTGCACAACTGAGGCCCAGTGGCGTTCCGAGGGGCGCTGACACCCGGGGCAGATCGCCAATGTGCCCCGCCCCCCCGGGTGCAGCGCCCCCCATGCAGCGCGAACCCCCCCCCCGGGCGAAGGGACACCCCCCACCCCTGTGAAAGAACCCCCCCCCGGGTGCACGCCGCTGGGGGGGGTGCCGCGCGCCGGTCAGCGTCGTTGGTTTACATGCTCCCTCTGCCCCGGAACAGGTTACTTCCTGTTCCGGGGCAGAGGGAGCATGGAAACCAACGACGCTGACCGGCACACGGCACCCCCCCCCCCCCCAGCGGCGTGCACCCGGGGCGGACCGCCCCCACTGCCCCCCCCCTTGGTACGCCACTGCTGAGGACTACAGAACTCATCTTTCATTCAGCACAATTTCACACTGATTTTAGCTTTGGACTCCTGTTGAAGGCTTAGGCCGAAACACGGACCGTGTTGAGTCCACTGTCAAGTGAAGCTCGCTGCTTTTCTCTCATGTGCTGTGTTCAAGCAAATGCTGGTGTATGTATGAATAAAGAAGTTGTTTTGCGAATACCTAAGTTTTGTGCATAACCGTGTTCATGAAGATTTACTGTTGAAACACTAGCACTTATTCTATTTATACATGAAAGCAGGTGTACAGATATTAGTGTGTTGCTTACCTTCTTTTACTGTGATTCACTTTTTTGACAATCTGAAGGTTTGGGCCATAATGCTCATACCAAATGATGCAAATATCGTAATAACTAACCAGGAGCTTAAGAACAGCTCTGAAGCCCTGAAGTAGGCTAAAAAAGATGGGCTTCCTTGCCAGATGCCAGACATAAATCGAGATGAGCTCTAGGGTGTAGGAAGAGGGAAGTCTGCGATATCTAAAAGCATAAAGATCCAGATTAATTGGGTCGTTTTATACAAGCAGCATTTTATAAAAATTAAATTATCAGGGCAATTCTAACACATAAGTACTAACATTAACATGCCCATTACACGTGTAAATGTCTAGAATGGCTTTTTTTTTAATTTAAATTTTTATTTTTACATTCATTTAAACAGAAATAAAGAGGTCCACGTTACAGGGAACAACCATTGTCATTTAAGGAAAACAGAAAAATCAAATTTTTAGATAACTAAAAATTACAACATTGCCATAATATTATGTTATTTACAACTCAAAAACAAATCTCAGCTCTCTGATTCTTTATCTAAAAGAAATCTTTCAAGCTGAGTTGGATCAAAACAATATATATTGATTCTCCTTCAATTTAACCAGACATTTACAAGGAAATTGAAGAAAAAAAGGTGGCACCTATCTTTAACACTATAAATGTACACATTCACACAAATGTCATAATCCCACCTATGCACTATTCTGCAAATATCTGTTTAATTTACATAGGGTCAGATTCTATAAATGGCGCTGAAAATTTGGCACCGATAAAATTCAGCATTCAATGCTATTCTCTAAAGGGCACTTTGGGATGAGCATTCTTTACTGAATAGCACTGAGTGCCATATTCGGTGCTCAACTTTGGGCATGAGCTAAAACCTGGTGTAAATCCTGGTGTGCAAATTGGACGCAGATCCCAGCTAGTCTGTAACACTGTGTGCATCTTTTGTGAATGCCCCTGACCTGCCCATGCCCCTCCCATGGCCACACCCCCTTCTGAGTTGCATGCAATCTAATTTAGGTGCCCATTGTTACAGAATAATGTGCAGCTAGATTAGCATCCAAATCATAATTAGTGCCAATTAAGTGCTTGTTAGCTCCAATAATTCAATCATTGGCGACCATTAATTAATTATTTTGGATGCCAATCTGGGATCTGTGCCTAATTTGGGGTGACCTTTATAGAATCCAAGGGATAGTGTTTATTTAGAAATGGAGTGTACATATAGGCAGGGTTTTATGCTTACATATGCATCTCTGGCATTTAGATGCTAACACATCAGGTCTAACTAGCTAATTAGCTGGCCTAAGTGTTCCTGCCTGAGGGGTCCTTCTACAAAGGCATGCTAGCATTTATAGCGCATGCTAAAAATAAGCATGCATTAAATACTAGTGATGCCCATATATATCTATGTGCATATCTTGCGCTGTTTAGCATGCACTAATCATTAGCATGCACTAAAGATGCTAATGTGCCTTTTTAAAAGACCCTTTTATTAAGGCACAGTAGAGCCTAATGGGCCAGATTCTATATATGGCTCCTAAAAAATTCACGCAGATTTTAAGTGTATTCTATAAGATTTAAGCATGGTTTACAGAATACGCTTAGTCGATACCAAAGCGCCTAAATCTATGTACACCCATTTACACTAATAAAAACCTGGTGTAAATCCATGCATGTAGATTTAGGTGCACTGACCTGTATTCTGTAATTATGCGTGGAAATTTTGGCACACCCACAAAATGCCTCTTTTAAACTATGTGTCTTCAATATCCCAAGCAAACATCTATTGTTATATGTTACAAAAGCAGCCAGATATATTCAACTTGCTCATATCCTTAATAAAATATGCACATTAAATAATTCAGTCCTGTTTATGAGACCTTTTAAATTATGTGCATTTATTTTGAACTGTGCGCTTTACAATTTAGGCACAGTTCTTTATAGAATATGCTTAGCGATTTCCACGCATAAATTCTGGTAATTGCCAATTAGTGCTCATTATTGCTTAAGTGCTGTTATCAGCACTCATTAGCTTGTTAAGCCAATTAAGTTGCATGCGGTGTTATCGAATCTGCGCCGATTTTGGGAATGCGGGTCTACTGCATGCTAAAAGGGCACTACCACAGTACACACTGAGGTGTCCCGCAGTAGTTTCCCACTCAGCATGTGCTAATCCCACACTGGAAACATTTTTATTTTATTTTCCAGTGTGGAAGGCATGCCCATGGGCAGAGAGAAGGCATGCCCATATTAATTGAGTAGTGCAGGCATTACCACATTCTTCCTGATTAGCATTGGAGTAGTGTGGCAGCCCTTACCGCCTCCTAATTAAGTGGAAGTAAAGACTTCCATGGTACTGGGCATACGTTAATGGGGAAATTAGCGCATGGTCATTACAAAAACATATGGCACAGTAGCCACTTTACCGCCACACTAAAAGTGGCTGCAGCCTCTGGCAAGTCTACATATTGAAACCAACACCGGCCACTTTTTAAGCACAGCTTTGTAAAAGGACCCATAAGTGCATACTCATCCTGCTAGGCTGTTATTCTGTCCAGGAAAGTAGGTTATAGAACTACCCTGATCGAGTCCATGCTGGGGATGTATATGCAATGACCACCCCCCCCCCCCCCCCCCCAGTTTAAACCTTTAATTTAAAGTGTTCACATTATTCCGGCACTTTTGTGTAACATATTGCAGATGTTTGCTTTCAGAATCCTAAGAGGCTCATGTCTTCTTGGGAATGACTTGCCATTATAGCCTCTGGCAGATAGAGCAGTGAACTGTGGGTCATAACTGTTGAGACTTGAAAGCTGAAATTCTACTGCTGTTCTCCCAATGACTGTGTGAAAACTCTGAGAAATCTCTCAGTTCATCTGACTAATAGAGCAAGGCTAAGAATAGCGCTGTTTCATCTTCTGTTTCCCCCTTGAAGGCTATGCAACAACTCAGGGGTTAACTTCCCACCACACTGGGAACACACTGCTGAAGAATTGCAGAAAGTAGACAGACAGATCCTGCTCTGAATTAAATGTACTCTAGAGGCAGAAATTATTAATAGTTACTTATCTATATAATAATTTGTACCTCAAGGTTGTCTGGCTGGGTTCGTAACATGTTGGTGACGTCAGCTCGCCTCCAGCGTTCCCTTCCCTCTCAGTGTCCCGCTCTTGTGTAGAGATGAAATGATGTCAGATGTGGGCAGGACACTGAGAGGGAACACTGGAGGCGATGCGAGCCCAGCCTGCCTGCTGCCGCTCAGATAGAGGGGAGGACAGAATCGCAGGACATCGAGGGGAGGGCAGGACAGAGGAGAATCGATGGACATGGGCAGGATGGGAGGAGAGGAGAGAATCGCGGGACACGGATGGGAGGGCAGGGCAGAGGAGAATCGCTGGGGAGGGCAGAATCGTGGGACACAGATGGGAGGGCAGGGCACAGGACAATCGCTGGACATGGAGGGGAGAACAGGGCAGAAGAGAATCGATGGACATGGATGGGATGGGAGGAGAGGAGAGAATCGCAGGATACGGATGGGAGGGCAGGGCAGAGGAGAATCGCTGGACATGGAGGAGATGGGAGGCGAGGGGAGAATCGCGGGACACAGATGGAAGGGCAGGGCAGAGGAGAATCACCGGACATGGAGGGGAGGGCAGAATCGCAGGACACGGATGGGAGGGCAGGGCAGAGGAGAATCGCTGGACATGGAGGGGAGGCCAGAATCGCAGGACACGGAGGGGAGGGCAGGTGAGAGAGTAGAAATCACTTAGACGAGAGACTTCCTAGGACCCGTTTCATTTTTGAAGAAACGGGCTTTGTTGCACTACTTGTCAAAATAAATGAAATGCATTTTAATTCAATTCAATTTAGGTCTTATATACCACTAATATCTCCTGTTTATGGTTCAGTGCAGTTTACAACATTAGTGGAAACAACAGGTACAGATTATAAATAAGACAGTGGGTGAATACATTCTTATTGGATAGATGTGCTGTTATAGGGTGTTATAATGTACGATTATAGTCTTTGTTAAAATTGATATTTCTAAAGTGATCGGTGGGTGTTATATAGCAATCTTTGGGAAGAAGAAGGTTTTTAGCTTCTTGTGGAAGCTGAGGTAGTTATTCTCCGCTCTGATAGCCAGAGGGAGTGAATTCCATAATGCGATCCCTGCCGCTGGGAAGAGCGAGTTAAAGGTCTTCTGAGATCGGATTCCCTTGTGAAACGGAGGGGCTAGGATCAATTGCTCTTTTAGTCTGCTGGAGTGAACAATAAAAATGGATGAAATGTTACAGGAGTGCAAAGGTAGCACACCTTGAAGAATCTGAAAGACTAGGCAGGCAACCTTAAACTTAGTTCTGTCAGTTATTGGTAGTCAGTGTAGTTTTGTAAGGTAAGGTGAAATATGCGTGTATCTGTTTAGCTTAAAGATTAGTCTTACTGCTGTGTTCTGTGTGATCTGTAGGGGTTTTTTTTTTGGCAATTGCTTCTAATGCCAAGAAACAGGGCATTGCAGTAGTCCAGGTGTAGTACGATAAGCATTTTTACAAGTATCACAAAGGCTTTTTGATCAAAGAATGATCTGATTAGGCAAAATTGCTTCATTGTGAACATTGTTTTCTTCTACAATTGGTTGATATGAGATGTGAATGATAGGGAGGCGTCGAGAATGACTCTAAGCACTCTAGCTTCTGATTCGACTAGGAAGGTGATGTTGTTGGATAGTGTTATTGAAGTTGGGACCTTGGCTCCTTGATTCCGGAACCAGAGAATCTTAGTCTTTTGGGTGTTCAATTTCAGTTTATTTGCTTGGGCCCAGGTCTGAATAGTGTTCATCCCAATTGTTGCAAATCGGGTTGGATCTTGGAGGATGTCAGAGGTAGAAGGAGCATGATGTCATCTGTGTACGATAGCAATAATTCTCCTGATCCCAGGTGAATAGAGCTAAGGGACTACATTGAACAATATAGGAGAGAGCGGGGACCCTTGGGGAACACCACATTTCAGAATCCAGTATTTGGAAAGGTTTTTGTTTTGTTTCACTGAGTAGCTTCAGTTTGAGAGGAATTCGTTGAACCATTTGAGGACTGGTCCAGTTGTCTTACTGGAGTAGTAGCACCTGATCACCCTTACATAGGTATTGTTTGACACGTTGTTAGTATTAAGAGTAGGGTTTCAGTGCTGCGTGCGGGTCTGAATCTTAATTGGGACTGATGTAGTGTGGAGAATGTGTCCAGATATTTGGAGAATTGTTTACCAACATATGATTCAAATATTTTTCTAAAGAGTGGTATACTTGCCACTGGACGATAATTTGCTGCAGATGCTATGTCTAGCCCTGATCCCTTTAATAGCAGTGTGAGGACATTTTTGCCCATATCTGGAGGAAGAGTGCCAGAATCTAGTAGTCTATTACTAGACTAGTCTGTTAGCTATTGAATCACCTTTGTTGGGGTAGTTTGGAACAAGAATTCCACACAGTAGCCTAGGAAGCAATGCGAGTGTGAACATTTTAGTAGTAGTGATTTTACATCTTCCACTGATAGTGGTTGAAATTATTCCCATAGTTGGTCTGCTTTATTCCCTGACTTGTATCTAGGGTGGAGTTGACTCCCGAGTCATAGTCTTAAGTTTTTTTCTTTTGGGTTATATTTGGCTAGGTCAACTCTATTTTGATTGACCTTGCTTTCGAAGTAATCAGCTAGATTTTGAGCGGAGGGGCATGTTTGTTCCTCTCTATTAGGAGAGTGGATGGAAGTTAGGCTCCTGACTAGGGTGAATAGTTTTTTTATTGTCAAGGTTATCCTGGCCCACTAAACTGCTGTCGTATTTTCATTTGGAGTCGGTTACTTTTTGTTTGTAGTGACAAAGGGCGAGTTTCCATTTGGATCTATCAGCAGTAGTTTTGTTTTTTATTCATTTCTTTTCAAGATTTCTGCATTTTGTTTTAGTTGTGACAGCTCATCTGAGAACCATGGTGATTTTCGAGTTGCTTTAACCATTTTGGCAGTAATTGGTGCTATTTTATCCAAGACTGTTTTGACTTTCGTGTCCCAGTCCAGTTTGACAGATTCTTGAGTGGTGCTTTCATGGGTAAGGGAATTCTTTAATTCATTCCAGAAGCTGGATTCGTCAATTTTCCCTCTGGTGATTATTAGCTTAACAAGGTGATGGTTGGGGTGGTTTGATAGGCAGATATTAATGGTAAAGTCCAGTTGGAAGTGATCGGACCATGGTATATACTTCCATGAAGAAAATCCAATCAGGTTGGTGGGATAGGACTAAGGAAATCTAAATTATGTCCTAGCTCATGAGTTAGACCTCCCCCATGTATAGTGAGTTCGGTTGTTCTCAAGAATGATTATGGACGTTGGTATCGCCATCATTCTCTAGGTGTAGGTTTAGATCTCCCAGGACAACTACTCTGGGGAATTGGGACATAGCGGATGAGATGACCTCCAATATGATCAGTTTGGCCTTTGTCCAGGCTCCTGGAGGATGGTAGATAAGGAGTAGAGCAATCTCACTGGCTCCTTTGGAGTTGTCATGGAATTTACATAGCATGTATTCCAATTCTGGGAACATTCCTGTACTAACTAAAGATATGTGTAGAAAGCTCTTATAAATGAGTGCAAGACCTCCCCCCCCCCCCCCCCCCCCTCTTTTATTTAGTCTTGGAGAATGGAGAATGTCATAGCCGGGTGGGGTAGTATTGGACTGTTTTCAAAGAGCATCTGAAAGTATAATAATCATTTATCTATCTTAACAGTAGGATGTATATACAGAGAGTATGATCCAGTAGGATTTGACTATGGGTTTTTAGAGGGAAGTATAAAGACTTAAGGGACGATCCTTCAGTTAAGAGGTCTTTTCTTTCTCAGAGGGGTTTCTAGCTAAGAAGAATACAGAGGAGCAGTTGGTGGGGAGCTCCACTAGGCACTAAGGAAGAAGGAGGAATAAAACACAGGGGCTGCCAGCCTGTTAATCAGTTCTCCCCTGGAGCCATAAGAGCTATGTTTCCCACCTGTGTTGAATTGTTCATAAAAGTCAGTCTGATCCACAGCTGGCCCTCTGAGGCTCTGACTGCCCTAAGGCAGAAAAGTCTGGTCATGGGGAGACTGGATTCTAAGCCTTAGTTATAGAGAACAAAGATTCAAGCTGCTGCCAACTTTAAGTCCCAATCAGGGAAGAGAGAGAGAAAGCTGAAAGCAGCGGAACCAGTGAATGCCAACCACTTCAAGTGTAGAGGGGATAACTCACCCACCTAATAGCCTTCAGGGAACACTAGTAACAACTATAGGAGAGTTAACTGAAACACAGATAAGAAAGCTGAAACCCTGTTGCCATCCAACAAAGAGAGAAAGACTACAAGCTAAAATCCACCACGAGGAACCATGGCACCTAAATCAGGAGGAAAGAGCTAAAGAATAACTAAGAGACACTTCGATACACCATCATAAGGAGTTATATTTTACTATCTTTTCAGTCTGCTAAAACATACAAAAGATGCTGGAGTAATGTTACACCAAGGAGACCTAGAAATGAGGAGTAGCCTAGTGGTTAGTGCAGCAGACATTGATCCTGAGGACCTGGGTTTGATTCCGACTGCAGCTCCTTAACCCTCCACTGCCCCAGGTACAAATAAGTACCTGTATATACTATGTAAACTGTTTTGAATGTAGTTGCAAAAACCACATTAAGGCAGTATTATCAATTCCCATTCCCTTTCCCCTTTCTTTAATGAAGTATTATGATCAATTTTGCAACCAATTTACTTTGATATTATGGACAATTTGATTCATATTTTTCCTTATTCTTTTACTGATTTCCCTTCATACAACAGAAATCATCTGAGTATTCATCCAGGACAGAAGTGAGCTCTTTAACTGATAATAGAATTGGTCATGGAGCTAATCTGGGTTTGCTTTGACAAAGGGTGTGAATACTTTTTGGTTTCTTTATTATTTTTTTACTATTTCTATAATCAATCTTCCATGTTGAAAGTATAGAGTATGTTGTGTAGATCAGTGAAAAACTCCCACTTTAAATTATTTTGAACTGAATTTTCTTCACAGAATGTAAAAATCATACAAGGAAGTTGTAGATCCTTCGGAGGCTAAAATATGTTTACGACAGAATGAGCGTCAGGCACTTCTTCAATCTTGTTTTAATTTGTTTGTTTTATTACTATGATTCTATCTGCTTGGGATGTCCAGATATTGCAGATCCCACAGAACTACATAGTCAGCCCTTTGGAAAGGGGGATGGTATTTGATATACTGCCTTTCTGTGGTCAGAATCAAAGCGGTTTATTTTGTACCTGAAGCAATGGAGGGTTGCATGACTTGTTCAGAGTCACAAGGAGCTGTAGTGGGAATCCAACCCAGATCCCCAGGTTCTCAGCCATTGCACTGACTATTAGGCTACAGGCTGGCAACAGAGTTTCAAGCTAAATTCAATAATCTGTTTTGTGTTATTTAAGATATTGAACTTTGATGGTCCAACATATTTAAAAGTTATTGCTTTTATTCTTGACTAACATATTATATCTGATCTTGATTTCCATAAGATTCTCATCTTGCCACCAAAATTGTTTGGGGGATTTCTTTTCTTGGGGTCCAGGCTGTGGAACCTCTCCTGTTCCCTGGCAGAATGGGAAGGATTAGTCATTTTTAGGAGGGACTTAAAAAGTCTTCCTTTGTGTTCAGACATTTGTTTGTAACCCTAAAAGTGATAATAAGTACTGGCTGATTTTGTGTTATTAATTTTTCCCATCATTGCTTTTACATTTTTTATTGTAACCTGCAGAAAATAGTGCTCTGAATATTTCAATTAATAAATGTTACAAGGCCTTTTCATGGCAGAACTGGAAAACACATTTTCGAATAAATATCAAACTAAACACCTAAAATACTACCGATATACTGAATTGATAACATTGATGATTTGGATTGAGGGAGAAGAGACTCGCACAATTTTAGATTTCTTTCAATGCATACCATCCTACAATCAAATTCAAAATGGACTCCTTCACTGAAAAAGTCAACTTTCAAAACACCACAGTTTTTGTCACAAATGGCTGTATATAAATATCTATATGAAGGGAAACCAACTGACAGATGCAGCAACCTCCACAACTCCAGCTTTCACCCTTCACATACAAAAAAGTCCATTATATACAGCCAAGCCACACAATATCATCGTATCCGCTCTGACCCAAGAGGCAGAAATAAACAGCTCAAAATCCTGACTGAATTCGTCAAACAAAAAGGCTACAACCACAAAATAATCTCCAAGAAGATTGTCTCTCCCTTAAAACAACCAGGGAAAACCTACTACAGTACAAAGAAAAGAAAACCACAGAGAGAATACCCCTTATACTGACATACAATCCAGAGCTGGAGAAACTGAGAAGAATCATAAACAATCCAAAGAAACTACTCCAGGAGGATGAATTATTGAAAGAAATATTCCCAGCTCAATTTATGCTGGTCTTCTGATAATCACCTAATCTGAAACAAAAATTAGCAAAAAGCAAACTGCCAAAAGAACCTGTAAAAGAAGAGAATGGCACATGCCCCTGCAATATACAAACTGCGAATGTACCAACACATATAACAAAACCCTACAGTTACTCACACAGGAAAATCATTCAGTATAAGGGGATCCTATACGTGCTCATCTTCAAAAGTAGTATATATCATTCAATGCAAAAAACATGAAGAAGGATGCTCTATTGGAGGAAACTGGCCAGATGATAAAGACATGGATCAACTTACACAGGCATCACATTAAACACCACAAAGATAGCCAGGGTGGCACATCAGTGGGAAAGCACTTTGCAAGACCAGAGCACTGACTTTATTGTGAGAATACTAATAGGGCATTTTAAGACAATCCAGGAACATAAGACCTTTGATGTTAAAATGAAGAAATATTTTGACACCCACCAGACAGGACTTAAATATCTGACTTTCTTATCACAATGTAAACCATTAAATTATACTACTTTGTCACCATCTGATCAACCATCCACCTCTCCCTCTTTCTCACCCCACCCTTACCCCTACCCTTCCCTGTGAGACTGTCACTAAAATGGTTTTATGTTTCACTTTATATATTCTGATATTTGTCATCATTTGCTCATTTCTGATCTGAAGAAGCATTGCCTTTGAAATTTAATCACAAAATGCATTGCTAGTCCAATAAAAAAATGTATCATCTTATTTTTTTTTGCTATGTTTTATTTCTGTTTATTACAGCTCAACCAAAAATGAAGCCATCTGGTGCCTTGAGTCTTCATTTGTAACTGCCCCAGGATCCCCCTCCCCCATTTATATCTCATCCCAACTTATTTTAGTTCAGTCATTGCACAAAAGTCCTCAGCTGAATTGTGGGCTCTGAATCTAGCCACTATGCAAGGGCATTGTACAGTTATGACAACTCCTGCTCAGCAAGGGATTGTGCACATTACCTCCCCACAGCATCCTCGGCAATGTGTGGACCCAGGAAATGGAACACTTGAGTTGGGAATTGCTACTTATTTCTACAGCAGAATCTCACTTATCCGGCCTTTGCATATCCCATATTCTGGATTATCTGTCACACAGCATCATTAATGAGATGTGTGTGGGTTACGCTTTTCTTTTATCCCCCATCCACTTTTTTTGTTTTGACTTTTCAATTATCTACCCACCTGTCGGTCCTGTTTACATCAGATAATTGAGACTCTACTGTGGGCTGCCAAATCTATGCAGCAAGCTGCAGGACAGCTCCAATCAAACATTTTAATGCATCAGAAATGGAAATACTGGTGTCACAAAATGCCTAGCCACCCGCCTAGGGCTAGCCCGCGGCCACTTAGAGGGTCTATTCCCAGCACAGCTCAGGTCCACCTGCAACTGCCACTACATAGAATCATAGGAAACATGACGGCAGATAAGGGCCATATGGCCCGTCCAGTCTGCCCATCCTCAGTAACCACTAAGAGATCCCACGTGTCTGTCCCACGTCTTCATCTCCATGACACCCACCGGGAGGCCATTCCAAACATCCACCACCCTTTCTGTGAAAGAGTATTTCCTCTGATTCATCCTAAGCCTATTTCCTCTTAACTTCATCTTATACCCTCTCATTCTAAAGGTTTCCTTCATTTGAAAAAGGCTGACCTCCTGTACATTAACACTACTGAGGTATTTAAACATCTCTATCATATCCCCTCTTGTGCTCTACACTAGCACCCTCCCTCCTACCAACTGGATCCCAACCGCCTCTGGGCAAGTCTCCTGCTGTCAAATTATCCCCAGTGATTTCTAGGCGAGTCTTCTGCTCTCAAATTATCCCCAGTGATTTCTAGATTACTGGGGCCACACTCCCAATGCTCCCACAATTCCCCGAAAGCACTCACAGACCCAACACACAAACCACCAGGATTCTTAATCAGTCCTCCAGACAAGCAGAGTCAATAAACAGAAAAGGTGCAATCAGCAAAACAGTAACAAGTAACTGAAATATGGATCAATTATAACACTATCTAAACATTTGTTTACTATCTAAACAGTACTGGGGAGATCAGGATATAGAGCTGCTCACATGTTATCAAATATAACTGATCAACTGATCATAGGGCTTCAGCAAAGAGATCTTTCTCTCTCTTCTCCCTGGCTGAAACTGGAGGCAAAATCAGTAACTCCTGGGTAACTTCAAACTCCAGATCAATCAGAGTCCAGAACAACAACATTTGAAAATAGCTGGCCACATCACTGCAGGGACTTCCTCTTTGTGCTTAAACTAAAGGAGGTATCATTGACTTTTCTGCAACAGCTTAAAATATAACATGCACCATCTGTTGGCCAAACTAGAGAAATACATTACAGGAAAATATCAAAACAATTACCACAGGCTTAAAAACTCCATTGTTTTGTCACAACTGGGAAATCAGATATTTCCTATTTCAAAAGGTGAAAAATATGCACAAAGCTTTACTATAATCATCTTAAAAGAAAAGTATTTTGCAGAGATCTTAATTGCTTTTTAAAGAAATCAGCTGTCAGGCTTGACTTTATTCAACCTCAATTATCTGTCTGAAGGAATGTTTTTTTGCTCTTAGCTTTTAAGTCTACAGCAAATGTTCTCTTTGGCATCACAACAAAGGCCTAACCTCATTGTGTTCCAGGGGCTCATCATCTCACCAGCATCAAAATTCACTAGTAAAAGCAGCCAGTAGTATAGAATGTCCCACTTTTTTCACTTTGCTTCCTTGATCCTTGCTTTAACGTTCTTTGGAGGAAAAATATACCAGCGATTGCAGTTTTAAATGATTATTTGTTTTCTGAATGCTTTCATGGTGAAATCATCCTTTTATTCCCTCCCCTCCCCCCATTTGCTTCTGTTCAATTCCACTGCCTCACACACTAACAACTAATAGGAAAGAAAGCAGCACCGAGGAGGAATCACTGCAAAATATGAAACAGCAACTGCACACACAAAAGGTTTGGAAACAAAGGGGGCCTTTTACTAAGGTGTGCTGAAAAATGGCTTGCGGTAGTGTAGGCACGGGTTTTGGGAGTGCGCCAATCCATTTTTTAGCGTGCCTGTAAAAAAAGGCCTTTTTTGCCGAAAATGGACGTGTGGCAAAATCAAAATTGCCACGCGTCCATTTTGGGTTTGAGACTTTACTGCCAGCCATTGACCTAGTGGTAAAGAATCCGAGTGGTAATGACCTGCGCGCGTCCATTACGCACGCCCAAAAATAAAAAAATACTTTTTGGACGTCTGCCAAAAATGAAATTACCGCAAGAGACACACAGTAGTCAGGCGGTAACTCCATTTTCGTGTGTGTGTAGAGGCTTAAGCGGCTTAGTAAAAGGGCCCCAAAGGGCCTGAAAAATAAAATCAGGTAATGAAAGCAGGAACTACACCAAAGGAGCAGCGAATGATCAGGACAGTGGTGAAGCATCAAATGGTCAGATTTTTCATACTATGTGCCCTGCATTACCAAACCTTCAGGACCACCATACACACATTGTTACTTGTCACATACTTGTTTTCATCAGTTGTCTCTGCAAATGAAGTCCTGCACCAGTGTTTGACGAGACGGATCAAGTCTTTGACTCCTGCTGTACAGGATTTGACAAATTCAACCTGGTACTGCAGAAGGCACATTGAATACAGCTGTAATTCGGTACTGTCACGGCAGAGGTACAGCTTACGGTAAAGGTTCCTTTTTGAACCTGGTAAACACAGAAGAAGAGAATGACAGCACAAGCCTTTGGAGTCAGCCTCTATTGTGGTTGGTTTGATTAGAAATGTTGTTATGGATACTTTTGCTGTTTGAAATATGAAAACTATAAAACTTCAACCCCCTACAACATGCAGCTAATGACATTACTTAAGATAATTAGTTCCGCTCAAAAAAGTTAACAAGAAGTCTGGGGAAACACAAAATGAAAACAGATGGTAGTGATATGCTGACATCACACAGCATGAATTTGTTACAGGACACTGTAACAGATTTCATAATTTAATCAATCATATCAATCTTTTTTCCCCCCTGTTTGTCTTTTGTCCATAAAAACATAAGAATAGCCATACTGGGTCAGATCAATGGTCCATTTAGCCCAGTATCCTGTTTCCATCAGTGGCCAAGCCAGGTCACAGGTACCTGGCAGAAACCCAAATAGTAGCAAGATTTCATGCTACCAATCCCAGGGCAAGCAGTGACTTCCCCATTTCTGTCTCAATAGCAGACTGTGGACTTTTCTTCCAGGAACTTCTCCAAACTTTTTTAAAACCCAGATATGCTAATCAAAATCATCGATAACAGTGGTTTAGTATTTCCATCATTGTACATTGGGAGAGATGGATTATCCTCAGCTGGGAGAGAACATTTATGAGCAGCTGCCTGAAAGACGTCATGTTTTGGGCCTTTATGGCATTAAAACATAATGGAATTAATTTTATAAGAAGTGATATAGTTTTAGGCAGCAGCAGCACGTATAAATGGTGGTATTTTAATCATTAACTGGGCAGCGTATTTTATACTTTTACTGTAAATGTGCACATATATATGCATAAATTGTAAAATATTAGAATTTATATGCATTCTTGTCTTTTGTCCATAAGAACATAAGAATAGCCATACTGGGTGTTAGGCTTCTCACGGAAACACTGGGTTTGTGAGCCCTTGGACCACTGCCGTAGGGCAGCAGTGGCAGGCAAAAACCCCCAACCAGCACTGGGCTAGCACAACAACAAGGCTGGGTGCAGACATAGATAAATAAGCAGGAATACTCTGGACTAAACACACTAGGACTGGAACACAGGACTGGAGCAAGCCTTCACCTACACTTGACTGCCGTTCCCCAGGGGTTGAGCCCCTAGGTGCAGGCAGCTGGCAGGACTTACCGGATCCAGGAACCCACTCAGGGAATTGGACTCAGAAGCAAGCCAGACCAACAGGGACTGAGGGTCAGCGGGGAAAGGAACAAACATGGGAGGCAAGGCAGGAAACTGAGCTAGAACTCACAGACAAACAATACAACACAAGACAGAAAGTAGACAGACTAAAGGACCAGGACTGAAAGCTGCTAAGCAGCCACTAAGCAGAGCATGAAGACAGGTAACATCAAGGACTGAAAGCTGCCAAGCAGCCACTAGGGAAAAAACACAGGCAGACAAAAGAGCAAGAACAGAAAGCTGCCAAGCAGCCACTAAGAAGGGAACTAGCAACTAAAGCTAATAGCTAACCTACACACAGACTAACCAAGGACCAGACAAAGAAATACAAATAAGAAACAAGACTAGGAAACAAGCAATAAAGTACAAGCTAAGCTACACAAAAACTAGACTAGAACCAGGCAAGGATTTCAGACAATAAACAGACTAGGCAGAAATGCAACAGAGCACACCAACATACCCAGAGACCTTAGGCGATGCAAAGGCAAAGACAGAAAGTTTCCAGGTGGTTAATAAAGCCCATTAGCAGCTGAAACTCAGCTGCAGGAATCACAAGGCAGCTACGGGTGAGGCTAGCTGCCAAACTTCAAACCAAGTCTGGAGGGCTAGAATATCTGGACCAGACTGGAATGAAAGCCTGGAATGTATAGGGAGACAGCAAGACAGTCTATGGCAGCCACCAGTTCTGGCCACCAGAGGGCGAGGAGAGCACAGCCATGGAAAATAGTCACAATCGTGACACTGGGTCAGATCAATGTGCAATTTAGCCCAGTATCCTGTTTCCAACAGTGACCAATCCAGGTCACAGGTACCTAGCACAAACCTAAACAGTAGCAAGATTCCATGTTACCAATCCCAGGGCAAGCAGTGGCTTCCTGATGTCTATCTCAATAACAAACTACGGACTTTTCCTCCAGGAACTTGTCCAAACCTTTTGTAAACCCAGATACACTAACTACTGTTACTACATCCTCTGACAATGAGTTCCAGAACTTAACTATTTGTTGAGTGAAAAAATAGTTCCTCCTATTTGTTTTAAAAGTATTTCCATCTAATTTCATTGGGTGTCCCCTGGTCCAGGGGCAGACAGAGTGGTCTGGGCCTCCAGACACTGAGTGGTCTGGGTCCCCCCCACCCAGCCTCTGCCAGACACCACCCCTACCGCCACGTTGCTGTCCCCCTACCACCACAGCTGACGCCCCCCACTTTCCCGGTCCTACCTGAAGGGCCCTGGTGTTCTAGTGGCCTTTGAGGGGGGACCATGTTCTTTCCTGCCCTCTGCACTGCCACTATTCACCCACCCAATGGCATCACTGTGTTTTCAAAATGCCAGCCGAGACTTCCCGCAGTAGTCTCATGGGTCTTCATAGTCTCATGAGACTTCTGCAGGGAGTCTCGGCTGCCATTTTTAAAATATGGCAGTGCTGGATAGAGGAAAGAGCAGCAGCACAGTTGGCAGGCAAGAACTTCCCTCCCCCCCCCCCTGGCAGAGGCCACTAGATCACCAGAGGCGCGCCTTTCAAAGTAGGACCGGAGAGGGCTGTAGTATGCCGCCCCTAGAGCCTCTGGACCCTCGGGCACTGCCCTGTTGCCCAAATGATCAGTCTGCCCCTGCCCTGGTCTTTGTGAAAGAGTAAAAAATCAGTTCACTTCTACACCACTCAGGATTTTATAGACCTCGATCATATCCTCCCTCAGTTTTTTTTTGTTACATTTGTACCCCGTGCTTTCCCACTCATGGCAGGCTCAATGTGGCTTACATATACAGGTACTTATTTGTACCTGGGGCAATGGAGGGTTAAGTGACTTGCCCAGAGTCACAAGGAGCTGCCTGTGCCTGAAGTGGGAATCAAACTCAGTTCCTCAGAACCACAGTCCACCACCCTAACCACTAGGCCACTCCAACTTTTCCAAGCTGAAGAGCTCTAACCTCTTTAGCCTTTCCTCATTTGAGAGGAGTTCCATCCCCCAGATCACCTTCCTCCTGCTTTCAGCTTATTCACCATCATCAATGACAGAGAAGAGGGAGAACAGCTAATCTTATGGCTGGGATATCATGGACAGTCATTTCTTATTTTTAATTTTTCTTCATTCTGACTCAGCAATTGCAATAGTTCTCTGGCAAAAAGGCACAAACCCCCTAAATTCTATAAAGCTGAGTGCTCAACTTTACACTAAGCGTGAAAAGTTGCATATGCAATTTATAGAATAAGGTCAGTTAAACATCTCATTTAATTGTTTAATTAGATGCTAACTGGTTTTAACAATCAATTTCTATAGCATGCAATGGCTAGGGGGCGTGGAGTTGGGAGGGGCATAGGTGGAACAGAAGTGCACCTAGGAGTTACATACACAAGTTATAGATCTCTAGCAGTTACGCATGAGCATTCACAGCAGCTATTTGGCTGGCATAAGTGCTTGTGTATAAAGATAGGAGTGCAACTGAGGACTTACATTTGTATTCAAAACACCGTTCGCTTGATTTTTTCTTTGGAAAAATATGATAGGATATCCCAGTATTTTATAAAACTTCACTGGTTGCCCAATAGAGGCAAAAATGGTATTCAAGCTTGCATGTTTTCTGTTAAAAATATTGTATGCTTCTGCACTGTCTTATTTATATCAACAAGTGGTTTTTGCAAATTCAGGGGTCCTTTTACTAAGCTGCGGTAAAAGGTGGCCTGCATGTGTTTATGACACGCGCTGGGGCCCCCCTTTTCCCGCAGCAGGTAAAAGGCTGTCTTTTTTTTCCTGAAAAGAAATGGCCATATGGTTAAGTGAACCACTTACCACGTGGCCATTTCAGGGGGGGGGGAGCACTTACCACCACCCATTGAGGTGGCGGTAAGGGCTCCTACGCTAACCCAGCGGTAACACTGCCCAATTACCACCAGGTAAGCACCAGTGCTACAAAAATAGAAAATTTTTGTAGCGCCAGGAATGGTGTGCGCTGGGGGTGGGAACTACTGCTGGGCTCCTGCAGTAGCCCAGCGGTAGCTCTAGATTGGCGCCTGGCAAGCTTGTTGCGACACACCAACCCTTTAGTAAAAAGGGACCCTCAGTTAGATATCGTAGGTTTCACAATTCCAATTGAATCTGTTTTCCTTCTCCAAAGGATAAAAATAGATTAAAATTGTTAGAACATCGCTGGGTGTTTCAATTTGCCAAACTTTGGAAAGATACTTCGATTATATTTCATAGTGCCCACTCCTATCTAGACTTCAGGAAAAAGATCAAAACTTTAGAAAATGTGTACTATGTAATATTTTATAATTTCTGATCTCTCTCTCATAATATGGAGTGGAGGAGTGGCCTAGTGGTTAGGGTGGTGGACTTTGGTCCTGAGGAACTGAGTTCAATTCCCAGCACAGGCAGCTCCTTGTGACTCTGGGCAAGTCACTTAACCCTCCATTGCCCCATGTAAGCCGCATTGAGCCTGCCATGAGTGGGAAAGCACGGGGTACAAATGTAACAAAAATAAATATATTGCATTGTATAACTATCCTGGAGGTTTGCTCCAGCTCTTTTATTGTTAGCTGCATAGAACTATGAGGCAACAGCGATATATATTGTGTTATATTATGTTATGTTATGGTATGTTATTCTATAATGGCAATTGCACACCTAACATTAGGCAACCTATACAGAATTACTCCCAAAGTGCAGAACTGGGCACAAATGTCAGTCAGTGTTGCATTATTGCTGAGCAAGGTCCCAGAGGTCCATGTCTATAGCATTCATAGGCCCCTAACACCTTGGAGAGTTAGAAACTGAAACTAAGACTAGGAGTAGAAACCAGATCTCCTGCAACACTGCATGCTGTGAAAAGTCAATTAGATTTTTAAAATATACCTTTAGGCACAAAGGAATGGAACCTATTTTTCTATTCTATTCTATAGGAGTCTTATATACCGCCCATTTTCCATAGAGTATTCATGGCGGTTTACAATAAGAGAGGTGAAGGCTCTTCATATAGAGCGAAGTGACATCTCAAAGAATAGTGATAGAAGGAGAAAAATGGCTACATCAGTTGGCTAAAATTGTTGAAATAGTGCCTATTTGTGAAACAGATATGTCTTCAAGACCTTTCTGAAGAAGAGGATATGTGCTTTAGATCAGGTGGCAACTGATACCATAGTCTTGTCCATGCACAGGGAAAGGAATTCTCCATAATGGATTTGAAGCAAATGCAGTTCAGAGATGGGAAAACCTAGTTTCAACTTTCTCAGAAAACCCAGAATTCTATTGGGTGATGGTATAACGAGCAGTTCATGCAACCCCTCTGGGTTTGATCCAAAGACTGATTTGAACATTAAACAAAGTACTTTATAGTGTATACGTTGACGGATCGTTTTTTTTTTTAATAATTCTAACTGTTCTTATATAACTAGGCATATATAATCCAGCAGGTGTGCAGCATATTTGCTAGAAATGTACACTAGAAAGTTTTTTGTTTTCAGATAGATTTTCATTTCATTCAGTTTATTCCTGTTTGGACCACTAGAACTCATTTAATTGTTTCCATTCATTTCCATTATATGAAACGAGAGAAGCAACTTTGGACTATGACCATGGGGGTTCCCATCTATTTTCAATGAAACTTGCTGATAGGTAACAGCAACAGAAGCATCAGCACTTATATTAAGTACATAAGTACTGCCATACTGAGACAGACCGAAAGTCCATCAAGCCCAGCATCATGTTTCCAACAGTGGCCAATCCAGGTCACAAGTACCTGGCAAGATCCCAAAGCAGTACAATACATTTTATGCTGTTTATTCTAGAAATAAGCAGTGGATTTTCCCCAAGTCCATTTTAATAACGGTCTATGGACTTTTCCTTTAGGAATCCATCCAAACCTTTTTTAAACCCTGCTAACTGCTTTTACTACATTCTCTAGCAATGAATACCAGAGTTTAGTCACACATTGAGTGAAAAAATATTTTCTCTGATTCATTTTAAATGCACTACTTTGTAGCTTCATTGTGTTACCCCTAGTCCTAGTATTTTTGGAAAGAGTAAACGAGGATGAAGGCACCAAGCACAAAAAGAGGGACAAAGTGAAGGACTAGCCTAATGTTTAGAGCAACGGGCTAAGAACCAGGGGATCTTGGTTCAAATTCCACTGCAGTTCCTTGTGGATTTTAAGCAAGTCACTTAACCCTCTATTGCCTCTAGTACGAACTTACACTGTAAGCCCTTTGGAGAAAGGAAAATATCTACTACACTTAAATATAACTCACCTTCAGCAACAACTGAAAACAGTGGAGCTAAATCCATAATAGGAATCGATGGTGGTGTATTAAAATGGTTTGCATCCTATCTTGATGGAAGATCAATTTCAAGGTATATGCAGATGATATAGAATTTCTTGTACATTTGGAGCTACAATGGATGCTACCTTTGTCAAGTTCAGATCCTATTTGCAATCCACCCAGATTAGGATGAAGGATAATCATTTAAAATTAAATGTAGCAAAAGCTCCGATTTTTTTGTTACCCGGAAAAGAGAGCAGTGATATGCCATCAGAATTTGTATATGACTCTGGTACAATCAGGGCTTCTTTTGGGGGGGGGGGGGGTACCAAGTACCAGCACCTTTTCTGCTAAAATTGACCCATGGACCCCAAGTTTTAATGAAAGAGCTCAAGCTCTACACACCAATTCTGCCTTTGTCATAGATCTGTAACTGGTTGCGGGGGGCCTGGTCATTGTGGGGTGGGTCCGTCAGTGATCATCCCACCTCTGAAGGGTGGCCTAGCATTTGAGTACTGGCACCTTTTTTGCTAGAAAAAAAAACCACACTGGGTACATTAAAATTTTACATTAGATTCAAAATTTGGGAGTAATAATAGACTCTGCTTTGAACCTGAAATGGCATGTACAGAAAGCGTTTAAAGAAGCATGAACTGATAATGCACACATTCCTCAGATTTTTCAAATCTTTTTTTACATGAATACACATCCTTAATATTCCATATGACTGTAAAAATCCATATGACTGTGAGACTTCAGTAAAATTTCCTTCTTAAATAAAGCAGCAGTACTAGCAGAAATGAGCAGCTGATTTTTTTTATATTATTAATTAATTCACATCTCCAAGGGGTCCTTTTTCTAAGGTGCGCTGAAAAATGGCCTACACTGGTGTAGACATGTGTATTGGACGTGCACAGGTCCATTTTTCAGCGCACCTGTAAAGAGGCATTTTTTTTGGCCAAAAATGAATGTGCAGCAAAATAAAAATTGTTCTGCATTCATTTCGGGCCTGAGATCTCACCGCCACCCATTGATCTAGCGGTAAAGTCTCACGCATCAACTAGGCAGTAATGGTCTACGCGTGTACAATGCTGATTACTACGCGGTTAGCATCATGTGCTGAAAATTTTCTGATACGCCTAGTGGACGCACGTAAAAAATGAAATTACCGCCTGGGCCTCACGGTAGTTCAAAATTGACAAGTGTGGGAACATGCGTACATGGTTACGCAGCTTAAAAAAAGGGCCCCCCAAGTTTATAAAGCTGCTAACAAATGGCTGGATGGTCAAGTCATATGGTAGTTATAGATTAAATAAAATTATTAAAATCCATCTTTCTTATTCCCAATGTTATTTCATGCTTCTAAATGTAAACCAAATGTAATCCGTTGGGTTGGTTGTGAGCCCTTGGGCCCTGGCCGAGGCCAGCAGGGCACCGACCCAGGCCAAGGGGAGACCGACCCACCACCGCACACCCCAGCTAAACAATACCCCTTAAGCTACCCCTCCCCACAGTCCCTCAGGAAGAAGGGAAATAGGCATACAGGCGGGCCTCACGGCCGAACCGGAACCCACGCACACAGAGCCACTCATGCGAGCCTCACGGCTGAACTGGAACCCAATCACACACAGGGAGGGGTGAAAGATCCCAGAGGGCCCCAAGATGCCAGACACGCGCTGAACACCAGCAATAGGGCAGAGGGGGAAACAAAGGACCAGAGCGGGCCATGCCCACCCAGGGGACTAGCGCAGGACAGGGGAACTAACACAGCAACCCCCCCCCCCCCCCCCACACCAGGGTAGGAGCCCCAGGCAGAAGCCAGAGGAACCAGACACAAAAGGAAGGCAGAAAGCCTTTGCCTCAAACCCACTGTAGACAGAGGCATACAGAACACAAAGGGTTAAGCTTGTAGAGCCAGCAGAGAGAGAGTGCCATAAATCAACAAACAATCAGAGAGAACGCTTCCCCTCCCGAGAGGGAGCGGGGGCCCATCCAACAAACACACTGGCAGAGGCAGGAATACAATACACACAGTACACAAAGGGTTAAACTCACTGAGCCAGCAGGCCGGGACACTGGGAAGAGAAATCCTTAAAACAAACAAACAAAGGAGAACCTCTCACTCAGCCCAGAGCCCTGGAGGCTGAGCAATGCCCAGCCCCCACTAAACAAACGAGCAGCTGACCCTGATTACAGAGCTACGCACACACACACAGCAGCAGCAGCTAACCCAGAGGGAAGGAAAAGAATACTCTAATACAACACAGATCCCTGTCAGAACCTAGAGCACGTTCTGAGAGAAACTATCAGGCTTTCCTGTCACCACCAAGTAAGTAACGCAAAAGCAGAGAAACTCTTCAGCTCAGGGTTGCCAGGTAGAATTTTTTTTTCCAGCCCAATCCGGGCCAGAAACCAGCCCAAAACCCGCCCAAACACAAACCCCGCCCCTGACACCCCCACCCCCGCGTCACCGGCCCCGCCCCCGCCTCCCACGTCATCGGGCCCGCCTCCCCGTCATCAGCCCCGCCTCCTACGTCATCGGGCCCGCCTCCCCGTCATCAGCCCCGCCTCCATGTCATCGGCCCCGCCTCCCACGTCATCGGCCCCGCCTCCCACATCATCGGCCCCGCCCAAAACGTCACTAACCCCGCCCAAAAACGTCACTAACCCCGCCCCCCGCGGCCAAAAAAAAATCAAAAAGCCGCCCAAAAAGCCGCCCGGAAGCTTAAAAAACCGCCCAAAAAACCGCAACCCGCCACGGGCAAAAATTTCCCGCGGCGGGTCGCGGAAAACCGCCCAATTGGGCGGTAAAACCACCCACCTGGCAACACTGCTTCAGCTGCAGGCTAAAGTACTATCCCCTGACGTCAGCACAACCCCTGGCAGCCAATCAGAAGAGACGTCCCCCCCTCCCCCTCAGCCAAACCGACAGAATCATAACACCAAAGTAATCTAGAGCTGCAGTATTGGCCATCACACAAGCCTCCTCCAAAGAATGAATAGCTAGAAATGGAGCAGACTTTGGAAAGAACATTTTTTGTTTTGTAACTAATTCGTTGGGGCCCTTTTAGTAAGCCATGTTAAGCACATTGGACTAGATTCGATAAACGGCGCCCAAATTTGGCAGCAGAAAAAATGCACACTAAGTGCTGTTCTATAACAGCACTCTGAGTTGGGCACCATTCATAGAATAATGTGTAGTGCCGGGATCCATGCCCATCCTTGGGCATGAAGATTTACACCAACTGAAACATGTGCTAATGAATGCCCACTTGAACCAGCAATACTAGCTACAGGCTTCAAAATTGTTACTTAACTTTTTCCTGGCTCTATTGTTTTTTTCTATTGGTCATATTCTTTGGTTTCCATTTATTTTGCATTTGAGTTTGGGTTGAATTGAAGAACACGTAAAAATGAGAAAAATTAATAAAGCGTGTTCAGTTCATTGCGACATAAATGTTACTAATACTGATGCAGTGTTTATATCCCACATGTACACATATCAGTTCAGTGCAGTTAAACTGTCAAAACCCAGGCATAACTGGGGAAAGAAACACCACATAGAATCAGTAATATTCAAATCACTATTTCCAACAAAAAACCTCTGAAACAGCCGAGGGGCACAAGGGCCAATGCGCGTCCAGCATGCGCCAAATTGTCATTACCACCTGACTAACATGTGCCCCAGGTGCTACTTCTGAATTTGGTGCTCACTGAAAACACACAATAGAAAATAATTTTCTATTGTGGGGGCATTCCCAGCAGTCATCGGCAGTTGGCATGCGCTGGACAGTTACCATGTGGGTAACGCATGAGCCTTTACTGCTAAGTCAATGGGTGGCTATAAGGGCTCAGGTCATAAATAGACGTGTGCTGGTTTTCATTTTGCCGCACGTCCATTTCCTGGCCCAAAAAAAGAAACCCTTTTTCAAGACACGGTGGAGAAATGGTCCAGTGCATGTCCAATACACGCACCCACACTACCGCAGGCCACATTTTAGTGCGCCTTTGTAAAAGAGCCCCCAAGTTTTTAGAAGTTTCCTAAAGAGCAGATAGCCAGCAATTGTTCTGATATTCTCAGGGAGCTCATTCCACATTATATCACACTCTTTTATCCCTAGGGAAGTGTAATATATTTTTTTAATCTTAACGTATCTTGAAGAGATGACCAAATCAGAAGTTATTATTATTATTGTTATTTGTGTTGTGCTACCAGGTGTACACAGCACTGTACAGACATACTGGTCAGTCTCTAATGCTTGGAGCTTGCCATCAATATTAGGGATGTCCAAAGGCAATATATGTAATTGTGCTCATTTTGAGAAAATTTGTCTCCCCTACCCAATTTTTTTTTGTTTGTATCACACATTTATTTTAATACAAAATTTTAACATGCAAATTGATTGTAAATGTGTTAATTCAAAGGTTACTGTGTCAAATCAATTGTATTTATTTATTTTATTATTTATTTATTGGGATTTATTAATCGCCTTTATGAAGAGATTCACCCAAAGTGGTACACAGCAGGTACAGTTCAACATAAAACTTACAATTTTGTTAACAGCATAACAGTAGCAAAATGACTAGCTTTTAAATGTGTATCTTTTTAATATTGTTTCATGGTAATCCTTTCTATTATTAGGTTTCAATTTGCTGTTCACCTCATTTATTATATTTATGTGTATATGTCAAAGCCCTGGCCATGCCCTGAGCCCTGGTCTCTGCACTCACCTCATGAGGCATCGGGGTGTGCATCCTTTGGCATCTCTAGGTGGCAGTGGGCAGCCAGCACCGCTGTCTTCAGCGCTCCGAGATGGCTTGTGAAAGGGCAGGCTGTGCTTGTTCGGGTCCCTGGAGTACAAGCACCAGGAGCACTCTTTTCTTGACCCGTGGGGAGAGGGCTGCTGGGTGCCTTCTGCTGATGTCAGCACCAAGGGCCCTTCTTAGGGAGGCTGTGTTACTCCTCCCATTGCCTTCACAACAGCTCATCCTGCCTCCCATAGCGCTCCTGTCTCCAGCCCTGGTTCCTGCTTCTATCCAGGTCCTTGTTCTACTGGGCCTGCCCTCAAGGACCCTTCTCAGGGCCACCCCAGGCCCCGATCCTGCCAGGCCTTCCCCCAAGAGCTCTTCTCAGAGCCACATATGTGCCTCTACTCCTCTGGGAGTGATTTGCCTGCCATCAGCCAGGACTCTCCAGACCCTCGGGTGTCTAGCAACAGTCAAAGGGCTCACCCATCTACAAACATAACAGTTTGCGATGGCCATGAGCTCAGGCAAGTCACCTGCTTTGTAGTTGCTCCAGCAACTGGCCCTTCAGCTTCAGCAACTCTTGGGCTCAGGTCAAGACCTGTCTACCTGAGTGGTGTGATGAGGTTACTGCACAAGACCCCATTAGGAGGCAAAATGCACCAAGACTACAATACCCAGAGACCAGGAGTGGAGTCCTAGCAAAGAAAAGGTGGGGGAAGTAGTTCAGGGAAGCACTTGCCATTTTCCCAGCCCACACAAGAGGGAGTGCCATGGATGAAGCTCAATACCCATGGCTGAGAAAGAAGTATATGATTCCTCCTGGGTGTGGTGAGTAGGGGGAAGAATTCCTTAGGGCTCTTAGAGAACAAGAAGCCCAGAGAGATGGCTCTGATGGGGCAGAACTCATGGAGTATCTGAAGGAAGAGAAGGAGATGCCTGAGGAACGCCCAGAGGAGCCTGCACTAATGAATTGGGAAACTAAAAATGAAGAGAACTCCAGGCAGGTGGGAGGTCACAGGAGAGTATATGCTGTGTAGTGGGAGGTAATCTGCCAGCCCGGGTTGTTGAAGGGCTACTGGTCTGAACTTGCTACTATTCTTGCTGAATTGAAGAATTTACTAAGATGAACTGTTTGAATTGACTGGGGGAAGAGAAATTGTGTGAACTATTGCCAGAGCCTTAAAGGGCTATTTCTATGGGTGGCTGGCCTGGGGACTTATAAACTGTTGGAAAGAAGTGTTCTGACAGATAATTATTTGTGAACGTTTTGCTTATGTACAACTAAAGTCAATCCCTGATGAGTGGAACTGAACTCATGGGGAACCCTCCCCTGAACTTTTGTAACTGAACTGTGTGTTTGTGGGAGGGAACAGGCACTTGGAGGATGACCCGCTGCCGCTCCTAGAGACAACAGTTGCTGCCCTGAGAGATTACAATGGATCACCTTCAGATGTCAGTGACACCTCAGGTTTCTGCTCAGATGCCACCCGCTGCTTCTCTAGCTTCAGCAGCACCTGCCACAGTGTCAGGGATCCAGCTCGTAGCTCTTCTTCATTATGAAGGAAATCCTAAAACCTGTAGAGCTTTTCTTAACCAATGTATGATCATTTTTGAACTTCAAGCCCGGGGATTTCATTTCTGATAGAGCCCATGTGACCTACATAATAGTCTCCTTAACCTGGGTATCTCCTCTCTGTGAACGTAATGACCCAGTGCTTAACAGTTTTGATGGATTCCTTGAGCAATTCCACAGGGTTTTCGAGGAACCCAGAAAAGCCTCCTCTGTGGCTGCCTAGCTCCTTAAGCTGAGATAAGGGTCCTAGTAGCCATTTTTTGGCAGGGGCTGGCACCTCAAAGGATTAACTGGTTGGACGGGACCTTCCTTCATCCTTAGATGACCTCATTCACCTCTGCAACCAAGTGGATATTCATTTTCAGGAATGGACTCGGGAACAACAATCCTCCCAAAGGACGATATTTGCCAATCACCTAGCTTCCAGCTGAGCCTGTGGGTGCCTATCAAGACTCCCACTCCTTCCAATTTAGGAGAGCCGATTCAGGTGGACCACTCTTCTCTCTCAGAGCAGGAGAAGCAGAGATGCTGGTCCCAGAATTTGTGTCTGTATTGTGGGGAGAAAGACCGCTACATGCTCAGATGCCCCAAAAAGTCATAAAACTATCGGGCCAAGCCCTGACCATGGAAACAGCATTAGGTTTCTATACCCAGATGCCCTACATGCAACTGTTTCATACAATGTTTTTGAAAATATCTTTTGTATATGGTTCCATTACTCCATTTCTAAATTAGCATTCGTTTTTCATTCATTTTCATTCCTTTTACTCCATTGTTAAATTATCATAAAGAGTTTTCTTAAATCTTCAAGTACTCTTTATGATAAGTACTTATCTTGAGCTTGTAAGTGCATATCTTCTAAATTTCTTCCAAGGGAATATGTGCCAACATGTGTTTCACCTATGCTGTTTCAAGGCAACCCTTATTTTGTACTGCATGATAATTTAACAATGGAGTAAAAAGAATGAAAATGAATGAAAACCGAATGTTAATTTAGAAATGGAGTAATAACGGAACCATATATAAGAGATATTTTTTTTAATTGTATGAAACAGATTGGTTTCAAGGACTGACAATCTAGGTGTTTCACCTACTTCCAAAAAGTATGAGATTTTTATCTCAAGAAAGTTTACCTCTGATGGTCCATTAAATAAATAAATAAGTTAAACATTTAGCGTTGCAGATGTGTATTTATGTGCGATTATATCAATAGATCTGTAACCAGTAGATTGAATTCATAATAGATATATAAGTTTTAGATATATAGGAGCATGGGGTAATACGTGGAAAAATAACAGGCTGTACTGTAATGATGGGCTAAATCTTTCTGTGATGGAAAAAGGATCCTTGGGAAGAAATTCAGACAGTATGTTTCTAGACACTTAAACTAGAGTGTGAGGGTGACAAAAGGAAACAAGGGAATTCGGAAAGTCACCCCCAAAATAAACATGATGGCAGAGGGAAAGGTCATGTAAATATTGAAAACCACCTAAACTCACTAAGCAATGAGCACAAATGCTCGTAGTCTAAGTAATAAGGTTCAAGACTTGCAAGCCCCGATGTTTAAGAAAAATTGGATATTGTTGCTATTACAGAGACGTGGTTCAACGATTCCCATGAATGGGATGTGACTGTACCAGGCTATAATCTTTTTAGGAAGGATAGAGAGGGCCGAAGAGGTGGAGGAGTGGCGCTGTATGTGAGAGACAATATCATAACGGCTGAAATGAGGGGAAACTGAGGAAAGGAAAAAGCTTTATGGATCATCCTGGAAAGAGAAGACGGAACCTGTATCCACACAGGGGTTATCTACAGACCTCCGGCACAAACGGAAAAGTTAGACAAAGATCTGATAGAAGATATTCAAAAGATTGGTATAAAAGGAGAGGTGCTACTGTTGGGAGATTTCAGTTTGTCTGATGTGGATTGGAACATCCCATCTGCGGAATTTGAAAGAAGTAGGGAGATTGTGGACGCCTGTAAAAGTGCCTTGCTCAGACAAATGGTAACAGAACCCACAAGAGAAGGATCGATGAAGGATTGATGCTGGATCTAGTGCTCACGAATGGAGGAAGTGTTTTCAATATCCGGGTGAGTTCCCACCTATGTAATAGTGATCATCACGCAATATGGTTTCATTTAAGGGCAAAGGCAGAGTGTAGACGCACAAAACTCAAAGTACTGGATTTCAGACGTACTGATTTTGATAAAATGGGGGAATACCTGAAGAAGGATCTCTTAGAGTGGGAAGGCATTGGAGATGTGGAAAATCAGTGGTCAAAACTAAAGGCTGCTACAAATATGGCAACTGATCTTTATGCAAGGAAAGTAAACAAAAACAAGAGAAGCAGGAAGCCTATCTGGTTCTCCAAACAAGTAGCTGGAAAAAATAAGAGCAAAAAAGGCTTTGTTCAAGAAATACAAAAGAATGAAATGAGAGAATCACGGAAAAGATTATCAGATTAAACTCAAAGAAGTGAAGAGGAAAATACAGCTAAGGAAAAATGGCTAAAGATATAAAGAGAGGTGACAAGACCTTTTTCAGATATATTGGAGAAAGGAGAAAAAAGAAAAGATAGGAATGGAATTGCGAGACTGAAAGATGATGAGAATGGCTATGTGGAGAGTGATGAAGATAAAGCGAACATGCTACTACTACTACTTAACATTTCTAGAGTGCTACTAGGGTTACGCAGTGCTGTACAGTTTAACAAAGAAGGACAGTCCCTGCTCAAAGGAGCTTACAATCTAAAGGATGAAATGCTAAGTAATTACTTCTCTTCAGTGTTCATGGAGGAAAATCCTGGTGAAGGACTGTGGTCGGCTGCTGAGGGAACATCTGGGAATGGAGTGGATACTGCGCCATTTACGGAAGAAAGAGTTTATAAACAGCTGGAGAATCTGATAGTGGACAAGGCTATGGGGCCGGATGGGATACATCCCAGGATACCGAAGGAGCTCAGAGAGGTACTGGTGGGACCTCTTAAAGATTTATTTAATAGATCTTTAGAGATGGGAGAGGTTCCGTGGGATTGGAGACAAGCGGATGTGGTCCCTCTTCACAAAAGTGGAGACAGGGAAGAAGTGGGAAACTACAGACCGGTAAGTCTCACGTCGGTGGTAGGAAAAATAATGGAATCGCTGCTGAAAGAAAGAATAGTTAACTTTCTAGAAACCAATGGGTTACAGGACCCCAGACAACATGGCTTTACCAAAGGAAAATCCAGCCAAATGAATCTTATTGAGTTCTTTGACTGGGTGACCAAAGAACTGGATGAAGGACATGCGCTAGATGTAATCTACTTGGATTTCAGCAAATCCTTTGATACGGTCTCCCACAGAAGACCCGTTAATAAGCTGAAAGGGCTGAACGTAGGACCAAAAGTGGTGAACTGGATAGGAAACTGGTTGACCGACAGATGGCAGAGGGTGGTGGTAAATGGAATCTGCTTGGAGGAAAGGAAGGTGAGCAGTGGAGTTCCTCAGGGGTCGGTGCTGGGGCCTATTCTGTTTAATATATTTGTGGTTGATATTGCTGAAGGGTTGGAAGGAAAGGTTTGCCTTTTTGCAGATGACATGAAAATAGCTAATACAGTGGATATCCTGGAGGGAGTAGAAATGATGAGAAGAGATCTCCGAACGTTAGAAGAATGGTCAAGGGTTAAAATTTAATGCCAAGAAGTGCAGAGTGATGCACTTGGGGTACAGAAACTCGAAAGAGAGGTACTGAATAGGAGGGGAGAGATTAGTAAGCTTGACTAAGGAGAGAGACCTTGGGGTGTTGGTGTCCGAGGAGCTAAAGGTGAAGAAACAATGTGACAAGGTGACGGCCGTGGTCAGACGGATGCTAGGCTGCATAGAAAGGGGTATAACTAGCAGAAGAAAGGTGTCGATGCCCCTCTACAAGTCATTGGTGAGGGCCCACTTGGAGTACTGTGTTCAGTTTTGGAGGCCGTATCTAGTTAAGGATGTAAAAAGACTGGAAGTGGTGCAAAGAAAAGCTACAAAAATGGTATGGGATTTACGTTGCAAACCGTATGAGGAGAGACTTGCTGACCTGAACATGTATACCTTGGAGGAAAGGAGAAACAGGGGTGACATGATACAGACGTTCAAATATTTGAAAGGTATTAATCCACAAACAAACCTTTGCTGGAGACGTGAAAGTGGTAGAACTAGAGGACATGAATTGAGGTTGAAGAGGGGGCAAACTCAGGAGTAATATCAGGAAGTATTTTTTCATGGAGAGAGTGGTGGATACGTGGAATGCCCTCCCGCAGGAGATGGTGGAGATGAAAACGGTAATGGAATTCAAACATGCGTGGGATAAACACAAAGGAATCCTGTTTAGAAGGAATGGTTCCGTGGAATCTTAGCAGAGATTGGGTGGCGACGCCAGTAATTGGAAACAAAATGGGAGCTGGGCAGACTTCTACGGTCTACACCCTGATTGTGACTGAATAGATAGTGATGGGCTGGAGTGTAAATTTTAAGGGGCTTCGAAGTTAGCTTCAGAACTTTTAGTACAAGAAGAGTGCTGGGCAGACTTATATGGTTTGTGCCCTGAGAATGGCAAGGACAAATCAAACTCGGGTATATATATATAAAGTATCGCGTATCAAGTATAATAAGTTTATCTTGTTGGGCAGACTGGATGGACCGTATAAGGTCTTTATCTGCAGTCACTTACTATGTTACTATAATAGGCCTTTTGGACACTTATGATAGAGGAATGGCGCCATCTCCTCAAGGGAGCCAAACACCCATTTACTGTGACTACAGACCATAAGAACCTTCTATATCTATAGAAGGCCCATAGAGTTAACCCCTGCCATGCCAGATGGTCTCTGTTCTTTTCTAGATACCATTTTTGGGTGGTCTTCTGCCCAGCTGAAAAAAAACGTTCGGGCTGATTCCCTCTCTCAAGCTCTGGAGACCACCGAAGAGAGTTCCAACCTTCAGACCAACCTGGACCCTGCCAAGATTCAGACAGCTTTTTCTGTGCTGCTTCCTCTGGGCAAGACTGGGATGCCCAAGTGGCTTTGAGACCTGGTACTGAAGTTGGGGCATGAATCCAAGATCAATGGCCATCCGGGATTCCGAGGCTTGTTGGAATTCATTTCTCGAGTTTACTGGTGGCCACAGCTGAGGAGAAACTAATGCAACTACGTGACATCTTGCCCTGTCTGTGCCCGTCACAAGTCTGCCCCCTCACACTAGTGGGGATTCCTCTAACCTCTTCCAGTACCTGAGGTACCATGGGCCCACATAGCCATGGGCCTGCCCCCAAGGGCTCTTCTCAGAGCCACCCGTGTGCCTTTACTCCTCTGGGAGTGACTTGCCTACCGTAAACTGGGACCCTCCAGACCCCAGTGACGGTTCAAGGGCTCACTCATCTAGAAATGTGACAGTATATTTGGTCATTTCACTGTTGTTATGCCTTTAACAAAATTTTAAGTTTTTTGTTAAACTGTCCTTGCTGTACACCACCTTGAGTGGCAATTAACAAATCCCAATTAATACAATTAATTTGACATATTAATATTTGGATTAAAACACATATAATCAATTTGCATGTTAAAATTTTGCATTAAATAAAAAAATCTACAATATTGGAGGAGGGGGAGACAAATTTTCTAAAAATTAATAGAATTATTTTGCATGTGGACATTTCAAATATTGATGGCCCTGTAGCAAGACAATGTTGTGGCTCCCAGGTTTAGTCTCCTGTCTCAGGCTTAGGGAATGGACTCCATTCAATGGAGGCATGGGGGTGGTGGGTTAATTCGGAATTAGCGCATAGAAAATTTGATGTACTTGGGCCTACTAAAAGGTTTATAGATAGCCTGCAGGATTCCATTTCAGAATAGATTTCCTTTTTATGGTTTCCACTCAACCACAGGCCAGCACTACGTTCTAGAACCAGGTAAAACAGAGCTGGATGGTAAGAAGAGCATAAGTATCTCCATCCAGTACCTTCAGATGGAACTGGTCCCAGTGCATCATAACAGGGCATGATATCAAGAGTGTGAATATGGAGATTCTTGTAGCAATAAAACTGGAATCTTACAGAAAAAGGAGTGCATTTCTCCATCAAAATCCTACAACAGAAGAGAGAAGAAGAATCAGTTTTATCAAATAGGTACAATTTGAAATGATCCAAAGACTTATTTATAGTTATATAGATACAAATTAATGCAGAATAAGTATAGGTTTTTTTTTGGTTTAGTAAGGTAAAACATACAGAGCTGCCCAAGTAGATAAGAATAAATTAAAGATATAAACATTATGGGCCTCTTATCAAGCCTTGCAGCAATGCCAACGGAGCCCATGGGCTTTGTTGGCGTTACCACACCGGGAGCCGCTAAAGCGGCTTGATAAAAGAGGCCCTATACAAAGTTTATCTGTCATATAATAAATCCAAGTGAACCATCAAAATGGATAGGGTTGAAAGTCTGGGCTTCGAAAAAAATCCAGAAATATTTTCAGTTTCCCCAGAATGATAAACGTATTTCACTAATAAACATTTACTAATATATAGAACAATTTTGTCCAAAATATTGCAGTCAAACATCTTTGCAATTATTCAGATGTATCAAATAGGATTTAAGAAAAGATGTGCCTTACTAGAGTTAATACAAGGGGCTCTGTTGACTAACGTGCGCTAGCATTTTTAGCACGCGCTAAAAGTAGTGTACGCTAAAACACTAGAGACACCCATAGGAATATATGGGCCCAAGGTTATCAGGATATAGAATAGAATAGCAACCAATGGCAGGTCTCTCTTGATGCTGAGAAGGTGTGGATAGTGTGGAATGGGTGTATTAGTTTCAAGTTGTAGAATGGATGAGATTTGGGGATAAGTTCATAAAAACTGTGAAATTATTATACTCTACTAATATTTTGCCGAGTTTGTTGAAAATTCTTAACTAATAGAGACGTGAACTATATCTATGCGGAAGATGTATCAAACAAGAGAGATAAGAGGTATAAAGGTAACAAAAACTTCTTTTTTTTTAAATCTCACTGCAATTCCCTGGATTCTATATAGCGCAACTTAAGTTGTGCTCTGAAATTTGGTCATATTCTGGATTTGCACGCAATTTAATTAGTTAACAAGCCAATCAGTGCTGATAATTGCCAACAATTATTGACACTAATTGGCATTAATTAGAATTTATCCATCAAAAAGGAATTATTACAATCTATTATATTTACGTATTTCAGATTATACCACATCCTTTGTATCGCTCCATGGTGCATCTGCACCTTGAGTATTTCATTCAGTTCTGGTCACCGTATCTCAAAGAAGATATAGCAGAATTAGAAAAGGTTCAAAGAAGAGCAACCAAAACGATAAAGGGAGTGGAACTCCTCTCATATGAGGAAAGGCTCTTCAGCTTGGAAAAGAGATGGATGAGGGAATATATGATTGAGGTCTACAAAATCCTGAGTAGTGTAGAATGAGTAGAAGTGCTTTGATTTGTTACTCGTTCCAAAAATACAGAGATTAGGGGACACTCAAGGAAGTTACATGGAAATACTTTTAAAACAAATAGAAGGAAATATTTTTTCACTCAACGAATAGTTAAGCTCTTGAACTCTTTGCCAGAGGATGTGGTAACAGCAGTTAGTGAACCTGGGTTTAAAAAAGGTTTGGATAAATTCCTAGAGGCAAAGTCTATAGTCTGCTATTGAGACAGACACAGGGAACAACTGCTTGCCCTGGGATTGGTAGCATGGAATGTTGTGCTGGGCAGACTTCTATGGTCTGTGCCCTGATCATGACAAGGGCAAATCAAGATCAAGGATGTAGTATCATATCATACCTTATGTCATGAGTTTACCTTCTTGGGCAGATTGGATGGACTATACAGGTCTTTATCTACCATCATCTACTATCCTGCTTATTTTTGAAGGAGATCGCCGGCCATCTTCCAACACAAATCGGGAGATGGCCGGCCATCTCCTGAACCCGGCCAAATCAATATAATCGAAAGCCAATTTTGGCCGGCTTCAACTGCTTTCCGTCGCAGAGCCAGCCAAAGTTAAAGGGGGCGTTTCCGCAGGGTATGGAAGGCGGGACGGGGGCGTGGTTATGAGATGGCCAGATTCAGCCGATAATGGAAAAAAGAAGGCCGGCTCTGACGAGCAGTTTGCCTTCTTCACTTTGTCCATTTATTTTTAGGACCAAGCCTCAAAAAAGTGCCACAACTAAGCAGATGACCACCGGAGGGAATCGGGGATGACCTCCCCTTACTCCCCCAGTGGTCACCAACCCCCTCCCACCCTAAAAAAAAATTTCCAGCCTCTATGCCAGCCTCAAATATCATACCCAGCTCCATGACAGCAGTGTGCAGGTCCCTGGAGCTTCAGGCAGGTGGACCCAGGCCCATCCCCCCTACCTGTTACACTTGTGGTGGTAAATGGGAGCCCTCCAACCCCCCCCCAAACCCACTGTACCCACATGTAGGTGCCCCCCTTCACCCCTTAGGGCTATGGCAGTGTTGTACAGTTGTGGGTAGTGTGTTTTGGGGGGCATTTGGGGGGGCTCAGCACACAAGGTAAGGGAGGTATGCACCTGGGACCGATTTTTGAAGTCCACTGCAGTGCCCCCTAGGGTGCCCGGTTGGTGTCCTGGCATGTGAGGGGGACCAGTGCACTACAAATGCTGGCTCCTTCCATGACCAAATGCCTTGGATTTGGCTGGGTTTGAGATGGCCGGCATCGGTTTCCATTATCGACGAAAACCGATGCCGGCCATCTCTGACATTTGGCCGGCCCCAACCGTATTATCAAAATGAAAGATGGCCGGCCATCTTTTTTGATAATACGGTTCGGGGCCACTGCTTGCGGCGCCGGGCATATAGATGGCCGGCGCCGTTCAATTATGCCCCTCCAAGTTACTTTAAGAACACACCTACACACCTCAAAGGTCGCTAAGGTCCTTCCAAGGAATATCCCGAACCAAAGCCTCTGTGAAGGAAATTATGCAATATGACACCCAGCAACATGCCTTCTCCAGAGTAGCCCCTACCCTGACACTCTACTCCTAGGAAGGCTTAATGCAAGACTGTCTATTTCAGGAAGCAGGTGAAAGCTTGGATCTTCTCCTAAGCCTTTAATGGAAGAATCAACTAACTAGCTAGTCACATACACAAGGACTAACACAAGCTGCACGTACTGTAGCAAGACTTGCTTACCTACTCCTACTGCAACGGAAATCATGTTCCTACACTTTTCAGACTTCATGTGCAATTTTTCCATAAGTTAGTCACCCTTATTTGCATCTAATTCCTGCTTGTCTATATATTCCACCTCTGCTTACATTCCATGCTGTCTGTTAAGATGTTTTAAGGTGTATTGTGTTGACATTGTAAGAAGCATACTATGTCTTAATGTGTATTGTTATTTGAATAAGTTTTACTGCTGTAAATGTCTATTGCCTATGTTTGGTTTATTCTTGCTGTACACTGCCTTGGGTGAATTTCTTCAAAAAGGTTCTGGTTACTGCACGTTTTTGTGAAAAGATGTAGATCAGTTGGGCAACTTTTTAAGGTAGTTAGATAATACCCAGGGCTTTTTTTTTAGGGGGATACTTGGGGGTACTGAGTACCGGCACCTTTTTCATTGTCTGCTAAGAGTGACCCACTTCTATCTTGTCATAGATTCTGTGACTGGTTGCAGGGGGCCTGGCTATTGCTAGAAAAAATGCACTGTGAATAGCAGAAAGTTTGTACACCTTTTTATTTAGCCCACACTGTCTAATATACTAGGCGGAAAACAACAAAAACATACATAATAAAATAAAACATAAAACCACCGACACAATAGCTGATAAGGTATCCTAGCATTTATAATAATCACTAGATCCACTTAAAATTAATAAAAAGGACTTTGTAAATAATAATAATAAGGCTTATTGAAAAGTCCACTAAGGTTCCAACGTGTTCGGAAGACAGAAACCTCTAGTGGTTTTACTAATCATTGTATGTGACCTTTTGTGCCACCCAGTGCTTTCCAGAAATTGAGAAGGCTCTCCTTACCAGTGAGGTAATGGCAGGAGAAGACCTCATATTGCAGGGAAAACTGAACGGTATTAGTACCAAGCCCAAAGGTAGTTTCTTGTCTTTGGCTGATATACCTCTGCACCATAGGGAGTAGGAGTCTTTGGCTGGCTGAACTGCCACACTAGCACATGTGTAGCTACAGGTGTTGCTTAGGTCATTGCACTTCACAGTGCCTATTCCTAAGATGAGTAAATAAGCCAAAACCAGTACTGCTGAGGTACACTGAGGGGGTAGAGACAAGAGGAGGCTTCTGAAAGGAGAACAAAAGGTTTCCACCAAAGAGGAAGATTCAGAGGACAACCTCAGAAGCTGAAACAGGGTTCAACAGAAGTGAGTGCCTGCACCCACATCTGAGTCATGTCCAGATTCTATCAAAATACCAGACAGGAACTGGATCCAGGATGGCCCAGGGCTCAAGGAAAGGATCACCTGCAGCCTGTGCCTTTAACCAGCCTCTAAGTAAATAGAGGAATGGGGCGGGGGACTGGAATCCTCAGCTTAGGAGGATTATATCTGAAAGAGAAAAAGAATTTTCATAAAGCAAAAGGTAAAGGGGAAAAGAGCTATGTTTGTACTCATGGGATAGGAGGTAGTGTCCTATTGTTGATTAAAAACTGGTTAAAAGAAAGCAGAGAGTAGGGTTAAATGGTCAGTATTCTCAATGGAGAAGGGTAGTTAGTGGGGTTCCCCAGGGTTCTGTGCTGGGACCGCTGCTTTTTAACATTTATAAATGACCTAGAGATGGGAATAACTAGTTGCTGACGACACAAAGTTATTCAAAGTCGTTAAATCGCGAGAGGATTGTGAAAAATTACAAGAGGACCTTAAGAGACTGGGTGTCTAAATGGTAGATGATGTTTAATGTGAGCAAGTGCAAAGTGATGCATGTGGGAAAAAGGAACCCGAATTATAACTACGTCATGCAAGGTTCCACATTAGCAGTCACCGACCAAGAAAGGGATCTAGGTGGCGTTGTTGATGATACATTGAAACCTTCTGCTTAGTGTGCTGCGGCGGCGGCTAAGAAAGCAAATAGAATGTTAGGTATTATTAGAAAAGGAATGAAAAACAAAAATGAGGATGTTGTAATGCCTTTGTATCGCTCCATGGTGCGACCGCACCTCAAATATTGTGTTCAATTCTGGTCGCCGCATCTCAAAAAAGAATAGTGGAATTTAAAAAGGTGCAGAGAGAGGTGACGAAAATGATAAAGGGGATGGGACGACTTCCCTATGAGGAAAGGCTAATGTGGCTGGGACCCTTCAGCTTGGAGAAAAGACGGCTGAGGGGAGATACGATAAAGGTCTATAAAATAATGAGTGGCGTGGAACGGGTAGACATGAAGCATCTGTTTACACTTTCCAATAGGGGGCATGCGATGAAGCTACAAAGTAGTAAATTTAAAATGAATCGGAGAAAATGTTTCTTCACTCAACGTGTAATTCAACTCTGGAGTTCGTTGCCAGAAAATGTGGTAAAGGCGGTTAGCTTAGCAGAGTTTAAAAAAGGTTTGGCCAGCTTCCTAAAGGAAAAGTCCATGGATCATTATTAAATTGGACTTGGGGAAAATCCACTATTTCTGGGATAAGCAGCATAAAATGTTTTGTACTTTTTGGGGGATCTTGCCAGATATTTGTGACTTGGATTGGCCACTGATGGAAACAGGATGCTGAGCTTGATGGACCTTTGGTCTGTCCCAGTATGGCAATATTTATGTACTTATTTATGTACTTATGTACCCTGTATTTTCATTAATTCCTATTACTCTTCATCATTTAAAGAATTTCAATAAACGTTTTTGGTTTACTAGACAAGTGTTTTTAGAGATGGAAATACATGACACAATGAGTGATCCCAGGGGCCAATAGCCTCCTAGCCCTAGCCGGTCCCATCCCAGAGCATTGTAACCTAAAAGTAGCTGTGCTGAGATTAAAGGCATTGCCTTCCCTGAAGAATGTATCCCAGGTCTCCCCACCAAACAATCCATGCCAAGTGAGGTACTACAGACCCTGGGGGCTATATATGTAAAGATACACAGTATTATGTCAACTCCCAAGCCCCTCTTTCCTCACACCTCCATGCCCAGCACTACATACCTCATATTTAGTAGAAAAACAGGACTAGTGCCCAAGCCAGTTTACCATTTTTATTTATTTCTGTCTTTCACCCTACTCTACATCCAGCCAAGCTAAGATTAATGAAAGATGCAGCCATTTAAGTCAACTGACATCCATTCTGTCCATTATGGTCGATGACTGTATCTGCTCCTTCATACATTCTTATTTTAGTCCCCATAACACTATACTACCACTCCTGGAGGTTACTGACTTAAGCACAGGGCAGAATTAACCCTTTGATAGGCCTCAGACAAACGAGCACATTGGGGTCCACATCATAATCAAAAATATTTTAAAACTTCACTGCGGGGTCTCGCATTGGAAGTCCCTACATCAAGCCACTTACCAGGAGTGGTGGACCTTATTGCTTCAGTATACAAGTTTGACTCGCACCTTGCTAAGCAATCTCCTCGTTTTGTGTGTTATAGGGAGAAATGGCTTCCGCTTGTATCTTACTTCACTGTTGCCCAGGGATATGCAGAAATATTGGTGTGTCTTATATCTCTAGCATGCTCTATGCTTTGCTTTGTTTCCTCCAGCTCTCCTCTCTTCTTTCTCTAACTTTTCTTAATTTTCTCCTACCTAGAATTGGATAGTTGCTTCTTACTTGTGAGCTCCTGGATCACTATTTGCTGTAAATTGTTTTCTGTTGTTTTGTTGTGAGCTCTTGTTTATCTTTGTATTGAAAACCAATAAAAAGAATTTGAATTAAAACTATATATATATATTTTTTTTTTAACTAACAGGAACCTATGTGGTTCTGACTGATGAGGAGGACCAGCAGAGGAGGAAGCATCAGGTAAGAAGCATCACTCCGACAACTCCTGCTGACTGAAAGATAATGTACATGGGGGTGAGGAGAATAGACAGACTTCCAAGGGCAGCAGTGGCTCTGGTCGTCTTCCTCTACCCTTTCCCCTCACACATGCACATTTCTTACAGCCAGCAGTTGACTTACCAGAGCTAAATCTGCCTTAGGAGTCACTGAGAGGGTCTTGCAGTAGAAATCAGCTGGTGGTGAATGCCAAGATGCCCATTATATTCCTATGAGCATCTCGGCATTTACCACCAAATGATTTCTACCATGAGCTAAAAACGCTACTGCGGCTTAGTAAAAGACCCCCTGAATTAGCATATAAGAGGCCCCCTCCTAAACATATGGACCATAGGCATGTGCCTATTTTGCCTGTACTTTAATCATGCCCTACTTAGATATTGCTGCTCCTTTCACAGCTTCAGACCCTACCTGCCCCATGATCCTTTTCATATCCACTTCAACACTGCAGGCATTATGGAAAAAAGGGTTTTGTTTTGGGGGGGTTTCAGGGGGAGGGGGGAGATTTGGTTCATACCTTTCCAGTAGTAGTTTATTGCCAGAATCAGGAAAATACCTGTTGCACCTCAATGTAATGTGCCTTAGAGGGTTAAGTGATTTGCCTAAAGTCAGAAGGAATGTCAGTCAGGTTTGATTCATGACTTCCCTGCTACTCTAACCATTAGCCTCCTTACTCTGCACACCAAGAAACAAAACCAGCAAAGCACTTGGTTGACCCCTGTTAATGCCTACATGCTGGCACTACCTTCATTTCCCTCCCCACTCACCCCCTGTGCTGACAACCTACCTCAGGCCACCTAGATTTCACTCACATTTCTTCTGGTGGAGGACACACTCTTTACACCTCTAAGCCAGCACCTGCAATTCTGATGCCACTGAACTGTTGGCTTATGTATATCCTGACTCACCTGCTAGTATTGTGGCAAATTCTCCTTGGACTTGTGAGGCTCAGCACAACCCAAACATCATGTCCCAAAAGCACTCCCACACAGTACCAGTTCCAATTTTAGCATTGTACACACATGTTTCCCAGAATGACAGATACCTGGTATTGCAAAGAACCTGCAAAGGGCAGGAAATGACCTGCTTCATTAGCTACACTGTAGCAACAAAATCCGCTGTGTTCCCGGTATTGCCTAGCTCATGTGACTGTGGGCTTTGGTGCAAACACTTCTCTAGTTAAACCCATTCAACAGTGGGCTGCTTCTTCTCTCTTCAGGAATATGAATGGTAATCCATTTTACACACCAGCTCACCAGGCTAAAGGGGATATCCACATTAAGCACGCAACTATGGAATGCACTACCAAATTTCATAAAAACAATGCACGACCTAACAAACTTCCGAAAATCACTAAAAACCAACTTGTTCAAAAAGGCTTACCACAATGATCCATCCTAAATGCCAGACAACGAAATGTGTACCAGAACTGAACAAAACCGAACGCTCTATGCTTGAATGCTTATATACTTTGTCACTAATGAACTTTAACGCACTACCACTTTATTTCTCATTCCGGTGATGAACTCTCCATACCTGACTGCTTAATTTACTCTATCACTTATGAATTTTAATGCAATACCACTTTGTATTTCTCATTCCGGAAATGGCGGTCGCCATTACGGCATAATGTAAGCCACATTGAGCCTGCAAATAGGTGGGACAATGTGGGATACTAATGCAACAAATAAATAACAAATTATACTATTTACCTAAGAACAAAGATGAGTTATGTTCCTGCTTTAGGATGCCATATTTTACTTCTTGTTTGAAGCAGTTTCCTGTGAGCATCATCCCATTTTAGACAACCTATTCCACAACAAATATCCCTGTGAAATATTACTAAATAATCCCTCTAAGCCTACCATGCTTTGAATAGTGAGCACGATTTTCAAGCTATGCACACAGCCATATAACGTGATTTATTCACTATAATTAAATAAGAAACTCAGTTTACACCATATATGTTATACCAATTTTAGGAAGGCGATGTGGGTCATAAGCAGAAAAGTTATGGTTTCTTTTTGCAAGAGCTCAACCTGGCTTTTACACACATGACATCTGGAGTAAATAAAGCTCATGTCAGCAGTTAAGTAAAAGAGAAAAACCACAGCCATCTCAGCGCTGACCTGCTGGCCCATGACGATTTTTTCAGCCGTTTTTCCAGATCTTCTAATGCTTGGGGTCCGTTTCTTCCTGCAGTCTTCCATACTTGCAAAGGCTTCAGTGAACAGCACTATATCAATGTCCGACCGGTCCTGGGCATCTGTTCCTTTAATGTACGAGCCTCCCTGTTAGATTCAATATTTGCAGAGAAATGTTTACCCGCTTGCCCTTTAACCTCTCCTCCATACAGAGTTACTCTGGAACACAACCAGATCAGTCAGCAAAAGAACCTAAAAAGACGTGGTACTAGAACAGAGATACCCATGGACTCAGATTTGCTTTAATTTATGGTACAGTACCGTCATCATGCAATTCCTCACTACAATTAAACTCCTCTACAGCTCCCAAATGAATTCCTTTGCACTGCTTGCTCCAGCACACATATCTGCTACAATAAACATACACCAGCAGATTCCACCAGGATTGAGTAGGACTGAATCAGATGACAGCCATCATCAATCATCATCCCAAACCTTCCCTCCAGTCAGGATATTCAGCTGAGAAGGATGTACTACACTGAATTCCAAAGCTGCCCTGACACAAACCGGGGTAAAACTGAAACAAGTCCCCAGAACCGGGGTCTGTCACCTCTTTCTCAGTTTCCTGGATCATCTGTGGTGACTGCAGGCAATTGATACTATTAAAGACAAGAATTAGGACTGTGAAGACAGACTGATTACTTTACGCTTCTCATGGCAGAAGACTGTGATGGACTAATTGTGATAGCAAAATGGGTAAAGAGTTTGTTTCAAACTACTACACAAACCTGAACAAGAATACAAGATTATCACTTAATAATCTTCACAAGGAGTTTGTAAATAAACACTTTTATGCAGTATCTTGAGCATGAAGCCTCAGTACAGCTGCACAGTGCCCAGATATTAATAAGGGAAATATGGCTATGGTACATTACCTTGATTATGTGAGTCACAGGAAGCGGGAAGCATTCCTTGATCAAATCAATTACTGCATCTGTTTCTGCCATACAGGAAATTCTCAGGAGCCCTGGTCTGGGGCGAAGCTTTGTTTCCACAAATTCCTGCACTTGTTTGGGGCTTCTATAGTCCAGAATGCTCTCAGGGGAGAACCCAGTAGACATCTGTGCTATAAACATGCATATGCATTTAATATTCATAATACCAACATTATAGAACAATTGTTTAAAAATGTAATTATCTCACTACTCTATTTTATATATACATATTGGGATTTATTAACTGCCTTTATGAAGAGATTCACCCAAGGCGGTTTATTAACAGGTACAGTTTAATATAAAACTTACAATTGTTAACAACAATAGTAAAATGCCAAATATAAGCATAAATACAACAGAAACCACAGGACTAACATGAAACAGTATCAGAAATATACACATTGATAAACTTGTTTTCAAGGCTTTGTTGATCCAAGTTTCCTGTTGCGTCTTTATCTTACTAGCTCAAATTGGAACCAGGGTTGGGATCTGGTGGCATGAGCCTTTATTGCATAGATATGGGGGACCTTCTTCTCACCCCCACCCCCACCTACTGGGGAATTCTGTATAGGATGCTATTAGGTACTCAATTTTGTGCATGGATTTAAGAGCCACATGCAAAGTAGTTGGATTAATTGGTGATAATCAATAATTAGGGATAACAAGCACTTAACTGGCAGTCCTTAGGATATATGCACAGATCGCCCCTATGCTCTCAGAGGGGGCATGGCAATGGGAGGGGCATGGGCATTTCCAGGATTTAGGTGTGGAGTTATAGAATACTGTCATTTACGTGCCATCAGTTGGGCACAAGCATTTACACCAGCCTTTGGCAGATGTAAATGCTCACCCCCAAAGTTAGGTGCAAAAATGCATGCTGAGCTAGTATTCTAAAAAAAATTTTTAAATAATAAAAGCTATTCCACATGGAATGATCATTATATAATACTAACTAGCGCGGATCGTCCCAGCACCTAACTTTGATTGACGTATACAGAATCCTCCCACTAGTCTAGTCATTGCAGTGGTGGTCTTTGGATAGAAACCCAGCAATCATGAATATTAAATCCAGCCAGTAGGTGTCATTCTTACCCCATGATAAGTACATAAGTAATGCCACACTGGTAAAAGACCAAGGGTCCATCGAGCCCAGCATCCTGTCCATGACAGCGGCCAATCCAGGCCAAGGGCACCTGGCAAGCTTCCCAAACATACAAACATTCTATACATGTTATTCCTGGAATTGTGGATTTTTCCCAAGTCCATTTAGTAGTGGTTTATGGACTTGTCCTTTAGGAAACCATCTAACCCTTTTTTAAACTCTGCCAAGCTAACCGCCTTCACCACGTTCTCCGGCAACAAATTCCAGAGTTAAATTATGCGTTAGATGAAGAAAAATTTTCTCAGATTTGTTTTAAATTTACTACACTGTAGTTTCATCGCATGCCCCCTAGTCCTAGTATTTTTGGAAAGCGTGAACAGACACTTCACATCCACCTGTTCCACTCCACTCATTATTTTATATACCTCTATCATGTCTCCCCTCAGTCGTCTCTTCTCCAAGCTGAAAAGGCCTAGGCTCCTTAGTCTTTCTTCATAGTGAAGTCGTCCCATCCCCGCTATCATTTTAGTCGCCCTTCGCTGCACCTTTTCCAATTCTACTATATCTTTCTTGAGATGCGGCGACCAGAATTGAACACAATACTCAAGGTGCGGTCGCACCATGGAGCGATACAATGGCATTATAACATCCTCACACCTGTTTTCCATACCTTTCCTAATAATACCCAACATTCTATTCGCTTTCCTAGCTACAGCAGCACACTGAGCAGAAGGTTTCAGTGTATTATCAACGATGACACCCAGATCCCTTTCTTGGTCCGTAACTAATAACGTGGAACCTTGCATGACGTAGCTATAATTCGGGTTCTTTTTTCCCACATGCATCATCTTGCACTTGCTCACATTAAACGTCATCTGCCATTTAGCTGCCCAGCCGCCCAGTCTCCCAGTCTCATAAGGTCCTTCTGTAATTTTTCACAATCTTGTCGCGAGTTAATGACTTTGAATAACTTTGTGTCATCAGCAAATTTAATTACCTCGCTAGTTACTCCCATCTCTAAATCATTTATAAATATATTAAAAAGCAGCGGTCCTAGCACAGACCCCTGAGAAACCCCATTAACTACCCTTCTCCATTGTGAATACTGCCCATTTAACCCCACTCTCTCTTTCCTATCCTTCAACCTATGCGCATGTGCGAAAATGAGACTACTGCCAGGCTAGCATGCCCACCCCCCACCCCCAGGCAGTAATTTCAGATTTAGCATGTGCCCATACCACTGAGACAAATTATGTTTTCATTTCCTACCATGCACAGCATTTCTGGCATTAATCAGCAGTTGGCACATGCCAATCAGTCACCGCACGTGTAGTGCATGAGCCCTTACCCCTAGATCAAGGCGCACGCTGGTTTCAATTTTACCTGCAGGCCCTTTTCCCAGTCCATTAAAAAAAAGCCCTTTTTTCCCAGATACACTAAAAACTGTAAAAAGGACTCCTTACTGACCCATTCTCCAGCTGATATTCTGCAGCAACTTACAGCTCAAGAATTTGCTAATATATTTCAGAACAAGAGTACAAATATTTTGAAGAAATTGCCTCTAATGCAATGTATAGTTGAGGATGAAACTATGAGAGGGGAAGATATAATAAGGGGAATTGCAACTGATCAAATGTGGTCTAAGATTTTAATTTATCATTTAAAGTAGAACAGCCCTGCTATTCTAATAGAGCAGATTTTGACAGAATTGCTGACAGCATTGTGCATGTTTCTGTGGCAAATAAAGATCATCTTGTTGCCATCAAGATGTCATTCTGTGCTCTGACATGGGGGAGGGAGTGCTGATAGGTGTGTAGGTTTTCTAGTATTTTCAAAATTAAAAATATGATTTCAGAACCATATAAATAATAAGGTGGCAAATACACTGACAGTGAAAGAACAAGGTATTTTGAGGGAAATAATATACAAAAAATGATAAGAACATAAGAATAGCCATACTGGGTCAGACCAGTGGTCCATCTAGCCCAGTACCCTGTTTCTCAACAGTAACCAATCCAGGTCACAAGTATGTGACAGAAACCTCAAGTAACCTGCAGAAAACCTTAGCCCTGCGGTGATTCTCCCTAGTGAGTGCTTTGAAATTTTAGCCCTCACTAGGGAGGGAAGCTTTTCATTATGCACATATTTTATAAATTGAGAGGGGGTTTGTTGGCTGAAATATATACTTTCTTTTGGTGATTCTGTAGTCCCTAGAACTAAGGTAGGCAACTGCAAATCCTTTTATCTAAGTGCCCCCCTCAGATTCCCCTGCACATTGCGACTTATTCAGAATTCTGCAGCTCGCCTTGAAGTAATCGTGGTGGTTTGAAGGCACTCCATTGGTTACCCATTCTTTGACAAGTATGATTTAAGGTATTGGTTTTGTTGTCTTGTGGGTTACATGCAGACACTCCTGTGTATTTGAAATTTATGGTTGCCCATCAGACATCAATACAACTATGGTTGTTGGTTGCTCTACTAATACTGGGATGCACTTGTTCTCTGTGTACATAAGCACATAAGCACCACCATACTGGGAAAAGACCAAGGGTCCATCAAGTCCAGCATCCTGTCACTGACAGCGGCCAATCCAGGCTTCAAGAACCTGGCAAAACCCCAAAAATAAATAAATAAAAATAATAATAATAATTTTTCCCTTTTTTTTTAATAACGTTCAATGGACTTTTCCTTCAGGAATCTGTCCAAACCCCCCTTAAACTCCATAAGGCCAGGTGCTGTCACTACATTCTCCGGCAACGAGTTCCAGAGTCTAACTATACACTGAGTAAAGAAAAACTTTCTCCTATTTGTTTTAAATGTACCATATTCTAGCTTCATCTTGTGTCCCCTGGTTCTATTATTGTTTGAAAGTGTAAACAAACACTTCATATCTGTCCACTCTACTCCGCTCATTATCTTGTAGACTTCTATCATATCACCTCTCAGCCGCCTTTTCTCCAAGCTGAAGAGCCCTAACCTTCTTAGCCTTTCTTCATAGGGAAGTCGTTCCATCCCTTTCATCATTTTCGTCGCCCTTCTCTGCATGTGTACATGCTGCTCATCTCAATATGGCCTTTTTGATTGCTGGTCCCTGACTTTGGAAAACTCTGCCCCTAGAGGTTTGTTTTGAAGGAGATTATTAGACATTCTGATTCTGATGGACAGTAAAACTTACTTGTTTCAATTAGAATATCTCAAGTCCTAACTGTATGGGGTCGGTGAGCTGGTGTAGTATGCTGCAGTCTACTATTTTGTGTCTGGTTTTACTCTATGATGTATGTGCTTTATTTTCTACTTTGTTATCCAATGTGTTTCTGGATTTGAGAAATATAAATATTCTACAAGAAAAATAAATATCACGGCCAACAACCCAGCTCTTTAAAAACAAAACACCATGATTTCTTCAAAAGACGAGAAGGTAGAATGTAAAATAAACAATCTAAAAGTGTAATAACTGTAAAATCAATTATAATGATTTAAAGTGAGAGTGACAAATTCCTATTTACAAACAGAATCACAGAATACGGATATCAAGTTGTTAATGATAAAACACCATGACCTACAAATCTTTCACCTAAAATTGACTACTACTATTTATCATTTCTATTGTACACAGCGCTGTACACATTATTCCCCGGATTCTCTATATGGCACGCCAAGAGGGGCATAATTGAACAAAAACGTCTATCTCCGAGAACGGGTCCGTGAAGGGGCGGACCGAACCGTATTTTCAAAAAAAATAGACGTCCATGTTTTATTCGACAATTTGTGAGCTGGGCGTTTTTGTTTTTCAGTGATAATGGAAAATGAAAGCGCCCAGCTCAAAAACGAATAAATCCAAGGCATTTGTTCGTGGGACGGGCCAGGATTCGTAGTGCACTGGTCCCCCTCACATGCCAGGACACCAACCGAGCACCCTAGGGGGCACTTTTACAAAAAAAAAAAAAAAAAGGTAAAAGAGCTCCCAGGTGCACAGCACCCTTCCCTTGGGTGTTGAGCCCCCCAAATCTCCCTCAAAACCCACCGCCCACAAGTCTACACCATTACTATAGCCCTAAGGGGTGAAGGGGCACCTACATGTGGGTACAGTGGGTTTGGGGGGCGGTGTGGAGGGCTCCCATTTACCAGCACAAGTGTAACAGGTGGGGGGGGATGGGCCTGGGTCTACCTGCCTGACGTCCACTGCACCCCCTAATAACTGCTCCAGTGACCTGCATACTGCTGCCAGGGAGGTGGGTATGACATTTGAGGGTGAACATAAAAAGTCGTGAAACGGCATATTTTTGTGGTGGGAGGGGGTTTGTGACCACTGGGGGAGTCAGGGGAGGTCATCCCCGACTCCCTCCAGTGGTCATCTGGTCATTTAGGGCACTTTTTGGGGCCCTATTCGTGGAAAAACAGGGTCCAGGAAAAGTGCCCTAAATTCTCGCTAAAAACGCATATTTTTTTTCCATTATCGGCGAAAGGCGCCTATCTCTGATCGGCCGATAACCACGCCCCAGTTCCGCCTTCACCACGCCTTTGACACGCCCCCATCAACTTTGTCCGCATCCGCGACGGAGTGCAGTTGAAAAAGTCCAAATTCGGCTTTCGATTATACCGCTTTATTCGTTTTTGTGAGATAACCGTCTATCTCCCGATTTGGGTCGCAATATAGGCGTTTTTCTTTTTCAATTATAAGCTGGCAAGTAGTGCACATTAAATTATGCACAATGGTAACTGCGTGCACAACTGTCATGAATAGAAAACTAGCGTAAGTCTGCAAATGCGCACCTAACTTTGGGGTCCTTTTACTAAGCAGTGGTAGGACCAACATACAGGTGTGCCATGCGCCAAATCAGCATTACTGCAGGGGTAGCGCGAGAACTCTGCAGTAGTTTCAAACTTGGCACTCGCTGTTTCCCGTTGTAGAAATTATTTTGCTATTTTCTACTGCAGGGGGTGATCCCGGTGGTAACTCAATTGAGTTAACGAGCCAATTAGTGTTGATAATTGGCCGATGACCAATGATCAACACTAACTGGATGTAATTGGAATTTACACGCATTTCTAAGTGTTTTCTAAAAAGATGCACGCATAAATTCCAGCATACGTAGCAAAAAGGGGGTGTGATTACGGGATGAATGTGGACGTGTTGGGGTCATCAATCACATTTATGCGTGTGCTTATAGAATTCAGGGGATCGCACCTACATTTAGGCACAGCGATTTACACCAGGTTTTTACTGGCGCAAATGGTTGCGACTAAGTATAGGCACGTTCCCCTGGCCTATGCACTATTGTCGCGGCTCTGATGTCGCTCTGGTGTTGGTGAGCCCTCAAGTCCCCCCGAGCCCCACAAGGCCCCAGGAAACAGCCGAGCACCCCGAATCTTCACCCGCGGCGACCGCCGTTCACCGAGGGTTGAGCCCTCAGCTGCGGGCGGCCAGCAGGACTGCTGGAACCGCGGGGTGACGGCTGGCCTGCCTGGATGTGAGTACACAGTCCTTGGTGAAGGTGGCTTAGCCGGGCGGCTAGCTGAGCACTAGGAACCAAACACAGTCTTCACAGGAGATAGCTAGCAGGACGGCTAGCTGACACGAGGAACAAACACAGTCTTCACAGGAGATAGCTAGCAGGACGTCTAGCTGACACGAGGAACAAACACAGTCTTCACAGGAGATAGCTAGCAGGACGGCTAGCTGACACGAGGAACACACACTGTCTTCACAGGAGATAGCTAGCAGGACGGCTAGCTGACACGAGGAACAAACACTGTCTTCACAGGAGATAGCTAGCAGGACGGCTAGCTGACACGAGGAACAAACACTGTCTTCACAGGAGATCGCTAGCAGGACGTCTAGCTGACATGAGGAACAAACACAGTCTTCACAGGAGATAGCTAGCAGGACGGCTAGCTGACACGAGGAACACACACTGTCTTCACAGGAGATAGCTAGCAGGACGGCTAGCTGACACGAGGAACAAACACTGTCTTCACAGGAGATAGCTAGCAGGACGGCTAGCTGACACGAGGAACAAACACTGTCTTCACAGGAGATCGCTAGCAGGACGTCTAGCTGACATGAGGAACAAACACAGTCTTCACAGGAGATAGCTAGCAGGACGGCTAGCTGATACGAAGAACAAACACAGTCTTCACTCGAGATGGCTTCTGAAACACGAAACGGAAGCACTGGACTCCTTCCGTGGCTCCGTTTAAATCCCCCGCTCGTTCCTTCACTAGTGCCAGTTGGAACCAATCCCCTTCGCCCAGGCAACCCTAGGGGCCTGGATTGGTTCTCCCGCCCAGCGGGCGGAGTCTCTCTGGGGGTGCGCCAATCCGGCGCAAGTAGGCGGAGCTACCTCGCCGGCCCCGCTCCAGCGAGGAGAACGAAGACGCCGGCGCCGCCATCTTGGCCGGCGGTTTTCCTTCTTCGAGGCCGGCGTTAGCTTCCGTGGATCGCCGGCCTCGGGGCAGCCGGCGGCAGTGGCCGATCCCCCAGGCAGACTATCCCCGCCTTCCCGGGTCCCACGGGTGCCTCGGCTCCTGCTCCTGTCCGCGGACCGCCAGGTAAGGGCCCGGAACGGGACAGTATCCTCCCCGGATGACCCCTTTTCCCGGGGCCCGGGCTTGGACGGATACCGGGCGTGGAAGGCTTTAACCAGTTCTGGAGCATGTACATTAGCTACGGGTTCCCAGGAGTTGTCTTCGGGACCAAAAGATTTCCATGATAGCAAATAGTACAGTCTTCCCCGCCGCCATTTTGAATCAAGAATCTCTCCTACCTCATACTCCGGATCCGGGACCACCTGGAGATCTTCCTCTTGGGATGGGTGTGGGTGCCACCCGGACCCCCGGAACCTCTTCAATAGCGAGACATGGAAGGCGTTGTGCACTTGTAGGGTACCGGGTAACCGCAACCGATACGTTACTGGTCCAATTCGTTCTTGAATCACAAATGGTCCTGCATATCGAGGTCCCAGTCTTCGGGAAGGCACTCGGAATCTCAGATGCTTCGTGCTCAGCCATTCCTTCTGTCCTGGTTGGAGCACTGGGGCGGGCCGCCGATGGCGGTCGGCAAAGATCTTATTCCTGGTCACGGTCTTCTGTAATTGTTCCCTAGCCATCTCCCAGACCTTCTGTAGGTCTGCCACGACTTGGTCCCCCGCCGGTGTTACTGCGGTAGAAGGGAACGGCCCTGGAAGCCGAGGATGTCGTCCGTATACCTGGAAGAACGGGGACTGCCCTGAGGATGAGTGGTCACTTTGGTTATAAGCGAACTCGGCCCAGGGGAGGAGAGAAACCCAGTTATCTTGTCGTTGGTTAACAAAAGCTCGCAAGAATCCTTTCAGTGTCTGGTTAATTCTCTCAACCATGCTGTTGGTTTGAGGATGGTAGGCGGATGAAAAATGGGTCTCTACTCCCAAGGCCGTACACAAGGCTCTCCAGAATCGTGAGGTAAATTGGGGTCCTCGGTCACTGATGATCCGACTGGGCAGCCCATGTAGTCGAAAAATGTGGTGAATGAAGGCCTGGGTTAGCGAGGCTGCCGAAGGAAGGCTCGAGAATGGAACAAAGTGAGCCATCTTTGAGAACCGGTCTACCACAACCCAGATTACGGTATGACCCTGGGAACGGGGTAGGTCAGTGATGAAATCCATGGATACCTCCGACCAGGGATTGGTCGGTACAGGCAGTGGTTGCAGGTCTCCCACGGGGGGTCCTCCTACTGGCTTGGTCCGGGCACACACCGGGCACGAGGTAACAAACTGGAGAATATCTCGTCTCATCTGTGGCCATTGATAATGTCTCGTGATGAATCGGAGAGTCTTTTGATACCCGAAGTGCCCGGCCCATCTAGACGAGTGTCCCCATTGCAGGACCTTTTTCCGATCGGCAGCCGCCACGAACTTCTGGATCGGTGCGACGTCCCCTGTAGCCGCACTGAGACAAGCGGGATTTAACATCGGATGAGTCTCCTTGGTCTCTTCCGGGACCTCAAATGCCCGGGAGAGTGAGTCTGCCGGGGTATTCTGGGACGCCGCCCGGAACACTAACTGAAAATGAAACCTGGCAAAGAATAATGACCACCGAGCCTGTCGGGGATTCAGCCGCTGAGCCTCTTGGAGGTATAGGAGATTCTTATGATCAGTGATGACCGTAAACCGGTGTTCCGCTCCCTCCAGCAAGTGTCTCCACTCCTGCAGTGCTAATTTCAGGGCCAGGAGTTCTCTATCCCCTACCGTATAATTCCGTTCGGCTGGGGAGAATTTACGTGAGAAGAAGGAGCACGGCTGGCGCCGACCCTCGGGGTTGATTTGAGAAATGACCGCCCCGGCCCCTAGAGCGGACGCGTCCACCTCTACAATAAACGGTCTCTCAGGATCGGGGGCCAGCAGAATTGACGCTGACTCAAAGGCCTCTTTTACCTGACGAAAAGCCGCTTGCGCCTCTGGCGGCCAATCCCTGACCCTCGCGTTCTTTTGGGTGAGCGCCGTCAACGGGGCTGTCAATCGAGAGTACTGGGGAATAAACTGGCGATAGTAATTAGCGAAGCCCAGGAATCGTTGTAGGGCCTTCAGTCCCATCGGTTGCGGCCACTCTCGAATGGCCCGGAGTTTGTCTGGCTCCATCTGTAACCCCCCTGGAAGCAGGATATACCCTAAAAAGGGTAAGGACCGCTGATGGAAGGCGCATTTACTGAGCTTAGCAAACAGATGGGCTTGTCGTAAGCGGTGCAGCACCGCGCGAACATGGCCCGGATGCTCCATGGGATCCTTAGAATAAACCAGGATGTCATCCAGATATACAATCACCGTGGAGTTTAGCAAATCCGTTAGCACGTGGTTGATAAGACGTTGAAACACCGCAGGGGCATTGCAGAGGCCGAACGGCATCACCCGATATTCGAAATGTCCCTCGTGGGTGTTGAAGGCCGTTTTCCATTCGTCCCCTGACCGGATGCGCACTAAATTGTAGGCCCCCCGCAAATCCAATTTGGTGAACATCTGAGCTCCTTGCAGCCTGTCAAAGAGCTCGGGAATGAGCGGTAGAGGAAACCGATCCTTCACGGTGATGGCATTTAATCCCCGATAGTCAATACAAGGTCTCAGGGACCCATCCTTCTTGGTAACGAAAAAGAACCCTGCCCCGGCTGGGGACGTAGAAGGCTGAATGAACCCTTTTCGCAGGTTCTCACGGATGTATTCTTGCATTACCTTGGACTCTCCTCGGGACAGCTTGTACAGTCGGCCCCGTGGGGGTACCGTATCCGTCTTCAGATTAATGGCACAGTCAAAAGACCTATGAGACGGTAGCACCTCCGCTTCCTTGGGATTAAACACATCTGCAAAGTCTCTATAATCCATAGGCAGCGAGCACAGTTCAACCTGTCCCTCATCGGGCAACGTATTTAAGGCCGGACAGCTGCCAGCCCGGCCCTTACAACAGGTCTCCTGACAGGAATTACCCCAAGCTTGAATTCTTCCCCCGGCCCAGTCAATAACCGGGTTGTGGTACCGTAACCACGGCAATCCCAGGACCACTGGGTGGATGGTCCGGGATAACACTAAGAATTCGGCCTCCTCCAGATGATCCTCCCCCACCTGTAATCCCAACACGGGGGTGATCTCCGTGACCGGCTGGGGAAGGGTAGTCCCTTGGATGGAGGTTATTTGCAGCACCGGCCTCCGCGGGAGCGTGGGCCAGCCCATTTGCTGCAGCAGTTCGAGTCCAATAAAGTTGCCCCCTGACCCTGAGTCCACCAGGGCCCGGGTCTGGATCGTGGCCTCCTGCCACCGTAATGTTACTGGTAGGATGATCAGGGAGTCCGGTAGGGGAGCGGAGTGCCCCAAGAACCCTCCCCTCAGGGTGCCTTGGGGAGCGCATTTCCCGGCCGGACGGAACAAGTCCGGAGGAAATGTCCAGCCTTCCCACAATAGAAGCACAGTCCGTTCGACTGTTGTTGCTGTCTCTCGGCGGGGGTCAACCGTTGACGGCCCATCACCATCGGCTCTTCCCCGGGCTCCGTGGAGTCCCGGTTCCCCTGGCGAGAGGACGGCCCTTTGCCCGTCCGGGGGGTCCCTCGTGCCCACTTCTGCCGCTCCGCCCGGGCTCGGGCTCGCTCCTGGAATCGGGTGTCTACTCGTATACAGAGCGAGATGAGGGCATCCAATTGTCCGGGGATCTCCCGTCCCGCCAATTCGTCCTTGATTCGTTCTTGTAAGCCTTCCATAAAAATGGCCATCAAGGACTCCGGATTCCAACGCAGCTCCGTGCCTAAGGTTCGAAACCGGATGGCATAGTCGGCCACCGTGCCTTCTCCCTGATGAATCCGGAGCAGTTCCGACGCCACGGAGGAGGGTCTCCCCGGAAGTCAAACACCATCCGGAACCGGCGCTGAAATTCACTATAATCATCCAAAATAGGGTCCTGTTGTTCGTTCAGGGGGGCCACCCAGTCTTGGGCCTTCCCTTCGCAAAGGCCCATAATGTAGCCCACCTTACTTTGGTCCGAAGCAAATGCCTCCGGTTGCATCCGGAAGGCCAGGTTACACTGGTTAAGGAACCCCCGACAACCTCCAGGGGTCCCATCATATCGTGCTGGTTCAGGGAACCAAGGTCCCACGCGGAACCCTCCCACACGGGGAGCCGCGGCGGCCCCCTGGACCGCCGCGGCCTGGTTCTGTACCTGAAGCGTGGAAAGTTGAGAGCATACGTTCTGGAGCGCCCCAGACAGGGCATTAAGCTGTTCCTGTTGCTGCTGGAGAACCTTGGCCAGGTCCCGTAGATCAGGTTGCGTCGGCGAGCTCATGGCTTCCGTTTTCTGTCGCGGCTCTGATGTCGCTCTGGTGTTGGTGAGCCCTCAAGTCCCCCCGAGCCCCACAAGGCCCCAGGAAACAGCCGAGCACCCCGAATCTTCACCCGCGGCGACCGCCGTTCACCGAGGGTTGAGCCCTCAGCTGCGGGCGGCCAGCAGGACTGCTGGAACCGCGGGGTGACGGCTGGCCTGCCTGGATGTGAGTACACAGTCCTTGGTGAAGGTGGCTTAGCCGGGCGGCTAGCTGAGCACTAGGAACCAAACACAGTCTTCACAGGAGATAGCTAGCAGGACGGCTAGCTGACACGAGGAACAAACACAGTCTTCACAGGAGATAGCTAGCAGGACGGCTAGCTGACACGAGGAACACACACTGTCTTCACAGGAGATAGCTAGCAGGACGGCTAGCTGACACGAGGAACAAACACTGTCTTCACAGGAGATAGCTAGCAGGACGGCTAGCTGACACGAGGAACAAACACTGTCTTCACAGGAGATCGCTAGCAGGACGTCTAGCTGACATGAGGAACAAACACAGTCTTCACAGGAGATAGCTAGCAGGACGGCTAGCTGACACGAAGAACAAACACAGTCTTCACTCGAGATGGCTTCTGAAACACGAAACGGAAGCACTGGACTCCTTCCGTGGCTCCGTTTAAATCCCCCGCTCGTTCCTTCACTAGTGCCAGCTGGAACCAATCCCCTTCGCCCAGGCAACCCTAGGGGCCTGGATTGGTTCTCCCGCCCAGCGGGCGGAGTCTCTCTGGGGGTGCGCCAATCCGGCGCAAGTAGGCGGAGCTACCTCGCCGGCCCCGCTCCAGCGAGGAGAACGAAGACGCCGGCGCCGCCATCTTGGCTGGCAGTTTTCCTTCTTCGAGGCCGGCGTTAGCTTCCGTGGATCGCCGGCCTCGGGGCAGCCGGCGGCAGTGCCCGATCCCCCAGGCAGACTATCCCCGCCTTCCCGGGTCCCACGGGCGCCTCGGCTCCTGCTCCTGTCCGCGGACCGCCAGGTAAGGGCCCGGAACGGGACAACTATTCTATAAACCACATCATAATGTACATGTGGTTTACAGAATAGCACTAGGTGCATTATTTGGACACACCTACATTTTACTTGCTATATATAGAGTCCAGCCCTATATGCAGGTACTTTGGAATGTGATGCATCTGCAAACCATATTTGCCAGTACAATAAGGCTTTAATAAATTCAGATTATTTTTAAGCAACAGTCCCAGCTTTATTAATCTTGTATTTCTTTCGAGTGCTGGATAAATCAGATCCTAAAGAGTTATTACCACAAGTTCCTGGTTACCAAGTGAAATAGGAACTGTAGTATATGAAAGTATGATTGGGAAAAGTATCGGAACAGTGCTGACACTGCTACTACTACTTATCATTTCTATAGCGCTACAAGGCATATGCAGCGCTGTACACCAAACACAAAAGACAGTCCCTGCTCAAAGAGCTTACAATCTAGAAAGACAGGTAAACAGACAGAACAATTAAGGGCAAGGGAATAAAGAGGTGAGGATAAAAGGACAGGGCAAGTGAGTTAGGAGTCAAAAGCAGCGGTAAAGAGGTGGGTTTTGAGTCTGGACTCGAAAACGGCCACAGACGGGGCTAGTCGTATAGGCTCGGGAAGTCTATTCCAGGCATGAGGTGCATGCATGGGGCATTGGGCTTGGCAATGAAAGCAGGAGGAAATGATAACACCTGGTAGAAAATTAGCACATATAGCAAAAGAGATAACTAAATGATAATCAAGTGGTGAGAGGGCAAAAAACAAATGGGACGCTTGGATAGCAAGAAACAAATTATGGGTCCCTTTTACAAAGGTGCACTGACAAATGGCCTGCTGTAGTGTAGATGCGAGTTTTGGGCGCACGCAAAATCATTTTTCAGCATACCTGTAAAAAATGCCTTTTTTTAAAAACATTTTTGCCGAAAATGGACGTGCAGCAAAATGAAAATTGCTACACAGCCATTTTGGGTCTGAGACCTTACCGCCAGCTATTGACCTAGCAGTAAAGTCTCACGCAGTAGCCGGATGGTAATGACCTACGCGTATCAAATGCCACTTGGTGCGTGTCCAATGCACGTATCTGAAATAAAAATTATTTTTCAGACGCGCGCCAAAAAATGAAATTACTGCAAGAGCCATGCAGTAGCCTGGCGGTAGCTCCATTTTGGCGCATGTTGAGCGCACATAGACACTTATGCAGCTTAGCAAAAAGGTCCCTATATTACAATGACGGGGTGGATCAAATTTAGGGCTGGTTCAAGGTTTGAGTCATGAGGCACTGGCTTGGAGAGTCTAAAAGCCTGCCTTAGCAGCTTAGCCTTCACTAGGCTAGAGTATGTTTTGCTCTCTCCACTGTACTCTCTTATCTGCAGCCACCAACACCACTGCAGGTTTAAAGGTGAAAACAGGTGTTTTCCACTTTTGAGTTTAACCCAGGGACAGTGCAAACAGCCGAGCATAAAGGAGAGCACAGCGATGAGAGCAAATTGATATTATCTGAGCACTGAAAAAGTCGAGTCCATGCTGGTGGGGGGGGGGGGGTGAATGGGGAGGGCACCAATGCTGGCAGGGGAGCAGGGCAGGGAGGCACTGATACAGACCAGGATGGGGGAGCAGAGCTACAGTGGGCTCAAGGCACCACAACCGCTTGAGTCAGCACTGATCAAATTGGTAGAGGCATGGTGCTATGTTAAAGCAGACACAGTGGCGTCGCGAGGGCAGCTGACACCCGGGGTGGGTCGCCGCTGCGCACCCCCCCCCCCCGGGTGCAGCACGACGCACCCTCCCCCCTCCGGAGCGCAACCCCCCCCCCCCCGAGAACATACCTGCTGGAAGGTGGTGAGGGGCGGGCGGGAGAGCCAATCCGCCGAGTGCACGCCACTGGGGGGTGTCGGCGCCTCGCTGTTTCCTTGCTCTCTCTGCCCAGGAACAGGAAGTAACCTGTTCCAGGGCAGAGAGAGCAAGGAAAGAGCGAGGCGCCGACACCCCCCACCGGCGTGCACCCGGGGCGGACCGCCCCCCCCTTCCTACGCCACTGAGCAGACATGGTATGGTATGGTTTGGTATTAACAATTCTTATAGCCCGCCACATACCTTGAGAGTTCAAGGTGAGTTACAAAATCAAGAAACCAGATCAAACACACTGGGAAATATACTCTGATAGTAAACAATCACAGTTCATTTACAGGCTTATTTTCGAAAGAGATTGCCAGCGATCTTCCGACACAAATCGGGAGATCGCCGACGATCTCCTGAAACCGGCCAAATCGGTATAATCGAAAGCCAATTTTGGCCGGCTTCAACTGCTTTCCATCGAATGAGCCGGTGAAATTTCAAGGGGGCGTGTCGGTAGGGTAGTGAAGGCCGGACGGGGGCGTTCTCACGAGATGGCCGGCTTCGCCCGATAATGGGAAAAAAAGCCAGGCTTGACGAGCATTTCGCCGGCTTTACTTGGTCCCTTTTTTTCACGACCAAGCTTCAAAAAGGAGCCCCAACTGACCAAATGATCACCGAAGGGAATCGGGGATGACCTCCCCTTACTCCCCCAGTGGTCACCAATCCCCTTCCACCCAAAAAAAAATCGAAGTGATCGTCCTAAATCAAAAGTATTTTTGCTTGGCTTTTTCAGTAGTACCAGTGGAATTTGAACCGGCCACCTTTTTCAGTAGTACCAGTGGGATTTGACCTGGCCAGGGTGCTCTAACCACTTGGCCACAGCTCCACTTACTTGTATGTCCCTCCCTTTTGATTATGCCCCTTCAGGTCTCTCTCAGCCAATCACAGACAGGGGTCTCTCTCAGCCAATCACAGACAGCTAAATGCGCTGTGAGTGGCTGAGAGAGACCCCTGTCTGTGCTTGGCTGAGAGAGACCTGAAGGGGCATAATCAAAAGGGAGGGAAACCCAAGTAAGTGGAGCTGGGGCCAAGTGGTTAGAGCACCCTGGCCAGGTCAAATCCCACTGGTACTACTGAAAAAGCTGTCCCTGATGAGCACTTCAATTTTTTTCCACTTTTTTTGAAGCCGGCCATCTGTAAACCCAGCGATCTCAACATTTGACCTAAATGTTGAGATTTAGCTGGCCCCAACCGTATTATTGAAAGAAAAGATGGCCGGCCATCTTTTTCGATAATACGGTTGGCACCGCCCCTTTCGGTCCTGAAGATGGCCGGCGCAGTTCGATTATGCCCCTCTTAATCACATATAATAACTGTAACTAAGCCCGCAGAAACGAGAATGTTTTAAGTTTCTTTCTAAAAGATATGTAGTGACAACAACTGCGTAATTCCAAAAGAAGTAAATTCCATAGTGAAAGTATCTGATAATTGTGATGCAGAGAACTGTCTAATTGATTTTAGGGCCATTGCACTAGGAAATTTATGCCTTGTCTGAGATCTATAGAGAAGTGAAACAGAATAAAGGTTCAACAGGAAGCAAAATTGTATTTTCAAAGCATTTAGACTTACAAAGTTCCATAGTAACCTATGGATCTATGTAAGTCTAACTGCTTTGAAAATAAGCCCCATATGTCCTTTGAACTCTTTTTTTTTAACTCTATTTTATGTGTCATACAGGAGTACATCATAATCATCTGAACTATGTATCACAGCACCAAACAAGGTGAAAAGAAAGAACAGCGGTGGTGGGATGGCATAATATTCCACACGTCAAGGAAAGAACAGCAGTGATGTAATACTACCCTCACCTGGTCAGAATGAACAGAAATTAGGGAAACTAAACAAATTTAGCAACACAAAAATAACGGATGATTTCAATTATTCCAATATTAATTGGGTAAATGTAATTCTATAAACCATTATTGAGGTACAATTGGGGATAAGCAGCTTATTTTGAAAATGTGACTGGTTGCACTTCTTACAGTAGAGGTATGGAAAGCACTGCACCAAAGTGATCAACATGTGGGGAGCAAGTAAATGCACTACCTAAATATACCAGCCTACTTTCTCTGGGGTTGGGGTTGGGGTTGGTAAAACATGTTTTTGGCAAATGCCACATCCTGTCCTAAATGCAGCAGCCATGAACAGTTCCTTGAGCAGGGCTGGATTAAAACATCTGACCTGCCTCCCACCCCTTCTCCTTAATCCCACCATGTTCACAGTTATGGATTGTGATAGGTAACCTTGAAAGCAGATGTGCTTATTGTATTCTGAATAGCAGTATCAGTCTACGTGGTACCTCTTTTGCTAGCTGTGAAATGATGGTCCCGTTTTTCATGTTGCTCTCGGCTATGGGTTGTTCCGAATGGCCTGCGACACATCCTGCAAGTGACACACGTTTCTGAGGCCACAAAGAAAGTTTTCCTCTTCTGAGCACTATTCCCCCAGACAAGTTTTCTTGTTGCATTCGTTTCTCCATGGTCATCCTAATGAAAGGACAATTCATTCACAATGAGTATGGGAATTTAATGATGCACACATTGTTTTAACAGAATGAGGGGCATAATCAAACGTCGCTGGCAAAATAGGTCACCGGCGATCTATTTTGGCAGCGGCGCAACAGCTGGCCGGAACCATATTTTCGAAAAAGATGGCCGGCCATCTTTTTTTTCAATAATACGGTTTAGCCTGGCCAAATGCCAGAGTTCGCCGGGTTTCAGATCGCCGGTTTTGTTTTTCAGCGATAATGGAAAAAAATGCCGGCCATCTCAAACCCGGTGAAATCCAAGGCATTTGGTCATGGGAGGAGCCAGCATTTGTAGTGCACTGGTCCCCCTGACATGCCAGGACACCAACCGGGCACCCTAGGGGGCACTTCTAAAAATGTATTAAAAATACACAAATAGCTCCCAGGTGCATAGCTCCCTTACCTTGTGTGCTGAGCCCCACAAATCCCCCCCCCCAAACCCACTCCTCACAACTCTACACCATTACCATAGCCCTTATGGGTGAAGGGGGTCACCTACATGTGGGTATAGTGGGTTTTGGGGGGGGGATTTGGAAGGCTCAACACTTAGCACCACAAGTGAAACAGGTAGGGGGTGGACCTGGGTCTGCCTGCCTGAAGTGCACTGCACCCATTAACAACTGCTCCAGGGACCTGCATACTGCTGTCAGGGAGCTGGGTATGACATTTGAGACTGGCATAGAGGCTGGCAAAAAAAGTGTTTTATTTTTATTTTTTTTTAGTGTGGGAGAGGGTTGGTGACCACTGGGGGAGTATGGGGAGGTCATCCCCCATTCCCTCCGGTGGTCATCTGATCAATTGGGGCACCTTTTTGAGGCTTGGTCCTGAAAATTAAAGGACCAAGTAAACCTGGCGAAATACTGATTAACACCGCTTTTTTTTTCCATTATCCGCAAAAGCCGGCCATCTGGTAGCCACGCCCATGCCCGCCCATGTCTCACCTTCGCTTCACCGACGACACGCCCCCTTGAACTTTCACAGGCGCAGTGACGGGAAAGTGGCGATGGTGTCAAAAATGCCGCTTTCAATTATACCGATTTTGCCGCTTTTGCGAGATCGCCGGCCATCTCCCAATTTATGTTGGAAGATCGCTGGCGATCACTTTCGAAAATAAGCCTGAATGCCTACTAAAAGCACTAGTGTGCTCTCTTCTTAAAGACTGCACACAGGGAGTGTCCTTTGACTAAGCCATGGTAAAAAGTGGCCTGCGGTAATGTAGGCATGTGTTTTTGGTGTGCGCCGGGCCAGTTTTTACCACATCTGCAAAAAAGGGCTTTTCTTAATGGGATGGGAAAAGGGCATGCAGTAAAATTGAAAACAGCGTGCACCTAAAACGGGCCTGAGCCCTTAATGCCACCCATTGATTTAGGGGTAAGGGCTCATGCACTACACATGTGGTGACCAGTCGCATGCTAAAACTGCTGATTACTGCCGGAAATGCTGCAAGTGGGAGGAAATAAATAAATAAATCATCCGGGCATTACGAGTGCATGCCAAATCTGAAATTATTGCCAGGGTGCGCGTTAGCCTGGTGGTAATCTCATTTTGGCGTGCACTGCACGCACGTAGAGCCTAACATGCCTTTGTAAAATGACCTCCTATGTGAACACAATACACCCTCTTTACACCTAGGGGCCCTTTTACTAAGGTGCGCCAAAAAATGGGCTGTGCTAGTTTAGGTGCGTGTTTTGGGCGCACACAGATCCATTTTTCAGCGTGCCTGTAAAAAAAGGCCGAAAATGGACGTGCAGCAAAATTATAATTGGCACGCGTCCATTTTGTGTCTGAGACCTCACCGTCAGCCATTGACTTAGCGGTAAGGTCTCGTGCGGTAATCATCTACACACGTAGAATGACAAATTACCGCCTGGTTTCTGCCGCACGGCCGAAAATAAAAATTCTTTTCCGGTGCATGTAGCGGATGCACGTCAAAAATGAAATTACCGCAAGGGCCACACAGTAGCCAGGCTGTAACTCCAAATTGACATGCGTTGAGTGCACATAGGCGCCTATGCAGCTTAGTAAAATGGCCCCTTAGTGCACACTCTTCCCCCTAGGACGCATGTGCAAACTATCACACATGCACAAACCATTGAGCATGTGCACCCTATCAAGACAGAGTGCACGCTATGGGCCAGATTCTATATAAAGCACCTAAAAAATCCGTGCAGTAAACATTTCAGTCTAAGCGTATTCTATGAGCGGTGCCTAGATTTAGGTGCGGTATATAGAATATACTTAGTGGATATCCCAGCGCCTAAAACTACGTGCCTCCATTTACACAAATGAAAATGTAGAGTAAATCCCTGCACGTGGATTTATGCACATTGGGCCATATTCTATAACTACGTGCATATATTTTGGAACACCCATTTCCCCACCCACAGCCATGCCCCTTTTGAACTGCATGCATTAAAAATTAGGTGTTCATTACAGGGTATACCCCTAATTCTATAAAAGTTGCTAAAGGTTGTAGATGCAAATATGGGCACGTGACAAATTTGTGCGTGCAATTTAATTGAATGAGCTAATTAGCACCAATAATTGACTTTTTAATAAGCAATTATTGGCACTAACTAGATTTAATTGAAATGTACGTGCGAGTCAAAAAAGGGGGTATGGAAATGGGAGGGTCATGGGTGGATCAGGGCGTTCCTTTAAGTTACAGGCATAGTTAGAGAATAAGGACAAGTGCATTTAAATTTATATGTGGGTATTTGCACCACACAATTTAGTTGGTGCAAATGGCTGTGCCTAAGTTACTCCACATTCCTGGGTGTAAGTGCTATTCTACAAACCATGCCTAACTTTAAGCATGTTTTCTAGAAGAGCGTTTTTTTAAGCACCAAATATTTTGGCGCCATATACAGAAAGCGGCTGTACTATGTGCACATAGGAGGTCATTCTCACAAGATCACCTAAAGTTGGATACTGCATGCTGATTATAAATTGCACACTAGTAACTGCATGCACAACTGTCTAGAAAACTTCACTATTGGCCTGATTCTAAATATTTTTTTCTGAAACCGTTAATGTATATAATCTGTAGTTTCTCGGTATCCAGTCAAAACTCAATAAGATTGGTTCATCTGAATAAAAATCAGAATCTTTTTCATTATCTTTTCATTAGCTTTATATATATTATTCATATGTTTTTTAGTGACCTCAGTGATGTTCACCGCCGACAACTCAAAGGTTTTTTTATGGCGATGTACACAACATCAACATCTTCATAGGTTCACTCTAAAGTGCTACTCAGCCTTTATAGAAAACGCTTATTAGATAAGTCTTATTAACTCCTTTTTCAGTCAGACCCAGCATTTTCTTTAAAGGTTGAGTAGCACTTTAGAGTGAACCTATGAAGATGTTGATGTTGTGTACATCGCCATAAAAAAACCTTTGAGTTGTCGGCGGTGAACATCACTGAGGTCACTAAAAAACATATAAATAATATATATAAAGCTAATGAAAAGATAACAAAATAGATTCTGACTTTTATTCAGATGAACCAATCTTATTGAGTTTTGACTGGATACTGAGAAACTACAGATTATAAATAGAAAACTAGCATAAGTCTGCAAATGCACACCTAACTTTCGGGTCCTTTTACTAAGCAGCAGTAGGGCTAAGACGCAGGTAGCGTGTGCCAAATCAGCATGATTGCAGGAGTAGCACGGGTACCCTGCAATACTTTCAAATTTGGCACTCATTGTTTCCCGTGGTAGAAAATATATTGCTATTTACTACTGCAGGGTGTATTCCCGGTGGTAACTGGCAGCACAGATACATTGGCATGTGCTGCCTGATTTACTGCACGAGTAGCGTGTGAGCCCTTACCACTAGATCAATGGTGGGTGGAAAGGGCTCAGGCAGTAAAGAGCCACACAATCATTTACTGCTCCCATTAAAAAAGTCCTTTTTCCCAGCCACGGTAAAGGCCCAGTGCATGCCAATTTCATACATCCACACTACCACAAGAAAGTTTTACCGCTGCTTAGTAAAAGGATACCTTTAGAAGCTAGTGTTTACTTGCACCAAACTGTAGGCAGTTAAGCGCATAACTAAGTATTCTATAACCATGTGCACAATTGTCAGACACACCCCTGACATGCCCATCTCCCCCCCCCCCCCCCCCCCCCCCCCCCCCAGGTTCAGGTCTACTTTCAGGTGTGCAAGTTCTGGAATTTGCATGCACAATTTATAGTTATGCACAAAACTACTAATTACTCACAATTAGCACTAGTTAACACCAAATTTAGCCAGTAATTAGTCATTAATTTATCATGTATGAACATTAATGCAATACCACTTTGTAATATACTCTTATCATTTACAAATTTTAATGCTATACCACTTTGCATTTCTCAGATCCGGAAATGGCGACTCACTTACTAGGTGGCAAACTATTAATGACATTCGTCAGAAACAAAAAGTATTACAAACAAAAACATGAATATTTTCTAGGTGCCTATCCCCACTACTTAAGCCTAGTTTTTAAAGAAAAGCAGGCATAGATAGCCAAAAATGCACATTGTTTTAAAGCACAATCATATTTAATGCCCGCATCTTGATGGCAGCAATATTTTACAATTTATGCTTATACATGTGCACATTCACAGTAAAAAGTATAAAATACGCTGCCCAGTTAATGATTAAAATACCGCCATTTATATGTGCTGTTGCTGCCTAAAACTAGGTCGCTTCTTATAAAATTAAGTCCATTATGTTTTAATGCCATAAAGGCCCAAAACATGACGTCTCTCAGGCAGCTGCTCATCAATGTTGTCTCCCAGCTGAGGATAATCCATACTCTCCCAATGCACAATGATGGAAATACTAAACCACTGTTATCGATGATTTCGATTAGCGTATCTAGGTTTTACAAATGTTTGGACAATGTTCCTAGAAGAAAAGTCCATAGTCTGCTTTTGAGACAGACATGGAGAAGCCACTGCTTGCCCCGGGGTTTGGTAGCATGGAATGTTGCTATTATTTGGGGTTTTGCAAGGTAGTTGTGACCTGGATTGGCCACTATTGCCACTGGTCTGGCTATTCTTATGTTTAGGTATCCTACAGGGCACTTCCAGCTCCTAGTACTCAAGCTATTTAATACATCAGGTTCCTATTTCCTGAAGTTTGCACTTCTTTTTAACCACAAGGCTCCTTGTATCTATTTTCAACAATCTATGAATGATCAATAAACAGGCAGAAAATAGTCTAAAAACAAAAATAGAGGGTACATAGAATGAGAGGAATCTTCCTTCAGGCTATTGCTGTTCTCCTGCTGCTCTTCTAATGATGCCCAATCACTCAATTTAAAAATCGTCTTTCTACAATATACCAGCTGGTATTAACTTTAGGCAGGACCCGACTGGTGACTACACTCCCACTTCACTTGTTAATTTCACCTACCCCTGTGGAATACATACTGCAGTGCAAGCTTTATATCAGACTAGTAAAAGAGGCCCCGTTTCCAACAGAAAGAAAACGGGCGCTAGCAAGGTTCCAGGGCCCCCTCCCTACCTCCCTCCTCCGAGTTCCAGCCCCCCTCCCCTCCGAGTTCCATGCCCCCCTACCTGCCTCCCTCCCTCTCCTCCGAGTTCCAGGAACCCCTGCCCTTCGAGTTCCAGAACCTGCCCCTCCCCCTCCTCCTCCTCCTCCTACCCCCTCCTCCTCCTCCCCCCTTTCGAGTTCCAGTACCCAGCCCTCCCCTTCCAGTTCCAGGACCAGCCCTCCCCTTCCGGTGGAGTTCCAGGACCCCCCCCAGTCAAGTTCCAGGACCTCCTCCCCTCTCTCATCCTGTGCCCCCTCATCCCCCCCTCTCTAGTCCCGAGCCCCCCTCCCCCTCTCTCGTCCCATGCCCTCCGAGTTCCATGCACCCACTGTCATTGGAGTTGCACAACCCCGCGCCTCCCTCCCTCTCTCTCTGTAGCCTCCGAGTGCAAGTAGGACGTGTGTGGCTGCCTCTCCTATTCGTAAGTGCCGGCCATTCTTTAAAACATTTTACCTCGTGGTCCGCCGGCAACAGTGAAGTCGAGCAGGCACGGAACGGCGCTTCAGACGGCCTTCGCTTTCGCTTCTGTTTCAGCTGTGCCTCTGGTCCCGCCCTTCCGCAAACAGGAAATGAGGGCAGGATCAGAGCGGACCAATGGGAACTGTGTTACGAACCCAGGCATCCAGACAGAGGTGCAAATTATTATATAGGATAATTTGGAGTGAATGACTCAATTGGTGACTTTGCGGCTTTTGGATGATCAATGCCACTTTCTCACCTAAAGTTAGTGCTGCTCTACAAAGCGGAAACCTGAATATTTAGAATTTCTCCAGATCCAGCAGGGAAATTCATCAAAACGTTAGATGTTGAGATTTAACAGAATTCTGATACCCTTTGCTTTGAATCACAGTTGGCTGTGCAGAACACTCACTCAGGTTCCATTCCTAGGCAAGGGCTGAGGTTGCTGCTGAGGAGAAAGAGATGATTCAGCCATAGCTCAACACCATCAGCTAAGATATGGATGTAGGGATAGTGCTTAGTCTCTACAAAGGGAGCCATGATTCCTGTACCCTGGCTGAGAACTACTGCCATAATCGCTCTTCTCAAAGAGGCCAATTTTCTAACCAGAGATAAGTTCAGCAAACAGGACTTTGTGCAAAGGCATAGAAAATCTTGAAACTTGGGAATGTATAGATTTTTGCATACAAAGCCCCATTTCTGAAATGTGTCACCAATTTTATGCTTTGCAAATAGTAACATTTTGTGCACAGTTAGCTATGTGTGAAATCTCATTCATAGAATTAAAAATTAACTTGCTGGTGCAATGCAAGATCATGTACATCTCGCTAATTCTGAATTCAGCCAAAAACTACACCTGAATGTTTTAATAATAATGATAGTTACACCCCAATGACATGTAGTCTTTTTTTTTTTTTTGCCAGTCCCTATAACATTTCATGCAAACGTTCCCTACCCAGCTCATTAGCATGATTAGAAAACCTTTGTGCAAAATGGCCAAAACCTCACAGGAAACCTTTCACGTTACTAAATTGGCCTCTAAGTGAGAGAGTTAATGGAGCTAAAATACAGTTGGTGGTTGTAAAGGAAAGCTCATTGCATGGATCATAGCCTTTATTCCAAATGAACCAAAGTGTGAGAGGAATATAGAGCCCCCTGCAAAATGCAATGGCTCTATCCCAAGGAAAACAATGACTTAGCCAATCACAATCCATTACCAGCTCTTGCCTTCCCTCAGATGGTGTAAATAAGTATGACAGTCTGGTTGTCATGCTATCTATGGTCTTTGTTCTTTTTCCCATCTCTTTCCCTCTCTCCCTTATCACAAATGTCCCTCTGCCTTCTGCCCAGTTGGTGTTTGAATTTTGACACTGCTTTGGTTCCTATCACTTTCAAAACACACAATGCAAGCAACCCACAGCACATATGCAAACTATTAAACCAAAATCAAATTCCTCTTAGTCTCTCTCTGCCTCTAACTCCTAATGGGCCCCAAAGAATTCCTGGAGACAGCTTATTTTACAGTGTCTCTGAAAAACCTGATGACAACTTCCATCACATTTTTCAATTTACTATTATTTGCTGATGTATTCAATGATGAACTTTCCAGTCTTATTACTAAATGGATTTTGAGTTTTATGGACTGTCTGAGTTTTCAAAACTCCTCCCACCCCCAAATCCACAATCACTGCACCAGTTCTTGCAAGGTTCGCACATCCCTGGCTAATTCAATAGCCTATTAGAAAATATAATTTCAATAAATATTTCATCATCAAGGCACAAACTAAAATGTTTTTCCTTCACCTTGTCTTCTGAAGTGTTTTCCTCCTTGGAATATCCTACAAAACTACTACAGAATGACTAATAAATCACAGCAAATATGTTAGACGAACAGAGACACAGAACTAACCTTTAGTATTTCAAAGATGAAAAACTATTATATTCAAGTGATTGACTATCTGAATAACACATTAATCAGATTAAGAGCTATAAGGACAAAAATAATTTTTCCTGAGAAACTGTTACACAGTACATACAAGAGATACATAAATATACAGTAATTAAGTTAAATATACAAAGGGAAATTTTACAACAGGATGCCTGGTTTAAACGGGTGAGTAGGCGCTTACTAAGAAGAACGGTTCCCTTGAAGCTTTCATGTTACTCCAACTGTATTGCTGCCAGTGAGGAGCAGTGCTTCAAAATTATGTTTTCAATTGCTAGGGACAGGCAGGTTCTGCCCCTCACTATTGAACACACACACACACACACACACACACACACACCTACACACCCACACACCCACACCCACACCCACACACACACCCCGCTGGCAGGACTGTAGGTGAGGACTCCTGCTCAGTTTACCATATGGCTCCAGAAAAAGGAGGACAGATTGAGCCAGTCTGAGTTTTACTTCCATTGCTTTCAATGGAAGCAAAACCAGGACTGAATCAATGTGTCCTCCTTTTTCTGGAACCATATGGTAACCCTAGATGGTGAAAGAGAAACTTGCGAAGATTAGATGGTGAAAATACAGGCACATCCTGGAGGAAAACCAGTTCTAGTTTATCATAGACCTGGGACTGGAGGGAAGAGTCACCTTTCAGTAGGACAATGACCCGAAGGGCAACCAGAAGCTACAGTGGCGTGTCTCAGCATTTACACATTTGCAGCACCTCCTGTCCTTTACCCATCCCTTCAGGCCAGTAAATAATCCATGGCTGCTCTTGACAGTCCTGATTACAATCCAGCTCCTTCAGGCACAGACCCCTTGGCTGTCCTCCTTCCAGCGATGCTCTTCTTGTGATGCAACCTGGCCTTGAACAGGCTTTCCCTGCTCTGGTTCCCGCTCTTGGGCTGGGTTCCCCTTACCCACCCAGAAATCCATATATCTTCACAGTTGCCATGTTTAGGGGCAGCAACTACTCCTTAATTCAGCCAGTGGCGTTCCTAGGGGGGAGTGGTGGGTGCGGTCCGCCCTGGGTGCACGCCACAGAGGGGGTGCCGCGCGCCTGTCCTCCGTTGTTCCATGCTTCTTCTCTGCCCCGGAACAGGTTACTTCCTGTTCCGGGGCAGAGAAGAAGCATGTAACAACAGAGGACAGGTGCGCGCGCGGCACCCCCCTCAGCGGCATGCATCCGGCGGGGGGGGGGGGGGGCGCTGCACCCGGGTGGCGGGACGCATCGGCGATCCGCCCCGGGTGCCAGCCCCCCTAGGAACGCCACTGAATTCAGCCCAGGTTCCAAGGGTCCCAGTAGGGGTATGAGCAACCAAAGACCCTGTGTTCCCTACTGTAATCGTTTTTATCAACTCCTCAACTAACAATCATTTCCCAGAACCTCTTATCCTCTGCAACATATTTCAAGAACACCCCCCTCCTTGGGATGGACCTTCCTCTCACCCAGGGACATCCTACTCTTCCTCCCCCCCCCCCCCCCCCCAAGTGACTCCAGGGAGAAACCAACCTCACTCAGTAATCCCCATTTAATGGGGGAATTACACTTACGTTTAGAATATTTCTATATTTGTCATCATATGGAAAATATATAGTATTTTGCATAGCTCAGTGAAACCATCCTACTCATTTGAACTGTGAAACATGTATAAAGGTGTGAAGACTATTACAAAGCACATTTCAGCTTCTGTGTCACTTGTGACCAAAGCACACTGAGCCAGAGTTGTATTCTGCTTTTCAAAAAAATTCAATAAGCAGGATAACGTTATCTACTGCTGGGGGAATTCTGCTCAACTGCACAAAGCAGAATTTCCATGGAGTTTCCTTCCTGTGCAGAATTCTATAGAGGGACCTGTTGGTACTTTTATATCAGATAATCACACACAAAAGCAATTATTCTGGACTCGTATGCTCCAGGATATGACACAGTGGCGTTCCTAGGGGGGCTGACACCTGAGGCGGATCGCCGATGCGCCCCCCCCCCCCCCGGTGCAGCACGACCCCCCACCCCGGCGAAAGGACAACCCCCAACCCGAGTGCACGCCGCCAGGGGGGTGCTGCACGCCGGTCAGCTTCGTTCGTTTCCATGCTCCCTATGCCCCGGAACAGCTTACTTCCTGTTCCGGGGCAGAGGGAGCATGGAAACGAACGAAGCTGACCGGCACGTGGCACCCCCCAGTGGCGTGCACCCAGGGCGGACCGCCCCCACCTTGGTACGCCACTGATATGACAGTACCTAATTGGCCCTTTTCTGCTAACTAGCTAGCTAGCTGTACCAATGAAAGGAACAATGCCACAGATGTATTCAGGTCACAGGCTGGAGAATCCGTATTGGTTATAAGAGAATGGTTCAGGCTAGTATAGGTCCTAGACCAGCAAAGGTGAGATACCAGGAAACACTCCTACAGACCAAGGCATGGCACTTTTGACCCACCCCTCCTCCCCTCCCGTAACTCACACACTGACTGAGCACACCTTCTGCAAGCCCTATTCATCTTTTTTCATCCCTCACACACTGAGCGCTTCCTCCTTCAGTAGCACCCCCAGCTTGCCCCTTTCAACTCTTCTCATCCCCCTCCCTCCCTTGTGCAGTTTGGCACATGCAGAGGAGGAAGTAGAAAGCAGCTTTGTGATGAGCCATGTCCTCCTTATCTGCCATGCTGGCTCTGACTGCAGCATTTCAACTGCAGGCAGGGCCACTGAGAGGGGGGCGGGGGGGGGGGGAAGTTCCCTGGGTCCGGCCTCCAATGGGGGCCTGGCACTGGATCCTGGGGTCTGTCTCTCTCTCTCTCTCCTGCTCCTATTGGGAACTGGTCCCGGTACACTGGAGCAGGTGAGAGACAGGCTGCGGTGCCAGGCCCCCCCCCCCCTTGGAGGCTGGGAAGGAGCAGATGCACTGACATAGGGGGCAGAGCCCCTCACATCAGTATATCAGCTCCTCCTGGCCTCAAAAGGGGGGCCGGGATCTTTCATGGCAGCAGCAGCGGCTGCATTCCAGGTTAGGCCCAATAGATGTATCCTAACTGGGGGGAGGGGGGGCGTCGGCTGCATCTCGAATTGGAGGGGGAGCCCGGCAGCTGTGTCCCAAGTGGGAGGTGGCTTGATGGCTGCATCCTGAGTGGGTGGGGGCCAGCAGTGGCCTTGCCCTGGGCCCAGCTCTGATTCTCAGTGGCCTTGACTGCAGGGCTTTACAGTGTCCTGCATGGTTCAAATTTAGCAGCCAAAGCCAGCATAGCAGAGGATGAGCATGTGGCCCAACATGCAGCCACATTCTCTATCGCCTACTCTGTTTGTGCTAAAGAGCACTGGGAAGGGAGGAGGAGGATGATGAGAGGAAATAAAAAGGGCAAATCAGGTCAGGGGTGTGAGTGCCGAAGGTACTGGGGGTGGGAGAAGAGAAGGAGGGAAAGCCAGGGTGGGCCCATAGGTGAAGTATGTGAGTGCTGTACTGAGAATACCATTGAGCGGGAGAGGGAGATAGATGGATGTGGGTTTATGGATGTTTAGAGAAGGAGGATAGGGAGGGAGTTGGGAAGATGTATTAGAGGAATTCACAAAAAGAGCTGTAGGTAGAGTGTATGTAGAGTTGGGGTGGGTTTGAGAGAGAGCTATGATGCTGTGAATCTAGGGGGTGTTGAGAAAACTATGTTGGGGGGCTGTGTCTGGGGAGGGACAAGGATTAACCACAATGGATCAGATTCGCTATTCAATAAGTTATGTAACCAAACACACTGTGAATCAAATGTACACATTAACTGAACACTTCTGGTGTACTTGCTGAAAATGAGAGAAAAAACCCAGTCATGACACACGGATTGTTTTTTTGAAAACGCACCTTTAAATTGTTTCAAGCCCCATTTTGCCAGCCTGTTTGCTGGCTTTGCACATCAAAGGACTGCAAACTCTCAGGGTACAGGAGGATTGAATCATCTTACACTTGTACACTGAAGTTGTTTAGCTGAAAGATTTCTTCCGGCACTGATGCATGTGTTTTGGTTGCTGTTCCAGGGTAGACGGTGAGGACTCTTGAGGAAGCACGAGCGAAACGGGTCCGTCGGGACCTCACTCCACACAAGAGCAGTATTGCCGAAGAAATTTGGGTTCAACATTATTGAAGAGATTTCATGAGAGGTTTTTGTGCCTATGATTACTTTTTCACTGTAGGCTCAGAGATTTTTCTCACAGATTTTCATAGTCTTTGTTAATATTTCCGGTTTAAGTAATCGAGTTGAACCACAGTAGTATGAAGTTTTTCCTCTCATTTTCAGCAAATACACCAGAAGTGTTCAGTTAATGTGTACATTTGAGGGACAAGGATTGCCAGAGAGCTATGGTGGGGGGGGGGGGGGGGCAATAATCAGAGAAAACTATGGGAGGGGGGTTGAAGGTGGGAGTGTTCTGAGATAACTATTATTATTATTATTATTATTTATTGCACTTGTATCTCACATTTTCCCACCAATTTGCAGGCTCAATGTGGCTTACAAAGACCTGTTAAGGCATAGCCATTCCAGGGTAGCAGATACAATTGGTGTTACAAAAAAGATTAAGGATGACAAAAAGATCTATGCAAACAGTTATAGAGATGACTTTCTGAATAAGGGTGGAGCGGTGAAGTGTTGTTATTAGGCTATTGATTCTCGTGGTAGGCCTTGTTGAAGAGATAGGTTTTCAGAGATTTGCGAAAGTTAGTTATTTCGTTGATTGTTTTCAAGTTAGTTGGTAGTGCATTCCACAGCTGCGTTCTCATATAGGAAAAGCTGGTCGTATGTGTTAGTTTGTATTTTAATCCTTTGCAGCTAGGGAAGTGTAAATTAAGAAATGTGCGAGCTGATCTTTTAGCATTTCTGGGAGGGAGGTCCACGAGGTCTAGCATGTAAGTCGGGGCATCGCCGTGAATGATTTTATGAACAATCGTGCAGATCTTGAACGCGGTACGTTCTTTAAGTGGGAGCCAGTGAGGTTTCTCTCCTAGGGGTTTTGCACTTTCATATTTCATAACTATGGGAGTGTGTGCTGGGGGCAAGAGAGATTTTAGAGAGATAGTGTATGTGTGATTGGGGGGGGGGGGGGTAAGAGAGAGCACTCTGGTTATCTTTACCAAGAAGGGTGGGGGTTGACAGAGCGATATGGGATATGTGTGCATTTGGAGAGATGGAGAATTGTGGGAGGGGGTCTTGCTGGGGATGGGAAGAGAGAAACGGAAGGATGGGAGCAAAGAAAATTTTCAAACTTTTTGCACAGATTTTTTTTTAACTATTTTTGCACATAATTACCCAGAAGTAGCTTTCTTACCTACCTTCTTATGCTGCTTGAGGCTGTTTCTGGAAACTTCTATACCACACTTGTCACAGTAAACTTTCCCGAGATGTCTTGCTTGGAAGTGATACTTCAGTGCTGAAGGGCTGGCAAAATCATTCCCACACCGCTCACAGCTGTAAAATTTGACTGCTGACATTCTTTCCTGGCAAAAATAACATTTACCAGATCCTTTTTGGTGAAAATACATTAAATTAAAGCTTTTGACATAAGCCAAAATGATCAAAACTCAAAAATTAATGTTTCGTATATTCACCTGCAGCAAAGTCTTCTTTAAATTGAACACTGAAAACAGAGATTTTTGATTAAATGTTCTTTCCCTGATTCACTTACTAAATGTGACCTTCAGGCAGGCTTTAGAAACCTTGAGTAGCTGCCACCACACCTTGAAAAAATAAAGCACATATGCAGACAACCCTTGCTTGAAGCAGGAGCTGGAGCAGAATTTTACCTTCTTATATCCCAGGGGATTTATACACCCCACTCCCTGATATATTTCATATATAATAGCAAGAAAGCAAAAGGAAATTTAGAATAGTCTCAGCCTGGCACAGAATGAAGAACAGAAACGGTTCACCATTACCTGCAGGGTGCACAACTTTCACCTCTCCCGAAAGGAAGGCAGTCTCAAAACACCTGTGTTTACTTCAATGTCTCCCAGGCAGCTTCACTATAGCAATGACACATCAGCAGCACACCCTGGAGGGTTCCAAGCCTGGGAGTTAACTTAGAAAATATTCTCTGTACGACACTCAAAGAAGACTACAGCTTGCAAAAGAAAAACACAACAACTTGAAAACGGAAGGCCTATTATAACATACATGAATTATAAGCCAAGAAAACTAACTCGCATTTAAGAACTTCAAATTGTATTCTATGCTAGTTGTATAACAGTGAAGTCACTACAGGGCCTTTTCGCTAAACTGCATTAAACAGTTGGGGTAATTCTGTATCTGGGCACCTCGCAGAAGCCTTTCCTATAAAGGAACATAGGTTCCTACTTCCCTATAGTGTAACAGTGAAAATACATACCTATAATTTAGGTGCAAGAATCTCACAGCAGCCATACGTGTGTGTATGTTAACCACAACAAAATTCCAGGGGAAAAAACTGAACCAAAAAACCTCAGATACTTCCCCCTTAGGGCCAGATTCTATAATTGGTGCTGAAAATTCTGTGCCGATAAAGTTCAGCAGTCAACGCTATTCTCTAAATGGCGCTTTGGGATGAGCACTCTGGTATAAATCCTGACACACAAATTGGTGTGGATCCCCACTATTCTGTAACATTGTGTGCATATTTTCTGAATGAAAATCAGCAAAAAAAAAAAAAGGAGGTAAAATACCTCATGTGACCATGAGATGTAGAAAAAACAGTGAGGAAAAAAATCAAGGAGGATGCCAAAAAACTTTATTGAAATTAAAAACGACCCGACACGGCCGTGTTTCGGCACAAAGGCCTGACTCAGGGGTCTTGATCAGTCTGGGTGTAGCAGTGTAATTTAATACACCGATGAGAATTGATGCCCAATTATTGGGTAATATATAACTTCCTCCAATCGGGTCGTTACTATATTTTCTGAATGAACCTGATCCGCCCATGCCCCTCCTATGGCCACACCGTCTTTTGAGTTGCACACGATCCAAAACTGAAATACTCTTAAAAGCAATGGTGCTTATTTATGAAGAATATGGTTGTCTCAAATTGGACATCCATGTGCTTGAAACGTCCAAAGCTCAATTTTGCAAAGGCAGAAAAGGGACGTCCAACACTGCAGTACGTCCAAACAGCAAGGGGGTGTGCTGTGGGTGTATATTGGGTGGGACTAGGGAGGGCGGACCCATAATCAGAATACAACAGCAATTACCGAACAGGAAGAAACATCCAAGCCTAAAAAAAAAAGGACGTCCTAAATTATGCCTGTTTCAATCATATCCAGAGTACAAAAAGGTGCTCTAATTGAGCAGCTGATCACTGGAGGGATTAAGACATGATCAGAGGTGGCCCAAGTCAAGATGCTGTCCTCCCCCACCCCGGGCCAAGTTCTGGCATCTCCCCATTCCTTCTTCCACCCTGTTCCCCCGAGTTTACTTTCTTTCTTCATGTTCCAAAAGCTGGTGTGGAATGGATCCTCAGGAGCTTAACCGAGATTGGATAGCAGAGCCAGTAGTGGGAGGCGGGGCTGGTGGTTGGGAGGCAGGGATAGTGCTGAGCAGACTTATACGGTCTGTGCCCTGAAGAGCATAAGTACAAATCAAAGTAGGGTATACACAAAAAGTAGCACACGAGTTGTCTTGTTGGGCAGACTGGATGGACCGTGCAGGTCTTTTTCTGCCGTCATCTACTATGTTACTATGTTACTATGGTGGTGGCAACAATTCCCATACGCTGTCCTGCCGCTGGCACTAGCCTCTTCTCTACTGCGGTTGACTCTGTGGAAACAGGAAGTTACATCATAGAGACTGCCCACAGTAAGGAGAAGAGGCAGGTGCTGGCGGCAGCGCAACAAATGGGAATCGCTCCTGCTGCCACTGGCTTTTGGAACATGAAGTAAGAAGGTAAACTCAGAGAACGGAGTGGAGGAAGGAAGGGGGAGATGCTGCTCCAGAAGAGTGCCACCTGAGGCCCCCCCGAATCAGGTGGCCAAATGGCCAAGCTGCCCCAGGGCTTGATACTTAATCTCTCAGTGGTTGCTGTACCCCTCCTGCTCCCCTGAAAGGAAAACTGAAAGTGGATGCCAGGCTCTATGACAGCTTCAGGTATTATGGGCATTCTTACCCAATCAAGAAGCAAGTCTGAGGAGTAGACTAGAGCAGAGGTTCTCAACCCTGTCCTCAGGACACCCCATGCCAGCTAGGTTTTCAGGATACAAAGAATGAATATGCATGAGAAAGATTTGCCTATAATGGAGACAGTGCATGCAAATTTATCTCTTGCATATTGATTGTAGATATCTTGAAAACCAAACTATCTTGGTGTGTCCCAAAAACTGAATTGAGAACCCCTGGCCTACAGAATAACACAGTGGACTTTAAACCAAGGGATACAGGTTCAAATCTCACTAACTTTTTTTTTATGTGAACCCTCTAGAAACAGAAAAATACATAGAGGGGCATTTTCAAAAGAAACGTCTACATCGGAATTTGGACGTCTTTGTAAAACGTCCAAATTCAGAGGTGGGGAAAAGGTCATTTTTGAAAAAACATGGACATCCATCTTTCATTTTGAAAATACCAAGGATGTCCTTGGATTTAGACGTCCTTAGAATTTCGGCAGTTTTCGAAACCAAAGATGTCCAAGTCTAAAACATCCAAATGCAAGCCATTTGGACATAGAAGGAGCCAGCATTTGTAGTACACTGGTCCCCTTGACATGCCAGGACAGCAATCAGGCACCCTAGGGAGTACTGCAGTAGACTTGATAAAGTGCTCCCAGGTATATAGCTCCCTTACCTTGTGTGCTGAGCCCCCCCAAAACCCACTACCCTCAACTGTACACCACTACCATAGCCCTTACGGGTGAAGGGGGGCACCTATATGTGGGTACAGAGAGTTTCTGGTGTGTTTTGGAGGGCTCGCTGTTTCCTCCACAAATGTAACAGGTAGGGGGGGGTATGGGCCTGGGTCCACCTGTCTGAAGTGCACTGCACCCACTAAAACTGTTCCAGGGACCTGCATGCGCTGTCATTTTTAATGATGTTTTTTGAGGGTGGGAGGGGGTTAGTGACCACTGGGGGAGTAACGGGAGGTCATCCCCCATTCCATCCAGTGGACATCTGGTCATATCAGGCACCTTTTTGTGCCTTATTCATAATGAAAACAAGTCCGGGTGAAAACGTCCAAGTTTTAGTCTTGAACGTCTCTGCCTTTTTCCATTATGGCTTAAAGACATCCAAGTCTTAGGAACACCCACCTTCACCACGTCTCCGATACGCCCCCCTCAGATTTGGACGTCCTTACGACGGACTTCCGTTAGAGACGTCCAAAATCGGGTTTTGATTATACCGATTTGGACGTCTCTGAGAGATGGACATCCCAAGTGCCAATTTATGTCGAAAAATGGACATCCATCTCTTTCAAAAATGTGCCTGATACTGTACTTAAATCTATAAGCCTCCCGCAAGCCTGAAGGCTATTAAAGTGGTATACATTCACAGTAGGTATTTTTCTGCTCCTGGAGGACTCACAATTACAAAATAAAAGAGTTAAAGTGGGATTGAACCTGGGTCCCTTGGTTTAAAGTCCACTGCACTAACCACTAGGCTACCACTCTGCTCTGCAGGGATGTCTGTGTAGCTGTTCTTCTAAGAATGCTGCCAGAGACACGTCCTTGTCCCTACTTTTTTGCTGTTCACATGCTGGATGTTCTAGTTTGTAAAATGGCTGTTCACGCTAGACATCCTCAGCACACAGACGTCGATCTCACATATTTTCGAACAAGAAATCTTGATGTATTTCCTATTGGAAAATACATGTGAGATGGACAACAGTTTTGGACATTATGGGGGTCTTTTACTAAGGCTCACTAGCGTTTTTAGTGCACGCTAAAATAGGTATGCACTAGAGACATTGGTGTCTCTAGCGTTTAGCGCACACCTATTGTTAGCGCGTGCTAAACACGTCAGCGTGCCTTAGTAATAGACCCCCTATGAGCTCTATTCCAACTTGGACATTCTTTCAAAAATGTCCCTTAAATTGTAAACTGTCACAAGAATTTAACCATTTATACAATCTTTTAAGCAACTCTGGTCTACCTCTCCATAAAAAAATGCAACATCTATACATCTTGTGTACCGTCAGAGGTCTTTTGCTCCTGTTGCTCAAAGATTAGTGACTCTCAATATAGGGGTCCTTTTACTAAGGTGCGCTGAAAAATGGTTTGCGGTAGTGTAGGTGCGGGTTTTGGGCGCGTGCCAATCCAAAAGCCTTTTTAAAAAATGTTTGCTGAGCAAAATCAAATTTGCCGCGTGGCCATTTTGGGTCTGCGACCATACCACCAGCCATTGACCTAGTAGTAAAGTCTCATGCGGTAACTGGGCGGTAATGACCTATGCACGTCAAATGTCACTTGGCGCGTGTCCGAAAAAAAAATTATTTTTTGGCCGTGCGTATCAGACGCACACCAAAATGAAATTACCACAAGAGCCACGCGGTAGTTGGGCGGTAACTCCATTTTGGCTCGTGTTGGGCATGCGTAGATGCTCACGGGGCTTAGTAAAAAGGCCTCATAGTTACCTAATAAAGGAAGTTACTGTAGTTTTATGTTTTTCTGTAGACATGAGAGGTGAACAAGTGATCCAAGGTATTTGCTCCATATAGTAAATGAAATAATAAGAGCTTTATTACATTGTTGTAAGGTATTAAAATACCTGTACATGTTTCCAATAATGTTGAAATACTGTTCTCTTTAATAAATGTCACGATTGTGACTATATTTCCTGTCGGACTTGCTTTGGGGTTCCTCCAGCCAAGCTAAGTCGGCGTGTAAATCCTGAAGCCTGGGTGGAAATCCTGAAATCCGTTCTAGTCCAAGATAGTCCATTCCAGCATCCTGTTCCAGCCAGGCTGTGCTCTGCTCTTGTGTTGCTGAGCCCCACCCTGCTGGTGACCTCACCTGCCTTTATTACCACCTGGGAACTTTCTAAGTTTGCCTTTGCATCGCTATAAGTCAGTTGGTGTGCTTCTGCACTTCTGCTTCTGTGTCTCTGTCTGTGGGCTTTTGCCTTCTGCTTCTTTGTGTCTGTCTATTTTGTGTTCTTGTTTCCCTCTGCCTTTCCCTCCAGTCCTTGTTTGTGCAAGCTTGTTGCCGAGTCCTGTTACCTGGGGAGGTTTCCCCAGTTCTGTGTCCTGATTCCTGGTCCTGTTAGTAAAGCTTGCCCTTGAGTCCTTTCCCCTGTGTGTGTTCCTGGATCCTGTAAGTCCTGCCGGCCACCTGCACCTGGGGGCTCAACCCCTGGGGAAGGGTGGTCAAGTGTAGGTGAAGTCTGTTCCAGTCCCATATCCCTGCCTGCTTATCTATGTCTGCAGTTCCCTGCCGTGTTGGTGTGTTGCCCAGTACTGGTTGGGGGTTTTGCCTGCCACTGTCGCTCTATGGCAGTGGCCCAAGGGCTCACAAATCCTGTTTCCCCTTGAGAGGCCTGACAATAAATAAAAAAAGAGCTGTTGCACAATGCGCTCTAGGTGTATTTTATTAATGAGGATGGGCTGTCATTTAACATGTCAATGTTGTTAAACAAAAATAAATTGAAAACAGCATCATGTCCATTGTATGCTTATCAGTCTTGTTAGCAGCTTGAAGATAATTCGGCAATATCCACTTGGTAACTTGTCATCTGGATTCTAAGACACTCTTTAGAGTTTTTGGCTATCAGTCAATTACAAACAGTATTTATAAAGTGTGTTTTATTGCCTAAAAAACTTGCTCATAGTAATAACAACTTGTGTCTAAAGCTAGCAGCAGAGCAAAGCAACTTTCATCATGGCTGAGAATAGTGGAGGTAGTATTGGAGACCAAGTACTACAGCAGATATTAAAAAAAAAGTTATGGGCCCTTTTACATAAGCGTCTACGTGTGCCCAACGCACTCCACTTTGGAGTTACCACCCGGCTACCCCGTGGCTCTTGTGGTAATTTCATTTTTTGGCACGTGTCCAATACGTGCATCTGAAAAATAATTTTTATTTTCTGACGTGCGTCCACTACACGCACCAAGTGGCATTTGGTGTGGGAAGGTCATTATCACCCGGTTAACATGTGAGACCTTATCGCTAAGTCAATGGCTGGCGGTAAGGTCTCAGACCCAAAATGGACACGCGCCAATTTTTATTTTGCCACACGTCCATTTTCGGCAAAACTTTTTAAAAGGCATTATTTGCAGGTGCACTGAAAAATGGATCTGTGTGCGCCCAAAACACTCGCCTTCATGACTGCAGGCCGTTTTTCAGCGCGCCTTAGTAAAAGGACCCCTTAGTTTCACTTTTCGATACTTCTTTCATCTCATTAAACTTGTTGAACCATAATTGTGAGCTTTGAAAAACCAATCAGTTCCAGTTCCAACAAATCAATTTCAAAAGACAAAGTACTGTAGCTCCAAACTATTTTCTGTAGCTTTCTCCAGGCACAAAATATACTTAAACCAGTGGTTCTCAACCTTTCTTCTGTTGTAACACACCTGACAGATAATGTTCAAAATTGATAACAAGCTGAACACAAAACTTCAGAGCTGAACAAATGAAAAAAAAACTTTTATAATTTCATTGCTGCTAATAATGTAAAGGAAACACAGATGCAATGGTGGTGGCTGCTAGGGTGGAGAAGAGGGATGGACTGCAACATTTTCAGGGCTGATGACAAAAGTAGAGGCCGGTCATGCAGATTTCAAGTACCTGAATTCCTGGTTCTCAACTCTCCCTTACCTGCTGCACACATGGTTGCCAAGAAAAGCACAAGTATGCTGTGTCATATTTTTGGTTACTACACACTTGCCAACTGTTGCCATTACACTGGTTGAGAATCACTAACCTAAACACAGGTCCTTGGCATTGTTGAAATCCTCACTCAAATTGCTCCTGTACAAGTGCAATGTATTGCAGCATATCATGTTGCACCAAGCTCTTGTAACTCAGGTTAACATCAGCATGTGTTTTGACTATCAGGAAGTGCCTGAAATTCCAGCTGGAAAGATCTTCCTGGCGAAGTTTCAACTTTTTACAGAATGATGACCTTTCATCACATAAATTCAAGACAGTTTGTCTTTTACCTTGCAAGCTAACATTTAATTCAAATGTTTGGAGATTTTGATTAAAAACATGAAATCTAAAAGAGAATAGTACTGACCAAGTTCTTTGACAAAACTTGTGACAACATCAAGGCACTCAACCACCTTGGCAAGAACCTTTCCCCTAATCAGCCACCAAACATTGCAGTGTATAGTAACATCACCATAAGTAGCTTCCATTTCATCTTTCAAAGTTTTAAAGTACCTGTGGATCAATGATGAGCGGGCTACGATTGCATTTATGGTCCGTGTCATGTTATTGACAGCACTCAAAATGTTTGCACATAAATTCTCCTGGTGAATAATGCAATGAAAACTAACAAAAGTCTGCCTGTTTCTACAGAAGGCTAAAACATCTTACCTACCATTACTGGTGTTCTGTCACTTGTAATAGAAAATATTTTGTTGTTAATTCCTTCGTCATGTTCCAGACCGATAATCTGGAGCAATGACATTTATCATATCTTGAAGACACATAATTTTACTACAGAATATCGGAATCTCTTCTACCAAAACACTGTTGAATACAATATATGTTGCTCATAGATGCTTTAAAAAAAAAAAAAAGGAGGAAAAGACCTCAAAAGATCCAGGTGCTCAAGTGAACTTGTCACTAGCGTACTCTCAGCACTCAATGGGCCATTGCATCATCATTGGCCAAAAACCTCCAAAATTATATTTTTATTCTTTTTTTGTGCTCATAAAAATCATATCATACTCATCCATATATGTAAACAGGAAAATAATACATATTTATGAAAAAGCAAAAAAATATAGAGAGAGAGACTTAGCTTATATAGAGTGACTTAGCTTCTCGATTGCTCCCACTGGAAAACTCCCGCCGTGTTCAGTGCAGAAAAGCACCTGCCTCAGAGGTCAAACCAGTATACTCTTTTATAGAAGGACCGCTTTGGATTTCATTTTCTAACAACATATTCTTTGTAGTTGTTTCCATTCGTTGAGCGCGGAGTCATCTTTTTTCTTATTCCATGCTCATTCATGTTGATCCTCCCTGTTGAGGGTAAAGGCCAAGGCAGAGAAGCTTGCTTCCTGGAGATGAATAAGTGGCTGCACAGATGGTGTCATCAAGAGCATTTTGGCTTCCTGGGCCATGGGATGCTTTTCCAAGGGCTGCTGAATAGAGATGGTGCCCATCTATCACAGAAAAGAAGTGTTTTCAGCAGCAGACTGGCTAGCCTACTTAAGAGGGTTTTAAACTAGAATCGTTGGAGCAGAATGATCGAAGCCCCCCCCCCCCCCCCAACTTTGAGCCTTCAGGTAAGTAAAGCATTAAATACCTCTACACAAATGGTGGAAAGGGGCAATATCTTAAAAGCAGTATATACTAATGCCCAAAGGTTTTAGATCTTGAGGCTGTGATGGAAGAGTCCGATTTGGATCTAGTGGTGATCACAGAGACATGGTTATAACTGGGATATTGTTATACCAGGCTATAATCTGTTCAAGACAGGGTAGGAAGAAAGGGAGGAGGAGTAGCATTATATGTTAAAGATAATATTAAAGCCACACTATTGCAGGACCTACAGCATAAGGAATAGGTACTGTGGGTCAATCTGGAAAGAGGGAATGGCAAATGTATTTGCATTGGTGTGATATACAAGCCCCCTTCACAGGAAGAAGTGGACAGAGATTTCATTGAAGACATTCAAAATATAGCTGTGAAAGGGGAAGGTACTACTAATAGATGATTTTAATGCCAGATGTTGATTGGGGTATGTATTTATTTATTTATTTAGAATTTTGCTCACACCTTTTTCAGTAGTAGCTCAAGGTGAGTTACATTCAGGTACACTGGATATTTCTCTGTTGCAGGCGGGGTCACAATCTAAGTTTGCACCTGAGGCAATAGAGAGTTAAGTGACTTGCCCAAGATCACAAGGAACAGCAGTGGGATTTGAACCAGCCATCTCTGGATGTTAAGAGCAGTGCTCTAACCACTAGGCCAATCCTCCCTATTGTGGGGTCTTTTAGAAGCAGGGAGATCATCTACAGGGGGGACTATTCCAGCAGTTGGTAATGGAACCCGCATGGGTTGGGGTCATACTGGACTTGGTGCTTGTTAAATGGGAAGAGTGTTTCTGATGTTAAAGTAGGTGACCCAGTGGCACCGGGGGAGGGGTGAATTCCCCGGGCCTGGCCTCCAATGGGGGACCCCAGCACCGGCAATCTTCCTGCCTGCCTGCTTCCGGGTCTGTCTCTCTCCCCTGTGCCAGGACCCAGATGATTGCATTAACACAATAACCCAGGTGTCCCTCAACTTGGGCAATGTATCCTCTTGAGAAGCGATTTACCCAAGTTAAGATCTACTGAGGCATTAATTCGGTATAAGTTGACCACAAATTTTTCTATAGAAGTGTTTTTAGTTAGTCTCTTTTAGGATTCAAAACCTCTATAGAAGGTAATTTAAGCAGGCCGGAGCCTCTCCTGCCTGCTTCAATTGCTTTGAATATCAGATGGATTGAGAATGGGCCAGATCAGACCAGGGATGGACCCCCTACCCCCCCCCCCCCAAAAAAAATAGCCCAATGCCATGGGTCAGGCAGTTTATTTATTTGTAGCATTTGTATCCCACATTTTCCCACCTATTTGCAGGCTCAATGTGGCTTACATTATGCCGTGATGGCAGTTCCAGCAGCTACAATATAAAACTATAACAAAGAGTGGTTAACAAATTGTTCTGACTCCCCCCCCCCCCCCCCCCCCCCCAATCAAACAGAAAAACACACACAGGCAGGTGTATACACACAAACAGGGCTGAAAATAATTCTGTGAGGCATGTGCGCCCCACGCTTTTCATACCAGACCCCCCCCCCCCAATCTTCGTGATTTAAGTATGTATTTTGTTGTAAATTCTACTGTCATCTTTTGCTCATTTTGATTGGATCTGAAGGAACTCCCAAATGCTATTGGTGGTGAAGCTCAGCACTACTTGTTGCCTTGGAACAGTGGTGCCTTGTAATTAAAACAATAAATTTCATTCTTAGAAAGCTGCCCCTTCCCCCTCCCCTTTTAGGACAGATGCAACAGCCAAAAACACACATACAAACACAAGGAGAGCACTCCATGAGCCATGCTCCACATTTTCCCTCCCTTGCTCGGGATATTAATTCAGTGAAGTGTTTGCCTGGGTCTTTTGGGTCAGAACATATGCATCAGTAGCATGTGGTTTGGATGTGCATAAAACATCTAATACAGGAGTTCTCAACCCAGTCCTTGGGACATACCCAGCCAGTCAGGTTTTCACGATATTCACAATGAATGTGCATGAGATATATGTGCTTTCATTACCATTACTGTATGTAAATCTTATCTCATGCACATTCATTGTGGGTATTCTGAAAACCTAAATGGCTGGGTGTGTCCCAAGGGCTGTGTTGAGAACCACTGAGCTAATGGTATTTGAAAGGCAGAAGCTGGAACTGTGAAAGTAAAACCATCTGCCAGTTGGTTTTCTGTTTACAGATGTTCATAGATGACCATCTACGGTACTCAAAGAAGTTCATTTTTTAGTCCATTTTAAATATGGCTAATGGATGAAATGTAATAATTGTGACATTGGTCAAGAATCTTCATCCTCAGTCCAAATCATAACTACGTCACCAATATTTGAAAAGGTAGAGTGCCTAATATTCAAAAAATGTCCTACATCTCAACCTTATAAAATATAGTACAATGATAGTAGGAACAACTATCCTATATAATAATTTGTACCTCCAACGTTCCATGGCTGGCTGGGTGGGTTTGTAACATCTCCTGATGCCAGCCAACCTCCAGCGTTCCATTCTCCCTCACTGTCCCGCCCTCGCGTAAAGACATAATGACATCAGAGGGCAGAACAGTGAGAGGGAACGCTGGAGGCGAGCTGACGTCAGGGGACATTACGAATGGAACAGAACGAAGCCAGCCAGCCAGAGAACGTTCAGGTACAAAGAAGAACAGAATTGCGGGACATCGAGGGCAGGGAGGGGAGGGCAAAGCAGAGGTGAATCGATGGTATGGGACTGGGTGGGAGGGGAGGAGAAGAGAGAATTGCGGCACACGGGTGGGAGGGCAGGGAAGAGGAAAATCACTGGACATGGAGGGGAGGGCAGGGGAGAGAGAAAAAAATCGTTTACAAGACAGCCTTCCTAGGGCCCATTTCATTGTTGAGGAAACGGGCTTGGTTCCACTAGTGTTAAATAAATGGTTGCAAATAGACTCCCATCTCCTTCATCAAAATCCAAAGCAGATTGATTCAATTTCCATCTTAACTCATTTTAAAAGCTGAGTGGGATTGGCTTTCCATCTAGTTTTATATACAATCAAATCAAACACAGTGAAATACCTGGTGCTCGTCGTTTCCGCATACAGTTCAAACTCCTCTTATTGACCTATTAATGCATTCACTCTGCAGCTCCTCAGTACCTCTGCACTCTCATCTCTCCCTACATTCCTCCCCGGGAACTCCGTTCACTGGGTAAATCTTTCTTATCTGCACCCTTCTCCTCCACCGCTAACTCCAGACTCTGTTCCTTTTATCTTGCTGCACCATATGCCTGGAATAGACTTCCTGAGCCGGTACATCAAGCTCCATCTCTGGCCGTCTTCAAATCTAAGCTAAAAGCCCACCTTTTTGATACTGCTTTTAACTCTTAACCCTTATTCACTTGTTCAGAACCTTTATTTTATCAACCTCACTTTAATATTCCCTTATCTCTTGTTTGTGCTGTTTGTTTGTCCTTATTTGATTGTAAGCTCTGTCGAGCAGGGACTGTCTCTTCATGTTCAAGTGTACAGCGCTGCGTACGTCTAGTAGCGCTATAGAAATGATAAGTAGTAGTAGTAGTAGTAGTGGTCAGTATTTCTCATAGTTAAAAAGAAAAGTGAAAAGCTTAAAATATATTTTATTCCATCTCACAACAAAAAGTGCATCAATTCCATTATTATTCTATGCCCTTGTGTTAGTTATATGCAATGCCCTTTTGCCAGTGCAAGAAAATACATTTCTCCCTTACATGCAAAACTAAAGGAAAAACTGTACACTGATCTGAAATTACAATCATACAGGAAAAATTCTACAAAGGCAAAAATTGTAGAAATGTGACGTTCGGCATCAAAAGTGCAGGAAGAGACTGGTCATTGTTTCATACATGTATTCTTAATGCACCTAAGAAAGCAGAAACATTTTGACTTTCAAATCTCTTCTTGACATTTTTCCCTTTCCTCCAAAAACAACTGGAGCCTTTTATAAACAAACAGCGGCATGGGAAGATGGAAGTGTTACCAATTTACTTCGGGAAAACATTGAAAAATGCTTTTAAACACTTAGGGGCACTTTCACCAAGTGGTGGTAAAAGGTGGTCTGTGGTGGCGTTGGCATGTGCGATTGCTGCACGCAGAGGCCACCTTTTACTGCAGCAGGTAAAACAGCATTTTCGAGTTAGGGCAGTAAATGGCCGTCTGCTACTTTAAAAATTGGCATGCTGTGAGGGCTCCAGCAGTGAACCGGCAGTGCACGGTGCTGCCTGATTACCACCAGGCACGCCTACTCCCCACCCACTAGCGCTAGAAAAAAAAAACTATTTTCTCGTGCCAGAAACAGCATATGGCAAAACTGGAACTGCCTCTGGCTCCTGGGTGAGCCCAGCTGTGTGCTACCCCGGCGGTAGACCTACCGCTCGCTGATAAAAGAGCCCCGTAGCTTGTGGGGTAACAAATTTTACAAAGTCATTTACAGTGCACTCCATTTAAGTGCATGTCGGATAAGCGCATGCTCTGTTTAACTGCATGCCATACTTCGGTCTCATTTTTGGCGCCATCAATTTTTATGGGGACAAACTTTGGTTTAGCGCATCACTGATAAGTGCAAGATTCACTTATATGCATGGTTTAAGACCGCTCCTCTGAAGGAAAGACTCCGCATAAGCGCACACGGAATATGGAAGCCGATTGGCACGTGACAAAGTGGTGGTAAATTTGAAATCTCGTTGGTTAACTGCCACAGGCAGAATAAGCAAAAGAATGTTGTTGAGTGTACAGTGGAATCGTCGTCGCGCAACTGTAAGACTTTAACATTGGCTGAACGAATAGAAGTTCTTAAAAAATTAGAAAAAGTCAAGCATCTATTGCTAAAGAATATGGTGTCAATCCCAGTCAAATTTCACGTATCTTGAAGCAGAAAGATCAGCTTCTGGAAGACTTGCAAAACAATACAAATCCACACAGGAAACGAAAACAGGCAGGAAAAGCTGAGGATATAGAAGATGCTCTTCTTCGGTGGTTTTCTCAAGTCAGGAGCAGACAGTTTCCTGTCAGTTGTCCACTGCTTATGGAGAAAGCTAATTAGCTAGCTGAAAGTCTTGGACTAACTGAATTCAAAGCCACTGTTGGATGGTTGGAAAGATGGAAGGAGAGGAACAACATAAAATTAAAAAAACAGCATGGTGAAAAACAAGACGCTGATGACTTTGGTGCTGAAAATTGGGTTGCTTCAGTTCTTCCTACCATCTTGAACGAGTTTGCACCTCGTGACATTTTCAATGCTGACGAAAACGGTCTCTACTGGCAAGCGATTCCTGATGGAACATTTGCATTCAAACAAGCCGAAACTACAGGAAGTAAAACGTCGAAGGACCGACTGACAATCCTCCTTTGCTGCAATATGGATGGGAGTGAGAAGTTGGAACCACTCGTCATTGGAAAGAGCAAACAGCCCCGTTGCTTCAAGAATGTTAAGCGACTTCCTGTGTCATACGAGGCTAATGCAAATTCATGGATGACTTGGGAAATTTGGAAGCAGTGGTTAAAGAAGTTAGACACTAGAATGCGGGCACAAAAGTGTCAGATTTTGTTGCTTTGTGATAATTGTGCTGCACACATTGATGATGTCAGGCTGTCTAACGTCAAGGTGGTCTTCCTGCCACCAAACACTACCTTTCCGATCCAAACCTATGGATCAGGGAATAATAGCCAATTTCAAACATTATCGGGCTCTTGTGCTACACCATCTGATGAGAGCTATGGATGACCAGACTGGCAAGGATAAACGTGCTGTTGAACTGGCTCGTAATCTAATCACTGTTTGAGTCCCTACATATGCATAAAGAAGCCTAGAATCATGTTACACAGGCAACCATTGTGAACTGCTACAAGCGGGCAAGTTTTGTTAAGGATGTGGAGTGGGACGAAACAGATGCAGCTGTTGCACACGCGTCAGATGAACAGGCTATTGACATCCCAGCCAGTGTTACTGAAGAGGAGTTTCATCACTACGTAGCTGTTGATTATAATCTACAAACAGCTGACAACAGCACTGATGTCAAGATATGCGCCTACACACAGGCAACGGCTGATGATGAAACAGATGATGAAATGAGCAGCGAGGCACATGCTGACAAAATTCAACAACCTCCTGTCACTTTTGCAAGAGCGCTAGAGAGTATCAACACCGTGCGGGCCTATCTGGAGGCCAATGGATGTCAGTGCTATGACAGTTTATACCATCTGGCAGACGTAGTCTATGGAACTCACAGACACAAGAGTGTACAGAGGACTATGACTGATTACTTCAAGTAAGTCTGTCAGTTAACGGAGACTGTATACTGTGCATATAATAAACAGTACTGTACATATGTTTATCAGATGTCAAGCTTCTTTGGGTCACAACGGTTAAGTGCATGCTCCGGTTAACTGCATGTACAGTGGGGGAAATAAGTATTTGATCCCTTGCTGATTTTGTAAGTTTGCCCACTGACAAAGACATGAGCAGCCCATAATTGAAGGGTAGGTTATTGGTAACAGTGAGAGATAGCACATCACAAATTAAATCCGGAAAATCACATTGTGGAAAGTATATGAATTTATTTGAATATGTGTGATCTTTTGAAAGTTGATCAACAAATCTATTTACAGTTCAGTAAAAGGATTTTTTTTATTTGTTCATTAAGCTTTACTTCCATGTGGCATGAACTAGAAAGATCATTTTTTTTTAACTAGATGTGCAATGGAACAGCAAGGGGGCTGTTCCTCTGCAAGAAACTTCTCTCACGTTAAAAAAAAAAAAAAAACATAAAAAACCTTATTTAACCGATACTGTTATTTCAAGTACAAAATCCTGCTCATTTAGGGGTCCTTTTACAAAGGTGTGCTAAAAAATGGCTTGCGGTAGTGTAGGCATGGTTTTTGGCCGCGCGCCAATCCATTTTTAGCATGCCTGTAAAAAAGGGCCATTTAAAAAAAATTTTGTTGAAAATGGGCGGTAAAGTCTCATGCAGTAACCGGGCGGTAATGACCTTCGCACACCAAATGCCACTTGGCATGTGTCTGTTACGCGCACCCAAAAATAAAAAATATTTTTCTGATGCGCGTATTGGACGCACGCCAAAAATGAAATTACCGCAAGAGCCACGCTGTAGTCAGGCGGTAACTCCATTTTGGCACATGTTGGGCGTGCTTAGACGCTTACACAGCTTAGTAAAAGGATCCCTTAGTATCAAAACTACATGGGCATTATTCTTGTAATCTTTTCTTCTTCCAATTTTCTTCCAATTTTTACCTAAATAGGTGCTACACACTTCCTGTACTTAAAAAAAAAACAACAACTCAACAACTAAGCACTTACGCCAACAGGTTTACAGTATTCTTAAAATACAAAATCACTCAGGGGCCTACATTTCTAAAAGCCTGGTGTGGCTGCAGGCTACCAGGAGTAGATCTGGTGAAGAGCCAATAGTCATTGTGAAAGTAACTTTATAGGAGGTGCAGAGAGAAAGTCTGTTTACAGTGCCTATTTTGGGTTAATTTTATAAAGACCAGTTGATACCTACTGGTACTTGTCTTTATAGAATTCTAGTGTAAGTGAAATTGAATTTACATTGCCAGTGCAGACATTCACACCTGCCCTGGATCTTATTTTCTTCAAGTACAAGTAGATTCATGCATTTATAATCTGTGTGTACACATGCATGCTGCCCCATGCTCCACCCCTGTACATACCTACCGGCAAAGTACACACCATCATGTCAAAGTGCATAGTTTTACACTGGCTGGAATTTTATGAGGGACCAATTACAAAAATGACTATCAAATTGCTCCCAATATGCCAGTATACACTGGGTCTTTATTTCCAGTGAGAATCAGAGCAACAATGTATAACTATCAAATTATTCCCAATATACCAGTATACACTGGGTCTTTATTTTCCAGTGAGAATCATGCCTTAACCTTCATTATCCAACCTGCAACGGGCTAAAGTATAAATCCACATATGCTTCATCCTTCTCCTTCATCAGCTCACAATTATGGAACTCTTTCCAAAAGCTATAAAAACAATTCCCAATCATCTACATTTCAGGAAATCTCTTAAGACGTTGTTATTTGGAAAAGCCTACCCCAAAGACTCAGCGTGTCTCCACCTCTTCATTCACATCAATATAATGACAATTTTGGACTCATCCACTCTTTCCTTCTCTCCCCTGGTTTCCTGTTCCTTTCTTTCCTTTCCCACCCTCTCCTTTATTTCGTATGCAGGTTTAATGATGTATTAGCTTAATTTACTGCATTGGTGTCCACCTTTGCAGTGTGATGTAAGCCACATTGGGCCTGACACAGTTGGGAAAATGTGGGGTATAAATGAGATAATTAATAAATAAATAAATAAATAAATAAAATAGAGCAATGGATGTATAACTATCAAATTACTCCCAATATGCCAGTAAACATTGGGCCTTTACAGCAAATGTGTTGAAGTCAACTGCTGAAAATCAAGCAGGTTGAAGTATCTGGATGCCAAACATTACAAAAGCAACTCCGAAGGTGATCAAATCAGAAGAAACTAAGAGATCCTTTTATTAAAGGGCACTGAATAAGATGACCGTTATATTCCTATGGGTGTCTTATTTAACGCATGCTGATCATTAGCGCACCTTAGGAAAAGGACAAATAAGAGTGCACAAATAAACAGAGCTAACTCTTAGGGCCCTGTTACTAAGGTGCGCTAGCATTTTCAGCGCGTGCTAAAAATTAGCAAGTGCTAACCATGTAGATGCCCATAGGAATATTATGGGTATCTACATGGTTAGCATACACTAATGCTTAGTGCACGATAAAAATGCTAACGTGCCTCTAGCACATATTAGTAAACAGGGCCCTTAGTAGGGTGTGAGGTAAAATTATGTATCATACCTGATAATTTTCTTTCCATTAATCATACCCGATCAATCCATAGACTGGTGGGTTGTGTCCATCTACCAGCAGGTGGAGATAGAGAGCAATCCTTTTGCCTCCCTATACAGTGGTGGAAATAAGTATTTGATCCCTTGCTGATTTTGTAAGTTTGCCCACTGACAAAGACATGAGCAGCCCATAATTGAAGGGTAGGTTATTGGTAACAGTGAGAGATAGCACATCACAAATTAAATCCGGAAAATCACATTGTGGAAAGTATATGAATTTATTTGCATTCTGCAGAGGGAAATAAGTATTTGATCCCCCACCAACCAGTAAGAGATCTGGCCCCTACAGACCAGGTAGATGCTCCAAATCAACTCGTTACCTGCATGACAGACAGCTGTCGGCAATGGTCACCTGTATGAAAGACACCTGTCCACAGACTCAGTGAATCAGTCAGACTCTAACCTCTACAAAATGGCCAAGAGCAAGGAGCTGTCTAAGGATGTCAGGGACAAGATCATACACCTGCACAAGGCTGGAATGGGCTACAAAATCATCAGTAAGACGCTGGGCGAGGAGACAACTGTTGGTGCCATAGTAAGAAAATGGAAGAAGTACAAAATGACTGTCAATCGACAAAGATCTGGGGCTCCACGCAAAATCTCACCTCGTGGGGTATCCTTGATCATGAGGAAGGTTAGAAATCAGCCTACAACTACAAGGGGGGAACTTGTCAATGATCTCAAGGCAGCTGGGACCACTGTCACCACGAAAACCATTGGTAACACATTACGACATAACGGATTGCAATCCTGCAGTGCCCGCAAGGTCCCCCTGCTCCGGAAGGCACATGTGACGGCCCGTCTGAAGTTTGCCAGTGAACACCTGGATGATGCCGAGAGTGATTGGGAGAAGGTGCTGTGGTCAGATGAGACAAAAATTGAGCTCTTTGGCATGAACTCAACTCGCCGTGTTTGGAGGAAGAGAAATGCTGCCTATGACCCAAAGAACACCGTCCCCACTGTCAAGCATGGAGGTGGAAATGTTATGTTTTGGGGGTGTTTCTCTGCTAAGGGCACAGGACTACTTCACCGCATCAATGGGAGAATGGATGGGGCCATGTACCGTACAATTCTGAGTGACAACCTCCTTCCCTCCGCCAGGGCCTTAAAAATGGGTCGTGGCTGGGTCTTCCAGCACGACAATGACCCAAAACATACAGCCAAGGCAACAAAGGAGTGGCTCAGGAAGAAGCACATTAGGGTCATGGAGTGGCCTAGCCAGTCACCAGACCTTAATCCCATTGAAAACTTATGGAGGGAGCTGAAGCTGCGAGTTGCCAAGCGACAGCCCAGAACTCTTAATGATTTAGAGATGATCTGCAAAGAGGAGTGGACCAAAATTCCTCCTGACATGTGTGCAAACCTCATCATCAACTACAGAAGACGTCTGACCGCTGTGCTTGCCAACAAGGGTTTTGCCACCAAGTATTAGGTCTTGTTTGCCAGAGGGATTAAATACTTATTTCCCTCTGCAGAATGCAAATAAATTCATATACTTTCCACAATGTGATTTTCCGGATTTAATTTGTGATGTGCTATCTCTCACTGTTACCAATAACCTACCCTTCAATTATGGGCTGCTCATGTCTTTGTCAGTGGGCAAACTTACAAAATCAGCAAGGGATCAAATACTTATTTCCACCACTGTATGTGGTCATGTGCTGCCGGAAACTCCTCAGTATGTCGATATCAAAGCTCCATCCGCAGGACTCAGCACTTAGATAATTACACCCACAAAGGGACACTCTGTCCAGCTCACCACTGCCGAAACGGGGGAGGGGAATCAACCCAGCTCATCCCCACACAAGTGGGGGAGGGGAATCCATCCAGCTCATCCCCGCGGAGCGGGGGAGGGACACCACCACCTGCCGATGCGGGGGGATCTGGCTTATCCTGCAACCGCAACCGCGGGAGGAGCTGACTGACCCTAACACCGCCGAAGCGGGAGGGGTACAAAGCTGCCCTACAGCCGCACGAAGCGGGAGGGAGCGCCGGCAGAATTTAGGTCTCAATCCAGCCCCGTAAAACGGAGGGGAGAGGAATGCAGCAGCTCACTGTAACACAAAATCGTCTCAACTCCTGAAGAATCCAATTGAAAAAACTTGAACACGAAGTCCTCCTGAACAGGAACTGAAGACTAAACTTGAACTTGAAATGCAACCAGAATATAAACAGTACAGATATCTGGGAGGGGCTATGGATTGATCGGCTATGATTAATGGAAAGAAAATTATCAGGTATGATACATAATTTTACCTTCCATATCATCATGCCGATCAATCCATAGACTGGTGGGATGTACCGAAGCAGTACTCACCCAGGGCGGGACATAGAAATCCCTGACCGCAACACTGAAGCTCCAAACCGGGCCTCCGCCCGAGCAGCCACAGTCAAGGGGTAATGTCTGGAGAAGGTATGAGCCGATGCCCAAGTTGCCACCCTACAAATCTCTTCCAAGGAGACGGACCCGGCTTCTGCCATCGAGGCCGCCTGTGCTCTAGTGGAGTGAGCCTTCAGCTGGATAGGCAGCACCTTCCCCGCGGCCACATAAGCCGCTGCAATGGTGTCCTTGACCCATCGTGCCACTGTAGGCTTGGAAGCCTGCAGACCGTTACGAGGACCTGCGAACAGCACAAACAGATGATCCGACTTCCGGAAATCATTGGTCACTTTCAAGTATCTGATGATGACTCGTCTCACATCTAGATATTTGAGAGCAGAGTACTCCTCTGAGTAGTCCTCCCTACGAAAGGAGGGTAGACAGAGCTGCTGATTCACATGGAAGCGAGAAACAATCTTGGGCAGGAAGGAAGGCACTGTGCGAATAGACACTCCTGCCTCAGTGAACTGCAGAAAGGGCTCTCGACATGATAGCGCCTGGAGCTCGGAAACTCTTCTGGCTGAAGTGATAGCCACCAAAAAGACTGCTTTCAACGTCAGGTCTTTCAGAGTTGCCCTTGACAAGGGTTCACAAGGCGGCTTCTTCAAGGCTCTTAGCACCAGATTGAGATTCCACGCAGGTACTACTGAGTGCAGAGGAGGGCGCAGGTGATTAACTCCCTTGAGAAAACGCACCACATCTGGCTGCGAGGCCAGGGAAGCACCCTTCAGATGACCCCTGAAGCAAGCAAGAGCTGCTACCTGGACCTTAAGGGAACTGAGCGACAGGCCTTTTTCCAGACCTTCTTGCAGGAACGCCAACACTGAAGAAATTGGAGCAGTGAAGGGAGAAAGTGAGCCTGCCTCACACCACGATGCAAAGGTACGCCAAACCCTGGCGTAAGCAGTAGAAGTAGAGCGCTTCCTCGCTCTCAGCATAGTGGCGATGACCTTGTCTGAGAAGCCCTTCTTCCTCAGACGCTGCCGCTCAATAGCCAGGCCATAAGACCAAAGGGGGAGGGATCCTCCATCACCATGGGACCCTGATGCAACAGGCCCCGCTCCGCTGGCAGCCGCAGAGGGCCGTCCACTGAGACCCTGATCAAGTCCGCATACCAGGGACGTCTGGGCCAATCCGGACTCACCAGGATTATCTGGCCCAGATGCTTTGCCACCCGGCCTAGCACCCTGCCCAACATGGGCCAAGGCGAGAACACATAGAGAAGCTCCTGTGTCGGCCACTGTTGGAGAAGAGCATCTACTCCCAGAGATCGAGGGTCCCGTCCTCTGCTGAAAAAGCGCGGCACTTGGCAATTGGCTGATGACGCCATCAGATCTAGGCTCGGCTGGCCCCAGCGCTTCGTGATGTCCAAGAACGCCTGAGCAGTATTCATGACTCCCGCAATGTGGGCCGCCGACAGCTGTTCCAGGTTTGCTTCCACCCACAGGCATAGCTTCATGGCCTCCTTGGCTAGAGGGGCGCTCCTGGTACCTCCCTGGTGATTGACATAGGCCACAGCCGTGGCACTGTCCGATAGGACCCGTACTGGCTTCAGCGCCAGGACCGGGAGAAACTCCAAAGGCGCCAACCAAATGGCTCTGAGTTCCAGGAGGTTGCTAGACCACTTGCCTCTGCAGGGGACCAGAGCCCCTGCGCTGTCCTTTCCAAGCAGTGGGCTCCCCAGCCCGACAAAGAGGCGTCCACCACTCCGGGGTCATAAGAGGCATTCCTGCGGACAGCTTGTCTGGCCTCAGCCACCAGCTCAGCGCCTTGCGCACCGCTGGATCCAAGGGAAGGCGCACAGCGTAATCCTCCGAAGCTGGAGTCCATCGCTGCAGCAGAGAGAGCTGTATAGGTCTCATATGGGCCCTGGCCCAGGGCACTACTTCCATCGTGGCCGTCATAGAGCCCAACAGCTGCACATAGTCCCAAGCCCGAAGAGGAGAGGCTGCCAGGAACTTGTCCACCGGAGCCTGAAGCTTGACAATCCGATTGTCTGGCAGGAACACTCTGCCCACTTGGGAGTCGAATCGAACTCCCAGATACTCCAGGGACTGAGTCGGGCGCAGCTGGCTTTTCTCCCAGTTGATGATCCACCCCAGGGAGCTCAAAAGAGAAATCACTCGGTCTGAAGCACTCTGCATAAGAGGGGGCTCGGATCAACCAATCGTCCAGATAAAGATGGACTTGTACTCCTTTCTTGCGTAGGAAGGCCGCGATGACCACCATTACTTGGAGAAGGTCCGCGGAGCAGTAGCCAACCCGAACGGGAGGGCTCTGAACTGGAAGAGTCGGCTCAGAACTGCAAAACGCAGAAAGCATTGATGAGGAGGCCAGATGGGAATATGCAAGTAAGCTTCCTTGATGTCCAAGGATGCCAGGAACTCCCCTGCCTGCACTGCCGCTATAACAGAGCGGAGAGAGTCTCCATTCGGAAGTGCCGGACTTTCAAGGCCCGATTGACCCCCTTTGAGGTCGAGGATAGGCCGGACAGAACCTCCTTTCTTTGGTACCACAAAGTAAATGGAGTAACGTCCCTTGCCAAGCTGATCATCTGGCACCGGAACGACCACACCCAGGCGGATCAGATTGTCCAAAGTCTGCTGCACTGCCACAGCTTTGACCGGAGACTTGCAGGGAGAATGCACAAACCCGTCTCTTAAGGGTCGGCAGAACTCTAGCTTGTAGCCGTCTCTGATGACTTCCAGCACCCAAGCGTCTGAAGTTACCCTGGTCCACTCACCCAGAAACGAGGATAGGCGTCCTCCAATCTGCTCTGGGCCATGGACCAGCGCCCTGTCATTGGGTACGAGACCCTGGGGGAGGACCGGAGGAGGCACCTCTGGGACGGCGGTCTCTGCGAAAGGAATGCTGCTTGGGGGAGAAGTTCCTTATGAAGGAAAAGGGGGCAGAGGAGCCCGACTTGCCCGGGCGATACCGACGGGCTTCCTGAAACCGTCCTTTGGAGGAACCGGGGCGGGCACCACCGGCCCGGGCCCTGACCTCCGGTAACCTCTTACCCTTAGACGTGCCGAGATCGGTCACAATCTTGTCCAGCTCGTCCCCAAAGAGCAGCTTGCCTTTAAAAGGCAACTTAGCCAGGCGAGACTTAGAGGCGTGGTCAGCAGACCAATGCTTCAGCCAAAGCCACCGCCGTGCAGAGACTGTCTGAGCCATACCTTTAGCCGAGGCTCTCAAGACATCATACAGCATGCCTGCCAAGTAGGCCAAGCCCGATTCCAGGGCTGGCCAATCAGCCCTCAAGGAAGGATCCAAGGGGGAAGCCCGCTGCACAAGCATCAGGCATGCCCTGGCCACATAGGAGCCGCAAATTGAGGCCTGCAAACTTAAAGCAGCCGCCTCAAAGGACGACTTTAAAGCCGCCTCCAATCTCCTGTCTTGGGTGTCCTTTAGGGCCGTGCCACCTTCCACCGGCAACGCCGTTTTCTTAGTCACCACAGTGATTAAAGAATCCACGGTAGGCCCAAGAAAGGCCTCCCGTTCACCTTCAGGCAGAGGATAGAGGCGGGACATAGCCCTAGCCACTTTAAGGCTCGCTTCTGGGAAATCCCATTGAGCCGAAATCAAGGTGTGCATGGCTTCATGCACGTGGAAGGTTCTAGGCGGGCGCTTCGACCCCAGCATAATGGCAGAGCCAACAGAGGCTGAGGGAGAGACGTCCTCCAGAGAGGAAATCTACAAAATGCTCATGGCCTGCACTAACAGGTTGGGCAAATCCTCTGAGTGAAAGATCCGTGCTGCAGAGGGGTCATCCGCTCCATCCGAGCGGGAATCCGTCTCCTCCAAGGAATCCCCAAAGGACCATTGGGAGAACTCAGATACGCTGCCCTCATCTACATCAGAGGAGACAGAGTCCTGTAGGGCCTGGAAGTCCACCCGAGGGCGTTTGCTTCTGGAGGCCTCAACCCCTTGATCAGAGGGGGGAGCCGGGGCAGCGTTTAGCTTAAGAAAAGCCTGATGCAGCAGCAAAATGAACTCAGGGGAGAAACCCCCTAGACTGTGCACTTCTGCCGCCTGGGCCATGGCCCTAGACGCACCCTCAACCGGCGCTCGCAAGAGCAGGGGAGAAACATGCTGTGCATCCAAAATGGTGTCCGGCGTGAAACTCCGAGGAGCCGCGCGGGAAGAACGGCGCTTAACTTTCGCCGCTTTCTTGACGTCACCCGAATCAAGGGCGACCATAGCATTAACGTCTTCCACCTCGAGGGCGGCCCAAGAAGAAGCCGTCCGAGCAGAGTGGCCGGTCAAAATGGGGGGGCGAGCAGCGGGGGATGGGCGCTTATGGCGGGAAAAACCGCCGCACCGGAGGAAGAACCGGGACACTGACCGGACTCCAAACTGACACCCAAAAAAGGCGAGTCAGGCTTTGAAACCCCCGCATCCCCGCTAGACGCACACAGGCGGTCCGGGGAGCGAATCTTCGTGCCCTCACCCTCCGACGCCATAAGCCACGTGGAGACCGAACAGGGAACCCCCCTGCCCGCTATAAAAGTTAAAATTACCTGCTTCTTGCTCCGAGCTGTAACGAACTGGTGTCCCAGTGAGCAGTTGCAATGAACGCTGATATAAACGTTGAAATAAACGCCCTTAAAGGACGTTCAATTTTTTTTTTTAACAGAGCCAGTGGGAGGGGGGAGAAAAGGAGGGACCTGGCACCACCAGGTTTGCACTTGCTCAAGAAGAGCCCTCAACCCCAGGTACTCAACAAAACCTAAGAATTAGGCTTGGAGACCTAGCCAGAGCTGCTGTTGTGTGTGACCACCACCTGCTGAGATAGAGAACATACTGAGAAGTTTCCGGCAGCACATGACCACATATAGGGAGGCAAAAGGATTGCTCTCTATCTCCACCTGCTGGTAGATGGACACAACCCACCAGTCTATGGATTGATCGGCATGATGATATGGAATTATTTTTATAAGATCAGACAGCCTATGAGACCAGCTTTCTTTACCACCACAGGGGCTAGGACATATGCACACTAAACAAAGCAAGAACAGACAGACTTGGTTAACCTCTACCCCGAGATTCTTATATTTTCAGGTTTGGGTGTTTTAAAGCTTGGCAAACCAATTCTAAATTTCCATTAACATCTCAATATATGATTTAAACACAAGTAACAATTCTACCTTTGCTGCCTCTATACATTTTCTCAAAATCTGGAAAGGTATTTCTACCATGTGGTGGACCGATTTTGCATGTAATAAGATAAAGAACACCACCGTGTAGGCACAGATGCCTAAAATCCATGCAAAACCTATTAAGGAAATATTTTTTCTCCAAATCTCAGCACACAGATCGCGATAGCATCTTTCTTGTGCACCACAGGAGAAAAAAAATGGAATGTAGCTTTATGGAGAACATGTGAAAGTGTAAAGACTTCAACACAGCTTCACTTCAAAGCCAAGCTGCCTCTAGCCCACCAGCATGAAAGCATAAAGAGTTATACCACCAAGAGTTGAGAGCAATGTGGCTTTAACAGTAAACGATTTGTTTAATTTGGACCAAGTATTCTTAATTGTAAAATGTTGGCAGCAAAACCCTTGCACAGGCAGATGATAGGGTAGAACTTTTCAGCAGCTGTGACTTTACATGATTAAAATTTATCATCAGTAAAATTCAAGGAACTAATATTTTGGTTTGGACCAGTACCACTTTTCCACATCACTAGAGCATTTCTGATCATGTATGAAAAACAGAATGTATGCAAGTAAATATCATGTAATGTGGAACATAATAAATCAATCCTCAAATAAGTTGTAATTAAGTTTTCCAAATGCTACAATGTGGTTGTACTCTACTATATTTACAAGATAATTAAAACATTTGACATCAGTTGTCAATATATAGGGGTCCTTTTACTAAGGTGTGTGCTAATTGTTTGCGCACGATTGCTAAGAAGACGTGAATCGTTTGTTTACAAAGTAGTACATTTAAAACGAAGAGAAACTTTTTCTTCACTCAACATGTAATTAAACTCTGGAATTCATTGCCAGAGAATATGGTAAATGTGGTTAGCTTAGCAGGGTTTAAAAAAGGTTTGGACAGCTTCCTAAAGGAAAAGTCCATAGACCATTATTAAAATGACTTGGGGAAAATCTCTGCTTATTTCTGGGATAAGCAGCATAAAATGTATTGAACTTTTTTGGGAACTTGCCAGGTATTTGTGACCTGGATTGGCCACTGTTGGAAACAAGATGCTGGGCTTGATGGACCTTTGGTCTGTCCCAGTGTGGCAATACTTATGTACTTATTTTATACCTATGGGCTTCTGAGCACATAGCGCATGCTAGTCATTAGTGTGTGCTAAATCCATTAGGACACCTTAGTAAAAGAACCCCACAGAGTCCTTGTTGCGGGTTTCCTGTTACATAATACTTGTGATGCTCTAAGAGACTTTATGCATATTTTTCCCTGCCAATATTCTGTTGTAATTCAAACTTCCAAGCTCTGTTGGTATGACTGAGAATTAGAATCAACGGACTAGAACAGGATGTGATGTCAGCCACCACTGCCACTTCCACAATAATATGGCAATATATCACTATTCACTAATATGAGAGCATTCTAATTCCCTATTTACCTATGAGAAACTACTAAATTATCTGCACACAAAATATTGTACATCACCATTAAAAAAAGAAAAAAAAAGCTATTTACATAAAGTTGTTTGCTGTTCCAATCCACATGATCAAAGCTGCTTATCACAAAAAGAAAAATAATTTAGAAATTTGTAACATCGATCACAAAGTAGGTACACATTGGTTAAAAAAAATCATTATTCTGTGATCACAAACCACACTCCATCAATTTGTCCATGAGCAAGGTTTTGGAAACCACGGTATAAGATTATTTTGTTAAAAGACCTGGGGAAGGCCCTAGTTAAAATAAATTTTACATAAGATTGGGGAATCCATTTTAATCATTTTTCAGGTCAATTATTAAGACAGCATGAAGAAGAAGAATATAATAGGAATGTTCAACTACCACTAAAACATAAACAGCAAACAACGGGTAAGTTTGGGTTGGTAGAAAGTCTCCAAGGCCTTAAAAACACCAGTTCATCTCAAACTTTTTTTCCCTGTGACCCCATTTGAAAGCATTAAAAATTCATGTGACTACAGCCCTACTTCTTTCCTCCATGCCTTGCTCTGTTACTCCTTTCTGCATCTAATCTAATCAAGATTTTTGTATACCGCTGAATAGTCACAAGGGTCCAGAGCAGTTTACAATAAGATTGTCACAAATACCAACAAAATAAGACAAACCTGATTACAATTATTAACCATAAGCCAGTTCTTAAGTCAATCCAATTTAACAGATACTCAGCAAACAGAAATGTCTTAAGACTTTTACGAAAAGTCACATTTGAATTTTCAAGTCTTGCATCAATTGAAAGACATGAGTAAGATCTTTCATGATCTCTTTTAGTTATCAGGTGATGAACTGGGGGAAGAGGACAGTATAACTATTCTTCAGATTTTAAAGTTAACTGAGCAGAGGCGCAATAAAGCAGATCATGCAGAATGACTGAAGTCAGGCCATGCAAAGATTTTAAAACCAAGCAAGATACTTTAAAAATGTGCTGGCAATGCTGCTGCATGCTCCACTTTCCATCAAGCCTGAATTATATTATCCTGTCAGGACTGGAACCACTGGTTTGTTTGGTTTTTTTTTTTTTTGGGGGGGGGGGTTCCTTCAGTTGGAGTCACAACCCTGAGGATTTAATAACCCCATCTCAGATTATGAGAAACACTCTGGAAACTGCTAACCTAATGGATAGAACAGCAGGTTGAGAGCCAGGGAGGGCCACTTTTCAAATCCCACTGATGCTCCTTGTTGAGTTTAAGCAAGTTAACCGTGCATTGCTTCAGGTACAAATATAGATAAGCCAGCCCTCTGATGTCAGGGAAATACTTATACTACTTGAATTAACTCACCTTGAACTACTACTGTAAAGGTATGAATTAAATCCCCCCTGCCCTCCCCCCAAAGAAATATATAGTAAGAAAGGGTACACCCATCAATAACATAAGGAAATATTTCTTCATAGAGATGGAGGTGGAGTCAAGCACAGAGAATCCTTAGTTGTGGGAAGAAGAGATCAAGAGCAGAAAACAAGTCTAAGGAATTGCAGGAGCGGGATTTGGATTTATCTCTGTCTTGCACCTTTTCAGAAGCTGCTCAAGGCAAGCTAACATTCAGGTACAGTAAGTATATCCCTGTCCGAGAAGAACTTACTTTCTAACTTTGCACACATGGAACATGGATTAATTTGGATTTAGGCTTGTTAACTGCCTTTATATTCTGCTGCTCATTAAGGTGCTACCACCAAAAATCCCTTGTGAAGGCATGACATTAAAGCTAGATTGTCAATGCACTCCAGAACCAAAACACTTGACCTACTTGTAAATTAGTTCACTGAAATATATCAACCAAGCTATCACTGTGAAATCCATGCTGTACAGGGAGCCAAGGAAGACGTGAACTCACTTGCCGTCACTCCTGGATCTTGTGAACTACAGCCCTGCTTCAGGAGCACTTATTTCATTTGATTCTGCTCACACCTTTTCCAGTAGTAACTCAAAGTGAGTTTCATTCATGTACACTATTTCCTTGTCCCTGGAGGGCAACAGTTTAATCTTATACCTCAGTCAATGAGGAAAGAGCCATGGATTTGGTATACCACTTTAACCAGTGGATCTGGGCCTGCCTTATCTGTGACTATCAATCTCATCTCTTACACCCCCCCCTCCCCCCAACACCCTTCCTCCATCAAAGACAACAGAACCACCCTCAATCAAGTCATCCTGGATTCTTATTGGTAGAGCAAATATATCCTTGGAAGGCCCTGGAAGACCAAAGACCTATGCCCTTGATGACATAGTCTCCCAGGCCCGCCTCACTAGCGCTCATCGCCACTCCGATGCATAAGGAGTGCATGCAAAACTATGATGGACCCCAATCATCCTCAGACCTTTGCGCAACACAACTATAAATTGGCACTATGTCAATGACTCCCTATACATGTAAACTAGAAAGGCCAGAGTCTGTTGGGGGGGGGGGGGGGGAGGTGAATAAGCAACCACACTACTGACTGGGCAAATGCCCAGTGGACCTCCTACAGGATTGTAAATGGACCCCTTCCAACCTGGTCAGTCTTGGAACAAACAAGTGGATATGCAATGCACTGGACCACAAAAACACATGCTCCCTCAGTAAACCACCCACCCCAGCTACTCCCCTGGCCACCAACTCGCTGATGCGAAATGCACCATAGAAGGCAAGAGAAAAGGCCGCTCAAAACAGCAAGGCCTCATACTCTGAGTAAACCCCCCAAATCAGCCAAGAGGTCATGTGTAATCGGTTGCCAGGAGTCCAGCATAGTACGGTGAATCCTCTCCCAATTGGTGAACACACAGCAGACAAAGAAACCAGAGGAATGGTTAACAGCAAGAACAGAATCAATCAGGGCACTCAACTGCTCCACTTTATCCTTCATCAACCTTGTCACTATGTGCTCTGAACTTATTTTGATTCCTAAAAATGACAGAAACTGGACCTTCCGTCTTGTCCTCCACTAGGGGTATGCCAAATGATCTGGCCACCCCTTGGAAAGCAGTCATAAGTGTGATACTGCAGGAACAAACAAGAAGTAATCCAAGTAGTGAACCATAATCCTGAATGGTCACCCAATGGACAAAACTGCTAAACAGCTTAAAGTAAGCGCAGGAAATAGAACATCCCATAGGCATACACATCATAGTAAAAAGGCACCCTCAAAGGTAAAACCTAGCAGAGGAAAGGAGGATAGATGAACCAGTAGCAGTTGAAAGGCAGATTCAACTTTGGCCTTCGCCATCAAGGCTCCCACCCCACACTGGCGGACTAGGCCCAGAGCACTATCAAAGGACATATATTTTACTGTAAACAGGTCACAAGGTATACCATCATTGACCATACAAGCAGGGTTAGAAAGATTATGTATTAACTGGAATTTCTCAGGCTCCTTCATAGGAATTACCACCAAAGACAACACAACGAGCTGTGGGGACTGATGGTGTGTACTGGTAGTGTGCAGATCAAAGGGTTAATTACCTACAGAAGGTGGCTATTTTCACTTCTTTTACTGTGTGATTGAACCTTAAGCCAAACAGAAGAAATTTTCAGAAAAATGCACCCCCCTCCATCCCTTCCTATAAGGTAACTGAAAGGCAACAACTCAGAGAACTACTGTCTATGACACTTGTGATCTGAGAGGTCATATGTGAGACAAGGGGATGCAAGCGTTTGTCCATCAGCTAAGTGCTAATTAGCTTTGAAAGGAGATGAGAGGAGTTTGAAGCAGAGATCAGGGTAGGCATGGGAGCACTATATAGAGAGATAGGGAATATACAAAATATAAATATATCTCTTACTAATTCAACACAAATTCAAGTTATATATGAATCTTTATTCTTATATACCTACTACTCTGGTTTATATATACCGTCATCAATTTTTTTGTTTTCATTTGTTGATTTTTATTTGGGGGAAAAAATTTTTGTATTATATAAATTTTTGAAAAGTGCTCAGTTCGCCCATCAGTCATATTAAAAGTGACTGGCTGAGTAGAGAACCATCATCGCACTTCGGCATTCTCAAATATTGAGAGACTATTTACTTTTCCCACAAACTTATATCTGAAAATTAACCCACGTGTAATGGCCAATCGACTGTGGTTGGAGGTCCCATTTGTAGCTCCCTCCTGAAGAAGACAATGAAACTCAGCTGATTTGTGCGATCAAATGACTATCTAATAATACGCACCAGCAAGATTGAGTCGAGGATTTAAAGCAAAGACTGTTTGAATTACACAGATTGTTACACTGTTTTCATAATTGGTTTGATTTGGTGATACTACATGATGAACTACATACTGGACTGAGTTAACAGAGACAAATCAACACTTTGGCGGGACATGAAAATTTACAGATAAGTCATTTATCTTTGTTGTAAATGGATACAAAAAAAGTTTATGAGACTAGATAGATCTAAATTTGATTACTGCAGTATCAAGATAAAAAATCCTTTGTAGAAAATCCCTTAATATATTGGAGAAGTAGTTTACCGCATTCTCATAGCCTAATTGAGATATAATTTAGTTATTAGGGGATTTACCAACTTTGAAAAGATTATTTTATTAGCAGGCTAAATACGATCAAGCAGTATGTTGAAATCTTAGTGATTAACCGCAGGGGTACCTACCATTAGACATGGGTTAATTTTCAGATATAAGTTTCTGGGAAAAGTAAATAGTCTCCCAATATTTGAGAACGCCGAAGTGCGATGATAGTTCTCTACTCAGCCAGTCACTTTAATATGACTAATGGACGAACTGAGCATTTTTCAAAAATTTACATAATACAAAAAAATTTTCCCCCAAATAAAAATCAACAAATGAAAAAGAAAAATTGATGATGGTATATAAGAATAAAGATTCATAGATATCTTGAATTTGTGATAAACATGGGAGCAGCCTGAAGCACTGGAGAAAGAAACACTACTTGTGCGAATATAACAGAACCCTAAGCTTCTTTCTTGGTATGAAGCGAGATAAGAAGGTAAACAAGAATGTCTGGAATTAGGAAAAAGGGAAAAAGAGAAAACTTTATGTACCTTTTTTTTTTTTTTAATGTAAGACAATGACAGATTGCAGAACCAGTCAGAACTGCTATCTTTGTATTTACTTTGAATTGAGAAAAAAATACTATACAAGATCTGAGCAAAAGGCACGAAGGTGGGCAGAACATCTCGGGTTACTGGGATGCTAGTGACCAGATATGCCTCTCTGAATGTTTGCTATTTTCCCTGATTGTATTTCCCACTCCAGCTTTATTTTGCTACAAAAATTAACTTCTTATTTTTCCTAATTTTGTGTAAAGAGTAAACTTTACTAATGTGGGGTTTTTCTTGTATTGTTTTCCTGGCTCTTTCGAAGCCGGTGGATTCCTCAGAGTGCAGCAAGGGAAGTGTGTGGGGAAAAACTGGGTTCCCCCGGGATGGAGGTTCTGACCCAGTCTCATACAGAGCACTGGAAAAGGCCGAGACTCAAACGGGCCTGCAATCCTGACCAACCACTTCTCTCAGCCTCCTGGTAGAAGGTGAATTGTGAACTGTATTATTGGCAAGAACACCTTGGAATGGAATAATGAATCAAAGAAAAAAGCACAGCTCAGCCTTCAAGAACGTAAGGGTGGCAAGGAGTCACATATACATTTAGGAACCTGCTCTTAAAGTGTTCCTTTCTTATGTTTTTGATACACAATTTGGACCCCTGAGGCAGGCATTTTTCACGCCGAAACATGGTTATTTTCAGGCAGGCTGCAACAATAGCTCCTTTCTTGGCGCATTTGGCAGTCGGATGTCTTTGTCCACATTGTGCACAGGCATGCCGAAACTTAAGTCTGAGAATGGACAGGATGACCTGCTGAATATCCAACAGACATCCGATCATCCCTGGAAGCTCCAACCTCAGATCCAGAGGAGCGAAAGGAGCAATTGGTGCCCCCTACCTGCCCCATGACTTGATTTACTCCAACCCCACTCATTGCCACAGAACAAGGAGCCATGTGCATAAGCCACAAGTTGATATCTTGTGTGCCTCACGACGTGTAAGTTCTCCTCCATTTTATCTCAGAAGACCTCATCGTAGTTCAATCATGACCGTGCCCAGTAGCACTGAAAGGCATCAAAGACCATGTCTGCATAGGCCAACAAGCCATAATGACCCAGTTTTCTACACCTCCAAATGCTTGCTAACCGCAAAGAACACATCCAATTCACATTATTTCTAGAAACTTTCTTTTCCTTAACCTTATCCTTCAGCTCTTCTTTATCCTACCTTCCAACAATTTAAATATATCAATGCATACCCTTGTTCTAAACCTCTTATGTAAGGCTCCAAGGACCTGTTTCTATAACTCAGATAAGGCCACCAGGGCCAGGGCCGGAGACCCCCACCTGAGCTGTCCTAAAAGTAGCAAGGGCAGGACCAGTAGAAGAGGAAGAGAAACATGATAAAGTTGAGGTAGAACTAATTCCCAGAGGAAGATGAAAGGGAATCCCTATGTTTTCCCTTCCCCCTTTCCTTCCTCTTAGCCACCCAATCATGTTTAGCACCCTTTTCAGGCCTGTTACCAGATGTCAATGGTCCAGCTCCTGCCACAGTCATTCCAGATGCCGAATCAGAGCCCTCACCAGCTGCTGTCAGTGGAGGATGCCCTGTTGCACACACTCCAGGGCTCACATTCACAGCTGCATCACATCCAGCAGAGCCACTACTCTGAGCTCTCATGAGCTGCTGGGGCATCATACTCATAGAAGGACCACCCACTGGAACAGTCACCTCGCCGTGACTCGGATCCTGCATAGAGAAAAACACCAGCAGAATCTACCCCAAGCTCACTTCCCTGCATCCCCAACCCATGAGACGCACACAGGCCCCCCCAGCCTGAAGATGGACATTGCCCCCCGACCACAGGTCCAACCCACCCACTATATGTGAAAAGAAGGCAAACGGGGCAATAGGGGGCCAAAAATAGGGAGGCCAGTCACAGCCCCAAGAGTTCACAAGCACAAAGGGCTTGCTGAGTCCAATCTCAGGCCACAGCAGTGGTCCCAGGTACAGATCCAGGCTCAGGACAACCAAGGTCTGAAAGCAGAACTGGAAGCACTCCCTCCACAGCCCCGGTGGGACTCAAAGCGGCAACCCCATACATTTTGCCTGCTCCCCCAGCCATAACGATGGGCAGGGGAGGTAGAATATCTGTCAGCGGCAAAAATTCAGGGCCTAGAGAAGGGGCCAGAGCAAGCATGGACCTGATCACTGACCTCTCCCTCCAGGGCACCTCCCAAATGCACACAGCAGCAGATGGGAGGGGACCCGTGGCCTGTAAAGGCAGAACAGACACAGAAGTGTCCACTACCGCCTGGCCCTGACCTGCCCCAGAAGGACCCCATCAGGCCGCACCAGCATTGGCTCTTTTATCCATAGCAGAAGCCTGGCCAATTGTGCACGTGGGACTAGAAGTCGCGGCCTTGACCAAGAATGCAGCTTAGACACTTTCTTTGCATCTGTGTGAAGATAGTAGAGGGGAACCAACAGACGAGGACAAAGGAACCACCTACTCCGGATTCAGATCGCCATCCAGAGAGATGATCACCCATAAGGAGACTTCTTCGCCCACGAGGTTCTCCACCATCACTTCTGGCTGCTCGCTGGATGCCATAGTAAGCCGCCTCTGAGGAGCAGGGAAAAGCCCTGGCCTGAATTTATCAATTTCCTGGTGACCCGCCTAACTTTAAGGTCCATCCAATGGCGGGCTGCTTAGGTCCCATCAGGAAGGGAAGCCTGATTTGAAAGGGCCAATCTGGTCACCAGGGTCAGCAAACAATTCACCACCTCCTCTTGAGACCCCTCACCATCTGGAAGCTTCTCCATAACAGAACCCAGCCTCCAGGTAAGTGGCCCAGCCCCTAGTTAATGGCACTCTTCGAGATGAGCTCTCAGGCTCGTTTCTTCTGTGGGTACAACCAAAACACATATATACTCATGTACTTTCTCTGCCCCTAGTGGGTTCACAATCTATGTTTATTTTGTACCTGTGGCAATGGAGGATTAAATAACTTGCCCAAGATCACAAAGTGCACTAGGCAACCCTTGGATGTCAAGCCCAGTTCCCTAACCACAAAGTTACACATCCACTCCTTAATTTGAACTTGTAACACCAGTGATCACAATCCTGAAGTTAGGGTATTTGATATGGGCGATTTCACTGCAAATTCTTCTTCAAATATACAACTTTATTTCTAATTGATTAAATAAATGTGTGTCAAATTCCCTGAAGTGATTCTTAGTTGTTGTTTTTTTTGTACTGTGAATTATTGCACACTTTCAAAATATATAGGTAACAGGAAATAGTGAGGTTTGTATTCAGTTTTACATGCACTCTGTGCACATACCATTTTAAACTTGCAACTTAATCTCATACCACTTGAATGCCTATAAACATTAACTAGACCACCCTCTCTTGCTGAACAATTCAAAGCAGGTGTCTTAAAGGCTGCATGCAGTAGGAGTCAATTTTCAGCACGCATTGTCGAGTTGCTCATAAAACCTCAATGAAAGCTGAGAATTTTAAAGTTTTCATTTATTTATTATTTGAAACAACAGAAAGAGAGCTAAAGTTCCTGATGGAGATATATCCTTAAATTACAGAAAAATGAGGGCAGGGTAAAAACATAGAACACCGGTACATATTTTTAAACTGGTGGTCAGCTCTACAATAAGCTTATACAGCCAAACTAAGCAATCTTACAGAAGCCTCAGCCAGCACTGCTAGGCAGAAAGGCTAAAATACTTGGCAACTATGCTCTAACCACTTCCTAGGACTTTTTATTTTATACAACTGGCAGTTTTCTTCTGCTCCTATTTCATCCAGCTCAATCGGCACCAGGCAGAAATCTGGCACCATTGGGCTGTCATTTGCACTACCTGAGGGCTCCCCCTACCCCCCCCCCCCCCCCCCCCCCAATGATTTTATATCCCATCCCACCCACTTTAGTCAGGCCATTAAAGCAACAATGCAGGGCTAAAATGATACATAGCTTGACTCTCTTTGGAACCTTAAAGCCAGAAACCTTTGTTCAGCTGCCTAGGTGTCATGCCATGCAAGGGTCACAATTCTCCTCGCTACCTCACCATCAGCCTGAGCCCCAACTAAACTAGGGAGTGGAAATCCTCAGGATCCTTCTAGAAGGAAGTGCACAGCACTTAGGAGAGCCAACAGATTGGCCCCCCAGATAACATATTTCATTTACTTGAATTTACAACCACAAAGAAAATATTTTTAAGTCCTACAAAATGAGAAACATATGGGTAGCCACCACTGGAATAGGTGGTCATGTATACTTGTCTTCGTAGAAGCCAGCTCTTTGGATGCTTTAGCATCCCCAAAATTGAACAAACTCCGTGACTGTATTCAGGGAGAGGTCATTTCCATTGGGTTTGGCACCCTCAATAATTTTGAAAACTTGGCTCCTATACTTAGCTTCACATTGTATAATGGACTCCAAAAACTGGTGATGGGGTGGGAGACTGGTAAGGGAATTCTTAGAAAGGAAAAGTTCTATTATTCAAATGCCAGCTAGACAAACGCAAAAAAAAAAGTAGCTTGCTCAGTGCCACACAAGAAGAAACTGGAGCGCTCCTTGTAAAAGGTGGTATATCAGGAACCAAACAGAAATGGAAAACCTTGTTTATTTAACGTTTCACTATACTACCTTTTGATGGATACGCCAAACCCATCCATGTATCACTACTGAAAGAGGAGCAGCAGATTTTGCCAGAAGCGCTCAGCTTTCAACCCCACCTCCACTCCATTTTCTGCTATGAAGTATTAAACACTGAAATACAGGTTCAGCTTTAAATTTAACTTTCGTTTTTAGTTTTGTTTGAAAGAAAGAACATTTTTATGAACAGATATGCAAAATCCTGCTTATGAAATGTTAACACAAATAGCACTTTATGAAAATCAACATGTAATTGTATTTAAAAAATCAAACTATTTATAACAAAGGACATTACTACATACAAACTGACAGAAAATCCTGTATTATTTTCTGGACTGACTATACAAACCCATTGCTGAGAACATTTTTCTGCCTTCAATATGACTGAATAGGATACAGTGATAACAGTAAGAGAAGCTCCTGAAACTTCCCTAAGAGACAATGGTACCAAAGAGTATGCAAAGCATAGAGGCAATTCCAATAGGGAGGGGAAAATGGTACCAAAAATGAATGGGCATAATTGGCGGGGGGGGGGGGGGTGGGGGGGGTGGAGATTAACATAGTACAGCTAGTGTTGGGTGCAATATAAAGATAGTTAAATATAGTTTTTGAACAGTTTTAGAACTCAGCTGGTCAAATGACATCCAACCACAACTGAATAATCAGTGGAACATTGCTTCTAAAAATTTGAATCTTTGGTACCTGGAACATAGACTATGCACGATTCTTTACCATCAACAAAAATGTACCCTCTTTATACAGTGCAAAGCTTCAAAACTGTATACAGCTGTCATGTTCTTAACTATCAAAGATAGCAATGCTGGGTTGATATGTTTGGAATATTTTATTTGCTTTGCAGCAACCTCTCTCCCTACTTCTCTCAATCTTTGGGAGCAGCCATGTTTGGAAGGTGCTCTCATACCAGAAAATGAGATCTGGCAGGTTCATATAATTTGTGTAAAGGTTGACAATACAGCTCCTTATCCAAAGAGACAGGCTGATTCATTCCTGTTTTCACCCCATTGCATCTATGCCTGTGTACCTTTATGTTATGAAGAAAATGTTAATAAAAGGAATACCCAAGATGGAGGCTTGAAGGGAGACATGTTGCATGGAGCTTCTAAGTGAAGACGTTTTCTGAATTTTGCCATTACCATTTTTGCCTCTTTAGTCTTCTTCTAATCAGAAATGTCAGGGGAAGGAAAGACTCTTCTCAAAGCTCCCTGGTATACAAAGGCAACCGTTGATCACAGGGCTTTGCCTCTCAAACCTTGGTGCACTCAATACAGCAGGTGCAGATAGAGTTGGAGAAGTAATCCCCCCTCCTCTATTCAGAGATGCAAAAACATCTGTGCCCTTAGAAGAAACCTCTCTTGCCAGACAGCACTAACATAGATGTGACTGCAGATCCAAGTCCCCAGATTTTTTTTTTTTTGGGGTGGGGGGGGGGGGGGGGGGGAGGAGAGACACTACTGAGGGGCCTGTAGACCTGGAAGCTAGGAAAGAGGCAGATAATTGATATTAATGGCTTCAAACCATCACAATGAATGTACAGGGATTATTCTGGGGGCACCCACTACAGCTTTTTTGCATTTACCCTAAATCAAAGATGGAGTATGATTACAGAAGCTGGGATATATCCCATACTGGTATTTTATCATCTATTAAAGCAGTTTTGCCTATCTTAAAACACCAAAGTACCTCTGAGTAAGGCTCCTATTGTAACAGACTGTTTAGTCTGCTTTGACTTCACTAGATTCTACTATTACCTTGCATTAGCCATATCAAAAGTTCAGAATTTTCAAGCACTTACTAACATAAAACAAGCCTGGTTGAGCAAGAGCGAAAGGTAGAGAACTTAGAACAAATGAAATCAGTGGTATCTCACAAGTATTTCACCTACAGGATAGGAGTTCATCAGACACTGGAACCAACTGGAAGACCATTAATGATTTTGAACCTGTTTCCAGTTATACCCTTAACATATCCTTTGGAGGTCTTCAAACAATATCTTAAGGAGGTCCCTGGTATCCCTAATGAGGCTATCCTTCCCATGAGTAATGCTTTTTCCTTACCACTGAGACCAGGACAAGTATCATTAGTAAATCTAGATAACTGTTTCCCCCCCCAGGAACATATATCCTATACTTGTTTTTCCAAAAATTTCTAGTTACATTTCATGGTCAAAAATTTGGATTTTTCCAGATGTTCCAAGGAGTACCCATGAGTGGAGGGCCAAGTTTCTAGAAATGTACCAAAATGGAAATTTCCTTAGAAACAAAAATATGCATTGTCCCTGTATTTACTTATTCTGGGTAATATATAATACATTTGCAACCATTGCAATTATATCCCTTTTTAAATCCTAAAAAGGCAAACAATCTGGATAACGTCTTGTACAACTGTAGTCTACTGTATTCCTTGCTGCTTGAAATTTGTGATATATTGATATCACAACTATTTATATAGGCCTTAACTTGCACCAGAGAAAATCTCACTATAAAAAGAATATACAAGTAACTACTACTCTGCTAAGGGTAAAAATAAGAGGAGGAAAAAGGACTTCAGTGGCTTAGGTCACATCTCCTGAAGAAGCCAATGTGAAACAGGTGTGCTGTAAAGCGAGACAGAGTGAGACGACAATTTCAGATAAGTACCTGAGTATGGACTATAACAATGGACTAGGATAATGAATGAAAAAATGATATAAAAATTAATAATTTTGGAGGTTTTTGTAGGACTGATGAAGAAGTAGGGTGGGCATTAGTCCAAACACCATTAAGACGTGACCTAAGCCACTCAAGTCCTTTTTCCTCCTTTTATTTTTAGCAGATTTGTAGTTACTTGGATATTCTTTATAGTGATATATTGATATAAAACCTCTATGTCTGAAATGACAAGTAATAAGCTTTTTTTTCTCTCTTTTAAACAATAGACTAAACTGGATCTAAAAAGGTCTATGAAAGCAAAAAGACAAGACTGAGCAAGTCTGACTCTTTTCATATGGTGTTCTATGGTCACCTGAATGCATAAGAGACCTGTGATTTTATGGACTAGAGGTCCATAGGCATACAAAATTTCTCAGCTCTTGCTAGTATCACTCTTCCCAGAGATTTTGGATAACCAGGAGGTGAAGGGGGCTCACAAATGACTTGTTACTAACATTTTTAAACAGAGTAAGCTAATTGCTGTGTACTTTTGAAATCCTGTACAACATTTTGTATTAAAGGCATGGATAGCTAGGAAATCAGAGCATTTTGTTATGAAAACTGAATAGCTTAAGAGAATTACATATTAATTCAACAGCCACCTTTATACTTGTAGCCAAGGTAACAGACTTTCACAGGATTTCGGTAGCACTCACACCGATTAAGGACATGATGGATGGAATTATGGTTTTATTCATGGCGTGGTCAAATTGGTTTAGGCCAGTGGTTCTCAACCCAGTCCTCAAGACATATCCAGCCAGTCAGGTTTTCAGACAATATATATGCATCAGTGGCACACAGTGGAGGCAGTGTATGCAAATTTATCTCATACATTTTCATTGTGGATATCCTGAAAACCTGATTGGCTGGGTGTGTCCCAGTGATTGGATTGACAATGTCTGGTTTAGGAAGTAAAAACCTCTTTATCATCGATTCTGGTGTTTGGCCACACACAGATCACCTTGTATGGCTATAGATGTATGCTTGGTGTAAGCCTCAGTCGTCACATAATTTTAAAATTTAATAAGGCATGTCTTGTCATGGTCATAATTCCCTGGAAATATGGATAACACCAAATGGAAGCAGTAAAAAAAAAAAAGACATTCTGTAATCTTTGCAAAGAAGAGACACTAACATGATCTTCTGAATGAGACATCCGCAATCCCAACAGCTGCCCCTTCTTATAATGCATCAAATGTTTCTACCTCAAAACTACCAAGCTCAAACTCAAAATATATCTTTGCACATATAGATTTGTTCCCTTTTTAACAGCAGCTAATTTTACTCCATTTCCTAATCTGCTATTTCATCTTCGTAGCATGCAGGTATGTGCCGTCTTAAATGATACAGGAAAACAGAATTATTAGGCTTAAACATACACACAATGCATATCTTAGAAAACGAATGGAAAGAAAACCAGAAGCAAAAATAACAGCAGCCAACATGAGAACAAGCCCATAAGTAATTTCTTTTCTATATCTGCTAACAAATTAAGCATATATTATATACAAACATTGATAAGAATTTTTTTTTCTTTTTGGTTTTTGATTAGTAGCACCTGGCTACTTTGCAAAAGATACAGTCTCATATGTATCTCTATTTCTAGAAAATGCTTTAGTAGTCAAAATTTAAAAATCAGTTCAGATCTGTACTTCATCTTCTCTCCCTCTCTACAGCTGTGTACCTGTTTCCACAAACACATAGGAACCACAAAGATTGCTTTATGAACACAGAAACTGCAGTGCCTGAACCCTGACATTAGAAATATCAGCCTAAGGGAAGCCAGCAATACCAATGAGTGCTCTGCATGTCCACGAAGAAAGTTTCTCTGCTTCTCCCGCACCCCTTTCTTGTGCACACCTGAAGGAAACAAGAAATTTCTGCATACCAAATTACAAAGCCACCATGGGGGTCTGGTTTGCACAGAAAAGTTCTGGTATGGTGAAGGAAGCCTGTGTTACACAAGACAGTTGTCATGAAAACTGTCATCAGCACTCACACCAGATGACTATTTCATTGCAAAGAGTTTCCATTCACCGGCAAATTGTTAAGATTTGGTGGCAAATGCGGTTTGCATGTGATCTTCCAGCAAATAGTAAGGTGTATAACACCATCAACACTTCCATCCCTTACCAAAGACACCAAGATGATGTATACAGCACACTGTGCTGTTCCACACAACCTGCTAAGGATCTCCAATGTGGGAGGACATTGTATAATAAATATGCACACCATTCACACACACACACAGTCAGTTTTGCCCTGAGCCAACGAGTATCCCCAATAGTGCAAACAATGTTGTGATGCCTGTTTTGTTTTTTTTCTTCGCCCTGGCTTTTGCAAAAGCAGCAGAGCAACAGTTCAAGCATTCTGAATAGCTAGCACAATCTGCTGCATCGAGGTGCTTTCTACACCCAAGTATCCAACTCCTTCACATTCTTCTCCATCCACTGGATGTTCAAGCGGATGGTCTGAAGTGCCTCCTTCACACAGTGGAGTTCATAACTCTTCTCCTCTGTAGCTTCAAAGAAGTGTTGAACCTGCAGAATAAAGGCAGGTATAAAAATTCACAATAGTAAGGATGATGTCCAGTTGAGAATCATTTACTTTTTTTTTTTTTTTTTTTTTTTAACTATGAAATGTATCAGTTGAGAAACCTTCGAACACTGCATTAGATTTGATAAGTATAATAAAACCAGTGAAAGTCAGATTGACTAGTTCATTGCTATTTGTTCACCAAACCTTTTTAACTAGACCACCAGATACACTTAAGAACTAAGACTTTACTTCTACTTACTATCATGAGAATTACTTTTCAGGTCATAATTACACACGTGTTGTAAAATGCTCTGGGATATGGGACACCACACTGGGAATTACCCCTCCACGACAGTTACATAACGTGCATCACTAGATTCCATCTCTGGTATCAGGAATTTATTCTGCCAAGTTATAATCTAATTAATACAGATAATTACTACAATGAGCAGGGTGAAAAACAGCAGATACATATTATTATAGAAGTTTACCCCAACACCTCCAGAGACTAATATTACTAACTAACCTCCAAAATATGTGTAGTCATAGATATGTCTCACCCAAGAAAGTTCAAAGTATCTGAAATGTACCAGGCAATGTACTGGGATGCTTTACCATCTTCCTTCTCAGCATGTTGCAGATTTTCTCTTCTCTGATGTTGTCCTTTCTGCTTATGTGTTAAGTCATTCTGTTCTTCCCACCTAGTTGATCTCTGTGGCATATCTCTATATTCACTGAAGGCACTGGCCTAAATGAGATCTCAGGCTCTGCCCCAAATGATACAGTCATGGGAGAGTGTTCTCACATGCAGAGTTTCAGGAGGGGGGGGCAGGTTTCTGGGTGGATGGACATGACTTTTGTCACAGTCTTACTGTTTGTTCAGCTCCCATCTGAACTTGGGGGACTGATTTTATTTATTTATTTATTTTGCACACATCTGCTATCAGATAAATAAAACCAGAAGTTTCATGTCCAAGAGCAGGGAGTGCTCACCTCTCATTACTATCTATCAGTGGTAGGCCTTTGCCTTCATCCCCCTTTGCTATAGTAGGGCCTTGGACTTCTCTTTTCGTCTAGCTCTCTTCTATCTCTGTATTAGAGAATGACATGGGGACGGGGAGCTGTGGCGAACGAAAAATATTTGCACCATTTACCGTGGGCGCAGGAGCAAAACTTTTTACCGTCCTGCAGGAACGGTAAAAACCTTTGTTCCTGCGGTTTAAAAAAAAAAAAAAGACGTTGCAGTTACCACTGGTGGGTCCAGCGTCTCTGTGCCTGCCTTCCTCCCTCCCTCCGTAGCTCTACCTTATGCAGCAACCTGCTGAGCCGACACCGATCCCTACAGGCTTGCTCAAGGACCTTCTCTCTACCAGGACCTGCCTTGCAATGCAACTTCCTGTTTACAGAAAACAGGAAGTTGCATCAAAAGGCAGGTTCCAGCAGAGTGAAGGTCCTGAAGCAGGTCTGTGGAGATCGCTGTCGCCTCAGCTGGCTGTTGCATAAGGTAGAACTACTGTGGTGGGAACGGGGGGGGGGGGGGGGGTTAGAAGACAAAAGTAGTGGACCCACAGGGGGAGGGGGGCTGCAGGATCCATGAAGAGGGGGGCAATGGAAATGAGGGAGGAAGCAGCTGGACCCAAAGGGCAAGCTGGAGAGAAGGGAGAGAGAAAGAGAGACGCAGGACCCATAGGGGAAAGCTGGAGGGAAGGGGGAGAGAGGTGCAGGGCCTATATTTGCACGGTATAGGAGGAAATGCATACATTTCTATTTCTGTGGTGTGGCTTCTTGTGGTTTTAGGTTAATATATGTTTATCATTTTTGGTCATCTATTATGTATTTGGCGTGTGTGTCCAAGGTATTCTTTGGAGGGGATATTGTTGATCCTCGTTCTGTATTGTTTGTGATTTATAAAACAACAGTTGTACAGAATATTGTTTCTTTTTATACTTTAATAAAACGATATATAAAATCTGAACTGTTCAAGGCATGTGTGGATAGGATTCAACAGAGTTCACGGGGATAGGGACAGAGCTCACAGGGATGGGGCGGGGACAAACTTTGTCCTCACGTCATTCTCTGCTCTGTATGCAGCTGGCTGTACTTTGCAAAGTCATTTTGTTTCAACCAAACATGTCTTAAGCATAATAGGCAAACAGTCTCCTTTGGCTTTGTTCATAATCAAAATGGATTCTTCAGAATCAAAAACAGAGTCTGCTCACAGTGACCCCCAGTTTCCAAAGGCCTGGGGTAAATTCCACAATGAATATGTATGAGATATATATATATATATATATATATACACACAAAAGGTATGTGAATATCATCATACAAACCCACTATGGATATCCTTGAAAACTATTTTGGCTGAATAGACTTTGAAGATTGAGTTGGAAGTCACTTATGGGGGTTAAGGAAGGGATTTTATAATATATGTCAAAAGCATAAAATTTCATAGAAAATGCATTTTACACAAACCTCAAGGAGATGTGCTTGTGACGAAAAATGAGAGGTTGAGCTGGACACAATATGCTGGATACTGAATGTTCCAGCTCGGAATCTAAAAATTGGGACAGAAAGGAGAAAATTATTAAGGATCACAAAAATCCCAAACTACTGATACCACAGTGAATGTCTACCAGGTATTGCTAAATAACTAAATAATATAAAAGGTGGAAAAGCAAAATATCAGGGATGCGTAGGCAAAAAATTTCATTTTGTTTAGTTTCCTTGTCTTTTGTAGGCTTTTTGATTTTGTTTCATTTTATTTTTATACATTTTATACATAACGATGAGAACTTCAATGAGTGCAAACAGATTTAAAATTAATACAACAAAGATGCAGATTTTATTTTCATCCAGCAATACTTCATCTGTTAGTTTATCTTCTGCTGTTTGTGTGGATGATATTGAAATTCTTGTTCCAGAATTTAAAAGCCTTGGAATTATGGGCAACTCTTTTGTCACCGAGATCTCAAAATTAGGAGCATGATACAGAAGATGATTAGAAAGTTTAAAGGCCTTCTTTCTGCCAATAGTTTTCAAACTGTACTTCAGTTTTAAGTGTCACTTTTTTAGATTATTGTAATTCTTAAATATTGGTCTGTCTCCATTAAATCATATCTCCCCACTGTTTAAAGAATTACACTGGCTTCCAATAGAATGGCATGTCAAATTTAAGGTGCTGAACTCGACACATAAAGCTTTGAATAGTGAAGACCTTCATTACTGCAACTTCACTGAGAATTTATTGTCCAGCACATTGCCTTCGCTCTGCCAATAAATTGCTGCTTGATAAGAACATAAGCATTGCCATACTAGGACAGAAGGAAAGTCCACGATGCCCATCATCCTATTTCCATCGGTGGCCAATCCAGGTCACAACTACCTGGCAAGATGCCAAAACAGTAAAACAGATTTTATGCTGCTTATTCTAGAAATAAACACTAGATTTTCCCAAGTCCCTCTTAATAATGGCACATGGATGTTTCTTTTTGAAAATTATCCAAACCTTTTTTAAACCCTGCTAAGTTAACTACTTACACACTATCATTTTAGCACATTAGACTTGTATACAACAAGCTCTTCAATTTTTTATGCAGAAGGTGCCACTTTATGGAATACATGGAATATACTACTCCATGAAATATGACAAAATTAGTTCTGGAATTCAATTCAGAAAACAGCTTAAAGCTCAACTGTTTCTGAAAGATTTTCCATCTTAATGGTTTTATTGTATTATATTGTTGTCTTGGTAGCTTTTGTTATGTTTTGCTTAGTCTTATGTATGTTTCTTTGTAACCCATCTAGAATGGTAGGATAGTGTGGGATAACATTTTTAAACAACATTTTGGGGGCACAATTGCATAAGAACTACACTAAAGAAACAGAAACAAGCCAGGAAGTGGGGCAGAAATGTTCAAGCCTGCCTAGAAGTGGTTCCTGCTGGGCCATTCAGGAAGATTACTAGAAATACAAGACCAAGCTAGGAATGGCTGACTACAGCAGATTCTCAAGAGGCAAAACAGCAAATCCTGGAAGGTGTCTGACCTGCAACCTGAAGGTTATATGTTCAAGGCTGGTTGGTGCCTGATAGCTATTACTACTGGGGAAAAGGCTTAAAAATTTAATATCACTGTAAAGAAACCTGGTCGTTTCGACTTTATTCCTGTCATTTCAGGTTAGAAAAAGGTTTATTCCAGTAAAAATATAAAAACATCGAGGAAAAATCTGTTTAAATTTTCCATTTTATTTCACATGAATACACATCCCTACAAAATATATGTATGCCCGATAAAAATATTGCATTTGGAGAAAGACCCAGTGGTTTATTTGCTGTAATAGTATTTTTACACTTACGGGTATTTCTGCATCTTTCTATTAATTCTAGAATAGTGCTTCTAAAAAGAAATATTTATGTTCCTCTCCCACCTCCAGTGCATACACGGAAATCAACAAATACACTAAGAGCAATTAAACTAAATAAATCTGTTTTTATTAGTCAGTAATTTGAGGTTAAAAGCAGTGTGGCTGTATTTAGCTGCCATAATTGTTCCCATCACATATCTGCTCTTGGTCCCTCAGCTATATGGTAAGCCGTATTATAGAAAATCTCTAGCATCATGTTAGTTGAATGTTCTAATGTATGCTTACTAGGTGTATCATTAGTATTATGTTAACTTGGAGGGGCATTTTCGATATGATGTCTAAGTCCAACTTTGGACGTTTTACTAAAAATGTCCAAAAATCGAGTAGTAAAAATGGCCATTTTCAAAACAGAAAAATATCTTTTTTTTTCCCCAAAAATGGCTATTTGGTAGATGTTTTTGTGCTCTGTGCATTTATCTTTTTGGTCCATTTTTTAAAAAAAGGTGGCAAGCACAAAATCAAGCCATTGGGATGTAGGAGGAGCAGTACACTGACCACACAGAAATCCCAGGAGAGCAATGCAGCACCCAAGGGGGCACTGCAGTGGACTTTAAATAAATGCTCCCAAGTACACATCTCACCACTGCTCCCTTATCTTGTCTGCTGAGACCCCCCAAAACTCACTAGCCCCACTGTACACCACTACAATATCTCTTATGGATGAAGGGGGCACCTATATGTGGGTTTCTGGTGAGGTTTGGAGGGTTCACAGTTTCCACCACAAATGTAAAAGGTAGGGGGAAGTATGGGCTTGGGCACCCAGCACTAACCACTCCAGGGACCTACATGCTGCTCTAATGGACCAGAGTATTACATCTTCTGAGGCTGGTAAACAGTGTTTTTAATCAAATTTTTGGGGAGTGGGAGGGAGTCAGTGACCACTGGAGGAGTAAGGGGAGATCATCCCTGTTTCCCTAGGGCACTTTTTTGTAGCTTATTTGTTAATAAAACGGATCTAGACCAAAACGTCCAACTTATAACCCTGGATGTTTTTATTTTCTTGCATTATGGCAGAAAAACGTCCAAGTGTTAGGAACGCCCAGATTCCACCCTTGTGATTTGAATGCATTTCTGATGGCCTTCATAGAAAAACATTTAAAAACTGGTTTTGAAAATACAAATTTGGATGTTTTTCTCTTTTGAAAATGAGCCCCATTGTATTATATCTCTGGTATTTGAATTCCAGTGCTCTTAATTTTGATACTGTTTCACTGTAGTTCTATTATTAGGTTTCAATTTTCTGTTTTTAAGTTTTTCTCTTTTATTGTATTTATGTTTATTCTTGGTTATTTTACTATTGTTATACTGTTAACAAAATTGTAAGTTTTATGTTAAACTGTACCTGCTATACACCGCCTTGGATGAATCTCTTCATAAAGGTGGTTAATAAATCAAAATAAATAAATAATTCCTAGTGTTTATAAATATGTAATTTTATAAAGCATTTTTCATGCATAAACCACTTATAAGATTACCATATCAGTACACTTGTATGTGTAGTGACAAGGCAATGAATATTTTTATGTGACCTGCATGCAGGCATGTTCAGATGAGAGACATAAAATACATGCATAGGTAAAATAGGCCCCTACATGCATATTTCAGCCAAAATAATGGTAAAGTACTGAGTTTTAAGTACCTGTCAAGGTGCAATAAAGGGAACGCACACTAGCCCTAGTCCAAACTTAAAGGCCACCTGACACCCCAAGCACTAAGAAGAAAACAGTTCAACTCAATCATGAACACTGGATTCAGGAGCAATCAGGGAGCTGTTGTAGAAAGAGGCAACACCACAGCTGGGACGGCAAGTGTGTTTCTCCTCTTGGGAAGGCACCGACAGGAACCTCAGTCAGGTCAACAGATGGTACATATGGTAACTTTACACCCAGGCGTGTGAGCTTGCAGGCAGGGGAACCACATATCTTAACGAGCCTTCATGTGGCTGCTCAGAGCTAGCTGATAGCAGTTCTCATGTGAACTGCCCCAGATAACCAGCTAGTTATTTGCTTATGGAAGGCGGTTTTATACCCTTTCCTCTGGTCTTGGTGCCATGCTGACTAGAATAACAAAGTCTGACGTTTGCCAATATTGTGCCTTTGGAGCCCAAGGACCCGGCACTTGACGTCTTAGATATTTTCTTCTTGCCCATGAAGGTCCCCAGCAAAGTACACAAAAGTTGTTGTGAACAGTTGTTTTGTCTATTAGCCTTGATGTGTCAGCAATGTGCTTGAGGTCTATTGCAGGAACAAGCCTCTGCACGGGAAATGACATGACCAAAGTCTGTGAAAAGTCAGGTTCACAATATAGAATAGTGCTTCACTGTAGTGCCTGCTTTGCTCCTACAGGAACATTTACACCTGTTCCAGAGTACATAAATGTGCATGGGTGCATATTAGCTACAATTGTGCAGGTTTTGCGAGGCTATTTTATAAAGCTATATAGGCACCTATCATGCTTATTTTCGAAAGAGAAGGACGCCCATCTTTCAACACAAATCGGGAGATGGGCGTCCTTCTTGCAAGGTCGTCCAAATCGGCATAATCAAAAGCCAATTTTTTTACACCCTTGACTGCTTTCCATCGCGGGGACGACCAAAGTTCACGGGGGTATGTCAGCAGGGTAGCGAAGGCGGGACTGGGGCGTGATTAGGAGATGGTCGTCCTCGGCCGATAATAGAAAAAGGAAGGGTGTCCCTGACGAGCACTTAGTCGACTTTATTTGGTCCATTTGTTTTCCACAACCAAACCTCAAAAAGGTGCCCCAACTGACTAGATGACCACCGGAGGGAATCGGAGATGACCTCCCCTTACTCCTCCAGTGGTCACTAACCCCCTCCCACCATAAAAAAAACAAGTTTAAAAATACTTTTTTGCCAGCCTCAGGTCCATCGCAGCAGTATACAGGTCCCTGGAGCAGTTGTAGTGGGTGCAGTGTACTTTAGGCAGGAGGACCTGGGAGGGGAGGGTTGGGGGGCTCAGCACCCAAGGTAAGGGAGCTAAGCACCTGGGAGCAATTTCTGAAGTCCACTGCAGTGCCCCCTAGGGTGCCCGGTTGGTGTCCTGGCATGTGAGGAGGACCAGTGCACTATAAATGCTGGCTCCTCCCACGACCAAAGGGCTTGGATTTGGACATTTTTGAGATAGACGTCTTTGGTTTCCATTATGGCCAAAAACCGAGGATGACCATCTGAAAAACGACCTAAGGACGACCATCTCTAAGGTCGACCTAAATGTCAAGATTTGGGGCGTCCCCGACCATATTATCGAAATGAAAGATGGATGTCCATCTTGTTTCAATAATACATTGCCCCGCCCCTTTGCAGCACCATCCTTAGAATTGGGCGCCCTTAGAGATGGTCTTCCCCGTTCAAAAATGCCCCTCCACGTGTCTTATGACAGCCTCAGAACAGGCACCTACTTTGATTTCTAACTTGCTACAAAATCAAAATTACCCTCAATATCTGTGCCAATAAAAGCTGAATACGATTTTCCACACATGGCACAGCACACATGAACAAGAGTGCTGCACAGTGCAGTTAACATTCCATATGATTCCAAACTTACTTCTGTATCAGCCTGCCCCAGTTTTCCTTGACAAAGTCCCATGCCAACAAATTTCCAGCTAAACTTTGGCTGACTGTTGCTATGACTTGTGGGAGATCCTGTGTCCTGACTTCATCCCCCTGGAGGGCTGCTTGCATCAACCTAAAGGAAAGCAGAACCAATAACCTTTAAAAGGACAGTACAGGCACTTCCCACCTAGATTATTCTGAGACTAGAGATAAGCTTTTCTGAACTGGAGGGTAGGACACTAGTGTCTGTACTCAAGACTGCCAAATGGATCCAGTCACCCGACAGGGTTGATCCAGTTCTGGTTTTGTCTTGCTTTTCTTAGGGAATACAATGGGTAAATCAGAATTACAAGTCTCAGCATACAGTGGGGTAAACTCCACTATGTCGGGCGACTCTAGATCCGGTTGGCAATCCTAGCCTAAACATCTATTATGTTTCATGTGCCTAATATATCCACACTGAAAAAATTAAGATTGCAATGATTTATATTTATAGAGGTGATAACTACCAGAAACGTACGAACCCAACTGTTTCAAATGTGAGACAGTGTACAACAATATTCTCAATCTGAAAATTCAGGGGCTACACTATCATTTTCAAAAATGTGCAAGTCAATATTCTCTGGCTAGAACCCATTTAATTTATGTTCATCCAAACATATACAAAGCTAGCATGAAAAAAATATATATATTTAGCATATCCTCTTAAACAGAACTTTACTACAATTTAATGAAATACCCAAGACCCCAATTTTCCCCAAACTACCTTTCTATACAATATTCCAGATAATTATGAAGAAACCAAAGGGCAATTTTCAGCAGTCTGCATAGATGCAAAACATACATGAACTTTAAGAAGTACACTTTGAGTAAGGGGGGGGGGGGGGGGTGAAAGAAAGGCTTTAGATTGAACCTTTGGAATGGTGATGGGGTCAGGATCACCATGAAGGAACCATGTGTGATCTTGTCCTTTAGCTACTGAGGCTATGTATGTTTCTTGGTTTGTTGGGTGTGAGGTTGGTAGTTACATGAAAACTTGAACCACTATCAGGCATATTTTCAAAGCACTTAGCCTTCCAAAGTTCCATAGGTTTCTATGGAACTTTGGAAGGCTAAGTGCTTTGAAAATATGCCTCTATGTGCTTGTCAATTAGTTACCATATTGCAATTTATGCTTTTTCTTGTACTGAATGTATGCCTGTCAAACGTGAAATTGCTGATCTGCTGTTAGTGATCTGTAACCTGTCAGTAAAATCGTCCATAGTAAAGACTGAAGGGCGGCCTATATAACACTGATTTTTAAAAAGGGTTCCAGGGTGATTCAGGAAATTACAGACTGGGAAGCCTGACTTCATTGCAGGGCAAAATAGAGGAAACTATTATAAAAAAAATAAAATTATTGAACATATAGACAAAGTCAGCATGGGTTTAACCAAGCAAAGTCTTGCCTGTCTAATCTGCTTCACTTCTTTGAAGGCGTGAATAAACATGTGGATAAAGGTGAGCCAGCTGATGTAGTACATCATGATTTTCAGAAAGCTTTTGACAAAGTTCCTCATGAGATTCCTGAGAAAATGTTTAAAATCATAGGGGATAGGAAGCAATACCCTTTTGTAGAGTAGAAATCGGTTATTGGAGAAGGGTGAATAGTGGAGTGCCACAGGGATATGTACTGGGACTGGTGCTATTCAACATACTTATAAATGATCTGGAAATCAGAATGACAAGTGAGGTGATTAAATTTGCAAATGACACAAAACTATTCAAAGTTGTCAAAGCACAAGCGGACTGTGAAAAACTGCAGGAAGATCTTAGGAAACTGGAAGACGGGTCATCCAAATGGTAGATGAAATTTAATATGGATAAATGCAAAGTGATGCAATTGGGAAGAACAATTCGTATCATAGCAACCTGATGCTAAGGTCCATCTTAGGAGTAAGCACCCAAAAAAAGATCTAGGTGTCATTGTAGACAATACAATGACATCTTCTACCCAGTGTGCGGTGGCAGTGGCCAAAAAAACAAACAGGATGCTAGGAATTATTAGGAAAGGAATGGTAAATAAGACCAAGAATATTATACTGCCTGTATACTGCGACCTCACCTTGAGTATTGTGTTCAATTCTGGTCACCGTATCTGAAGAAATATATAGCGGAATTAGAAAAGTTACAAAGAAGAGCAACCAAAATGATAAAAAGGAAGGAATGCCTCTCATACGAGGAAAAGCTGGAGGTCAGAGCTCTTCAGCTTGGAAAAGAGACAGCTAAGGGGGGATATGACCGAGGTCTACAAAATCCTGAGTGGTATAGAAACAGGTAAAAGTGAATCAATTTTTCACTCCTAAGTACAAAGACCAGGGGACACTCAATGAAATTACTTGAAAATACTTTTAAAACAAATATGAGAACATATTTTTCACTCTAGAACTCATTGCCAGAAAGTGGTAACACCAGTTAGTGTATCTGGTTTTAAAAAGGGTTTGGACAAGTTCCTGGAGGAAAAGTCCATAGTCTGTTATTCAGATAGACATGGGGGAAGCCACTGCTTTCCCTGGATTGGTAACATAGAATGTTGCTACTATCTGGGTTTCTGCCAGGTACTTGTAACCTGGATTGACCATTGTTGGAACCAGGACATTGGGCTAGATGGACCACTGGTCTGACCCAGTATGGCTATTCTTATATTATATCTTATCCTATGGTTCTCAATAAATACTTTTAAATAAAAAAAAGTGCATGTTGGAAAAACAATAATAATATCCATGTAGTTTTTCTTTATGAAGTGAGTAGCAGAAAGCAAGCAAAATAAAAGTCACCTAATGCTTTGTACTTGCTCTTTGTGGAGACAGTCGTCAGGGATAAAACCAGGGGCGTATCTGACCTGCGGCGGTAGGGGGGGCCAGGGCCAGAGTGAGGGGGCACATTATAGCCCCCCCCCCCCCCCGCCGCCGCCGCCGCCGCCATTGCCGATCCCCCTCCCCCCAGCCGCTGCCATTGCCAACCCTCCCCCTCCGTTGCTCGCCTACCTTCGCTGGCGGGGGACCCCAACCCCCGCCAGCCGAGGTCCGCGTCCTCCTGCCGCTGCCGGCTGCCTTTGGTCCTTTCATTTTTCCATTGAAGCTGGCGCCGCCGCCGACGAAAAAGTTTCTTTTGAATCTGACGTCGCTGCACGTTGCACGTTGTACGTGCAGGACGTCAGACTCAGAAACAATTTCTGAGTCTGACGTCCTGCACGTACAACGTGCAGCGACGTCAGATTCAAAAGAAACTTTCGTCGGCGCCAGCTTCAATGGAAAAATGAAAGGACCAAAGGCAGCCGGCAGCGGCAGGAGGACGCGGACCTCGGCTGGCGGGGGTTGGGGTCCCCCGCCAGCGAAGGTAGGCGAGCAACGGAGGGGGAGGGTTGGCAGCGGTAGGGGGGGCCAGGGCGAAATCTGCGGGGGCCCAGGCCCCTGAGGCCCCACGCAGATACGCCCCTGGATAAAACAGAATGCATATGTTTGAAACCCAAGACAATATACCACCACATACAAGGAAAAATCCCTACCAAAAGACAAGAAAAAGTAAAAGCAGTGGGGAGTAGACACGGACCAACCAATAGTCTGTCCAGAGGTTGACTGCAGCAAAATATACTGAGTAGCAAGATACACAGAGACTTGACACGGACCGTGTTTCTGCAAGATATTGCCTGCTTCAGGAGTCAAGTATCTGTTGGTACCTGTTATTTGTCTAGCTCAGTGATGGGCAACCTTTTGAGCTTGGTGTGTCAAAATTCGCCAAAAAACCGAGCATAACTCCGGTGGTGTGTCACTTCGAAAAAACCCCATAATTTCGCGATATTTATAGTTTAAATAACAAAAATGTATAATTGTAATATATAACTGTATTTAATAAACCAAAAACTAATTATTTAACTTACCTACTTAGTGACTTCTTTGTTCATCTGTCAGTCGGTTTCTTTTGTTGGTCTTGATATTATTTAACTTGTGTGGGGTGCCGTGAACTAAGATAAGTGAGAGGGAGGGGGAATTCTTTAACTAATCTGCCTATTAGTGACTTTTTTGATGCTGAATTTCATTGGCTAAATCTTCAATTGAAGGTTGGTATTTTGTACACTTCAAGCCCAAGCAAGCGCTACTAACTTCATCTTTCAATCTGTTTCTTTTGTTGGTTTTGATATTATTTAACGCTGAGAATAAGGTTTCACAAAAGTACATAGAGGGAAAAATTGTGAGTAAAGCCATTGCTATATTTTTCAGGGTGCTAAAAGTGTCTGGTAATCGGATCCAGGCACTCCAAATTTCCTGGTAACTCAGATAAACTCTTAATAATTGCATCTTTATTCTGCATATCGTGAAATAGAACTGGTGCACATCTTAGGAGAGTTTCTTTAATAAATCCTCCCTCACTGAGTGCTTTTCCATGCTGAGCTATGGAGTGAGCAATGCTCAAACTTGCAGATGTTAAATTTGTAGAACCTTTTACAAATGTAAGGATGGAATTAGTTTGGCTCTTATAAAAGTGTAGCTGCCTGGAAATGTATTCCTTCCTTTCATCCTCACTTTTTTTCAAGAGCTGGGAATGATTAGTTTCAAAATGTCTATTTATATTCCACGTTCTGCTTACTACCGTTTCAGTACATAGAACGCAAAATGATCTGCCATTTTTTTCTATAATGCCATACATCTCGGTCCATGTCTCTTGAAAGGGTCGGCTACTGCTACTACCACTTCCTTTACTTAACCTTGGTTTTTTATTTTTTGGGTTCTCCATCAGGGGGGCAGTGACAGAAGATAGAATTATAGATAGCCTGTTAGCCCTGCAGACAATTAGGGGTTAACTAGCCTAACTGACCACCTTATGTAAATTAAGATGGCTGCCGCTATTTCTAATGGCGGGAAACGGCACCCATAGCACATGCCCTCGCCTCTCCCAGCCTCCCCCTCACCTATCTCAGTAATGATGGTCAATTACAAATCCACGACACCCCAGAACAGTAGATTGGATGATGGTTGCTGGTAATAGTGATCACAGGGCCCTCAGAGATGCGTCCCCCACGGCATTCCGCTGCTCTCTGCTCCGCCGGCCAGAAGTGAGGTCAAAGATCCCCTAACGGCCGGGGCAGAGGGAGCAGCAGGGAGGGAACAAGCGGAGGACTCAGAGGGAGCCAACAGGAGCGCACACGGCACCCCCCCAGCGGGTAAACATGCACCGGGGGGGGGGGGAGGTCGCGCTGCACCTGGGGGGGGGCGCATCGGCGATCCGCCCCGGGTGTCAGCAAGGAACTCCGCTGCTTCTCTGTATGCGGCCACATGCGGCCGCGTGTCACCGAAAATGGCTACGTGTGTCATAGGTTCGCCATCAGGGGTCTAGCTCAATCGTAATAAAAAAACTGCGCCTTTCATGGTTTGGATATCAAAAGTGTACCTTTTGGCCTGTTTTGAGCTAGACAAATAACTGATACTTGAATCCTGAGGCAGGCAATATCTTATCAAAACATGGTCCGTGTTGAATCTCTACGTATCTTGCTACTCAATAAATTTTGCTACAATCAACCTCTGGACAGACAATTTATTGATTGGTTGTGTCCACTCCTTATTTTACTTTTTCTTGAAATCAAGACAGACGTACCATTTTGCTCCCCTGACCTTACTACCACCTCCCTCCCTCCACCCCCTCTTTTTTTTTAATGCAATTTATTAGTTTCAAGTTTCATTGCTGTTCTGGTGGTTTCTTCAGTCAAATGTCTATAAACAGGAAATCCTATTTATTTGTGACACTTATATCCCACATTATCCCAAACAAGTTTGACTTCAATTTGGCTTACAATAAACAGTTAAGGATACATAAAGAATAATGCATAAGAAAGTAATCCAAATTTTACAATACAATATCATAAACATACTGGGATAGCAATGGATGTTTAACATTTAGAAAATCCATTATGAATGAGAAATTGTACATGAAGCAAAGAGAAAGTTAATGGTAAATAGAATCTAGTATATTCCTGTATATTTCTTATTTTGGGTAGTAAGGAGTTCTACCATTTGGTTCCTAGGTAAGTGAAGTCTGCAGAGTGGAGAGTTTTGTAGATCACTTTTTTGCAATTTGGAAGGTGTAGTTAGAGATAGTTTCTTGCCTCATATTTAGTGTTTCTTTGAGGAAAGTTTATTAATGGTACCATATAGTCTGGAGCTGTGCCATTTAGTATTTGAAAGAAAAAGGTACATAATTTGAAGGTGATTCTCGCTTTGATGGGAAGCCAGTGTAATTTGATTAATAAAGGTGAGGCACTTTCAAAACAAGAGATTTTATATATGAACAAGGCTGCAGTGTTTTGAGCTGTTTGGAGTTTTTTCAACAGGTACTCCTTACAGCCAGCATTACAATAACCGAATTGGGATAATGTTAATGATTGTACCAATAGTCAGTATGTTTCTGATGAGAAACAGGGTCTGATCCTTTTAGTTTCCAAAGAGAGCTGAAAGATTTTGTGATTACTGAAGAAACTCGAGTATCAAATGTTAAATGTTTGTCTATAATTATACCTAGAATTTTCAGATTATTGTCAATGGGGAATGAAGTGTTGTCAATTGTGAAACTGTTGTAGTCAGCAAATTTAATTACCTCACTAGTTACTCCCATCTCTAGATCACTTATAAATGTTAAAAATCAGCGGTCCCTGAACAGACCCCTGGGGAACCCCACTATCTACCCTTCTCCATTGAGAATACGGACTATTTAACCCTACTCTCTGTTTTCTATCTTTTAACCAGTTTTTAATCCACAATAGAACACTTCCTGCTATCCCATGACTCTCCAATTTCCTGTAGTCTTTCATGAAGTACTTTGTCAAATGCCTTTTGAAAATCCAGATACACAGTATCAACTGGCTCACCTTTACCCACGTGTTTGTTCACCCCTTCAAAGAAATGTAATAGATTGGTGAGACAAGATTTTCCTTCACTAAATCCATGCTGGCTTTCTCTCATTAATCCATGCTTATGTATATGCTCTGTAATTTTGTTCTTTATAATAGTCTCTACCATTTTGCCTGGCCACGACATCAGGCTCATCAGTCTATTATTTTCTGGATCACCTCTGGAACTTTTAAAAATCGGCATTACATTGGCCACCCTCCAATCTTCCAGCACCATGGTTGATTTAAAAGATAAATTGCATATTACTAACAATAGTTCTGCAAGTTCATTTTTCAATTCTATCAGTACTCTAGGATGAATACCATCCTGTTCAGGCAATTTACTACTCTTCAATCTGTCAAATTCTGCCATTTCATCCTCCAGGTTTATAGAGATTTCATTCAGTTTCTCTAATCCATCAGCTTTGAACACCATTTCTGGCACCAGTATCTCTCCCAAATCTTCCTTGGTGAAGACCGAAGCAAGGAATTCATTTAATCTCTCTGCTTCCTGTTTAATATACCTAAAAAAAAATGTTACTATGTGTTTTTGCCTCCAACACAATCTTTTTTTCAAAGTCCCTCTTTGCCTTCCTTATCAGTGCTTTGCATTTGACTTGCCATTCCTTATGCTGTTTTTTTATTATTTTCAGTCGGATCCTTCTTCCATTTTCTGAAGGATTTTTTTTTAGCTCTAATAGCTTCCTTCACCTCACTTTTTAACTATGCCAGTTGTCATTTGGTCTTCCTTCCTCCTTTTTTAATACATGGAATATATTTGGCCTGGGCTTCCAGGATGGTGTTTTTGAACAGCATCCACGCCTGATGTAAACTTTTGACATTCGCAGCTGCTCCTCTAAGCTTTTTTTCACTGTTCTTCTCATTTTATCGTAGTCTCCTTTTTAAAAGTTAAATGCATATTTGCACCTTCAAAAATTTGTCCAACTGAGCTGACATATTTCTTCATGCTTATGTTACATGATTTCTTTGGAGTCACAATGTACAGTTTCAACAAATCCTTCTCAATTCTTTACTAGCCTCATCTCTTCCACCAAGACAAAATTCACCATGAGAATTTTTTACTTTCATCCACAGATTTCCTCCAAGCAGCATATCTCAGCTGAGACACAAACTCCTGTTTCCACTATAGCAGATGGGGGCCACATGTCATAACTGCTCTGCTAATTGCTGGTATTGTCGCAAGAGAGCTCATTAATGAAACCAGTGTGGGCACCCTCTGCTTTTTAGGGACCTTTGCTACATGCTACCCCCTCCACCCTCACAACCCCTTCCTCCATTTTTCTTCTTTATTCCTCACAACTGGCTCTACGACACTTGACAACCTGAACAATGTACAAAGCACAGAACAAAGAAGGAGTGAACATGTGATTTTACTACAGTGTTTATTGCCACCAAGGAAAAATCCTGTTCCCTCCTGGCTCCAAAGACCCAGGTTGCCTAGCCCCTCCTCTTCTGTGCCCCATCTCCAATCCTGACTTACCTGCTCAAGCATTATTTGAAATGCCTTATCTTCTGGTTGGGCTTCCCTTCTCTCCCTCCAACTATGGTCCACCCCTCTTGGCCCCATCTTGTTTTTTCCTCCCTTCCCCACATATAAGGGGGAGGGGGTCAGGAGTGCAGAGTCTCTGATGGTAATGGTACTACTCAGTCGGATGGACTCTCTAGCCAGCCTTTTCCAGTTGTGTGGTAAAGCGAAGTTATTTACCTGTAAGCAGGTATTCTCTGACAACAGCATGCCTATTATTCTCACAAGTGGGTGATGTCATCCATGCAGCCCGGTGCAGAAATACTGCTCAGTGTAGTATCTCTGTAAAGCCTTAAGGCAGCGCACCCATCATGCATGCCCGGGTGCCTTTCCGCTTGCGCGGGCCCAGCAGTGCAATAACATAACTAAAAACTAAATTCAACTCCTAGGGGAGGTGGCAGGGTATATCAGAGTAATTGGTCTGCTGTCCTCACAGAATACCTGCTACAGGTAAGTAACTTTGCTTTCTCCGAGGACAAATAGGCCATATATTCTCACATATGGGAATCTCTAGCTACCAGGCTTACCGAAAACAATGTTAGGCGTGAGGCCAAGTAGATCAATTAACCTGAAACTATATATACAGTGGTTGTGAAGGAGCAGACTGGAACAGAATAACACAGGCCTAGGAAGTGGAGCTGGATTCTAGACCCCAAACAAATTCTTCAAGACTGTCTGACCAAATCAGCTGTTGCATCAGGTGTTCTGCTCAAGGCAGTAGTGAAATAGCAATGTGTGGACTGAAGGCCACATTGCAGCCTTGCAAACCTCTTCAATGGAGCTTTGCACCTTCTGTGCTCTAAATATCAAAGGGTTTAAAATGCTTGAAAAATACTGTGTATATAAACTATAGCCAGTTATCTAGCCTAGCTCACACATTTCTGACCAAACAGCTGGCAACCGCACATCAGCCTACTTAGTCTACCTCACCGTTATAATCCTTGCAATTTATTAAATAGAAGAGGAAGGGGATTCTTTTTAATACCTGTGAATTTTCTTTGTTCTGTTTGGGATTTAATAAAAGTTTGAAATTCATACCATATTAGTTTATTGGCATCCTCTGTGCTGCATAAGGCATCAAGAATTTTATTCTTCTCTGCTTCAGGCAATGACAAGTTATACACACTTAGCAGGTCTTCCCAGCCATCAGGCGTTTTTGCACCAGCTGTAAATACGATCTTCATTACATCAGCAGGTAGATCCCTAAGGAAACAGACATAAATGAGAACAGTGCTGAAAGAAATCATGCACACAAAGGTCTGAAAAAGTATACAAGAGATTAATTGGAGGGGTGGAGAGGGGGAGAACCAAACAACAAAATTTAATTAATCAAGAACTGTAAATAAATTTCCACAAGGGAATCAGTCTATGCAAAACAAGAATGAATATATGTATGTTGTGTATGTATACATACATAATACATACATATGTACATATATAAATACATACATAAGTACATAAGTAATGCCACACTGGGAAAAGACCAAGGGTCCATCGAGCCCAGCATCCTGTCCACGACAGCGGCCAATCCAGGCCAAGGGCACCTGGCAAGCTTCCCAAATGTACATAGATCCACACAATCACAATTAAAAGTCCACATCTGTTGCAAGATTTGTTCCCTCCTATGGGTGAAATATGTCAGTGCAACTTTTGTAACAAATAATGCCCATATATTTAGGGGTATTTTCTGGCATTTATTTACATAGTGAAAACAATGCCTTATGGGGAAATTTGGTCCATCCATCCATTTGTGACATAGTGTCAGCAGATGAACTGGAGAATGGAGTGAGATGATATTGAGATTCTACAGCTGGGGAATTAGAAAGTCAAATCCAACAGTTTACTATGGAGTCATTTTACTAAATCTTAACACACTAACAGAATTAGCATGTTCTAAATGCAAAGAAGCCCATATAATGGGCATCTTTGCATTTAGTATGTGCTAATTCCGTTAGTGTGCACTAAGATTTACAAAAAGGACCCTTATGTTTTTGAGGGTGGAAAATCATTTTTTTGTTGTTTGTTTTTGTCTCCTTATGTTGCAGCTGGCACTCGTATGCATCATCCGGCTGTTATGCGCAACAACCATGTTAAAATGCATTAATCCTCTATTGACCACCATAGCAGGTTTTACATGTACTGTACCATCATTCTAAATAGTAACACCTGTTATGTATGAGAAGAGAATTAGTCTGCACTAACTACAAAAGATCTATGTAGGAAGCAAAATTACTCGGACCAATTAACACCACTCTTACGTAAGTATCCCCTAGAGAATACATCTGCAGACTTTTTAGAGTAGTACATATCCTATAATCCTACAGCTACACCAACTGAAAGACATTCCAGATGAACAGTTCAGTCCATGAAGATAGAAGCTACATCAGTGAAACTTTTCAGGCAATGTTAAAATAAATAAATAAATAAATAAAAGACAGTGATTCCTCAAGTTTCAAAAGAGAAAAAAAAAAAATCACTGCCCTAGCAACTTCACAAACAAAATGATTCAGGGAAATTTTAGAAGTACTTCAGAATTCAAAATATTTGTAATTTAGATGATCAAACTATTGAAATCACCATAAAAGGACTTATATGGAAATCAGCTCTCTAATGAAGAAATAAAGTGGTATTCCTAAACTAAAGGTAGAAATCACTTAAGTTTAGATTTAGCGAAGTGTGCCACTGCACTAGCTGTCACTAACGCTGTCAACAGAAGTTATTAGAAAATAAGTCCCACTGCTTAAATTGTCTGCACACACTTTTGATACATCTAGCCATTAATCAAAAATATATTGTACTGATAGACACACACTCAACTCACACCAATCACAATAAAACCATTATCACCGTTTTAAGTTTCAACTATATAAATACACGGTCAACTAGATTTCACAAATCCCCACTCAAATCCTCATTAACAGCTTTTTTGAATCATCATCAGGCACATCTCCGCCATCAATATAAAATTTTGCTGACACCCCTATTCATCCCAACCTCCCACCCTTTACTGCGGTGTATCAGCACATACAGGAGGTCTCATGCCTAGCTGAGATTGTTCTATTTAATCCCCATGTAATGAAGATGTGTCTTCAATGACAAGATCTCGAATGTTAGGCATAGAAGCATTGAGTTAACATGATAAAAAGATGCATTAGTTGTTGACCCTTACTACTGCACATTCAATTGGACTAACACAGCAATGACAATACTTACCAAACTCATGAAAATTCTTCCAGTTACCACCACCAAATGTTCATCTCCTTTTTACTTATCAATACATAAGTTATTATTTTGCCTTTCACATTCCTGCTATAGAGGAACTATTTCTACCTTTGGCAGAACTGTCCTTAAATCTTCCTTGCAATTCATCTTGTTTATAAAAAGGAATGAAAATTTGGTTTCTTACTCAAACCAAAATGGCTCACAGTGTCTACTACTACTACTACTATTTAGCATTTCTATAGCGCTACAAGGCGTACGCAGCGCTGCACAAACATAGAAGAAAGACAGTCCCTGCTCAAAGAGCTTACAATCTAATAGACTACTACTACTACTTAACATTTCTAGAGCGCTACTAGGGTTACGCAGCGCTGTACAAAATAAACAAAGAAGGACGGTCCCTGCTCAAAGGAGCTTACAATCTGCAAAAAGTAAGCAAATCAAATCAATTAATGTGTACAGGAAGGAGGAGAGGAGGGTAGGTGGAGGCGAGTGGTTACAAGTGGTTACGAGTCAAAAGCAATGTTAAAGAGGTGGGCTTTCAGTCTAGATTTAAAGGTGGCCAAGGATTTAAAGGTGTCCTACATAAATATCCATCTATGCTCATTAGTGACTGCAGTTAGCCTTCATTGTATTTCCCTTTAATTCTGTAGCTCGTTATCCAATCAGAAAAGTGGCCATTTACTACCCATTGATACATGCTAATGCTGGTACTGCTTTTTTTTTTTTTTTAATCTAACAGTACAGTCAACACTGTCTCAGTACTTCTATAAAGTCTAAAACCATATAAAAACAGGGTCATTAATCAGTTTAAAGATATGCTGTTTTTCATTAATCTTCCCTAAAATACTATAGCTTGAACAACAATTTTGGAAAGACAAAGGGGTCCAAAATTGATTTCTCATTGAGAAGCTTAATAACATCAGTTCTTCGGGTAAAAAGACTTCAGATACTGAAACGATTATACAGGTCACCCATCCCACTACATATCTTTCCTCGTGGCCATAACCAGCCTGCAGGAACAAGAATACAAGAACAAGCTTTTTTAATAAATGATTTTGTAGCTGATTTTCCCAAATGAAAAGTCCATAGACCATTATAAAAATGGACTTGGGGAAAATCCACTGCTTATTTCTAGAATAAGCAGAATAAAATGTATTGTACTTTTTTGGGACCTTGCCAGGTACTTGTGACCTGGATTGGCCATTGTTGGAAACAGGATGTTGGGCTTGATGGACCTTTGGACTGTCCCAGTATGGCAATAATTATGTACTTATTATCTCATCTCATAAATTTTTGTTTTGGAGTTTAGTTGTGTACATTTTACTGACAGTGCTGCTAGCTGCTTGAGATGTGCATGATTTCTACTGTAACGGGATAGAGGAAATTGCTAGGTTGTTAAAAGTTAAAAAGTGATTAAGTGCCAGACTTGTTTATAATCCTAATCCATTCATATATACTAAAGTGCCATTCCTTGTTCTGTTATTTATTCTGACCTGAAATTGCAGTTCATTCACTTTTATTCATTAACTGAACTGCTGTTAATACATATTAGTCACAGACATGGATTTGGGAGGAGGATCATGCATTCCCGGTGAACATGCATCTCTGGAGTCTACCGTTTTTAACTTATTTGAGGGCGAGAATGCACAGAGGAAGCTTGCAGGCATGTTTCAGATTCACTGCCTGTAAGTAGAGCTTTAAAGGCTTCTCCTGAAGGCATCAAACGTCTACATCTTAAGGTTGATTGTTCTCCTCTTTGTATTCTTCTAGTCTAACACACCCATGTATATTGGGAGAACCACTGTCAACTCTTGTGGGCATGAGAATAAATATGAATTTGATTAAAAGTGTTATGGCCGTAGAATATTTCATCACTCCCTTAACATCCCTATCATGGATAATTTACCTTACTTTGTTCAAGCCAACAACGTATTGTTTTCAAACATGTGGCAACTCCGACCCATTCTGCTGGCTACGTTTAGTACTGACTAATATTGAAGAGTGGGGGGTTAAATTATGTGACAGAGGCACATCCTCCATCATGGACAGATCACTATTTAATAGAAGGGGAGATGAGAGGGCTTAATTTGAGAACCAAAAAGTCCATTCTAAACTTACCAGATCCTATGGCTCTGGCTATGAGGTTGCGACAAGGTAAAACATGGCTCTGTTGCAGGAAGAAATCAAATGAAAAACTAGCTCTGGACGAGTTAACACATTTATGGAAAGGGGTTAAGGAGAAAAGCTCTGTCTCCTAGTTTGGAGTTGTGTGAATTAAAGAAGTTTGGTAGAGATTGAAGAGGCGATGAAGTATTCAGACTTCCAAAATCAAAGGCTCCATATCAACTTTTACGTGTATGAAAAAAAGGCAAATGGCTTACACAACATGCCACAAAATTTCACAGATGTGTTGACATTATCCTGACCTATCTGAACAGATATGCATACAAACTCTTTCCCTTAACAGTTTTGCAAATCATTCCACACAGAATATATATTTTTTTCATTTAAGATCCATATGTCTAATACTTGAAAATGCACAATTTCTCAAAGCACATGCTGGGGGTTCCATCTTGTCACATGCTACACGAATTCACTGTAGAAATGTTCCTTCTTACTACGAGCACACCCATTTTAACACAGTCTAAATGAAAAGATGAAATGTAAAATACACATGACAAAATAGTACTACAGTGATTTGCTTGTACTTTACCTGGTTCTATTGGAAGTCCTCCACTCTTCAAAGAGCTTACTGGCCTTTGTTGTGCAGCTTTCAAGACCATGAGAACAAGCAAAATCCAGAAGGGCAGATCGGCATTGCCGCTCCGATAGGGTTCCTTCATCAGTCCAGGTCTGATTGCTGATTATGTTGTTCAACAGTCTGAAGATGTATTTCTAGAATGTTGATAAGGGTGTGCTTATGTTATGCTATTTCAAAGCTATTTTTTCTAGGCTGCTCAATTTTGAACAGAGCTATAAACCTGAATTATTATGTTACACAATATTTATATACCCCTACACAACAATCTCTAAAGAGATTTGGAAAACATATGTACTCCCAAATCTTTAAGCTACAACTTTTATTGTCAACCACGTTATTAATTAAATTTTGCATCTTACCCTTCACTGATTACAACAGAGTGGTTTACAATTTAAAACAAAAAACAAATACATCTTAAAAAAAACAAACAAAAAAAAAAACCAGGACACAAATTATCGGGTCAATATTCAGCCAGTGGGTTTTATTGTTTTTTAATCGGTGATGACCGTTGCCAGCCAAGCTAGACCTGGATATTCAGTGCTGGGCTATGTGCAGGCACACAAACATTGAATATTCAAGTATGACTGGATAGGAGGCAGCCACTGGTATTTATGTTGGTCCTGGACAATATTTAGGCAGGATATATATCAAAACAATGCCCCAGATGACGTTCCATTTCCACCCCCTCCCCCAAACAACCAAAACCCCATGCTCTCTCTACCAGCTGGAAGCCCTAGCTATAAGGGCAAGCCCCTCCCCACCCCACCCAGATCTAGTTCAGCAGTTCTCAACCAGCGTGTTGTGACTAGCAATCAGGAGGAGCGTCAGGGGGCTGGCACAGAGAGCAGCGTTTTGTTTTTATGTGTGTAAAGTTCACTTAATGTCTTTTCCTTTCCTCCTTTTCTTCCATAGATCCAGCCCCCCACCCTGATCCTGACTTCTTTGCCAGCAGCGGCAGCCATAGAACAGTGCCTGGGGCTGTCAAGAAGTTATATCAGAGAGCCAGAAAGCTGCAGGGGAGAGTCCAGGTTAGCCCAGACAATGTATGTGTTGGGTAGGGGGAGTGGTGAGGTGCTGGACCCACAGGAGATGCAGATATACAAACCCCAAAACATTCTCCTTCCCAGGTTGTGTAGGCAGTAAAATGCACTTGGCAGGATTTCATTTCCAATGTGCGGTTCTCCACCTAAACCCAGGAAGGAGCATATAAGGATTTAAGTAGTTATTTTTCCTGTCACCAGGCTGGGTTTCCTGCAGTTGTTTCTCACCTCTGAGCCACTGCCCTCCTGAACACTGACGCTGCATTTTTTTTTTTTTTTGGTGGGGGGGGGGGGGGGGGGGGGTTGATGATGGGGGAGAGGGACAGGAAGTTGCTGGACCATTGGGGTTGAAGGAGAAGAGAGAGGGGAGAATGGCCAGAGAGTAGCTGCATGGGGACAGAAATTTTACCCATCCCCAATGGAATCTCACCCCTACACACCCATACCCACTAAGATCCATTCCACCCCCACAATTAATCTTCTCCATTCCCACCTGTACCCGGAGTTGAGGCTTTTACTTGCTTGCAGACCTCTGTTTCTTTCCAACCCCAATAGCCTCTCGTAGTTTTTTGGATGGTATTCACTGTTCAATGATTGTTCCAAGCCTCAGTCTGATGTTTCAGCTGCCTCTCTGTGCATTCCAAGCCTCATTCTGCCATTCCAACTGCCACTCTCTGCACGTTCCAAGCCTCATTCTGGTGCTCCAATTGCCTCTCTCAAGTGCATTCCAAGCCTCATTCTAGAGTCACTAGAGATTTTTACTACACTCCTGCAGAAATCCAATGGCAACATCTTCTATCCCTCAGGAATCCCGCAATTCCCATTCCAGTGCAGCTCTCTACTAGAGCGTTGCTGGATCATAGAGGTGAAAGAGAGAGGGGTAGGGGGGGCAGGGAGATGCTGGGCTAGAAGCGTGGGTGGAGAAAGAGGAGATGCATTGCTACAAGGGCTTGGGAAGGGAAAGAGAAAGATGCTTAGTATGATGGAACCATGTGGGAGAGACAATGGGGGTTTCACAAGGAGATGAATGAGAGGAGGATGGCGAGTACTGAGGACAGAAGTATAGTAACGGAGGGTGGATGAAAGAGATGGGAATAAGCAAGGGAAAGAATAAAACAGAAAAGCTAGGGGGTAAGAGGAGGAGATAGAACGTTGATAGATAAGTGAAATATAGGTGCAAGGACTTAAGAGGGTGAAATTTGAGTGGGCAGACAAAAAAGAAAGAGGAAATATGACAGAGGTGGATGAAGTGAGGGAATACTTTTAAAATAAATAAAAAAAAATGTGAAGAACACCAGTCCTCAGAAGCAGAACTCACTAACAGAGGGGCTGGAGGCCGTCGTCATCGTAAGCAGGAAAGTTACCAAACTAATCCCCGAATTGGGGATAAAGAAATGGGACATTGAGTAGGGTTCATTCAGCAAGCATTCACCAAGGTGGTAAAAAGGGCAGCAGTGAATTGGCAAAAATGGTCTCAATGCTAGCACAAGGCCCTTTTTACTGCAGCTTAGAGTAAAGGAGCCCCTTACTGCCCTCTGTGAGCTTTTTTTGGTTTTGCATTCTTGCTAAATGTGGGTTGGAGTTTCTTCTGGGCCAATGCGTATCCTTTTCTAATGAAAAAAAAACTGATTTCAAAATTTATGTAAGCACGTATGTTTTTGTAGTGAAAACTGTGGTAAATTGACACATGTATGGAGTATGAGACTGATGAAAAAGCCATAAGCCTTATTTCAACATCATCAAAGTGGCTGCTATTATAGCTTTTACTGTTTCCTGATAGCCCTTGTAATATCAGTATGATATGTGACTTTTTTGCAATAATGGCTAATTATAAAATAGGCACTGATATTATTGGGTATTAATGTGATTTTGTTTTGCATTTTATTTTAACCTCCTCTAGTTAATGTCCTTGGCTTTGCACTTTCACTTCTAAACTGTATTTCTGCAAGACTAGTTAATACTACACCTATCAATCTACAAGATAATGACAAGTTATAATACACTTATTTATGCATCTGTGTATGGCTGGAGGGGAGGGTGGCTGGTAAAGAGCTATGGAGGCTTCATGAACTAGTTTTCATAGCTGGTTCACTTTCTCACCATTATTAGCTCTAGGCCAGATACCTGCTGCTCTGAGCTTCATCTACAGTTTGTTTGGCCAGCAAGTGCTAGAAGAGAGACACTTCCTTGCATGCTGGGTGAAATTTAAAACCAAATGAGTCTTCACAGATTCATCAGTTCAGACTTTGGACATCTTCTATTCCTATGGAAAATCACGTTCAATAAGGAAAAGAATGTCGCAGTGGACATTAACCTACAGCCTTCTCCACTCTGCTCCCAACCACCTGGTAAAAATAGAGAAGAGCTTCTGTTATGGTTGTTATTCACTCAAGGGAGCCCTTTGAGCCAGGAGAATCAAGTCAGTATCCTTGTATAGCGTCACATGGCATTTCTCATCACAAGAGTTTAAAGCATAAAAGGAATTTAGATCTATTAAAGTTTGGAATTAAAATACAGCAGTGTTCCACAACCACAAAGTTGAAAAGATGAAACTTGGATTTTGAAGAAGCAGACATACCTCCACTCTCCCGGCAAGCAACTGCATTCCTCGCTTTCCTAGCAGCCCATGAATCAGATTGAATTGCGATAAAGCTTCAACAATTGGTGCGGTGCTGGTTTCATTCACAAGGTAGTCAATCAGATCAAAGGCCTTCCTCAGCTGCACTTTTCCTACGCTAATAGGTCAAGAAACACAAAGGAATAAAGTGGAAACAGACAAAGACCTTCTGAATAAAACAGTATGTGAAAAACATTTTCAGAAAGAACTACTTTATGCTATGGATGAAAAAAAAAAACCCACACACCTTTCATCTCATGATACAGCCCTCATCATCTAGGTATTTCTGACAAGTACACTAATTTCCTTCATGTCAAGCGAAGGACTAAAAATAAGGTATAACCCATAATAAGGAAGACTTGGCATTATTTTGAGCAGCTGTATTTAAACAATTTGAAATCTGCATCCTTTGATCAACAGGGAAACCAGGTGCAAAGTTTAAAACAAAAGAAAAATAAAATGAGGCTACAACAGCTCACTACAGTATTTGCCAGCCAGCCATGTTTTTAAGACACCCGTTATACATATGCATGAGATGATTCAGTATGAGTCTCCAGTGTATACAAATTTTCTCTTACACACATTTGTTATGGCAATCCTGAAAACCTGAATGGTTAGGTGTCCCAACATTAAAGGGCTAGGAAACACAAATGTATTTATTTTTAGCACTCTTCGAAACCTCAGTCTGGTCTAGATAAATTTAGCAAAAGTACCTTAAAGTCTGCAAAATTTGAAAGAGACGCAGCAATAATGCTAACCTCATTTTATAGTCATAGTCTCCAGTTTCCTGCAGCAGTTCAATGGTAGATTCTACAGCAAAAGTTGGAAATCCGTGGCAATTATGTGCCATATTTAAATAAATGTGTATTTTCAGCAAATTTAACTGTGCTCTTCTGACAGTTAACTGCAGAGGAAACCAAATCTGTTTGCCAGAATAAATAATACAATCATGGTGATCATAATCCCTTAGCTTACACATATAGTATTCTGGCTACTACAGGAACTTGAGAATAAGCATTCATGATATTCTACATCTGTCTTATTGCTACACTCAATGACGTTATATGGAAATAATTTTAGAACAAATAGGAAGAAATATTTTTTCACTCAAATAGTTAAGCTCTGGAACTTGTTGCTGTAGGGTGTGGTAACAGTGGTTACCATATCTGGGTTTAACAAATGTTTTGGACAAATTCCTAGAGGAAAAGTCCATAGTCTGCTATTGAGATAGACATGGGGAAACCACTGCTTGCCCTGGGATCGGTAGCATGGAACGCTGCTACTATTTGGGTTTCTGCCAGGTACTTGTGACCTGGATTGGCCACTGTTGGAAACAGGATACTGGGATAAAAGGACCATTGGTTTGAACCAGTATGGCTATTCTTATGTTCTTATGCTAAAGTACATAATACTCTGTCCTTAGCTAGCCAATTGGAGCATGAAAGTGGTAGCTTTTTGCTCTCGGTGCCTGTAAAAAGAGGTCTACCTTGGGTATTTTCTCATTTCTGAAACAGCCAGTTTGCTAATTTTGAATCCAAAGACCATCCCTGCAATTGCAGTACTTTGCCAAGTCCATCTGTTAAATGATTCTATAGACTAGGCAGATAAACGAATTTCTGGAATGATCCCATTGCTAATATCTGATCCCCAACTCTGGGTGGAGACACAATCAGCAGTTCTGGTTATATTGCACATTGCTATTTGATCATCTATTTACATTAATACTTCTGTTTCTGAGTTGGAGGGTGAAAACATTCACCATGCTAAAGGTCACTCTTCGTTCCAACTGATGTGTAATTTTTTTTCCCTGTGGACAAAACTGAAAAGGAGCTATTTTAAGAGCAACAGACCTTTTTTGTTAGGAAACTAAATAAAAAAATAAGAGGAAAAGAAGGTCCCTTTGGTACTCAAAATTAGTAGGTTAAAAGGTAAAGAAAAAGGTTAGCCTTCATAAACTACAAGAGAATGCAGAAAGAGAAAGACAATAACATCTAGAAAGGCTAAGAGAAGCAGGAAGAGTAGTCAGGAAAGTAAAGAAACAAATGGAAGCCAAAATAGCCAATACAGTTAAAGGAAGGGGGGGGGGGGGAGAGACACAAGATATTTTTTAGTTATGTTAGTGAGAGGAGGAAATGCAAGTGTGGCGGGGCTCAAGGGTGAAGAGGATAAATGTGTAGAAGCTGATAATGATAAAGCGGAATTGCTTTAAAAATATTTTAGTTCTATGTTCACAGAAGAAGAGACAGGAGAAGGACTGCAGAATACAACCCAAATAGGAACTGAAGTGTGGTAGACCTTGAATGATTTTCAGAAGACTGTGAGGAGCTAGCTAACCTAAAAGGTAGAGAAAATGATGGGGCCTGATAGGATATATCCAAGGTTACTGAAGGAATTTTGGGAAGTTCTGATGGCTCCTCTGCAGTGTCGGGGGTGGTCCAAAAGGACTGGAGAAGGGCGGATGTGTTCTCTCCACAAAAGTGGGAGGAGGAGGTTGGGACCTACAGGCCAATTTGTCTGACCTTAGTGGTGAATAAATTAATGGAAACATTTTTAAAACAAAGGATAGTGTTTTCTGGAATCAAATGGATTGCAGGTTTCAAATCAACATGGTTTTTAGTAGAGGTAGGTCTTGTCAAACAAATCTGATTAATTTCTTTGACTGGGTTACCAGAGAAGTGGATAGGAGAATTATAATAAACAGAGTGCCCTGAGTATGGGCCCTAAAGTGACTTGGTTAGAAAACGATTGAGTGGAAGGCAACGAAGGGTAGTAGTAAACGATCAATTCAGCATACGAGGCCAGATTTAAATATCTATTTTCAAAAAAACATCAAAAGGCAAATATTATAATCACACACTGTATTCTCAAAAACAGCTTAAAAAACGAAAAAGGAAAAAGCCTCTGAACCCATACTGAGCAAAATTACCAGCTCAAAGACAAGAAAGGGTGATTACTTCATTAGTTATAACATTTAGCTTTTGATTATTTTTTTTTTATATAAATTAGTGGAGTCTCATCTGTTAAGGGTTATTTTTGGCTTCAAATATCTTGTTTTATTTTTTAATGTGACAAATTTAATAATATATACTTGGGAAGAAAGGTGGCAGAGAGAAGATATAACATTTAAATACCTTTATGGCATAAATGCACAGGACGTAAATCTCTTGCAATCGAAAGGAAGAGCTGCATGGGAGCAGGGATAGCGGGATTCCTACAGGAAACCTCTCCAGGTCTGCGGGGAGATGGACCCAGGATCTGAGATATCTTCACGCAAGTGTCTACCCTCTCCCGAACTGCAGGGTACCCGCCCGGAACATACCTCAAGGCATCCTGGTGGTCTAGGGGCTTCTTCGGGGTAGAAAAGATCCCCATCTTTCCTGTCTGCTGCCGCTGATCTTCTCGCTGTCTCACGGCAGCCTTTTTAAAAAAGCGGAGACAGCGAGAGGATCAGCGGCAGCGGCCAGGAAAGTGTGGAGATCTTTCCTGCCCCAAAGAAGCCACTAGACCACCAGGGTGCCTCGAGGTATGTGCCAGGAAGGTTACCAGGGCCTGTGGGGAGGTGGATGGATGGAGTCGGGATGTCAAAATGAAGTCAATTAGGTTACCATTTCCCCTTTCTCACACAGCCATCATCGCAGTTCACTCAAAACAAAGCAAATGAGCTGATGCATCCATGTTGTTGTTCTTTATGGTTTGTGACATTTTTATTTAATCTCAATTACATTTTCAAACATGCCGGCTTGTGCAGCATACGGATGTACACAGAAGTATAATAACGAAATAACTTTTCATAAGTAGAGTAGTAATTTGTTATACATCATAATCAATGTGTCATTTAGATGGGCAGGTTACAAGGATACCCTAGCACTGTTATATTCATGCAGATATTTTTTTTTTCACCTGGTAAAGGGCCACTAAAACAGACATCATGTTATGAGAATCAATTGTTTAACATTCAGAGTTTCTATCTATTTACTTACATATTTATGACATTTATATCACACATTAAACATGAATTAGGTTGAAACCTGGGAGCATTTAAATCTTTTTTTTTTTCCTGTGTCTATATCAAAAGACAAAGATGGCATCTGGGAACTTACTCCTTTTGTTTTGTGGATTGCAGTGGTATATTATAAAAATGCACTTGCCTTTTTTTATTACTACTTTTTCCATGAAGGGCTTCCTTCATGCAGAGGTTTTGTCCAGCGTCAGTCTAAATGTGCCAACATTGTCCAGTTCAGCACACTATTAGCCACCAAGCTCCTACAAAGTTAATTTTGTTCAATACAAAAATGTATCTGTTGCCTCAGGCTGTTTGCTATATGAATATTCCATCAATGTTTCATTATTGCTACCAAGTATTACATATTAAGGGTGTTTGCTTTAAACTTTGTTCTAATTCATTTATCCAGTCCTTACATACATATGGTTTTGCTTTTTTAAACCCAAAGGTGAATCCTAAGGGTGGTTGAACAATTGGGTATAAAATGTGTTGTTTCTGACTTTACTTGTTTTGGAAATTGGACTGCTTTGAGTCCTGTGCTGATCTATAAATCTGTTGTCTTAGAGTACAGAAGAAAATTATTTATTGTACTTTTACTAGTATTTTACTGATTACAGAATCTGGCATTCTTGGGGGGGGGGGGGGGAGGAGGGGAGTCAAGCTGACTGCAGCATGGCAAAGGCTGGGCAGGCTGGGAGCTGGGATGAAGAAGTTTACTTGCTGCAGGGACAGGCTACTACTACTACTATTTAGCATTTCTATAGCGCTACAACGCGTACGCAGCGCTGCACAAACATAGAAGAAAGACAGTCCCTGCTCAAAGAGCTTACAATCTAGATGGATGGGTTATTTCCCACAGGGACGGACAGGGACGGGTTAAATTTCTGTCCCTGTGCAACTCTCTACTGTGAAACAGAGGGAGTACAGCATGAAGGTGAAAGGGGACAAACTAAGGTGTGTTGTCTTTCCTTGCTAGTTTTTGTTCAAGAAACATACACCAATATCTTATCTACATCTTCTCTGAGGCTAAAGGGCTATAAGCAAACAAGCCTAAGAGCTGATATAAGGGTTGGAGACATTGTTGAGGTAGTTTCAGACACATCATATATGGGAGCATATTAACATGCTTCCCCATTCCCTTCTTCTTCTAATAGATGAGCCCCTGCCCCCCCCCCCTGCTTTTTGAATGAGCTGGGAGGCAATTAGAAGCCTTTTGTGAACATATAAGATATATAAATTGATTTTATTTACAACCATGCATACTCTTCCTTAAGCCTTTCTCCATTCACATCCCGAAGACGAAGGAAGCTAAAGCAAAATCTATTTCTTTTTTTTAAACCAAATACATTTTAGGTATTTAAAGTAAAAGAAAAAGTAAAATTAAATAAGTAAAAGAGGAAAAGAAATTAGTGAGAAAGTTCAGGGGTAGAGGCTCACTTTCGCATCCAGTCAAAAACAGCAAAGATATTGTCTAATATCATTGAATGTGTCATCTGCCCTTGGTATAAGGGGTAAATTGTATGATTGGTTTGCATCCTATTTGTCTGTGTTTTGCTAGTTCAGAGCACAGGAGGTGTTTCTAAATCTATTCCCATTTTGAGAGGGGTCCCACAGGGGTCTGCTTTATCTTTGTTTATATGGCCCCTTTGTGTAAAGTTTTTTAAACATTAGATGTTGAGTACCGGAATAGTATCACGGGGAGAACAGTTGTCCTCAAGTTTGACATCGTGTATGAATGCAATTTGTAAGTGGATGACAACTAATAAACTTAATTTAAATGTGGATAAAACTGAAATTCTTGTGATAGGGGGGAAAAAAAAAAAAAAGAGGATGAATGTTGGCCTCAAATTCTTTGTATGGGTGCAGTTGATATATCTGTGGAGGAGATTAGATTGTTGGTTGTAATCTTGGACTGCCATCTTTCAATGAAAGAACAAAATATGCATGTAGTTAAATCAGCTTTCCATCAATTATGGATGTTGTTTCATTTAAAACCCATATTATGTACAGTGGATTTTAGGAGTGTTATTCAGGCTATGATTGTCAAAAACTGATTATTGTAATTCTCTTTATTGGGTGTTCCAGAGCACAGGATCAAAGCTTTACAAATGGTACAAAATGCAGCTGCTAGGTTGGTTTTTGGTGTTTCCAGATTTGAACATATAACTCCATATTTGAAACAACTTCATTGGTTACTTGTGAAATATCGAGTGCAGCATAAAGTTTTAAGTATAATTCATCAAGTAATATATGGTAAAATGCCTTGGTATTTTGGCCCAAGTTTTCACTTTGTCTACATCAAGAAGGTCTTTAAGATCAGATCTTAATCAGATTTTTCAAAGTGCCTGAGTTTGCAATTGGTTCAGTACATTATGTCTTTACTTGGGTTTCTGTTTTTTCTATAGCAGGAACGTTAATGTGGAATGCCTTGCCAAGTCAGCTTTGCTTAACTACTAGTTTCCAGCAATTTAAGAAATTATTAAAAACACAGTTTTTTGTTCAAGCAAACTCTTGATATAGTGCAGTTTTGGCAGTTATGGCGGCAGCACCTTATGTTTTGGATTATGTTAGTAGTATTTTGTTATATTTCTGTTAATTGATAATGTTTTGTTTTATAGGCGGGTTAGAAGTGTTTAAAATAAAAATAAATAAAACTGAGGCACTAGTGTAGAGGCAGCAACATGTGGCAATGACTGCACATGCTCAGAAGCTTTTTGCAAGCTAATTCTGAGCTCAGAAAGCTACTTTATCTTGGTGTCATTTAACACCACCACCCACATGTGGCTGATTCATCCTGCTTGTTGGAGAAAGAGGGGATCCCAGAAAGGGGAGAGGGACCAGAATTGAGAAACAAAAAATCCCTCTGATCACCACACTCTCCCCTCTGCAAGTCCCTCACACCTCCACATCATCTATCCCACCACTCACCTCTTTTCCCCACACAACCCCCTCCCAAATGCCTTTAATCTTGTCATCCACCCCCCCCAACATTCCCTTGCCCTGATTTCAAGCCCCTCACTCCCTCTGTGCAAAACAGTACCCCAATCCTCTCACTCTCAATATCCCACAACCCACCCTGAAATATCTACATAAGGTATATAAGCATCAACATGCCGGGACAGACCAAGGTCCATTGAGTCCAGCACCCCGTCTCCGACAGCACCCAAAAGAACAATTTGTCCCGCCCATCCCAGAAATAGTGGATTATTCAAAGTGGTGTGTGGTAAATTTTAACACAAGCCCCCCCCCCCCCGGTCCACCTCTGCGCCACCCCCCCCCCCCCCCCAATTGCAGAGCTGGCTATACCCAGGGGGAGAGCCGGGGGGGGGGGGGGGGGTCATGCATTACTCTCTCCGGGAATTTTTTTTTTTATGTTTCCAGGTTCCAATCTAATTCAAGTTTAACGTGGGATAAAATGCCATAAATAAGTAAATAAATAGATAGAAACCTGATTCCCATAACATGATGTCTGTTTTAGAAGCCCATTAGCAGGAGAAAAAAAAATCTCTGCACCAATAACAGGGTTAGATGTCATAAATAAGAAACTAAATAAATAAATAGCCAGAAACTCTGAATGTTGAGCACCTGATCCTTATAATACGACATCTGTTTTAATGGCCCTTTACCAGGAGAAAAAAAGATCTCTGCACAAATATAATACATGCTATGCTGTCGCTATAACCAGCCCCTCTAAATGACACACTGATTATGATTTATAACAAATTACTAATCTATGAAAAGTTATTCCATTACTATACTTCTCTGACCTCTGTGTACATCTGTATGCTGCCAAAGCTGGCATGTTTGAAAATATAAGCGAGATTGAATTAAAATGCTACCAACAATAAAGAACGACAACATGGATGCAGCACCTGATTCTTATAACATGATATCTGTTTTAGTGGCCCTTTACCAAGAGAAAAAATCTCTGCACAAATATAATACATGCAAGAAGGTGTTTCTATAACCAGCCCCTCCAAATGACAGAGTGATTACCATTTATAACAAGTTACTACTCTACCTATGAAAAGTATCCTCTGTGTACATCCGTGTGCTGCACAAGCTGGCATGTTTGACAGTGTTGCCAGATGGGAAATGTGTTGCCAGATGGGAAATATTTTCCCGACCCAAAATCAGCCCTAAGCCCGCAAAATGTCAAACCCCGCCTCCGACATTAACCCCGCCCCTGATGTCACATCTGACGTCATTACCCCGCCCGTCAACCTCTGACGTCATTAACCCCGCCCCCTGACGTCAACCCCGGCCGTGGGGCTTCTATTGGACCAAATTGAACCAATAGAAGCCCCGGAAAGCGCCCAAACCTGCAACGCGGCCGTGAAAAACCAGCCCAAGTTCCCTCAGCGGCTCACGGAAACAAGCCCAATTGTTGCGGGAAACATACAGCCTGGCAACTTTGCTGGTCTACCCGAGCCTTGTCTCTGCCGAGTAGTGTACAGCCCCGCTGATGTAACTTCCTGTGGGTGGATCCGGCAGAGAAAAGGCTCCGGGTTGGTCAGGCAGTGGTGAGGGGTGAATATGAACATAAGGGACGACATGATGAGGTATGCTGGGGCCGGGGGAGGAGGGAGAGAGGAGGAGAAAAAAAAAAAAACCGATGCTTGTGTGCTGGCTGCCTGACTCCAACAATCAGCTCGCAAAATCAGTAAAATTTAAAGGCTCGTGCGAGCCGGCTCCAGCACACCACTGATTATTCCCACGTCTATTCAATAACATTCTATGGCCTTTTCCTCCAGGAAGCCATCTAACCTTTTTTAAAAGTCCGCTGAGTCAACTGCCTTAACCACTTTTTCCGGCAACGAATTCCAGAGTCTAACTACGCGATGAGTGAAGAAAAATTTCCTCCGATTTGTTTTAAATTTACTACACTGCAGCTTCATCATATGCCCCCTTGTCCTAGTATTTTTGGAAAGCGTAAACAGATGCGCCACATCAACCCGTTCCATTCCACTCATTATCTTATAGACCTCTATCACATCTCCCCTCAGCCCGCCTTTTTTTTCCAAGCTGAAGAGCCCAGCCTCTTCAGCCTTTCCTCATTCTGACACATGCTCTGCCTACCCCTCATATTCTGTATTTCCCCTCACTCACACCCCACGTTCTGCATGCATATTTAATCCTCTTGCGTAACCTAAGCCCCTCTAACCCGCTCACACTCTCCTCACCCTCCCCACAATCTGTCACACTCTCTCCCTCCCATACTACATCCCTACTTGTCAGAAGACAAAGATAGTGTGATACCTTGGGCCACATCCTCCTCCTGTGCTGCCCAGGGCTTATATCATATGTGGGTGAAAGCATGATACTTCAGGTCAATCAGCAAAGAAGGAGAACATGGCTTGAGGCACTGCACTGCCACTGTTGTGTTCCTCTTCCTTACAAACTGGAACAAGTTAGGGACAGGGAAGAGGGAAAAAAAAAAAAAAAAGAGAGCGAGAAAGACCTTTGATCCCACTACTGCCAACACTGCAGACCCCAGTCTCCTATGGCAACTCCACACACAGAATGGGAAATTATGAACAAAGAGCTAGATTTTGTGGCCCATCCTGTTGCATCAAGAGAGTGGGAGCTCTACCTATAGCTTTAAAAAAATAAATTGTACCTTTGCAGCACAGAAATGAATAGTCTCCTGCTTTAATGTTGCTGATCTTCAAATTACTGAATAAAATTCTTCCCACCAATCAGTCCCCTTTGAGCTTGGGATCAGAGAGACAGGCACAAAGAGCATTAGCTAGAAGTGACAGGATGTGAGAGCAGGGGACACAGTGTACCTCTGAACCATACTTGTCGATATCACCTAGTCAAGCAATTCAAGATGATGATGAATTAAAAAAAAAAAAGGTTACAGAGGCCTGTGAAATCAGTCAAGTCTCCTAAATTATGTAATCATTACACACTTAGGGCTGGCAAGAGCTAGAGCTGAATCTGAATGGTGTCCAAATGACAAAATAATATGAATAGTAGAACAGGTGAAGTATCCCGGCAGAATGCTACTGCCAAAGGGTCTGTCAGCTGGGAGAACTGTCAGGGCAAACCACATGGCTAGGAGTAATTGATTTCTCATTGCACAATACCTTAGGAGCACTCTTCCTAGTCACGGCTCACATCTCTCCCAGATATTCAGAATAGCAGCATTCCAAAGGAATTGTGAAAAGACATTATCAGCAGTATCTTAATGGCATCTAACTTTTTTTTTTAATCAGTGGGATGGCAGAATCTTTTTTCTCCTTTGTAAAAAATAAATTTTCTCCTTCCACCTCATCAAGTAAAAGGGAGTCCATAAGCAAACAGCAGGAAAAGAAATGAAGCATGTTCCACAACATACTTTGCTAATAAGAACTGATGCATTACCCTGCAAGTATAAAGATGTTGTTAATAAGACCGGTCCGGTCCTCTGTCGCTCAGAATATTGTGATTTGTTTCGCAGTAGTTGAATCAAGGCTTCCCAGTCGTCATCACCATAGTTTACCATATAGTAGCCATTCATGTCCACATTGAACTTCACCCATGTCACCTCATCCTGAAACTCAATCGTATCTATACAGAGAGAAAAGCAAACATGTTGGTTTATAGAGCTCTGGTTGATGTCTCTTCTTCTCACTGCTATACAATAATTATTTTCTACTATATATAATTAGAACCTGTGCAATGTTTAAAATAGTTCCACTCAAATCTGAGGAGAATATATATTCAATTAATATTTATTCAATAGATATTAGATGGCAGGAAGGAAAACCCTCAAAGAGCTCCAGGTCCAAATACCTCTAGAGCTATATCAATCTGATTTAATCTTCATCATCGGCAAAAAACCTTCCTTCATATTATAAAGTGTCCAAATAACACCCATATAATGTCCAACTGAAAAAGTGCACAAACTCAGAGCTTTCACACAAAACTACAAACAATGCACTTATCTTAAACTCTTCGAGCCTGATTTTCCTGAACCAGGTGTTCATAAAATAGAAACGTTTCTATATGCTTGTGAAAAGAAAGGTTGCCATTTAATACAAAAAGTCTGTTCCAAATATGTGCAGCTTGGAAGAAGAAAACTATCCAGTGTCCACTTAAAGCTTCACCCTTAATATACAGAACAAAGCAAGTGGCCGTAACAGCAAGGCACTATTCTATATTAGACCCTGACTTTTCACAGACCTAGGCCATGTCGGTTTTCATGCAGAGGCTCGTTCCTATAATAGGCCTCAGGCACACTGCTGACACATCAAGGCCAACAGAGGGGAAAACCAACTATTCATAACAACTTAATTTTACCAAGCTGGGGACCTTTATGGATAAGAGAAAAACAGTTATGACATCTGAAGCCGGATCTGTGGTCCCTCAAAGTCATAAAAATGGAAAACACCAAAACTGGTTCATGGGTCAGCATGCCTCTTCAAATCCCCAGAAAAAAGTATAAGAAGGGCTCCAGACAACATCACAGGAGGAGTAGAAGCAAAGAAAGTCCGTCTGTTAGCTAGCCAGCCAGCTGAGCTGACCACCCACTAATGGCTCATTAAAGAAGTGCCCCCCTCCCCCCCGAATGCTGATCTGCCTGGGAAGAGTTACCATCTGATAACCTGGGTATGGTTCTTGCCACTGCATTCCTGAGAGGAGAAACACGCTTGCCACCCCAGCTGTGGTGCCTCTGTCAACAGCAGCTACCCGACTACTTGATCCAGTGTTCGTGATTGGGTGAGTGTGTTGTCATGTATCAGGTTGAACTGCTTTCCTTGGGAATCAGGTGTTCTATCATTTTTAGAACTAGGAGCTAGTGTGTGTTCCTTGCCCTACCTTGACAGATACATAAATTCATTGCTCTTCCATTATTTTGAGTAATTCTGCACCAAGTGCAGTGTCTCTGATTTGCATTACTATTATTGCTATCAATATAGTTAATAAACAGCTTTTCTATTGTTATAACATCTGAGCCTTGTGTCCTTTCATATCAGTATTTCTTTGGGCTAGGGTGAGCTTCAATATCAATGTCTAGAAGGATGTATAATTTCACATATCATTCAGAGTGCTATTGTAATTTGTTACTTATGTCTACATCCCCTCTTTGCCTGTCTCTACAAGAGCCATGGTAATACTTATTTTAGCCCCACATTTAACATAAGAAAAGTTAACAACAATCTGACAAAAGAAAAGCTCAAGCAAACATTTGGCACCTCTATCAGAGCAACTGGATAAACTGAAGCCAGACTTTTAAAATTCTAAAGATCAGACAAGCCGCGGCTGCTAACCAGTGAAGTTGTTATCAATAAAAGGAGAGATCCTTTCATATCCCTGATCTGCAAAATATAGCAGCCAGGAAGATCTTTAGAAATTGGCACGTCTTCCATAGATTATGAAAACTTTTGAGTAAACTGAATTACAGAAGTCTAGCTGGGAGAATAGCGCCGTCTATACCAACAAGGCAAAACAATCTTCATAATATGAATGCACTGACCAAAGTTGTTTAGAAACAGTTTCTTTCAAGATCAAACAACTTATTTAGATTGTGAGTCCACTAAGGACAGAAAAGTACCTGTATATGTAAACCACTTGGTTTATCACAGAAAGGTGGTATATCAAGATCTATATAAATAATTCCCACCTCCAACGCTCGAAGCTCACTCCGTGGCAGTGAAGTCATGAAGTACTGAAGCCCTGTAGTGTTCGTAGGCTCTCAGCCCCGCCCACACAATTCGCAACTCCAACGTTCTGAAGCTTTTCCCATGACACTGAAGCCTTAAAGCCCTGTAGTGTTCGTAACCGCTCTCCACCACCACTCAGACAGCCGCCCTCAGCCCCGCCCCTCCTAAAATACGTCACTCAGCCAATCACAGCACCCCTCTCACTCCCGCTCCAGCCAAACCACAAAAGCCTTACTTTGCCGGGAGGGGGGTCCACACCCTGAGGTGAGGGGGCACATTTTAGCCTCCCCCCCCCCCCCCCCCCCCGCCATTGCCGACCCCCTCCACCGCCACCAACTTCAGCCCCCCCCCCCCCTCCCGCCGCTAACACGCCGTCGCCTACCTTTGCTGGCGGGGGACCCCAAACCCCACCAGCCGTCGTCTTCTTCCTTCAAAAGGCTTCTTCCTTCTGATTCTGACATCCTGCACGTAGACGTCAGAATCACAGAACGAAGCCTTGCTGAGCTGATCTGCAAGGCTTCATTCTGTGAGTCTGACGTCCTCTGAATCAGAATGAGGAAGCTTTTGAACGAAGAAGACAACATCAGCTGGCGGAGGTTGGGGTCCCCCGCCAGCAAAGGTAGGCGACGGCGGGTTGGCGACGGGAGGGGGGGGTCGAGAGCGTCTTCGTTGGGGGGGGGGGACCAGTTGGTGGTGGTGCGGTGGAGGGGGTTATGACTTCAAACTGAAGCTGACGAGCGAGCGGGAGAGGGTGGAAGACCTGTGCCCATCATATATCATTGGATGTTTTATTTTCATTTGTATAAATTGTGTAGCTGGAAGAAAATATCATAAAATAAATAAGCTATTTAGGGATATATTAGGATTGACACTAATTATTACTGGGACAGGTTTTGGGCAAACCTTACATCTTGCATTTTTTTTTACACGACCAGATATTTCATTGGATGCTGCAGGAAGAGCAGTAGTACTGCGTTAGGTGCAAAGCGATTATAGTGGGATGTGCCAAACATAAGCATGGCCCTTTCAAGGAGATATGCCAGGATATAGCCACCCCCTAGCAGGGGAAGGAAGCTGCTTTGAGAAAGCTAAAGAATAAAAACAATTTATACCAATAAGCAGTGGTTCTCAGATCTGTCCTGAGGATGTACCCAAGCAGTCAGATTCTCAGGATGTCCACGCGAAATCTGCATGAGGCAGATTAGAAGGACTTATTCCTTTCCTTACAATCCATCTTATGCATAGAAACTGTACCCTATCTTTTTTGTGCTCCCCTACAATAGGTTTTGAGGGGGCCAAGCTGGAACTCGGAAGATAACCTTGCTAGCGCCCGTTTCATTTCTGTGAGAAGCGGGCCTGTTTTCCTAGTATCTATATAAATAATTCCAACCTCCAACGTTCTGAAGCTCACTCCGCCGGCAGTGGAAGCCGTGAAGCCCTGAAGTGTAGTGTTCGTAGGCTCTCAGTACCACTCACAGACCCCTCCCAGCCCCGCCCCACCAACACGTAATTTGCACCTCCAACGTTCTGAAGCTGCCTCCGTGCCAGTGAAGCCCTGAATGTTCGTACCTCACAGCCGCCCTCACGCCCCGACCCCCCCGCACAATACGTCACTCAGCCACTCACAGCACCCCTCTCACTCCCGTTCCAGCACAACCCACCAGCAGTCAACAAAGCCGTACTTCGGCGGGAGGGGGCCCCCCATTGCGACCCTACCCGCCATTGCCGACCACTTCCACCTCCACCTCCTCCGCCACCACCACCAACTTTGCAGCCCCCCCCCCTCCCCGCTGACAACCCTCCCGCCACCAACCCACCGTCGCCTACCGTTCCTGGCGGGGGACCACCAACCACCGCCAGCCAAGGTCGTCTTCTTCCTTCAAAAGGTTTCCTCTTTCTGCTTCTGACTTCCCGAAGGCTTGCTGAGTTGATCTTCATTCTGTGAGTCTGACGTCCTGCACGTACAAAGTGCAGGACGTCAGAAACAGAAGGTGAAAGCCTTTTGCATGAGAAGACGACCTCGGCTGGCAGGGGTTGGGGTCCCCCGCCAGCAAAGGTAGGCGACGGCAGGTTGGCGGCGGTAGGGTTGCGGCAGGGGGAGAGGGTCCTGGAACTCGAAGGGGAGGGGGGACGGGTGCCCTGGAACTTGGAGCACAGGGAGGGAAGGAGGGAGGGGGGGCATGGAACTCGGAGGGGGGGAGGGTGCCGCCGTACAACTAGACACACAGAGGGATGGAGGGAGGTAGGGAGGGGGCCATGAGGAACCTTGCTAGCGCCCGTTTCATTGCTACACGTAAGACTTTAGAAGTTTTACCACTGGTAAAAACTCACCCTGTCCTGAAGGGAATAGTAGTTGGTAAGGTTTCTTGGGGGGGGGGGGGGTCACTAAGAATATTAATTTTAATATACTGTGCCATGCACTGATTCACTCTACACTGTGTGCCCATAAAATTGCACACAGACATCACACTACCCTGCACCAGCCCTGGGTCAGGTCCAAGTTCCATGTAGCCCAGTATTCCCTGCTCTAACAGTGACAAAGCCAGGTCTCAAATTCTTAACAGATCTCCCAAAATTAGCAGGATGCCATGCTACTCCCCCCCCCCCCCCCCCCCCCCCCCCCCCCCCCCCCCCCCCCCCCCCCCCCCCCCCCAATAAAGCAGTGGTTTTCCACAGGTCTACCTTAATAAGTGTTTAGAGAGTTACCTCCAGGAATTTGTCCAAATCTTTTCCTAAACTCACCTTCTGTTTTATTACCTCATCTAGCAACACGTTCTGCACTGAATTCAAAATGTTCTCCCATTTATTTTAACAGTATTACTATGTAACTTCATGGCATGTCTGCCAGCCTTTATACTTTTGAAAGAGTCAAGCAATTTGTGTTTACCTATTCCTCTCCATTCAGAAATTTGTAGACCTATCATGTCTCTCCACCCATTTCTTCTCCAAGCTGAAGAGCACAAACCTCTTTAGTATTTCCTCATATGAGAGTTGTTCCCATCTCCTTAATCATTTTGTTTGCCCTTCCTTGTATCTTTTCTAATTCCACTATATCTTTTTCAAGAAGCAGTGACTGCACCCAATACTCATGCTAAGGTGGCACCATGAAGTGATACAGAGCATTATATCATTTTTTGTTTTGTTCTCTTCCTTTCCTAATGATTCTCAACATTGAAGCTTTTTTGGCTGCTGCCACATAGTAACATAGTAGATGACGGCAGAAAAAGACCTGCACGGTCCATCCAGTCTGCCCAACAAGACAAACTCATATGTGCTAGTTTTTGTGTATATCTTACCTTGATTTGTAACTGTCATTTTCAGGGCCCAGACTGTACAAGTCTGCCAGCACTATCCCTGCCTCCCAACCACCAGCCCCGCCTCCCACCACCGGCTCTGGCACAGACCGTATAAGTCTGCCCAGTACTATCCCTTTGCCAATATTGTGCCTTTGGAGCCCAAGGACCCAGCACTTGACGTCTTAGATGTTTTCTTCTTGCCCATGAAGGTCCCTAGCAAAGTACACAAAAGTTGTTGTGAACAGTTGTTTGTCTATTAGCCTTGGTGTGTCAGCAATGTGCTTGAGGTCTATTGCAGGAACAAGCCTCTGCACAGGAAATGACATGACCAAAGTCTGTGAAAAGTCAGGTTCACAATATAGAATAGTGCTCACTGTAGTGCCTGCTTTGCTTCTACAGGAACATTTACACCTGTTCCAGAAGGCGTTTTGACAAAGTGCCGCACGAAAGACTCCTGAAGAAATTGCAGAGTCATGGAATCGGAGGTAGGGTATTATTATGGATTAAGAACTGGTTGAAAGATAGGAAGCAGAGAGTAGGATTGCGTGGCCAGTATTCTCAGTGGAGGAGGGTAGTTAGTGGGGTCCCGCAGGGGTCTGTGCTGGGTCCGTTGCTTTTTAATGTATTTATAAATGACCTAGAGATGGGAATAACTAGTGAGGTAATTAAATTCGCCGATGACACAAAATTATTCAGGGTCGTCAAGTCGCAGGAGGAATGTGAACAATTACAGGAGGACCTTGCGAGACTGGGAGAATGGGCGTGCAAGTGGCAGATGAAGTTCAATGTTGACAAGTGCAAAGTGATGCATGTGGGTAAGAGGAACCTGAATTATAGCTACGTCTTGCAAGGTTCCGCGTTAGGAGTTACGGATCAAGAAAGGGATCTGGGTGTCGTCGTCGATGATACGCTGAAACCTTCTGCTCAGTGTGCTGCTGCGGCTAGGAAAGCGAATAGAATGTTGGGTGTTATTAGGAAGGGTATGGAGTCCAGGTGTGCGGATGTTATAATGCCGTTGTATCGCTCCATGGTGCGACCGCACCTGGAGTATTGTGTTCAGTACTGGTCTCCGTATCTCAAAAAAGATATAGTAGAATTGGAAAAGGTACAGCGAAGGGCGACGAAAATGATAGTGGGGATGGGACGACTTTCCTATGAAGAGAGGCTGAGAAGGCTAGGGCTTTTCAGCTTGGAGAAGAGACGGCTGAGGGGAGATATGATAGAAGTGTATAAAATAATGAGTGGAATGGATCGGGTGGATGTGAAGCGACTGTTCACGCTATCCAAAAATACTAGGACTAGAGGGCATGAGTTGAAGCTACAGTGTGGTAAATTTAAAACGAATCGGAGAAAATTTTTCTTCACCCAACGTGAAATTAGACTCTGGAATTCGTTGCCGGAGAACGTGGTACGGGCGGTTAGCTTGACGGAGTTTAAAAAGGGGTTAGATAGATCCTAAAGGACAAGTCCATAGACCGCTATTAAATGGACTTGGAAAAATTCCGCATTTTTAGGTATAACTTGTCTGGAATGTTTTTTACGTTTGGGGAGCGTGCCAGGTGCCCTTGACCTGGATTGGCCACTGTCGGTGACAGGATGCTGGGCTAGATGGACCTTTGGTCTTTCCCAGTATGGCACTACTTATGTACTTATAAATGTGCACGGGTGCATAATAGCTACAATTGTGCAGGTTTTGTGAGGCTATTTTATAAAGCTATACATACTAAGCAGATTTCAACCTATTGTCCACAAATGACACCTAGATGACCTTTCTCCTGGGTGGTGACTCCAAATGTAGATCCTAGCATCATACACTATTTATTTATTTTTATTAGGATTTTGCAATTTCTCAAGCTATCTGCATGTGATTGAACAACTATGAACAATTCTGTATTATCCACAAACTTGATCCCCCAACTCATCATTCCCATTTCCAGACTATTTATAAACACATTAAAAAGCACGGATAGCAGTACAGATCCCTGGCGTACTCCACGATTCACCCTCTCCAATTGAAAGAATTGTCTATTTAACCCTACTGTTTTCTAATCTAATTTCCTAACACATGGTTTTTTATTTTCTCAGGCATTCTTATGAGGAAGTTCGTCAAAGATTTCTAAATATCTAGATACACTACATTAACTGGCTCACTTTTAACAACAACATCTTTTTTGCACGCCTTCCAAAAAATATAATAAATTTGTGAAGTAAAAATTTCACTTTGTTAAATCCATCCCATTAAACCACATTTGTTTACATGTTCAATGATTTTGTTCTTATAATAGCCTCTACCATTTTGTCTGGCAATAGCATCAGGCTTACCAGTCTGTAATTTGCTGGATCACCCTGGAACTTTTTTTTAATTGGTCTTTATACTGGCCGCTTTCCCAATTTTCAGGGACTATGCACAATTTTAATAACTGGTTACAGATTACTACTAGTACATTTGCAACTTCATTTCTGAGTTCTTTGAGTACTCTGGAGTTTATACCATCTTGTCCAGGTGATTACTGGCTCTTTAGCTTGTCAATTTGGCTTATACATCTTCCAGGATCACCAAGATTTGTTTCAGTTCCTCCATACTGTGAACTTTTCATATAAATTTCTGGTACTGGTAGCTACCCTGCACACTCTTCAGTAATATCCAAAGCAAAGAATAATTTAGTGCACATTGAGGCAGTTATGTCTCAGTAGTTTTTTTTCATATTATGTGTACATGAATGAGAAAAACAGCAGCACTACTTTAGGGGATTAAAGGCAGGAAAAAGACATGAAATTCTTGTTATCCTTTGGGCTCATTTTTCGCCATGACCCCCAAACAACCAAAAATGAATCCTTTAAAGTAATCCAAGATGGAAAAAAAAATTAGAGAACGAAGGATTTCAATACAGATAAAATTTCTAACTTTCAAATTTCATGACACAACATACCTTCTAGTATTTATATATCCTGACTCACTCTCTAGGTTTAAGAAGTGAGAAACTCAGTGATAGTCATTCTAACCTTGGCACACAAATACAAGCTTCCATAAAATGGCTGCCATTTGAAGTACAGAATACAATGTCAGGCAAGGTACAACATGACTCTGCATCATCTGTCTCTTACATAACATCAAATACTAACTTAAAAGCTCTCCTTGAGATTTATTACCATCTCTAGAAAGAGGTGACCAAAGTCTCGAGAAACAATGAACTCAGCGCAAACAATTTGTAATACCACAGTTCAAACACCATCCTTTTATGTAAAAATATAAACTAAAATTTTTAAAAAGTTACATAAATTCAAACATGTGCCTTTTCAGTGTGCTTCTGGACCAATGATATGAAAAGTCAGTCATTCTCTACACATTGGATTTACCGTAGGCGCCGACTCCGTGGGTGCTGTGGAGGCTCAAGCACCCACAAAATTCACCCACCGGAAGTTCATTCGTTCCCTCCCTCCGAGTTCCAGGGTCGTCGTCCCTCCCTTTCTCCCTCCCTTCCAGTCCCCCTGCCTCCGAATTTTATAACTCATCTTGACTTACCTCGTCGGGGTTACAGCGGCCGGCAGCAGCGGTAAAAGGCGTGCAGGCTTGGCCCTTCTCTCTCTCTCTCTCAGCTCTGGTCCTGCCCTTGCGGAAATAGGAAATGAGGGCGGGACCAGAGCTGAGAGAGAGAGAGAAGGGCCAAGCCTGCACGCCTTTTACCGCTGCTGCTGGCCGCCGTAAACCCGACGAGGTAAGTCAAGTTGAGTTACTGGAAGGGAGGGAGGAAGGGAGGGATGACGACCCTGGAACTCGGAGGAAGGGGGACCCTGGAACTGGGAGGTAGGGAGGGGGGATGACCCTGGAACGGGAGGGAGGGAGGGGGGACGACCTGCAACTCGGAGGCAGGAGGGGGACGACCCTGCAACTCGGAGGGAGGGATCCTGTGAGGGAGGGGGAGGGAAATGAGAGAGAGAGAGGGACCCTGGAACTCGGAGGGCAGGGGAGGGAAAGGAAAGGAAAGGAGACAGAGGGGAGGGAGGGAGGGGGTCCTGGAACTCGGAGGGAGGGAGGGGGATGAGGGGAGGGAGACGAGGGGGGTGCACCATCTGTAAAAAAAAAAAAAAATTCAGCACCCCCAATCATTTTGAAAAGTTGGCTCCTATGGGATTTACTACTTCAATCACCTCTTCCCTGAGTGAGATGATTAAATTTGCAGATAACACGAAACTATTCAAAGTTGTCAAAACGCATGCAGATTGTGAAAAATTGCAGGAAGACCTTAAGAAACTGGAAGACTGGGCATCCAAATGACAAATGAAATTTAATGTAGACAAATGCAAAGTGATGCACATTGGGAAGAATAATCTGAAACATAGTTACCTGATGCTAGGATTCTTCTTAAGAGTCAGCACTCAAGAAAAAGATCTAGGTATCATTGAAGACAATACGCTGAAATCTTCTGCCCAGTGTGCAGAGGCAGCCAAAAAAGCAAACAGGATGTCGGAATTATTAGGAAAAGGTTGCAAAGTAAGGCCAAGAATATTATAATGCCTCTGTATCACTCCATGGTGAGACCTCACCTGGAGTATTGTATTCAATTCTGGTCACCATATTCAAAAAAGTTATAGCGTAATTAGAAAAGGTTCAAAGAACAACTAAAATAATAAAGGGGATGGAACTGCTCCCATATGAAGAAAGGCTAAAGAGAAGAGCTCTTCAGCTTGGAAGAGAGACCACTGAGGGGGGACATGACTGAGGTCTACAAATTCTGAGTGGTGTAGAACTGGTAGAAGTGAATCAATTTTTCTCTTTCAAAAAGTACAAAGACCATTGGACACTCGATGAAATTACATGGAAATACTTTTAAAACAAATAAGAGGAAATATTTTTTCACTCAAAGAATTGTTAAGCTCTGGAACTTGTTACCAGAGGATGTGGTAACAGCTGTTAGCATATCTGGGTTTAAAAAAGGCTTTGACAAGTTCCTGGAAGAAAAGTCCATAGTCTGTTATTGAGATGGACATGGGGGAAGCCACTGCTTGCCCCAGGATTGGTAGCATGGAATGTTGCTATCAACTGGGTTCCTGCCAGGTACTTTTGACCTGGATTGGTCACTGCTGGAAGCAGAATACTGGCTTAGATGGACCATTAGTCTGATCCAGTAGGCTATTCTTACGTTCCTATGATCACATTTCATTCCTCAAAGGAACCATCTAAATATTCTTCCAAAACATCAAAAAACAAATGTTATACTTCTAACACCAAATATGTTTTATTGTTAGGGGTGGACATCAATCTGTTCAGATTTTTATTTTTTTATTTTTATTACATTTGTACCCCGCGCTTTCCCACTCATGGCAGGCTCAATGCGGCTTACATGGGGCAATGGAGGGTTAAGTGCCCAGAGTCACAAGGAGCTGCCTGTGCCTGAAGTGGGAATCGAACTCAGTTCCTCAGGACCAAAGTCCACCACCCTTACCACTAAGCCATTCCTCCACTACTGGGATATTTTCAGGATATCTCTAATGAATATGCAAAAGATAGGTTTACACACAGTTCAAGCAGTATGCAAACAAAAACTTCTCCTGCATACCCATTAGAGATGTCCTGAAAGCCCAAGCAGATCAATGTCCAGAGGAGTACACAACCTCCAGTCCCTATGTATCTCACCATAAACAAAGTGGAAACTTGTAAGAATGATGCAGTGTCAAGACTGCAGGGGGTGGAGGGGCCAGAAAAACGTCACCAAACATGTTTCTAAAAGGCTAATTACAGTAAAAGAAAAATAAACTGGAAGCGTAAATAAGATCCATGCTATTTAAAAAAAAAAAAAGCACTGGATATCAGACAGTGCAAAGGACCACATTTGAAAATGGACTGGTAATGTACTGCTGGCAGGGCGATAACAGAACAGAAGCTATATGAACCTGAATAAGTAGCTGAGCTTTCACACATAAGAATACACAAACGTCGCTTGTGAGTACTTTTATTTGGTTCTCTTGGAACAGTGTGCTCTGGGAATATGAATACACAGTGTAAGAATCTATTCTGCTAGCCATCAATGAAATCAAATCTTCTGGTATGCAACTAAATGAAGAATTGAGAACTAGGCCTCTAAGCAGATTACAACCCTTTAGGTTTCCTGGTCTCATATATATACCAGGTTACAGGGCAGCAAACTTATTTTAAACCACAGGCTAGCTATAATCCAAACCTAATAAATCTTTTGCTGTACCATGAACATAAGAGAAAGGGGACAAAATACACCTCTTTTCCTGACATGAATTTAGAGAGGGAAACGTTAAGTGTAATAATGTGTTCTAGGAAATGACCTTTAGCTTCCTCTAGAAATGCTACTGTATAAATCTGAAACCATAGCAGTCAAAACTTTTTCTACTCATTTATTGTAGAAATCATGAAAGGAAGAGATGTAAATGTTTTAGTGTGTAATTTCTGGATGCGTGAAAGAAAGGAAGCTAGAGAAACCAAAAACAGAGAGCACCATTTATAACGGACGTAAAAATATAAGAGCTGGATAGGTGGCCTCATGGGCAGAATTTTTGCCACCACTCTCATAATTTTGCTCAACAAAATTATTTTTTTTAATTTTTTTTTTTAATTAAGCCATTTAACAGGTAACAAATGCAAGAAATAGTGGGCATTATCACAAGCTCACTTACATTCAATGGCATGTTTACTAAGGTGCATAAGCGTTTCTAATGCAACTGTAAAGTTAAGCTACGTTAAACGCTAACACGCCTATACATTTCTATGGGCGTGTTAATATGTAACACGTGTAAATCATTTACACGCGTTAAAAATGCTAACGCACCTATAGTGCACCTTAGTAAACATAGGCATTAGTCTAATTATACCATCTTCCTTTTACTTAAAGGCAGAACCAAGTCCTTAAATCAGGGGTTCTCAACCCAGTCCTCAGGACACACCTAGCCAGTCAGGTTTTTGGGATACCCACAATGAATACGCATGAGATAAATCTGCATATAATGGAGGTATGGCATACAAACATATCTCATGCATATTCATTGTGGGTATTCCAAAAACCTGATTGGCTAGATGTGTCCTGAGGACTGGGTTGATAGCCCCTGCCTTAAGTAGATCTGGTTCTCTATTACACCTGACTGGGCAATATGGGTGTATGGCCCCATTTGTGTGTTCTGATTGGAATTCACTTTTGGAAAAAAAAACACAGATAATGGAATTTAAAGAAGGACTTCTTAGAACTACAAGAGAAATTGCTATGTTCTTGAACAAATGCACTTTTATTAGATTAAGACAGTACTTTTAGTTCTGACAATGATATATCAATTTGTGGCACCATTTATAGAACATTTAAAGTAAAAGCTAGACAGGACATACAACTTAGGTTGTAGCAGCCCTGACACTAAACTCATCTAGCCATCCACATTTCACATTCAGGCTCTTCTCAAGCTCATTGGGGTGATAGAGCATTAAGTCCCGGGCCACCTCTTGCGAGGTAAGGACAGCTGAATTCCATCCTTCAGTGAAGGCAGCACGTAACTGTATTAATGAGATCAGAAAGACTGAAACCAATCTAAGCAGATAGTGGGTGAGAGCAGGTCTCCAACACCGACATAATAATAAAGTGGCACAAAATCCACCTCTTATTTATGGAATTGTGAAGCCTCATTCCTTCTACAACACTATCAGCAGGGAAAGAAAGGAGGAAAGGTGCGAGTTACAGTTTAGAGGTGGCCATGAAATGCTCTTAACATATAAAAAGCTCCCAGGACTACTACTACTAATAATTTTTATAGCGCTAGCAGACACAAATCAATGTAAGGTATACACAAAAAGTAGCACATATGAGTTTATCTTGTTGGGCAGACTGGATGGACCGTGCAGGTCTTTTTCTGCCATCATCTACTATGTTACTAGACATACACAGTGCTGTACACGTTATATGCAGGCACTTTCTCTGTCTCTAGGGGGGGGGGATCACAGTTTTAAGGTGTTTTTTGTTTTTGTACCTGAGGCAATGGAGGGTTAAGGGGTCCTTTTACTAAGGTGCGCTGAAAAATGGCCTGCGCTAGTGTAAGCGCGTGTTTTGGTCACACACAGATCCATTTTTAGCGCACCTGTAAAAATACTTAAAAAAAAAATTGGCAAAAAATTGACGTGCGGCAAAATGAAAATTGGCACACATCCATTTAGGGTTTGAGACCTTACCACCACCCATTAGCAGTAAGGTCTCGCGCGTTAACCGGGCAGTAATGGTTTACGCGTGTAGAATGCCTTTTACCACCCGGTTAGCACAAGTTTGTGATTAATGAGCAGTGGGACCTTGTTTTGACAAAGGCCACTATACATATCTATTTTATCAGCATATCCATTTCTAACCAAATCATTTGGCTCTCTGATTACCTTGTCTGTCTGAATACCAACTGCATCAATATGCACAAGTAGGGTGGTTAGTACATTTAAATAATGCACTTGGCCTAGGAAATGGGCTCCCAAATGCATTTCCCACATCCTGCCTCTACGTCCCCAAAAGGGGCAGATCATAAGTTACCCTACCACAGGTCCAATGTTTTACAAAGGGAGAGAGTTTATTTGAACTGAATGTAAAAGCAAACTAAGATCTCCAGAGTCCGAACTGGAGCAGTACCACTCGCATGCAGAGACAAAGATACACATGCAACAAATCAGAGCAGCTTTCTTCAGGTACTAGAACACACGAGAACAAAAATTAACTGATGAAATGTGATAAAAGGTCCTTTATAACAAACCTCATTTTATGGCCTAGGGCAGTGATGGCGAACCTTTCAGAGACCGAGTGCCCAAACAGCAACCCAAAATCTAATTACTCATCGCGAAGTGCCGGGACTCATTATGGGCGGGGTCACCACCTATGACTCCACCCCTATGATAGCCACACTCCCTTACACCAGCCATGGCGCATATAAACAGACATCATTGAAACATTATACTAGTATAGGAGAAAAAAATAACATGATTTTCTTTCATTATAAATCATTTCTGTAAGTTATTACAGCTCCAGTATACCCAGTGCAAAATAATACAGCAGATGTAAATTCTCAAATTGGACATATTCCAAACACTAAAATGAAAATAAAATGGTTTTTTTCTACCTTTGTTGTCTGGTGATTTTGTTTTTCTATCCATATTGGTCCTAGTCGCTGATTCTGCTGCTCTCTATCTGTTCTCTTAACTCCGTTTCCAGGGCTTCCTTTCCATTTATTTCTTTACTTTCCTCCTCTCTTCTTCATTTCTTGCCCTCCATCCATGTCCAGCAACCCTCCTCTCTCCCCTGCCCTCCCCTCCAGCCACCCTTCTCTCTCCCCTGCCCTCCCAGCACCAGGCCTCCCTCCCACCCAGCACCAAGCCTCCCTCCCACCCAAGCACCAGGCCATGCACCCACCCAAGCCTCCCACCCAAGCCTCCCTCCCTCCCACCAGGCCATGCACCCACCCAGCACTCCCACCCAAGCACCAGGCCCTCCCACCAAGCACCCAGCACCAGGCCATCCACCCACCCAGCACTCCCACCCAAGCACCAGGACACCCACCCACCCAAGCATCAGACAGGCCACCCACCCACTCAGCACTCCCACCCAAGCACCAGGCCTCGCTCTCTCCCTCCCACCCGGTGTGCACCAGGGCACCCTCCCTCCCGGCATCAAGCATTCCTCCCTCCCTGCCACCCGGCACCAGCCCGCCATCCCTCCCTCCCTCCGAACCCGAAGAAATTTAAAAGTCTTCCCTTGTCCGAATAGGCGGCGTCAGCATCAGCAGTAGCAGCGAAAAGCGTGCTGCTGGTTCGGCGCGTTTTCAGCCTTCAGTCTCTCAAGCTCTCTGGGCCCGCCCTAACAGGAAATGAGGGCGGGACCAGAGAGCTTGAGAGACGGAAGGCTGAAGACGCGCCGAACCAGCAGCACACTTTTCGCTGCTACTGCTGATGCTGACGCCGCCTACTCGGACGAGGGAAGACTTTTAAATTTCTTCGGGTTCGGAGGGAGGGATGGAGGCCGGGTGGGAGGGAGGGAGGGAGGAATGCTTGACGCCGGGTGGGTGGAGGGCTGAAAGTCTCGGGTGAGGCGACCGGCGGCGCGCGTGCCCTCTCTGGCACGCGTGCCATAGTTTCGCCATCACCAGCCTAGGGCTTCACTTGTAGTTGAGGACCAACAACAGGTCAGGCTTTCAGAAGAGACCTAATAAATATGTTTATGTTTATTTCGGATTTAATATACCGCTTTCTTTTAACAAACCAAGGTGATGTATAAGTAAAAAAACAAACAAAAAAAGAAAGCGGAAGGGAACTTCATAAAACTGGAAAGGAAGATGGGATAAGGGAGATTTAGTATAGCAGTAGGCTAGTAAGTTTCTTCTACAGCCCTCACACAAATCTCTCATACACTAAAGAGAAGAGGTAGGTCCATCAGGGCTACTTTAAACTTAAGAGCATGAAGTTCCATGCTACAGTAATTCTGGGAGAGAATTCCAGAGAGAGAGAGGCCCCAGGAAAAAGAAAGCACCACTCCTTGTCGAGTTCAGACCAACATTAGAGACAAATGGAACAGCCAGACAAAGTCCACAGGAAGAAAGCAGTAAAGCTAAGTTTGAATGGGATCTCAAAATACACAGCTTTATGAACCAGAGTGCATATTTTAAATTTAATTTGGAAAGACAGTTTAAGCCAGTGGTGATATTCTTGAACTTGAGTTGAACTGCATGAGAGAGATTTGCATACAATGAAAGTCAGTAGGCATGCAAAATCTCTCTTATGCAGATTCATTAGGAATATGTTTAAAAACTTGAACGCTGATGGCCCTCAAAGACTGATACCATAATACAGTGGTATCCCACTCCCAATCTAGCAAAAAGACAACATGGAGGCATGTAAAACTTACCTGAAACTTTGTCCAGAAGAAATATATTCGAACACAGAGTAGTCTTCTCACAGCTGCTGTTATAGTATTCAAGCGGAATATGCCACACAGAGCTACATGAAAGCAAATTTTGTTACTTAAATATTACTAGACATACAGAAAACTATTTGCATTTTGATTTTCTGAACTCCTCTAAATTGTAACATCAAAAGAAAAACAAAACATTTTATTTAGTCAGAGTGATATAAGCAAAGCTCAAGAATAACTTCAGTTTATCTTTAGCAGTCTAATTATGTTTTCATCTAATTTAATTTTATAATGCATTACAATACAAAATTGCAACGGTCACCAGTAATTTTTTTTCTCATTTATTTTCTCATTTACAGACTAGAAGTCATATAAATTGAACAAAAAAACCCAAAACTATATTGTAGAATAAAAGCTGCAAGAAATTCAAAAGAATCAACTGCTGAAGAAAAAAGGTTGGGGGGAAAAAGCAGGATCAGCAGGGTGCTGCTTTCATAATAAGAACACATTAGCTCTAAAACCAGTATTGCCGAGAAGTTAATCAAAATAGTACAAAGAGGAAAAAATTTGTAGAGAACATTGTCTGAAGTTTTCAGAGCCAGAATAGTCTGAAAGGTAAACCATTTGAACAAGGTCCGTAAGAGGAAACCAAGTAAAAAGTGAATTACGTTTTAAGAAAGCTGGATTTAAGCAATGAAAATAAAAGTTTTATTATGTTATATTATCCGAGTCTCTTATAACCCGCCTAATCTTCCAAAAAAATTCAAGGCAAGGTAACAAAAAAATAAAAAACGATACATAAAATCAGGATGTTACCTACTAAATAAAATCAGAACAAAATATTACAATTATCTATGAAGGAATAGATATGTTTTTAAAGATTTTCGAAAGGTGAACATATCCATTATTGATCGAAACTGAACTGGTAATCTATTCCATAATGAACAGCAGTAAACAAAAAAGATCTAGAAAATAATGCTTTAAAACGAATATCTTTAGTTGAAGGAAATTAAAATATCAAAAAATTACATATCCTTAATGTAATAAAATTCTTTAAAAACTTAAACTCATTTACAAAATCAGTAGAACTTTGAAATGAATTCTCACTCGAACCGGCATCCAATGCTGATCAACCAGCAAAGTGAAAGCGCTCTCAAAATTGAGTGATGAAATTTCATCTTAGCTGAATTCTGATCATCTGAAGTTTAGACATCTGTTTTATTGTTAATCCAGTGAACAAGGAATTAACGTAATCAGGTAGTGGAAGAATAGACAACTGAACAATAATTTTAAAATGTTTCAATTTGAAGTTACAAAAAACATTTTTTATATGAGATTCCATTGAAAGTGAGGTATCAAGGATAACACCCAGTACTCTAGATTCCCTGTCAACTTGAATAGAAGAACCATTTCCAACATAATAGTTTGTGGAATAATTGATTGATGAAGACCAAACCAAAGGATTTTTGTTTATCTTCGTTCAGTTTGAGTTGTAAAGCTTTTTACCAACAGTTAGTTTCCCAACATACTCATTAGGTTTAGAATAGAATATTTCCAAAACAGTAATTACAGAGACCAAAAGAAAAATATCATCTGCTTAAGACCAAAGTTTAGCATCAGTTCCACAAGAGAGTCAACCTAATGTACTCATATACAGATTGAATAGCACAGGAGAAAAGGGAGATCCCTGAGCAGCTCCGCACGGTGAACGCCGAGGATCTGAAAAAGAATTATCTTTAAATACAGAGTAATGTCTCTTTGTAAGAAAAGATTCAAACAACCAATGTCTCTTGTAAGAAAAAATTCAAACCATAAGCAAACAATCTGTCAGACCAAGTGTTGAAAGTAAATTCAGTAATTAAGCATGAATGATAGTATCAAACTGCAGCAAAACCATGAGGCCTCCACCCAACAGGACTCAACTTCCAAAGTCAAAAGATATAAGCAGTGTCTCACTGCTGTGAAAAGCTCTAAATCCGTGTTGAGAATTATGAAATAAATTGAATTGCTCTATGTAGTTTATTTATTTGTTTGTTTCATTTGTATCCCACATTTTCCAACCTATTTGCAGGCTCAATGTGGCTTACATGGTACCGCAACAGCGTTCGCCAGTTGCGGTATGAACAAATACAGGTGTTATTGTGGTAAAAGAAGGTTCGTGTTGGTAGATACATTGGGAAGTTAGGGAGGGGGGATGAGGGTTTAAGATAGTTTACTAGCTAAAAATTAACTACAACTTCAATTAACTTAGAAAATGGAATACTAGCAACTGGTCGGTAATTAGATGTCAAAGACATATCACCATTTACTTGTTTGGGATTGGAGTTAATACAATGTTACCAATATCAGAAGAAAACCAACCATTTGCCAAGGCTGTATTAACAAATGAGACAATCCAATTTATTATTTCATTCGAAGGACCTTCAATAAATATGAAGGAAAATTATGTAATGGACAACTACATCAAGCTACTCTGCTAATCAAAGGGCAGAGCTTAGAAGTGGAAACTGGATCAAAGGAAGACCAACATCGATCTACTGGGATCTCATCTACTGTAAAGTTGAAGTCTAATAAATCACTATAAAGAGAATTATCAAATGAATGAAGAATTACATTGAATCTCCATTTTTTCAAGTCGGATGTAGAGTTGCATTGTGAATTTGTCCCCGTATTTATTTTTTTGAGTGTTGGGCTTGTCATTTGGATACATATATTTGTCCCCACCGTTTGAAACTTGAAGTGGATTTATCGTTTCTCCTATACTAAGATCAGATGCACTGTAGTCAGAGAAAAGCATTAACGGTGAACAGCTTTATTCATTTTATTATTTTTTTAAATTTTAAATAAAGCAAAATTCATGCACAGTATTTAATGGTACCCATTAAGAAGGTAAATTTTGTAAAGCTTTTCCCACCTGCAGATCATGTTTTACACATAGAAAAGGGCTCTTATAAAACTGTGTGGCTGAAAATTCATGCATTAAGTACATGAGCCCAAAAGATCACACATAGGCATTCCTGGGGCAGAGTTACAATATGAATGTGTATTTATAAAATATATGTACACGATTAAGCATTTCTTCTTAGCATGTGGAAATTTGGACATAACTGGGGCTGGTTCTAGATATCGATTTTATGAACACACACAGGCATCTATGTCACCTTTACAAAATACTGTATACTCGACAATGGGGTCCTTTTACTAAGATATGCTGAAAAATGGCCTGTGCTGTTGTAGGCGCGTGTATTGGACACGCACAGATCCACTTTTCAGCGCCTGCAAAAAAGGGCTTTTTTTTGGGACTGAAAATGGATGTGCAGCAGCAAAATAAAAATTAGCACATATCCATTTTGGGCCTGAGAACTTACCACCACCTACTGACTTAGTGGTAAGGTCTCATGGGTTAACCAGGCGGTAATCATTAGTACGCATACTCTGCCAATTACTGCCCGGTTAGTGCCACACGGTAGAAAAATATATATATATTTTCTGCCATGCGTATCAGACACGCGTACAAAATGGAATTACTGCCCGGGGCTCGCGGAAGTCCCAAATTGAAGCGAGTTGGATGCACGTAGGCACCTATGAGCCTTAGTAAAATGGCCCCAATATATTTTGGTTATACTGTCTGCGAGTTTTAGTGACTGCCAAACAGAGTGCTACAGATTAAGCATGTAGCAGAAATTTGCAAGGTAAATGCCCCATCTAATTTCCAATTAGGTTCCCGTAGTTGCAAGGCAACCAATTGGCATAATACAGATCACATTCAGGATTGGGCTTTGATCAGTAAGTTGAAACAATCTTTAAAAAACAAAAATACTCTGGTTTAAGAACTCTGGAGTTATTGTTCCATCATCTATCTTTATCTGTTGATCAATCTATACCGGTAAGGACAAGTCCAGGATGTTGGGGGTGATTCTTGATTCATTCCTGACTTATGGTCTTCAGGTTAGTCACCTCTGGTGGGAAACATTTTTTGACTCGGGCAATTACGTTTCATAAAATCACTTTTCAGTCAGGATACATTTGCTCTTTTAGTTCAAGTTGATTCTCCCCTATCTGGACTACTGCAATGTTCTCTATTTGGGTTTTTGTGTCAGGTATTTAAGGAAGCTTCAACTTAAACAAAATACAGCTACTTATTGGATTTTTAAACTTAATAAGTTTACCAGTATTTCTGGCTATATTGCTGAATAGCACTGATTGTCAGTTAATGAATGAATTTTATTTAAAGCAGTATGTTTGCTTCACCAGATTCTTTATGGTGTAACTTCCAAACTCCTAATTAATACTGTTTCTGTTCCTCTAAGATTCTCTTCTCGATTTTTTTTTTTTTTATTAGAGTGGCTAAGACCATATTTTCAGTTATGAGTGTGTCTCTATGGAATTCTTTCCCTTATTACGATAGGTTGGAACAGAACTATTTCAAATTTTGGAAGAACGTTAAAACGTTTCTGTTCAATGGGTCATAACTCGTGAGAGGGTTAACTGCTAGTTTTGATATTGATTTTATTTTATATTGAAATTTACTGTAATATCCATTTTGGCACATTTACTTCTATACTACCCTGTATCCCCCTAGAGGGAAGATTGTACACCGCATTCAACCCAATATGGGAAGAATGTGGTTAACAAGAATGATATTGATGTACTAAATAAAACAGCGAAGAAAAATCTTAGTAGAAGTTGCGTCTCTCACAGACACCAATGATAATAGAAAAACTTAAAATGAAGTGGTTTAACTAAAGAACACATCAAGATACATTAAGATAGAAGCTTAACATGACGGAAAACAGACTCTGAGCAGAATGAATTCAGTAAACCAGAAGCTTTAGAGGAAACCTCCTCTAAGAACTAGAACCAGAGGTGCTAAAAGTGGCTCATCCTGATCACCCAAATTTCTATTCTCTGTTTCTATTCGAGTCAGCTGTTCTCCCCCCCTTTTGTTTTGGGGGGGGAAGAAGAGGTACTTCAGCTTATATTCAGATGGGCTTATATTTGAGTATACATGGTAAGTGCCTTTTTATCCATTCCACAGAGATGCTCTCTTATAATACCAAGCCCCTTTCTGCATAAGTTTATTCTAGGGGTGAGTAACAAGTAAAAAAAAAATTTCCACCAAAACTAATTGTGGTATTAAAAATTTTAATCACATGATTAATTGCTCCTCTGGGTTGGATGGCTTTGTGCAAGTAAATTTCCACTGCGCAGACTGTTTGGATATTTTTTTAAACCTTCTGAAACGTTGTATACACATGCTTCCTTCCCACAGCACATTGCTCTCCCTCTCTCCATATAGGTACCTACCTTTCTCCTCTCCTGCTGCATCCTTCCCTGTTCATACACCCAAAGTGTCTCCCTTTCTGCTGCTAAACCTGTTACCCATATCTTTCCACTGCTGCTGCACCCTTCCCCTCTTCATAAACCCAAATGTCTTCCCTTCTACTTCTAAACCTGACACACAGACACCCATTCCTCTCCTCTCCTGCTGCTGCTGCTGACCGCCTCCACCCCCCCCCCCCCCCCAGCACACAGGCATTGCATCTCTTCCCCCTTCCCCCTCCGTGTCACCCCCCCCCCCCCAACACACACACACATTTAGGGACTCCAGCAGTGATTTCCACTGATGTTGATGCCTTCCCTCTGTTGCGTTACGCCAAGGTGAAATAGGATAGGCAGTGAAGAGAAAGCAATGTTCAGCAACAGACGGGAGTTAAAAAAAAATTTTTGGTCAGGATTAATCCTACTCAATTTTTTTTTAATAGAATTAATAGTGCACTAAACGCTCACCTCTAGTTTATTCTCATTGCTCACTCAAGGATGCACAGCACAGAGTTTTGGCAATGTATGAGTAAATCTTACCACTTTACACTGGGTTCTGACATTAACACATACATATATGAACATACTGTAAGAAATATCTCACTATCAGGAATTATGTGAAAGTGTATCAGATGCATCAGAAGGGAGGGGGAGTAAGGAATACCTGTGAAACGTATTCTGATCATTCATGTTGTCACTTTGTAGGAAATATTCCTGGCGCAGTGAAATGCTCTTTCCTTTCCTCTTAACAGTTACCAGAGGAAATCCTTTCTGCAGAGTCCAGGTTCTCATCAGTTCTGTGACATTCAGAGTTCCATTTGTGATCTGTAGTTTGGATGCAAAAGAAAGATTTCCTATGACCAATTCCTTAGTCGAAGTCAGAGTGAAATTTGCATGGCAACAATACAAAACAGGAATTTGAAGCAACAGGTGGGTCTTTCCAAGGCCAGCCACATAATTTGTGGCACCTGAGCTTAGAATCAAATGGAACCAAATGCCTGAACTTGAACATTAAAATAAAGTTGTTTCGATACAGTACTTTCAACCCAAGCTCACTCCAAACAAGACTAAGCTTGCTAACAAGAGAGTGGGCCATCAACAGCTACAATGCTCTGTTGCTATCTCCATGCAGTATTAATTCAATAACCAAATTTATGCAGTACATTTTTTTCTAGCAAAATAAAGGTGTAGGTACTTAAATTCCAGTCTGTCCTTCAGGCTCCCTGCAACCAACCACATAATCTATGAAAAGGCAGCATTGGTGAGCAGAGCCTGGGCTCTTCCACTAACACTTGGGGATTATGGGTTAATTTTAGTAGGCAACAAAAAATGTGCCCCCACTCAGTACTCCTGAGAACCCCATGAAAAAAGGCCCTGAGTTTATGCAAATGCACTGTTTATAAGCTCACACCCAGCAACAGATATTGCAAAACATGCAGTTCATGATCCTGAAAGTAACTGGCACAACAGTGTGTCTTACAAAATAAAACACTAACCCTCTCCCCTCCTTTTTTACAAAGCCGCACAGCCATAGGAGCCAACTTTTCAAAATTATTGGGGGTGCTAATGGAAATAACCCCTCCCTGGACACATACAAGGAATTTTCTCAATATCGGGGGTGCTCAAGCACCCACAGCGTCGGCTCCAATGCGCAGAGCAATGCTGACACAGCCCATTCAAAATGAATAGGCTGTGTCAGCATTACTGCACCGGCAGCCGCTAGCGTGGCTTTGTAAAAAGGGGACTAAGAGAAATCAAGAGCAAATAAAGGCTATAATCAAAGGGCATCTCCTTATGAAAAAAGTACATGGAAAAAGTAAATTTTGCTTTGCCTTCATTACAGGGGTTCAAGACTGCCATGACTTTTAGGGACATGAGATATTTTGTAACAGAAGAATACTAGGAAAACTGAAATCCTTTAATGCCGCTTCTCCCTCTTGTGGCTGAAAGTAGTAAATGCCAACACACATCTTAAAACTTCAGGATACCCCTTTTACATTAGAAGGGACAACCACCCCTGAAAAATAATTATAACCCATTCAAACTAAACCACTATTAACAGTAGTAAGATTCAATGAATAATTTTATTTATTTTTACATCTGCACAAACCTCAAACACTTATGATTTTATATCTAAATCCTCTTATCAAAGTATAACAAGGAACAATATTATGCACAACTAAGTCACAAATAGAAAACAAGAACAACCAGCCAACTATAATAACCCTCCCTACCCTTCCAACCCGATGGACATGGAGTGAAAAATATCTTCTAGTTCGTTGTTTTTTTTCCAGTTAAGGGGGAGCTGGATGCAGTGAGTAAAGAGAGTGATAGAACTACAATGGAACTTAAGGTACAGTCTATACCATTTACTTTATTTTATTTATTTTTATTTTATTTTTGTTACATTTGTACCCCGCGCTTTCCCACTCATGGCAGGCTCAATGCGGCTTACATGGGGCAATGGAGGGTTAAGTATGTTAAATGTGGTAAAAGTAGTAGCAATTTGAATCAAAGGCCATTCAATTTCACCCACTATTGTGTGTTATTTTGGGGTCTCCTATAACATTAGTGAATTCCTTTAGATATCTTGGAGTAATTCTTGATACACTATTAACATTTGAGCCTCATATTAGCAGAGTCACTACATCATGTTTTAGGTCTCTTTGCTTGATTCATTCGTTGCATCCATATCTTGATGAAAAATCATACGCAACTCTACTGTATTTGCTAATAGCATCCAAATTGGACTACTGTAATGTGGTTTATGTGTGTCTTTCTTTACATTCTTTACGAAAGCTTCAGAAGGTTCAAAATACAGCAATACAGTTACTTACTCGTGCACATAAATATCATGTTACTCTCTTCTTAATCAACACTATTGGTTACCAATTCTCTATCGTATTAAGCATAAGATCTTGACTCTTGCACATAAAGTTCTGCATACAGGCATTCCTTCCTATCTTGCTTCTTTCATCATACCCTATATGTCCCTGCCCGTACATTACGGTCCTTAGTTGCCCATCATTTGGCAACCCCAGCTGTTCAATGTACCATGCTGCAATCAACCCGTCACTCTGCCTTCTTTTCCATTGGAATTCCATGCGAAATCTGGTCAGAACAATCTTATAGTAAATTTAGGGCAACAGTGAAAGCCTATTTTTTTTACACAGGTATTTTCCGAGGGGGACGGGACCTGGCGAGATTAGCAGACTGCTTATTGTTATTTAGTGTCTGGCTTTTTTTTTTTTGTCCTTTCTTTCCTATCAATTGTAGTTCCTTTCCTGTTCTTACTTTTGCTTTTAAGAATTTATTTTTTTTTTTTAATTTTTGTTACATTTGTACCCCGCGCTTTCCCACTCATGGCAGGCTCAGTGCGGCTTACATATTGTATACAGGTATTTATTTGTACCTGGGGCAATGGAGGGTTAAGTGACTTGCCCAGAGTCACAAGGAGCTGCCTGTGCCTGAAGTAGGAATCGAACTCAGTTCCTCAGGACCAAAGTCCACCACCCTAACCACTAGGCCACTCCTCCACTTCGATTTTACTTTAAAAGGCAGTATATCAAGTTTTTAATAAATATAAACAAACTTTGGTGGGGGAGTTATGTTTATAGAAGAGCTTTATTAAAACAAAAAGGCAAGTTAACAGTGGCAATATTATAAGATACGGAGAACTTCAGGTCAAAGAAGAACAAGCCCGGTATTCTATCTTTTCTTCCTAATGGAAGAAAATTTTACCCCTGATTTTATCAACTCAGTAGAGATCCCTGGGGCACTTCACGCGGAGGATAATAAAGTTACCATTGAGAAAATGGCGAGTAGGGCTATCTTTTAGCCAGTTCTCAATCCAGTATTAGGACACTGCCACCTATACTTTGACTTTTTAATTTCCTCAGGAGTCTATCACGAGCAAATTTGTCATATGCTTTCTAAAAATCCAGATATACTATATCAACAAATTCACTTACCCATGTTTATTCACACCTTCAAAAAAATTTAGCACATTGAGGAGGTGAGATTTCCCTTGCTTAAATGCGTGTTGGCTTTGTCCCATTAAAACATGTCTATAATTTCTCAGATCACTTTTTAAAAACTGGCATTATAGTGGCTACCCTCTAGCCTTCAGGTACCATAGAACAAAGGCAAAAGGATATAATACCACCCTGGAAAGTACGAACTACCACTTCTTCGCAAAGCCTCTGCTCGTCTTGCTTCATCCAAATGCAGGAAGAGCTATCTCAATTCAAAAACTGTACCGCTCTACACTGCATTCTATGTAGACAGAATTCAGTTAGATACACCTCATTTTTATGCCATCTTCAACTGGATTTGCTGGATATAGAACGCTAAACCTGCTGGAGTCACTTTGGATAGTTTGTGGTCTCTTATAGTAGACCTGGGTAAAGTTCTATGTCCCCAGGTCCAAAAACTGGGTCAAGATCTGACTACCTTGGAAGGGAAGTTTTGGATTAGAAGGTTTAACTCAACAAACTAAAATACAAGAGAGATATACAAAATCTACAGGCTCTTCAGACCAACATAATGAAAGATTTGTCTAACTTGAGGAGAAAAACTGAATCGCTTGAAAATTTTTCCAGGAGTAATAATCTCCGATTCCTTAATTTTCCTAAACAATTTGCAGTTACCCCTCGAGATATGCTTAAAAAATATATTAAGGAAATATTGGGGGTTGCTGAAGAGTCTATTCTACTTTTTTCACAAATATATTATTTGCCTAATAAATCAGTAATTGATCAACAAGCTCAAGAAATTCAAACATTGGATGTTTCTGCTCTCTTGGAGTCCTCCAATACTGATTTAGTTACTGCGTCAACCTTAGTGGCCACTGTAGTATTGGCGCCTGATAAAAATTGGTTAATGAGAATGTATTTCAAAAATGAGAAAACGTTTTTTGGGATTGAAAATTCAAATCTTTCTGGATGTTTCTAGAAACACCCAGAAGAGACGTAAGCAGTTCCCGTTAATGAAGTTGGGTGTTCTTCAGCTACGGGCTACTTTTTTCCTACAATATTCGTAAATGTATAGTCAGATACCAATCGGTTAAATATGTCTTTTATGAACCTTCTCACCTTACTGCTTTTTTGTCAGCTAAACAGATCACTTGGGGATAATTTGTACCAAATACCCAGGTGAATTTGCTCTCTTTTTGGTAATAGGAATTCAACAGCACGTTAGGTCATCTACCTTTATTTTTTGTTTCCTTAAACTAGAATTTTCATTGAATGTAATCTTGGATCCAATATGTGGACTTGAGTATGATTGGTATAAGATTCTTCCTCTTTATATTTTTATGTTTATTGAGTTTTGAAATAATGTAAAATCATACTTTTCTGTACAAGTATTTCTTTGCTTGATAAATTTGAATTTATTGATAAATAAAAAAAATTTAAAAACAAATATCTTCTAGTTCTTTTAAATGGGCTACTTAGTAACTTCATGGAGCATCCCATGATCTTTGTACTTTTTTAAAACATGACTAAGCTGAAAAGCCTTAACCTTTTTAGCCTTTCCTCACTGAGCTGTTCCACTCTCTTATTTTGATAGCTCTTCTCTATACCTTTTTCCAATTCCATTATCTTTTTGGAAGTGTAACAATCAGAAATGCACAAAATACTCAAGGTGCAGTCGCACTATGGAGTGATACACAAGCATTATATTCTCCATTCCTTTCCTAATAATTCTGGACACTTGTTTCTTTTTGGCCACCACTGCAACATAGAGCAGAAGATTTCATTATGTTGTCCATGATGATACCTAGATCCTTTATCTATGTGGAACCTAACACTGTAGTTATAAAACAAAGATACTCACCTGTCGCAGGTATTCTCTGAGGACAGCAGGCCTTATATTCTCACAAGTGGGTAACAACCCCACGATGCCTGGTCTGGAGCTTCTAACAAGCTTAAACAGAGCTTTGTAGAGTGCGAGAGCCACTCCACAGCACATACATGAGTGCATTCCCACCTGTCAAGAGAGCGCGGTTACCAGTTAGATACTGCAGCATAAAAAATAAAGGCGACCCCTTGTTCTGAGTGATGAGGGTCGGAAAACAGTCCAATCTCCACGGTTCTTCGGAGGACAACTCCAGAAGAAGAGGGAACCAGATCTAACGGGGCCAGAAAGGCGCAATCAGAATCATGGTTCCGCGGTCTTGCCCGAGTTTTAGCAGAGTTTTCCCTACTAGAGGTACGAGAGGATATGCATACAGAAGGCCTGTCCCACAATGTAGGAGAAAGGCATCTGACGCTAGTCTGTCGTGGGCCTGAAATCTGGAACAGATGACTGAGGGACTTTGCGATTGACGTGAGTGGCAAAAAGATCCACCGAGGGGTTTGCCCCATGCTCAAAAGATCTTCCGGACAATGTCCATGTTGAGTGACCACTTGTGAGGTTGCATGACTCTGCTCAGTCTGTCGGCCAAACCGTTGTTAACTCCTGCCAAATATGTGGCCTAGAGAAACATATCGTAATGGTGAGCCCAAAGCCACATCCTGACGGCTTCCTGACACAGAGGGTGAGATCCGGTGCCCCCCTGCTTGTTGGTGTAATACATAGCAACCTGACTGTCTGTCTGAATTAGAATAATTTGATTGGACAGTCAATCTCAAAGCCTTGAGAGCGTTCCATATCTCTCATAATTCCAGGAAGTTGATCTGAAAATCCTTCTCCTGAAAGGACCAAGCTCCCTAAGTGTGAAGTCCATCTACATGAGCTCCCCACCCAAGGAGGGATGCATCCGTCGTCAGCACTTTTTGCGGCTGAGGAATTTGGAATGGACGTCCCAAGGTCAGATTGGATCAAATTGTCCACCACTGAAAAGAATTCCGAAAGGCTGTGGACAACTGGATCACATCCTCTAGATCCCCCGCAGCTTGCTACCACTGGGAAGCTAGGGTCCATTGAGCTGATCTCATGTGTAGACGTGCCATAGGAGTTACATGAACTGTGGAAGCCATGTGTCCTAAAAGTCTCAACATCTGCCGAGCTGTGATCTGTTGAGACGCTCGAGCCGAGGATACTAGGGCCAGGAGATGGTCTGCCCTTACCTGGGGGAGATAAGCTCGAGACATCCTTGTGTCCAACAGAGCTCCAATGAACTCCAATTTTTGAACTGGAACAAGGTGGGACTTGGGATAATTTACTAAACACCCCAGTAGCTCCAGCAGTTGAATAGTCATCTGCATGGATCGTAGAGCCCGTCTCCGAAGTGTTCTTCACCAACCAATCGTCGAGATATGGGAAGACATGTACTCCCAGTCTGCATAGCGATACTGCGACAACTGCCAAGCACTTTGTAAAGACCCTGGGTGCAGATGCTAGACCAAAGGGTAGTACACAGTACTGAAAGTGCTGAGTTCCCACTGCAAAATCAAAGGTACTTCCTGTGAGTTGGGAGCACCGAGATGTGAGTATAGGCATCCTTTAAGTCCAGAGAGCATAGCCAATCGTTTTCCTGAATCATGGGAAAAGGGTGCCCAGGGAAACCATCCTGAACTTTTCTCGGACAAGAAATTTGTTCAGGGCCCTTAGGTCTAGGATGGGACACATCCCCCCTGTTTTCTTTTGCACAAGGAAGTACCTGGAATAGAATCCCAGCCCTTCTTCCCCTGGTGGAACAGGTTCGACCACATTGGCCTTTAGAAGGGCGGAGAGTTCCTCTGCAAGTACCTGCTTGTGCTGGGAGCTGAAGGATTGAGCTCCCAGTGAGCAATTTGGAGGCTTGGATGCCAGATTGAGTGTGTATCCGAACCGGACTATTTGAAGAACCCACCTATCGGAGGTTATAAGAGGCCACCTTTGGTGAAAAAATATCAACCTCCCCCCAACAGGCAAGTTGCCCGGTACGGACACTTTGACTGCGGCTATGCTGCACTGGAGCCAGTCAAAAGCCCGTCCCTTGCTTTTGCTGGGGAGCCGTAGGGGCCTTCGGCGCACAGAGTTGACGAAAATGCGCATGCTGGGGCTGAGCCTGAACCGGCTGTCAAGAGGCAGGAATGTACCTACGCCTATTATAGGAATAGGGAGCACTCCTCCTCCCTCCAAAAAACCTCCTGGATGAGGAGAAAGTAGCAGAAGACGTCTGGCGGGAGAGAGAATCCATGGCATCATGATGCTTTTTCATCTGTTCAACCATATCCTCTACTTTCTCTCCAAATAGATTATCCCCCTGGCAAGGAAAATCTGCCATTCGCTGCTGGGTCTTCAGATCCAGGTCAGAGACACGCAGCCATGAGAGTCTGCGCATCACTATACCTTGAGCAGCTACTCGGGATGCCGCATCAAAAGTGTCGTAAACCCCCCTGGCCAGGAATTTGCGACACGCCTTCTGCTGCCTGACCACCTGATGGAAAGGTTCAGCAAGCTCTGGAGGAAGTGCTTCAACTAAACTGGACAGTTGCCTCACCGAGTTCCGCAAGTGAATGCTTGTGTACAGCTGGTATGTTTGGATCTTGGCGGCTAGCATTGCGGCCTGATATGTATGCCTCCCAAAAGAATCCAAGGTCCTAGACTCTCTGCCTGGGGGCGCCGAGGCATAGTCTCTAGTACTCTTGGCTCTTCTGAGAGCAGAGTCCACCACCATGGAATCGTGAGGAAGTTGGGCCTTCACCATTACAGGCTCTCCATGGACTCTGTACTGGGACTTGGACTTCTTGTGGATCACTTAGTTAGAGAGAGGGCAAGACCAATTGCTCATCATCACTTCCCTGAGTGCATTGTGCAGGGGGGCCGTTACAACCTCTGCAGGTGGAGAAGGATTATCCAGGACCTCAACCATCTCAGCCCTGGGCTCATCCACAACCTCCAAAGGGAATGGAATGTCCTTAGACATTTCCCGTACAAATGATGAAAAAGTAAGACTCTCTGGCGGAGATTTTCTTACTTCAATGGGTGAAGTAGGATCAGAGGGAAGCCCATAGGACTCTTCCTCCGAAAAATACCTGGGGTCTTCCTCTTCTCTCCATGAGCGCTCCTCTTCGGTATCGGACAAAAGCTCTCTCAGAGCCTGCCTCAACTTCGAGGATCGACGTCCTCATGGGGGATGCCGAGAAGACGACTCCAGCAAAGCTTCCTCTGCCGACATCGAGGGGGAGTCGACCCGGGTGGTAGCCAGCTCCGGTACCACAAGCGGCACCAAGGGCGGGGACCTCCGCACAGGTGATGGCCCAGATGCCGTCTCAGCAGTCGGCATGGGAGGCACAAGCACCCCCGACACCCAGGCAGACTGACGAAGCAATCCTTCCAGAAGTTCTGGAAGAAGGGCCCAGATTCACTCATTGAGAGCTGCCATCGGAAAAGACTGTGGGGCCGGTACAGGAGCCGGTGCCAGAATCTGAGGGGGTTTGAGAGCTGGTACCAGGCTGCTGGATGACCGACTAATCGGCACCTCCTGAATGGAGGGTGAGCAGTCCTCCCGGTGCCGACGCTTCTCAGGTGCCGACTCCCTCGGCTCCCCGGAGCTCTCGGTACCGTGTCTGGAAGGAGATCAATGAAGGTGCTTCTTCGCCTTAGCTCGACACCCGTCATCGACACTCCTCGGCACCGATGAGGACGACGTGGAATCCTCACGCCTCCTCGGGGCCGGGTCTGACTCAGGTCGGTCCTGGGGGGCCTGCATAGCAGTAGGCCTCGAGACGGGTGGAGACCCACTCGATGCCTCGCTGCTCCCAGCTCGAAGTGGTCTCTCAGTGCTGCTTCCCTCGACGTCGGACCGGACCAATCAGCAAAAAGTCTCTCGCAGTGAGCCTCTCGAGCCACCTGGGTCCTTTTCTTCATTAACTTACACAGCTTACAAGCAGCTGGAAGATGATCGGGCCCAAGACACTGGAGGCACCACGCGTGAGGGTCGGTACTCGAGATGGTCCGGTTGCAGCGAGTACAGCGTTTGAAGCCGCTGGGAGTCTTCGATGACATGGGTGGGAAAATAGCGTCCGCAAAATCAAAAGGCTCGATTGTGCCAATTAAAAAGGCACAAAAAAGGGGAAGACGCGGCCACAACGAAAAAGAAAGGACACTTGAAAATTTTGAGGAAAAACTAAAGAAATAAGGGAAAACATTTTTTTTATATTATACTAAGAAGAAGAAGAAAACAAGAAAAAAGCATTCTCCTGGGCCAGCAAAAACGAGGAGCAGCGATTAACACAACTCCCTCGCAGCGCGTATATAAAAGAACTGGTTTAGACAGGCTCGTGCCCGCATGACGGAGCACTCTACAAACTTCCAGTTTTTTTCTAAAGAAAAGTTCCGGTCTCCTGGGACGACCCAAATGTAAGAATATTGAGCATGCTTGTCCTCAGAGAAATATATATACATATACATATATATATATATATATATATACATACTCATATCCGTTGTCTATCATAATTCATTGTAAACTGTAATGAAGTAAAGAGCTTAACCATATCAAGAAGTCATGAAAATACTCAATAGAATCCTCCCAGATGAAAAAAAATATCTTCCAGGAACCGGCACCGTAACTTAATGTTTATAAACCAGTTATCCTATATAATAATTCTCACCTCCAACGTTCTATGCGTCTGCCTGCCTGTGTCCGTAACTTTCTTCACAGGTGGGCTCCGAAGGCCTAGCTGACGTCACTAGACCCATTATGACGCGACCCGGAGAAAAAAAAACCCTCACAGCAGATCCACTCTCTCCCCCCCCCCCCCACCTACGAGTTAAAGACCCCAACTCCCTCCCTCCCTCCGATTTGCAGACCCCCCCCCCCGCAGTCCGTGACCCCTGGACCCCCACCCAACTGCCTCGACCCTCTCAAGCCCCCCTTCCCGCCGCCAACCCTCCCCCGCTGCCGTCGTCACGTACCTGTGCTGGCGGGGGACCCCAACCCCCGCCAGCCGAAGTCCTCCACTCGGCCACACGGCGTGGACGAATGACGTGATCAAGTTGGAATCTGTTTGTGTGCGTGCGTAGATTTTAAACAAAACATTGAAATATCAACTGTGGAGACAGTCCCATGATAAAGATGTGTAGTTGATGCTTACGAACAAATTGTAAGATAGCTATTCTCATTTGGAAACAATCATATTTCACTGAAGGTACAAAATCTAAACCAAGCTCCAAAACATCACGTTGACAACCAGTTAGATGGCAATTAGAAATCTCAATCACTGTTGATCTTTGGACAACAGAGCTCTGGTATAAGGGTCTTTCTGGTAACCTTGATACGTCTGTTCTTGAAATTCTGTTCTGGTTGATCCTAGAGGTTTCCCTCCTGAACGGCAACCTCCTAAAAAAGGTCTTGCAGATTTAGTTGTATCTTGATGATGATTATCATCATTATGATCAGAATCAGATGACGTATCATAAGGTGTTCTTGGTATAAAACGTTTCTTCTGATCTTTACCCATCCACCTCTATACATTTTGAGACTCAGTCTTTTTTGTCTCTTTTCAATTTCTTGATTTTAACCTTACGTAGTTCTTCTTTAAAAGAAAGGGATCTGAGTGTTGTCGTCGATAATACACTGAAACTTTCTGCTCAGTGTGCTGCTGCGGCTCGGAAAGCGAATAGAATGTTGGGTATTATTAGGAAAGGTATGGAAAACAGGTGTGAGGATGTTATAATGCCGTTATATCGCTCCATGGTGCGACCGCACCTTGAGTACTGTGTTCAATTCTGGTCGCCGCATCTCAAGAAAGATATAGTGGAACTGGAAAAGGTGCAGCGAAGGGCGACTAAAATGATAGCGGGGATGGGACGACTTCCCTATGAAGAAAGACTAAGGAGGCTAGGGCTTTTCAGCTTGGAGAAGAGACGGCTGAGGGGAGACATGATAGAGGTATATAAAATAATGAGTGGAGTGGAACAGGTGGATGTGAAGCATCTGTTCACGCTTTCCAAAAATACTAGGACTAGGGGGCAGGCGATGAAACTACAGTGTAGTAAATTTAAAACAAATCGGAGAAAATGTTTCTTCACCTAACGTATAATTAAACTCTGGAATTCGTTGCCGGAGAACGTGGTGAAGGTGGTTAGCTTGGCAGAGTTTTAAAAGGGGTTAGACGGTTTCCTAAAGGACAAGTCCATAAACCGCTACTAAATGGACTTGGGAAAAATCCACAATTCCAGGAATAACATGTATAGAATGTTTGTACGTTTGGGAAGCTTGCCAGGTGCCCTTGGCCTGGATTGGCCGCTGTCGTGGATAGGATGCTGGGCTCGATGGACCCTTGGTCTTTTCCCAGTGTGGCATTACTTATGTACTTATGACTCAATTTTTTGTAACTGCTCTGCATGAGATTTATCAAAAACTCATCCACAGATGACCCTTGTTTTAAAGTATCCAATATAGCTGTTACTGTGATTTTTAATTCAGTTCCAAGTGTAGAATAAATTCAACTATCAACAACATAAGGTCCTTACTACATTTATTTAAGATGGCATTCCTTTTGTTAAAGTTGGAATCAGTAGCGAACAACTTAGGTTTATATATGCAGAGTTTCGTCTGGATCATATGATTTTTAACATAATGAGCCAAAGTATCTCCATGTAAAGTGGCTCTTGTCAAACGTGTCAACTGATTCTCTAACTCAGCCCAAGTGTTGACTGTATTAGTAGAAGATTCGGCGTCCAAAATAGAGGATCTCTGAAGTAGAAACTCCTCTTGTTCCGAAGAATATACAAACTCCAAGAAAATCATGGTAGACATCTTTAAATGGTCCACACCACACAATAAATCAACTTCAAACAGGCACACAATACTGTCTCCAAGGACACACAAGACGCTAAAACATGTTGGGAAGAAAGTATTGGTATAGCAGAAGAAACTAGACATTGGTCTGCTATATTTGCTTTTAATTATTTATTGGGAATAAAGATTTTATACATTTGGGCTGCTTTTGTGCAAGTTCTGCAAATCACTACCCTTTGTCAGTATAACACTAGCATTTAATGAGGATTAAAAAAAAAAAGCTCAAAGAAATGTCAACTTTATCCTTAGAAAAAAGGAGGGGTGGCATGTACCTTATTCATACTGTCCCATAAATCATCACTCTTTGTTGTTCCATACTCATGACTCGTCAGATACATCACAATGGCATGGTGAAATACATCCTCCGACAGAAATGCTTTCAGCATCTGCAAAATGGAAGCTCCCTAGAATGGACACAATATATAAATTTTCAAATGGTGTTTCAGAAGAGAAAATAAAAATGTCTTCATCACTCTCGAAAGACTTGCACAGCAGCTGTTATCAGTTTTTACAGATAGACAATACCTCTTGTAACAAAAAATCTAAAATTCTAAACACACATAGCGAAAGCGCAATTCAAAAGCTGTAACAGGTCAACTGATGAACCTATTTAACATTTTACCTGAAAAGCAGCACACAGTTATTAACAGGTCTTTAGTGCTTTGCAACATCCTTTCATTACACTATACCCAGGTTGTCACATGTGCCTTAGGACAGTTACATCTGCTCCCCACATATTAGATTTGTGCCCATATGAATCTTCTGCTAGCCGGCAATGCTATTCCATCAAAATCATTACAATGCAGACATAAATAACAAATTATCTCTATGAAGATGGTTGGTCCCTGTGGTCTCAGCCCTTGGCAATAACATTACTGCTCACATGTTTGAAGATGTGGTCGCACCATGGAGCGATACAGAGGTATTATAATATTCTTTGTCTTATTTCCTATCCTTTTCCTAATAATTCCTAGCATTCTGTTTGCTTTTATGGCTGCCGCCACACCCTGAGCAGAAGATTTCAGCGCATTGTCCACAACTACACCTAGATCTTTTTCTTGGGTACCGAGTCCTAGAGTGGGACCTAGCATCAAATAACTATGATTTGAATTATTCTTCCCAATGTGCATCATTTTGCACTTGTTCACATTAAATTCCATCTGCCGTTTGGATGCCATCTTCCAACTTCCTAAGGTCTTCCTGCAATTTTTCACAATACGCACGTTTTAACAATTTTGAATAATTTTATGTTTGCAAATTTAATCAACTTGTTCCCATTTCTGGATCATTAATAAATATGTTAAATAGCACCGGGTTGAAACTTAGAAGCCACCACCAGGAAAAGATCTTGAAGTGATTGTGTACCTTGAAATCCTCAAGTCAATGTGCAATGGCAATCAAAAACGTACAATGATAGAAATTATTCAGAAGGGAATGGAAAAAAAAAACCCACAGAGTATAGTCTCAGTATACAACCATCGTGCAACTATTTTGAAAAGTGTGACAGTTTGAGTTACAGCATCTCAAAAATACATGAGACACGTATACAGCAGAACTGGAAAACATACAAAAAGGAACAATAGCTCCCTTATGAAGGAAGGATAAACAGATAGGGCTCTTCAGCTTGGAGAAGAGAATTTGATACAGGTTTACATAATCAAGAATTTGGGGGGGGGGGGGGGGGGAATGGTTATTTATGCTTTTGAACTGTACCAGGACTAGAGAGCACACCAAGAAACCAACAAGTATCAGATTTAAAACATTTAAAGAAAGTATTTTTTTTTACTCATCAAGCAAGCTGTTGAATTTGCTGCTAGAGTATGTTGTCAAGGTATCTAACAAATGGCTTTAATATGGGGTTGAGCAATTAACTACAGGACAAGTTCAAAAAGAATTTTTAGCCAAGTACATCTTAGAATGCTACTGATCATAACTGTATGGAAAAAAAAATTCCTCCTAGTGATCTCTAACTGGCCAATGCCAGATGCTGGCCTTAACAGACCTCTGATCTGACCCAGCATGGTATACTCTAGGTAGGGTATAAATCATAACACATAGTTGAATCACAATTCCACAGTTGATTTCACAATTTTCTTTCCCAACTACTTCATCGGAGTCTGATAAGGGAAACAGCAATGAGATTTTTTCCATGCAAAAAAACTTTATGCTTATGGATCGGAGGGTTTTGTGTTGTGTATGTCCGTAAGCAAGTGAAGAGTGGATGCAAATGTTTCCACAGATGGTTGGGGGGGAGAGGGGGTTCAGTTTCTTCTAAAATACCCAAGTGTATAACAACATTGTCACACATGAGGTATATTTCCTATGGGCCTAAGCATTTAAGGTCACTGTGTGAATAGTCATGTTGGGGGTGGGGAGGAAATATTCTGATAAAAAACTTTTTCCACAAGCAGAACCTGTTTTACATGCTGAATAAAAGCGTTTACAAAATTGCGTGACCACATTCGTACACGTGAAGTGTGTGCCTATTTTTATGTTATCTGCTAGTAGGTTCTCTCAGGGGCACAGACTGATGCAGTGTGGGTACAGTTGCAATGCATTATTTAAAAAATTACACTGGCTACCTGTCACATTTAGAGTTATGTTTAAGGTTCTGGTGTGGATACATCAGCATATATAGGCTGGGAGGATCTGAAACCTCCACGTACGTTTTTCTGTTACCCGCTTTGGGTAAAGGCCGGATACAAATGAAATAAATAAATAATACATATGCTTATATTATAAACTGCATGTGTACATGCACACATTTACACCATCTGGCACAAATGCTGCTGGACTGGACCTGGGTGCCTATTTTATAAAGGAATAGAGGCAGCTATGTTTCCTTCATAAAACAGATGCTTTTTTGGGGGGGCTTCTCACATAGGTGTCCTGTTATAAAATCAGACTTTTACAGTTCAATTTAGATGGAGATGGTAATTTAGAATACCTGAGCAGTTAGTGTATCGTCTTACTCTTGCTTTTGTTTTTCCTGATAATGAACTGTTTTGTTTCATTTTTTCCAACAGTTCTCTTAGATCTTAATGCTGGGCACTTGGGGAAAAGGAGACTCAGTAGGATGTATTATGATTATTTTTAAGGGGGGGGGAGGGAGGGTTTCCTGTGCTGGTGCTGCAGGAATGTGCCCCTGATTATTGTGCAAGTGTTGCTTGCTTGCAACATTTTTGAAATTGATACAGTGAAAAAGAGATCAGAGGAACATGAAAATATATGCTGAATAATTCATATGAAGTTTGATAAGCACAGCTAAAAGTTTTCTGCCTCATTTATAGGCCCTGTTTATAAAGGTGCGCTAGCGCTTTTAGTGCACGCTAAAATTATTATTATTATTAGCATTTGTATAGCACTACGAGACACACGCAGTGCTGAACATCTGACACAAAGAGACAGTCCCTGCTCAAAAGAGCTTATTCCTATGGGCATCTACACAGTTAGCGCGCACTAATTTTTAGCATGCGCTAAAAATGCTACTATGCCTTTGTAAATAGGGCCCTGACTTTTTACCCAATACTTGCAAGGCTTTGTTTCCCATATTTTGGGCATTTTTTTTTTAAACTAGAATTTAACATACAAATTAAGGCCTCCATTTATCAAGCCAATAGTAATGACAACAAAGCCCATTGGTAAAAGGAGCCTAATTTTTTTAATACGTACAAATCAACTGTACATGAATTAATTTGTAGGCTTTCATGTATCAAGTCAATTTTGCATGCACTAATTTTTTAAAGATAGACTGATGAACCAAATGCACATTAATTCATGAGTGCTTTTTAATGTTTCCCTTAAAAAGACCTATTACAAAGAAGAAATTTTGTTGGTTTAACAGAATCACATATGTGTGATCAGTTTTGTGACTCTGCTAACATGCATATAATGCAAAAAATTAGGTTACGCTATTTCTTAGATTGAAATACAGCATTTTCTGTATATCAAAAAAATTAAATATATATAATCTCCCCAAACTACAGATTTGTATTTAAATACCTTAATATAGGAGAGGGCATCAAACATTTCATCAATTTGCACTGGAGTCTCCACGGCTGAGGATACAGGGTATGAAGAATTCAGAGAATCCTTTGCCATAGTGTTTAAGCATATAGTCTGGAGATTGTCATCCTGGATGTATAAAAACAGACTATGTTATCTTGAATGTTAAAGCTGTCTGGGTTGATCCAATATAATCTGCAACTTGTCTGTATTTCCTAGAAGTACAGCAGTTTCATAGAAAACTAGTTAGCACTTTTGTTTCGTTACATGGACAAATTCTCTCAAATCAATTGTTTTCAGGGCTGGGCAAGCAGAGAGTTGTTTTTGTTCCAAGTCAAAATTTGAAAAATCCAACATAACATGATTTTCTAATAACAAACTCTCAAAATACAACCCAAGCAAAAGCAAACAAAAAGGAAGAAAAACAGAAGAACCACGGCAGACAGACAACATTCTGAAAGACGGTTCTCTGGATTTAAATATAAGGTAATAATGACTTTCAGTCAAAAATATGATGAAATGGGGAAGTTCTGTTCCTAATATTGTTAAAAAAAAATAAAAATAAAAAAAATCAATACAACCAACCAGTGTCCACTGAAATTCACCAGAGGATACACTGCTCACTCCCTTGCCCCTGCCCTCTTATTCCTCTCTCCTCCACACTCTCATGGGGCTTTGGCTCCCTGCTACCCTGCACCTACTAGTCTCACAGAAGAGTGCTTACATGCACATCCCAGCAGTCCCTGGCAGAGAGACACCCTACTCTGCCCTAGATAGATCACATATAGAAATGAAGGAACAGTAGGATACTGTGTCTAGCGATGACACATTTCAGTACAGTTCTGTCATTATTCAGTAGAACATTTTTTATCCAGCAGGGCTGCGGAGAGACTGGGCCGGGCGGGCCCAAGCCCCCTCCCCCCCTGAGGCCGCCGCGTCACAGTCCCCAGTCTCCACCTGCCCACCCCCATCGACAGCCCTGCACCGTCCGCCACCGGGCCCCCTGCATTCAAATCACAGCGCCTCACCTCCGTGTGAAAGCGCAGCGGTAGATTGCCTCATTTCAGGCCTTCCCTCCCTGTGTCCCGCCCTCGCGGAAACAGGAAGTTACATTAGACGAGGGCGGGACACAGGGAGGGAAGGCCCAAAGGAAGGCGATCTGCCGCTGCGCTTTCACACGGAGGTGAGGCGCTGTGATTTGAATGCAGGGGGCCCGATGGCAGACGGAGGGGGGCTGTCGACTGAGCTGAGGGTGGGCGGGTGAGACCGGGGACTGTGATGCCGGGCCCCCCTTGGAGGCCCGGGGTATTTTGTCCCCCCTGCCCCCCCTCTCGGCAGCCCTGCTATCCAGTAGGGGCTGGGAGCTCTGCAGCCTTCTAACAGTTTCATCTTATTAACCTCTGAATTCCCCTAGGTTGCTTTAGCTTCTCAGAAGCACTCCAGCTCATCTCCACTGCTTTAATTATTGATACTTGCCAGTTGGCCATAGCCAGGCAAGCCCCCAGTCCTACCCACCTTCATTCCTGAGGGCAGTGTTTCTCCCATGTTTTTCAAAATACCAAGCCCTATGGAGTAGGCAGCATGAATACGGGAGAGGACTCATGGTTAAGAACAGGAAAACACTACAAAAGTCAACAGGGATGTGGAAACATAGAAAATAAAATGTATACAAAAAAAAAAAAAAAATCAAAACACTAAAAATATATCGGAAGGAAAAGTCTCAAAGAGCTCCAAGTCAATACGACCTATATAGCGCTATACTGAGAATAGATCCACTCTTCATCATTGGCAAAAACCTTCCATAATAGTGCACAAAAGAAATCGAAAGAAAAACTAACCTAAATGTGCAAACTTTTCAAAAGTCTTTTCAAAAATATTCAACTTAAATGTGCAATTTATATCATTGCGCCAGCTTCTCACTTCCCCAGGAACAACGGTGGCCAGCATTTCACAAAACAGCGTTTCCAACTGCTGCATCAGGGTCCAAATCACAGGGGGTTCTCACAGTGCTAAAACGTCCAGCTGCTCATACATAGGCTTAAATTGCATAGTTAAATTGGACATTTTTTAAAAGACTTTTGAAAAGTTTGCACATTTAAGTTGGTCGCTTTAAGAAAGTCTTCTTTCGATTTGGTTTGTGCACTATTATGGAAGGGGATCTCGTCATCGTCGTTGTTGATGATATGTTGAAACCCTCAGCTCAGTGTGCTGTGGCAGGTATTATTAGGAAGCGAATGAAAAACAAAAGTGAGGACGTTATAATGCCTTTGTATCGCTCCATGGTGCGACCGCACCTTGAATATTGTGTGCAATTCTGGTCACCACATCTCAAAAAAAAAAGAGATGAATTAGAAAAGGTACAGAGAAGGGTGAAGAAAATGATAAAGGGGATGAGACAACTTCCCTATGAGGAAAGGCTGAAGCGTCTAGGGCTCTTTAGCTTGGAGAAAAGACGGCCGAGGGGACATATGATAGAGGTATAAAATAATGACTGGAGTGGAACAGGTAGACGTGAATCATTTGTTTACTCTTTCCAAAAATACTAGGATTAGGGGGCATGCGATGAAGCTTCAAAGTAGTAAATTTAAAACGAATCGGAGAAAATGCTTCTTCACTCAACATGTAATTAAACTCTGGAATTCACTGACAGAGTGTGATGAAGGCGGTTAGCTTAGCGGGGTTTAAAAAAGGTCTGGACGGCATCCTAAAGAAAAAGTCCATAGACCATTATTAAATTGACTTGAGGAAAATCCACTGCTTATTTCTGGGATAAGCAGCATAAAATGTTTTGAACTTTTTTGGGATCTTGCCAGGTATTTGTGACCTGGATTGGCCACTGTTGGAAACAGGATGCTGGGCTTGATGGACCTTTGGTCTGTCCTAGTATGGCAATACTTAGATACTTATGTTTTTGCCAATGATGAAGAGTGGATCTATGATCAGTATGGCTCTATAGATCATATAGACTTGGAGCTCTTTGAGACTTTTCCTTCCGATAAATTATTAGTATTTTGATTTTTTTCTTTATGGACTTTTTTTTTTGTAAGAACAGGAAAACCCTGAAAACCTAGCCAGAGGCTTAAAGGGCTCAGACAAGAAGTGCTCTGTGCAATGCATGCACTGCAGAAAGCAAGGCCTGGCTACTTGCACCCTACACACTGCCTGTTAACTTTTAAACTGCATCTAGGAAGGAAGACATGTGACTTCAAATGTTCAAAAAAGGAGCTCCTGCACATTTAAGAGCTACTGCTAACGTCTTTCAGCTGCAAGGTACTGAGAGCAGAGGCAATGTTCTGTTTTTAATCTTAGCACCAGACAGTGTGGCTTCTTTCCTACTATACCTAATCAGGTCTGAAAGCACAATGGTTAGGAAAACACCGCCCTGGTGGACCAAAGTGAGTAACTTAGCCTCGGTTGATTCACCTTAATCACAGCATTTCTCTCTAAGGGAGAACCATAACCAAGTACACCTATATAAAGATGCCTGTTACCTCCTCTGGTTTAATGCTGTATTTTTTTTTTGTATTAATAATTTTTTATTGAAGAAACAAAACATCATTATTGAAACACAAGAGTTTTTTTTTCTTTTTAAACGCTGGCTGCAAAGTATTCTGGATATAAAATTAAAAAACCAAAAGCAATATTCATTTCTGGAGTGGTGGTTCTGTACTATGTCAGGAATGCATCTCATTTTCTAAGCCTAGCTTTGCGTGATACTCTCTCAGATTCATTGCTGGCATTCTTCTCAATATCTGCACAAAGCCAAAAAGAATTTTCCGTTGAGAGGCTTGTAGGGTGTCATAAATAGAATTAAATACATTAAGAAACTTGACATTTCTTTTTTTTTCTTTCTGCTATATTTATTTATAGCATTTATATCCCACATTTTCCCACCCATGGGCAGGCTCAATGTGGCTTACATCAGACTGAAAGGCATACAACAAACAGGCAATAAACAATCAAGTACATTGACGTTGAAGAGATTAGTGAGTAATTACAGAGGAGAAGAGTAATAGGGTTCAATATGTCATTATAATAACTACAGCTCAATAGTTATGGATACAAGGAGGGACTTTGGCAAAAGCTTTTCCAAATAAATTTGTCTTGAGAGATTTTCTGAAAGTCAGATGATCAGGAATAGTTTTTACAGATTTAGGTAATCCATTCCACAAATGTGAAAAAATTATGTCTTCAAAGATTAAAACAAATGATTTCTCTTTGGAGACTGCTTGATGAGATGGGTCACTTCTAATACCAAGTCTAATGCATCTTTAACTGCTTTACATTTTTTTTCCTGCATTTTGCAAGCACAGATTTATGCAGGGTGCCAAGCAATGGATGTGAATGGCTGCAGGATTTTTATGCTTAAACTTAGCACCACCACGTACATTACCAGACATATTAACTGCACCATCCTACGCCTGCCACCTGCACAGTGTCACTGGCATGTTGAAATGTATCAAAACATCATTTAGCATAATTGTAGAAGGTAGAGGAGTCTGTTTTAGGTATGTCAATAAGGCCAATGAAATCCTCATATGTTATGTAATTTTCATCTTCCTAGCAAAATAAATTTGCCAACTGTTCTTTGTTAGTAATATCCCTTGTTTCTTGTGCAAGAAGAGAGTAAATTTTCACCTCATGAATCATTGTTAGCAGTCTCTTTAAAACGTTCATTGCAAGGAGGTAAATTAACTCGTTTGATTATGTAACTGGACATGTATTTTTTCATAGAAAGCCAGTGGTTAACTCAGGATAATCCTTAGAGCGAAGTTGCACGAGTTGATAAAAATGTTTTGGTTACATTTTTGTTCAACCTTCAGCTGTGAAAAGCTCTGTGGCAATGGCTGGTTGACATGACATAAAAGTTTGTATTAGAGCTGTGGCTTCCCTGTGACATTGTGTTTTTTCATGTTCTTTGATGCACTGGACAGCTTTTCTTTCCATTAGTCCCAACAGATCAATCCAGAGACTTGTGGGTTGTGTCCCTCTACCAGTAGGTGGAGATAGAGAGAACCTCCGAGGTTTGCTCTATGTGGACCTGTGCAGCCAAGTAAACCTCAGTATGAACGCTACCAAAGCAGTGGAATGGAAACAATAGAAAACTCTCCTGACATTGCCAGACCAAATGCCCAACATACTTCCACCACTTCTAACTTTATTTCTTTTTATTATTTAATCAAACGAAGGAACAATCAGAACAAAATCCGAAAAACTAACCAACCGAATTAAAACCGCAGACAGTAAATCCAGGGGGGGGCCTCTGGATTGATCTGTTGGGACTAATGGAAAGAAAATTATCGGGTAAGAATTAATTTTTCCTTCCATAGCGTCCCAAAGATCAATCCAGAGACTTGTGGGATGTACCCAAGCAGTCCTCAAGTAGGGCGGGACACCCCAACCCGCCAGAAATCACCGACGAGCCAAACATCGCATCTTGCCAAGCTACCACATCTACCCGATAATGATGAGTGAACGTATGGACCAAAGTCCATGTAGCAGCTCTGTAGATATCTTCCAGAGAAACCAAACGGGACTCCGCATAGGAGGAAGCCTGAGCTCGCGTAGAGTGAGCATGAATTTGTGCAGGGGCTTGCTTGCCCAAAGCCACGTAGGCCGAAGTGATGTCCTCCCACACCCAACGGGCTATGGTGGCCTTGGAAGCCATACGTCCCTTTTTACTGCCTCCAAAAAAGACAAAGAGATGGTCTGAAAGACGAAATTCACTGGTCACCTCCAAATACCTAAGAAGATCCAGTCTCACGTCAAGGCAGCGAAGAGCCCGGAATTGCTCAGGGTAATATTCCCGGCGAAAAGCCAGCAAATGCAGGGACTGCCCCAAGTGGAAACGAGAAACCACTTAGGGCAAAAACAAAGGAACTGACCTAATCGAAACCCCCGCCTACGTAAAACGCAGGAAGGGGTCTCTGCAAGAAAGAGCCTGCAACTCTGAAATTCTCCGAGCCGAAGTAATGGCTACTAGGAAAATCGCCTTCAAGGTGAGATCCTTAACCGTAATCCCCAATAAGGGTTCAAAGGAGGACGCTGAAACGCTTTGAGAACTAGATTAAGGTTCCAAGATGGCAGAACTGGCAAGTGCGGAGGACGCAAACGATTTGCGCCCCTCAAAAAACGAACCACATCCAGGTGGGAGGCAATGGACGCCCCCTGAAGCCAGCCTCTAAAGCATGCCAGAGCTGCCACCTGCACCTTAAGAGAACTCAACGAGAGAGATTCCTGTACATCCTCCTGAAGAAACGCAAGTATAACCGATACGGAAGCCGAAGCCACTGACAATCCTGAACTCGCACACCACGAATTGAAAGTTCGCCATACCCTAACATAAGCTATCAAGGTGGATCTTTTCAGAGTCTGCAGCATCGTAGCGATAACCAAGTCCAGATAGCCTTTCCTTCTCAACTTCGCCCTTTCAAGTGCCAGGCCGTAAGACCAAAGGGGGAGGGATCCTCCATCATGACTGGTCCCTGCAGCAAGAGACCGTCCTGCGCCTGGAGCCGGAGAGGATGATCAAACAGAAGCCTGACCATATCTTCGTACCAGGGAAGTCTGAGCCAATCCGCTGCCACCAGAATCACTCGACTGGGATGACTGGCAATGCGAGTCAGTAACCTGCCCACCATAGGCCACGGGGGAAAGGCATAGAGCAGGCCCCTGGGCCAAGGTTGTAGAAGAGCATCGATGCCTTCTGAGCCCAGCTCTCTTCCCCTGTTGAAGAAACGGGAAACCTTCACATTGAAATGTGTTGGCCATTAAATCCAATCACCAGCATCCCCCAATGGGCCGCTATCTGATCGAAAGCCAGAGGGGAAAGTGTCCACTCCCCTGGCTCCAACTGGTGGCAACTGAGAAAGTCCGCTTGCACATTTTGTGACCCCCGCTATATGAGCCGCCATCAAGAGAGAGAGATACGTCTCCGCCCAACGGCAGATCAGAGCCGCCTCGCGCACCAGTGGTGCACTCCTGGTGCCCGCCTGATGGTTCACGTATGCGACCACCGTCGCATTGTCCAAGAGAACCCGAACCGGGCAACTACGGAGAACAGACAAACTCCCGAAGGGCCAGACGAATCGCCTGCAACTCCAAGCGGTTGATGGACCAAGACACCTCCGTCGAGGTCCAAATGCCCTGGGCCATCTGTTGGAGGCAATGAGCCCCCCAGCCGGACAGCAACGCATCCGTGGTCACAATCTTCCATTCCTGGGTTGCCAGAGGAATGCCCGATACCAGGTTCTTTTGAATGAACCACCAGTGCATGATAGTGTGCAGACGGGCCAACCATGGCACCTGAACCTCGTAATCCTCCTAGAGCGGAGACCAACGGCTCAGAAGGTGCCACTGCAGGGGGCGCATGTGACCTCTGGCCCACTTTATGACATCCAGCCCACTTTATGACATCCAAGGTGGAGGCCATGGAACCCAGAACTTGTACATAGTCCCAAGCCCGCGGGTTCGGAGTCTGGAACAGAGTTCGCAGCTGACCCTGTAACCGCTATGCTTGAGCTAAAGCAACAGAAACTAACCCTGTTCGGGTATCAAAGCACACTCCCAAGTATTCCAGCGTCTGGAAGGGCGTAAGGCTGCACATTGGGAAGTTGATCAACCAACCAAGTGACTGAAGCAACCCGACCACTCTGTTGGTGGCCCGCTAACTCTCTCTGAAAGAAGACGCCCGCACCAGCCAGTCTAGATAAGGATGGACCTGAATCCCTTCCTTCCTGAGATAGGCCGCCACTACGACAAGAACCTTGGAAAAGGTCCGAGGCGCTGTGGCTAGGCTGAAGGCCATCGCTTTGAATTGAAAATGATGACCGAGCACTGCAAAGCGAAGAAAACACCTCTTTGAGACTGAGAGACGTCAAAACCTTCCCTGGCTGCACCACTGCGATCACTGAGCAGAGGGTTAAGGACTTGTTGACAACCTTGAGATCTAGGACGGGTCACCAAGAACCGCCCTTTTTTGACACCACAAAATATACTTATTTATTTATATTTTGCTCACACCTTTTTCAGTAGTAGCTCAAGGTGAGTTACATTCAGGTACACTGGGTATTTCTCTGTCCCAGGAGGGCTCACAATCTAAGTCTGTACCTGAGGCAATGGAGGGTTAAGTGACTTGTCCAAGATCACAAGGAGCAGCAGTGGGATTTGAACTGGCCACCTCTGGATTGCAAGACCGGTGCTCTAACCACTAGGCCACTCCTCCACTCCAAATAAATGGAGTGTCCAAATAAATGGAGTATCGACCGCACCCTCTTTCTGCTGGGGATACAAGCTGGACGGCACCCAGTCATAAGTTGAGGAGGGTGTGACGAACCGCCCGTACCTTGGCGGGAGATTTGCAAGGAGATTCCAGAAAAGAGTCTACTATCGGACGAGCCAATTCTAACTTGTAGCCGTCTCCAATAACCTCCAAGACCCATTCATCGGATGTTACCCTGGTCCAGTCCACCAGGAATAGGGACAGTCTGCCCCCAATAACCGGCTGGATATGGACCAGGGCCCCATCATTGGGCGGACCTGGCTGCGGCTGGTTTTTGTTACCAGAAAGGCCCGCCTGTCACCTCGAAAGGGCTGAGGTCTCTGAGAAGACCTTGCTCTCTGAAAAGAGGCCCCGCGACCTGGACGGCAACGCCATGTATCCCTAAACTTAGGTCTCGGTCCCCCCGGTCACAGAAACTTGGACCTGTCCTCTTGGAGGTGCTGGCCCTTAGAGTCACCTAGGTCCTTCACAATCTGTTCTAGGTCTGTCCCAAACAAAAGCTTTCCCCTAAAAGGAAATCTTGCTAATCGTGACTTAGAGGCCATGTCTGCAGCCCAATGTCGCAACCACAGCCAGCAGCGCGCGGTGACCGCTAGGGAAACCTCCTTCTCCGAAGCCCTCAAAAGATCATAAAGAAGAACCGCAAGGAAGACTAAACTGGACTCTAAGGCTGGCAAAACAGCCACGAGTTCTTCCGGGAAAGGAGGCCTTTTGTCCCCACGATAAGCATGCCCGCGCCGCATAGGAGCCACAAACAGAGGCCTGCAGGGAAAGGGCCGCTACTTCATAGGACAGCTTCAAGTCTCCAACTTTCAATCCTGAGGGTCCTTGAGCGATGTGCCACCCTCCACAGGGAGAGTGGTTTTCTTAGGGACCGCTGAGATTAAGGAATCCACCGTAGGGACCTTCAGCAAGTCTAAGTCAGCAGCAGGCAGCGCGTAAAGACGCGAAATATCTCTAGCAACCTTAAGCCCACTGTCCGGCGTATCCCACTGTGCCGAAATAAGGATCTTCATGGCCTCATGCATATGAAAGGAACGAGGTGGGTATTTGGTGCCAGACTTAATGGAGGGCACCGGACCTGTTCCCCCTGACGATTCAGGGGGTGAAATGGCCAAAACCTCAAAAACTCGAACAATCAGAGGGGGAAGCTTTTCCCTGCGAAAAAGGAGGGCAGCCGTCGGATCATCCCCCTCCTCAGAGGGCAGGGTGACCTCATCTGCCAAATCCAATGATTCTGAGGGATAGCCCGGAGACAAAACCGGGCCATCTGTGTTAGATAGCTCCTCGGGATCCAAAATCTCCACCCGGGGATGTTTTGGCAGGAAAGACTGAGAGGCTGTCGCAACCGAAGTTTGCTGAGGAAGAGACAGGGCTGCCTGAAGAGAAGCTCCTGACTTCTTCAGAAGAAAAGCACTGTGCATTAATAAAACAAAATCCAGGGGAAAAGGAACTGAAAGGGACTCCCCTGCTCCCTCTACATCGCTTCCCTCCATCAGAGCCTGTGCCACAGAAGCGAGCTGTGTGTCTCTTGCCTATCTACCACCACATGCGGAGCGGGTCACGTCTGAGAGGAAAAAATGGTGCCCGACGCGCGCTGCACTACCTGCCCCAAGGAAACCGCCGAAACTATCCCCTGCGCTTCCGACTCACCGGACGCCTGAGGGGAACCCCCGTCGTGCTGAACACCCACTGCGGGCTGACGACGGCAGGACTCACACTCCCCTGACACTGCTCTCCGACCCCCACACCGGGAGCAGCGCTTAGGCGCCTCAGAAGGCACCGACATGCTCCACAAACGCCTGCCCCCAAAAATGACTCGGCAGACCGTCTAGTTCCTCCGTATGATTAAACAAAAACAAAGTCTCTTAAAGAGACGCTTACTTTTTTTTTTTTTCAGGAGAGAAAGGAAACACCCGATGAGGCCAACAGCCCCAGGTGGCGGAGGAAAGGTAGGGAGAGACCAGGAGGGATCTGGCACCACCAGGTGTACACCACAAGCTGCAAACAGCCACTCAACCCCTGTCTGTGCTAAACTAGGTCCAAAGGACACCAGTAGCCAGATCAAATCAGAGCTGCACAGAGTTGTCTCTCCACCTGCTAGATAGAGAGAATACTGAGGTTTACTTAGCTGCACATGTGCACATATAGCAAACCTCGCAGATTCTATTTCCAACTGCTGGTAGAGGGACACAACCCACAAGTCTCTGGATTGATCTGTGGGACGCTATGGAATTCCCTGGTCTCCAACTGCATCCTCTACCACTAGAGAACCTTCCTCCCAACAGTAACTTCAGACAACATATTAGCCATTTGGTTTCTCATTTAGCACTGTGGATTTATAGCATCATGACTAATCATCTGCTGGTATATATATGTTCCCTATCACTACTAAGTAAATACTATAACAGTGTTATTAGATATCACCACCCTGACAAAATTGCAGAAAATGGATGTTTTCTCTGCAGTTGTTAGGGTGATGATCTCCGATACCACATTATAGTATTTACACAGTTCAGCGAGTCAGTAGTGCTACATTATTGTGCCTTTCTGTACACACTCCTTCCAACTTCAGCATGTTGCAACCAGCCACGAGATGGGAAACCATCTCCATTTCTGTGCTACAGAATCTGCATTTTTTTTCTATCCTTGCTGTAAACTAGAATTTAGCTCATGATCCCATGCTGAACTCACTAAGTAAACCTCTCCTTACGAACCTGCATGTCAGTAACCACATTTAGATCAAAACCTAATGTTAACTGTGTATTTTCACCCGTATTTGTGTTCTTGCCACTTGTTTTTGTTTTCTAGTTCAGCTCTTTAGAACAGGGGTTCTGAACCCAGTCCTTGGGACAAACCTAGCCAATCAGGTTTTCAGGATCTACATACAACAGAGATAGTATGCAAATTTATCTCATGCATATTTAATGTGGATATCCTGAAAACCTGACTGCCTAGGTGTGTCCCAACGACTGGGGTTGAGAACTCCTGCTTTAGAGATTTTTCCATTTTGCATGGTCTGTTTGATCCACTTTTTCTGCTGGATTCTGGAGACAGGTGGTGACACAAGGAAGGTTCTAACTCAGCAGCTTGCTGACTGCCTCTGTGGGCTCTCCCAAGTCACTAAAATCAGAAGAGCTAGCCATGCTTACAAGCACTGTGGGGTCCTGTATCTTCTCATTCTATATTCCACCTAGATGTTTCTATCACTTGCTGGCAGCACAAGATATTACATACACGACATGATAGTCCTCATTGTATAAAGGAAAGAAAATTACTTGGAAAAGAAAGCAGAATAAAATTATAAATGTGAATTATTATGAGCACAGTTGCATCTTTCTAAAAATGAGCATGTCCTCTAATCTTCTTGGTGTACTTTAGATTCTGATCAATAAAATGGAACTGCTGTTCTAAAAAGTAAAGGACCTGAACTTGACTTGGGGGACCCTCTATCAAAGGGACTACTTACAGCCTGCAATTCTGGGAACTTTGTCTTCAGAGAGAAATATTCCATATATGTAGCAAAACCCTCATTAAGCCAGAGATCATTCCACCATTCCATGGTTACCAGATTACCAAACCACTAGAAAAGAGAAAAATAAGTTTGTTTGTTGACACAAAAGAAGAAAGACAAACTAGACTTCACTGGGTTGATCCTGTGCCAAGTCTAGGTTTCAGCCCAGAGATATATCATTAGACCAGCTGAACGCTGATGCAAAATCAAGTCATAGTGAACACAGCATTCAACAAACTAGACTATGTAATTATGGAAATGAATGCAGCAACCATAATTCTATAGTTATACATACTCAGGTGAGAACACAACGGTAAACAGATATATCTACACCTTGGATCAGAGCTGGAAAAAAACACAGACCTAGGAAAAGCTTTGCTTGGAGGGCTTTTACAAAAAGATTGAAGGTACTTAACAGACAATAACATATTAAGGTCAGTAAGTGGATCAGTTACAAATATTTATATGTTGCATTATGCAAAAGACAGATAGATACACGTTAAAGCCAAAGCCACAAGGGTCAAAATCTGCTTTTAAAAGTATATAAGCATTGCTAAACTAAGATAGACCAGAGGTCAATCAAGCCCAGTATCCTGTTTCCACCAGTGGCCAATCCAGGTCACAAGTCACTGGAAGGATTCCAAAATAATTCTTGCTGCTTATCTCAGAAATATGCAATGGATTTTATATGTCAAAAAGGTGAAATTACGTCGTACCTGATAATTTCATTCCACTTCAAACCACTTGAGTTTCAAACACCACACAATCCCCCCTGCAACGTTTGGTTCCTGTAGCGGGGCCCAAACACTGACTGAGGGGGGCCAGTCTCCGTATGCAGGGCTTAGCTCTGGAACCAAAAAAAACACTAAGGAACCCCCCCCCCCCCTCTCCAGTTGGATCCAGGGTGGGTGGAAGAGAGACCCTCAAAGCCCTGATGAGGGCTGAGAACTCTCCTGATGGACAGAAACTGCAGGAGAATAAAAGCCAGGTTCCAACATGGCTGTTCTGACGTTGGAAATGGTCCATTGCAGGAGGTGCAGGCTGAGCCAGCAGCTGTGCTTAGCTGCTAGCTCCTACATGCAGAGCAGCATCTACTGGCAGGCATGACCGGCCACGCGGCCAGCATGTGTAAGCCCACCTCTGCGCTGACTTTGGTACAAGCCTCTGGAATCTCTGCCATCCCATGTCTGATCGTGGCTCTACTGGAAGCCATGGGAGCTACCCACAAGAAACAGGCAGATTATGGGTAATTGTATAACTATGCACTTGGCAGAAGCCTATTCAGTTAAGGAAAGCAGGTGCTGGCTTCCCTTTACAGAATACTAGCATATCCAGGAATATACATTAGGCATAAGAACTTGTACCAGCCACAAAACTGGCAAGATTGAAAGGGGAGGAGGGGCACCGCAGGGTGACTGTGCTTTGAGGATGGGGGAGGGGGGAGTTTACATAATACTGAGTTTCTTGGGTTAGAAAGGTAGTGATGTTTTTGTGGAAGTACTTCTTACAATTACAACAAAAATAATATTAAATAACTTAAGGAAGGAAGCCTGGGCTCCACAGTGCAAAATTAAATTGTTTTCTCTCTATTTAGAAAGTCTAGGAAAAAAAAAAAGGAAGCATCCTTACAGAGAGAGGACTGTGGTGCTCATGAGCAAGCAGCCTCAATCACTATTAGTACAGTGTCCTGTTTTTCAAGTTTCCTAAGGCTGGTACTCCTTATACAGCAGGAAGGGTGGATGCAACCCTTATCCCATCTTAGGAATTTGGGGCAAATATTTAAGATTAATTTTAAATATTGTCTTAAAATGTTTCATTCTGAAACAACTGTCTCCACTTGTCCAACAGATTTTTCTTTCCTTTGTCAAGACACTAAGGGCTCATTTTACTAAGGTACACTAACAATTAACGTGTGCTAAATGATAAGATGCCCACAGGAATATAATGGGCATCTTATTTAGCACATGCTAATTGTTAGTGCATGCTAAATCTGTTAGCGCACCTTAGTAAAAGGACCCCTAAGAACATAGCAGGTTCTTGAAGAATAAGAAACGAAAGGCTAGAAATACCAAAGGTCCTTTATATAAAAGGTCCCTTACATAAATCTATTGGAAAGCACTCCTGAACCCAGAACTCAATGTTTTCTTCAGATGTTATACTTTCCAGTAAATGGAATACTGGAAATAAATAAAAAGAGAATCAAGGACCATTTGCTCGTAGGAACAAATAACTCAGTGAACAAAAATTCAAGAAACATTGTAAGAATATATAATGTACAACAATCATACAAAATAAAGCCACTGTTTAAACTGTACTAACTCTTAAGACCTAAATAAAATACTATAAAAGCAAAGTCTACTCTTATTTTTTTTATTCATTTATTCATTTTACCAGGAAGAAAAGGACCTCAGAATTTTATCAGGAAAAAATTCCATGGAATTATTCTTTATCATTGGTCTTTAAAAAAAAACCAAAAACCTCCACATATTAGAACTTATCAAATACAGGAACCTCAATAACACTATGATTGGGATCCATAAAATATCATCGTGTTAAATGCAGGGTTGCGTGGGGTCAATAGAACATGAACACAATTGAACCAACAGCTGTATGTATAAAAAGGGGCACCAAGACATGATCACATTATATATGGATTTGTGTTATTGCGGGGCACGTTACATCAGGGTTCCACTGTACTTCAAAGTTATTTTACTAAAAATATACTTATCTCAAAACAGCACAACTGATAATTTAATCTCAAAAAGGACTTAGAAACCGGTTTAGCACATTTCACCAATTGCTTTTTTAAGAACTCCTGCTCTTAGCCCAATATGTTTATTATAATTAGCTTATTTTGACCTCAACTTCCCAGTGAGTCTACTTTGTATGATTGGTGCAGCCCAAATAACTCTCCTCAAAAGGCAGAAATTCACCAAAGTTGGCATAAGAGAAGAATATCTCATATTAGTCTGAAAACCAGGAACATGGAGTCAGTATTTTTGGGAACTAAGCCTTGAAAAATCCCCTGTTGTTTTGTATGGGAAAAGAGTCTGTCAAATGTTGACTAAAATAAAAAGTGCCCCCAACCCCATCATTTTGCCACAGAGCAAACTGAACAGACAGACTGAACAACTGAAGCAGCTTGTAAAGGATAACACAAAAGATGCCTTCAAAGCTACCACCCCCATAAAATCATACACATATACCGTTTCACACATTTTTACACCTCCACACACACCAGCTAACCCCTATATAACTCCTAAGAAAAACAGAGAACACACAGCTGTGTAGAATAACAACCTTTTTAGCCACCTCCCTATTCAATTCACACCCCTCCAAAGACCCACACAGAGCCACCTGCCCCAACCAAACCCCGCCTCATAAATACAAAGCCATCCACCCAAAACCATAAACTCCTCACCCACCTACCCAAACATAAACACTCCATCACACTTCCAAAACCCTTCCGTGGATTTACAATGTTCCACCCACACCCTCTGGCAATCACACCCCCTCCCTACAGTGCCAAAACCCTGAGAAATATACTTCATAACCCCCTTACCTCAATGTACACAATTCCTAATACACCCTTGTACCCCACCACATATTCACTACAACTCCCAACCAACTACCACTCACACACCTCCTTCCTATTGGAAAGTATCCATGAAGCCATGCCTCTGTCTGCTTTACCTATTTAACTATCAGTAGCAGTACCTGATGGGCTAGCTCATGAGCGATCACTGACGTAACATATAACTTGTCAAGTATGGAAGATGTTTTATCATCATATAGTAACGCCGTCTCTCGAAAGATGATCAAACCCCAGTTTTCCATAGCTCCAGCCTGGAAATCTGGTATAGCTACTAAATCTAGTGAGAAAGAGAGAGAGACACACACATTTAATAAAGCTGAACTAGGACTGAAAAACTACACACAAAAACTTTCCCTTGAATTTATCTACAGACATACTTAAAAAAAGGTATTGCCTCATACTGTTGTACACCAGCACATTTAATTATTATTTGGACAGGCAGATAAAACATATGAGCAACACCACCAGCATTGAGGAATTAACTGTTTCTTTTTGTCTGCTTATGAATGCGCCGCTCGTCACATTAACAGCACATATACAAAACTTTTATTATAAAAATATAGGACTTTTAAAAGTTAGCTATTTTAAATTTAAAACAATGTAAAAAGTTGAGTTTATGAGAAAAAAAACTTAGGATCCCAACATACAGTGATAAGTGATGGCAAATAAAGACCATTCAGATCTTTAACTGTCGTCATTTACTATGTTTTTCTGTTAGCAGTCATTAAACGGAATGTTCTGGGACAATTGATGACTAAGATACATCTAACCAAAATCTAAGTTTGTTACTGAACTTTTTTTTTTTTTTTTTAACATTTCCTTAGGAACATAATAGATGTTGAGGATTCTTATTGAGTGATTGCAGTTGAAATCTTAAGCTTGGTGACATGGTCATGCAACCAGCTCTGAGGTACAACTGTGTATGTACATTGTTCCACTCATGACTGGCATGCTTCACATTGCTGTGCAATGGAAATCCCAATATATTCTCTACCCAAGAACTAGTTGCATGACATTAGAAAGTTATCTGACCTGCAGCCTGGTGGTAACTAGCATATTACAGAACGGCAGATCTGGATTCCTGAGCCTACCTGTTAATACCCACAGGGACTGAAAAGACTACATATGCACATCGGACAGACCGAGAGAGCACACACATGCTGGACTTTTAGAGAGAGAAGTCAACTGTGTCTCCCATCCAAAAGGGCTGTTGCAATTGCTAGGATATAGGGGTCAATTAAAAAAAAAACAAAAAGAAAAAGAAATATTAACATATAAAATAAGAAGAGATAAATAAAAGTCCAGGGTATTACCTTAGTTAAGGTAGGTTCCAACTGAGCTTAGTATCCAAAGGACCAGGAAGATGCTGCCATACTAAAAATCACACCTACGTAATCATTCAAGGAGTTGTGAGATGGAAGTAAACACAACTACAATGAAGGCCGAGCAAGATGGCCTTGCCATGTGAAAGCCAGAAGGGAAGGCCCAAGAATAAACATTGTTTTCAAGAGGCAAAACAAAAATAAAATGCCCTACCTAATTTTTGAAGAGGATAACCAATTTCAAAATAATCCCTGTAAAACTCGAAGAGAGTCACTGCTGTTTCCAGAGCATAATGAACTTGATCTAACTTCTGTGGCACGGCATAGACTGATACCTAACAAAAAAGGAGGAAAAAGTATTACACATTAAAAAAATTTAAACATAAAGTGTGTCCACCAGCCCATCCCCAACTCAAAAATCCTAAAACAAAACAGCTATAAGATGATGAGAATTCCTACAAAGGCTTATTAGGAAGATTGTGTTTAACTCAGAGTGCTTCATTATGTATCGAACAATAATTCAGTGGCTCCCAAACCAGGTCCTGGAGGCACCCCAGCCAGTCAGGTATTCAGGATATCCACAATGAATATCCATGAGAGATTTGTATGCACTGCCTTCACTGTATGCAGTCTCTCTCGTGAATATTCATTGTGGATATCCTGAAAACCTGATTGACTGGGGTGCTTTCAAGACCAGATTTAGGAACCACTGCTCTAATTAAAAAGAACAAATGAGAAAATAGTAGCTGTTTTCAATGCAAAATTCACATTTTCTACCTTTGCGAACTGAGGTAGTAAATATGACCCCTCCCCCAAGGGAAAAAGATATCTGCCTTTAGACAATTCTTTCTTTTTTGGCTATATAAATCCTAATTCTGTTCTTTTGTTTCTTTTTACATAATCGGTGCTTATTTTCCCAATATTTATAATATACACATTTTACAGATAAATATTTGAAAGAACTTAAGTGGTCAGCATTGAGTATTGACTGCATAATAGCTTTTTAAAATTTTTTACTTTATGGTTTTTGAATGTCACATTGCCAAATGAATTTAGGAGGGAAGTGCCTCGTCCAAATTTTATCCATTCACTTAAAGGAAGGGACGGTTTTAAATTTATCTGCACAGAGGTGATATTCCGTTGGCATCTTGATAGATTTGTCCATTTACATGAACATCTTACCCATTTTTTTTTGTTACATTTGTACCCCGCGCTTTCCCACTCCTGGCAGGCTCAATGCGGCTTACATGGGGCAATGGAGGGTTAAGTGACTTGCCCAGAGTCACAAGGAGCTGCCTGTGCCTGAAGTGGGAATCGAACTCAGTTCCTCAGTTCCCCAGGACCAAAGTCCACCACCCTAACCACTAGGCTACTCCTCCACTACCTGACTACATTTATACTACATATTCATAAATGAATAGGGACACCGAATAACAGCTATACAGATAAACACTTATATTTATGTGATGTGTTACTACTGTATCTTTTAAATGTTGACTATTAGTGTTTTGGAGGCTTTGATTTTATTTACTTAAGCCACTTTAGAGTTAAAATGTGAAAATAATAAATCTGTGCTTGTAGGAATGTTTCTGTGACAACACATGTACTTCTCAGCCTGACAATGCTACTCCCCCTCCACACCACACTTTTCTCTTTCCCCACAACCTTTGTTGATTCTGTCCTAATCCTGTGCTGATGCCCCATGCAGCTCTCAAATATGCTTGAGCTCTGTGCTGCCTGCACACCCTTTGGTACGGCGGTATCTACTGCAATGGGGTACTATCCCCACCACTTTAAATTCGACTTTCCCTTCCTGCATGTGAATAAACATGTTGACAAAGGTGAGCCGGTTGACCTAGTGTATCTAGATTTTCAGAAAGCTTTTGACAAAGTACCTGCATTCTTTGTAATGTGATTATTTTTCAACTTTATAAATTATACAAAATTTAAGAAAAAAAAGAAACCTCTCTGAGAGGGATTTAAAAAAACAAAAAAGAAACATACGGTTTCCTTTGCCAAGAAATTAAACACTTACATGGGAACATTTTTTCTACATTTGTTGTCTGCGCATTGCTTTGGTCCAACTGTTTTTTCTGCTTTTCTCTATTTGTTTTTTTAAACTCTTTCCAGGGTCCTGTCATTTTTACATCTGCCCTTTCAGTATTCCTGTCCATCTCTCCATATTCAGCTTTCCCCCTCTCTGCTTCTGTCCTTCCTATGTCGAGCATTGCTCCTTCATAATCTGTGTCCCTTTCCCTCCTTATATCCTATTTCTCCCCTTTCTTCCCTTCCCTCCTGCACCCCATCCCCCTGACCACCCCTTTCCTCCTGCATATCTCTCCCCCTTCCTTTGGCTCCAGTTCTCTCTCTCTCCCCCCTGCTCACCCTCTCTTCCCCATGTTTCTCCCTCTCTTCCTTCCCCCTAGGTCTAGGTATCTCTCCAATTCCCCCACAACCACCACCGGTCCTCCAAATACAAGGTGAGTAGCCAGCAAAGGCAGCCCTGAAAACCATCTGCTTCCAGCCTTTTCTCTGCTGCATCCCACCTACAGAAGTTACAACAGAGAGGCAGGATGCAGAACAGGAAAGGCCTTGGTGGAGCTGGCTGGAGGCAGTTTGTTTTCCGTGCAGATTCTGACAGCAGCTCACATTTGTAGGACTGGGGGGGGGGGGGCTGGAGAGATGCCAGACTCACCTGGGGGGGGGGGGGAAGAAGGGAGCAATGCTGGACCTACAGGGGAGGGGAAAGGTTCAGCTGTAGGAAGTACCTACCACTGGGTGGCCCTAGGCAATTTGCCGGGCTTGCTCAACGGTAGCTAAGCCCCTGCAGGCAAACAGCAAACTTTATTCTGGCAATGCCACAAATGATTGGACAATACATGAAGGAATCAACAAACCAAAATTGGTATAGAGGTGGGGTAGAGAAAGGAGAGAAGAATCAGAGGAACTATTTTTATTCATGTCCAACAGCAACAACTGTAGAATGAGCTCCCTACTTACCTATGGCTGGAATCTTCCTAAAGATTTTTTTAAGACAAATTAAAAAACCTTATTTCCATCCAGCCTTTCATTCTCACCTTCCACCAGGAGGGCACCCATGTAATCAGCAAACTAGAAATAGATCACAAATAGCCTACATTCTGTTTCCATTCCTGAAGGTCTTAGCACCTTGTCTCCAAGCAGCTCAGCTTGGGGGGGGGGGGGGGGGGGGGGAGAGAAACGCCTCAGTGACATATAGCTTTAACAAACTGCCTGCCTTTTGTCTATTTCCCCTCTCCTTTGACTTTGCCAATAATTGATTACTATGTGTTTACAGTACATTTTTAATGACAGTAAATTGCTTACATAATAAATATGAACTGTACTAGAGATAATACCAGCCATAAAAAAACATCCCACACAGTTACTCCGAAAGATAAGTGTTTAGCACAGGAAATCTGAACAGCAGGAAATTAAACTGGTAAATATCTGCCCCTGTTGAAACATCGATTCTCACAGGAAATGAAAAATGTTACTATAGAACATGAGCGTGTTTACATACCAGAATTAATACTATTAACATTGATTTCCCAAAGTAAAATTAGTGTTGGCCTTCTCCAGAGCTATTCATCAAATTTTCTCAACCATAAAAAGCTGACAAGACCTGAAAATAATGGCTACTGATAATAAGCATAGTTCTTCACCTAAAAACAACAACAAAAAACCCACCACTACTGTATTAATGTGTTTAATGAAACTAGGAAAATATACAGGCTACAGCTGTTCAGAGAAAAAATGATTGTACAGGCACAATTTTCAAGCTTTTGGGCTAGTTATGTTACCAGCAGAATGTATGAAAATAAAAGATTAACAAACAAAACAAATTATGTTATTTATAGCAATAATCACATACAGTATTTAACCATAAACCTTTGACAGAAAAGAATAATTCAAGATAATTAAAGAAATTAAATCAAAAAGAGATAAACAGGAAACCTTCCTGACCATTAGAAAATATGAAGAAAAATGAGGAGAGAGATTCACACGAAAAGTAATAATATATAGAGGCTCCATGGTGAATTTCACTAAAATATGGCAACTATATGAACAGTTTAATGATGAGTTAATCACCACCAGGGCAGGGGGGGAAGGGGGAGGGGGTAGTTGGGGAAACCAAGTGTTATCTTTCTATGCTAATTTGTATAACGAGAATAATATGGTTGTATTGTGGTTTATTCTATAATAATATATAAACAACTGCCAGGAGTAAAAAATGTATAAAGAAACTACTACTATCACTCCTTATTCATAATGATGCTAGTGTGGTGTTGTGATTAAAATGTAATTGAAAAAATAGCCTCAGGTGCCCAGGGAACCTATACATAGGATTCCACTGTATTGGCTAACATCACGGGCCCTACCACCATCCAAAAAAAAACCACAATAATAAAAAAAAACACACTAACTGACCCTAAACACTCGGAAGTTCAATAACTACACTATTCTTAATTCTTAGCATACTGATAACCGGTGTAGAGCCTCAATAATCACATTGTAAGCAACAACTGTTGTCTTCAGACTTATCTGAGTGGCTCCTTGTAACACCTTCCCTCTCGTGTAGTCCCCAGTGCATGAATGAGCAGAGTCCATACTTCAATGGTGGATTACATTCAATCACCCAATTCAATCGTTGTACATCCTCAAAAAAATGTTTTGTGAGTTTAATGCTTCCAAACTCGCAATGTCTCTTTTAAATTCTCGACAGCAAGGGACCCAACTGTTTCGCTACTTCATCAGGAGAAATACAATGAACCAAAAAATTGCTTCTCATTGCAATCCATCGCGAACAACACTTCTCAAAATGGCGTACATTTAAATAGTGGATTGTTGTGTTTTTCATAAGTTCCATCATTATTCATTGATGTTTAGTGTGGGTGGTTTGATCAGAATTTTGATAATTGATATGTTTTCCACATTCCGTTTTTTTTACCACAATATTTTTTCTCCCCAATTTAGGTTTATAGGGGAGTTTTTTTGATTACTGTGGTTTTTTTCAGATGGTGGTAGAGCCTGTGATGTATGTATAGGTTCCCTGGGATCCTGAGGCTATTTTTACAATTACATTTTAATCACAACACCACACTAGCATCATTATGAATAAGGAGTGATAGTAGTAGTTTCTTTATTCTATAATAAAAAATTTACAAAAAAAAAAAAAGAAAGAAAAGTAATAATATATCCTGCAAGAAGTCCAGAAGACAAGGAGGAAATAAAGACATATCAAAAACATCCTGTTGTAACAAAAATTAGCCAGTTCTGTCACCCAATGAAATAATCATCTATCTCCAGGGTCTATTTCTGAACGCGGTAAAAGTCTTATATTCTAAACCCAAGCTACCCTTCTAAGAATCGCCATACTGGGTCAGATCAATGGTCCATCTAGCCCAGTATCCTGTTTCCAACAGTGGCCAATCCAGGTCACAAGTACCTAGCAGAAACCCAATTAATAGCAATATTCCATGCTACCAATCCTGGGTAGGGTTACCATATGGCTCCAGAAAAAGGAGGACACATTGATCCAGTCTGGGTTTTGCTTCCATTGAAAGCAATGGAAGTAAAACCCAGACTGGCTCAATCCTGGGCAAACAGTGGCTTCCCTATGTTCACCTCAATAACAGACTATGGACTTTTCCTCCAGGAACTTTTCCAAACCTTTTTAAACCCATATATGCTAACCGCTGTTACCACATCCTCCAAAAGAAAGTTACAGATCTTAACTATTCTTTCAATGAAAAAAATATTTCCTCCTATTTGTTTTAAAAGTATTTCAATGCAACGTCATTGAGTGATCTCTAGTCTTTGTACTTTGTGAAAGAGTGAAAAATGAATTCACTTTTACCCGTTCTACATCCCGATGTAGAACACTCTGAGCATGTGCTGGGATCTCAATGTGGACTTCACCTTTATGAGGTTTTTATTTGTTTGTTTTTGATGGTATAGTATGTTATCAGAGGGTCATAAGAGTCCAGGGTCTCTGTATTCTATTTACTGAGCACTGTTGTTGGGGTTGGGAATGGGAGGGTTATATTCCTAAAAATATGACGAGACTGCTGTTGGTCGCTTTGTTATTACTATTTGTCATCAATAAAAATGGGGCTATAGGTTAATATTGGGGATAGAGTTTGTGGTCTGAAGTGTCCTCTATTTCTGATTCAATATTATAAATTTATTTATTTATTCTTGATTAATATGACAAAGCATTGAAAAATGTGAACTAGGATCGGAATGACCAGAACTGTGAATTTTCTGGAAGTGTGTGAGTGTGTGTGTAAGGGGTTAGCAGATGAGTGATGAACTACAGGTGGTGGGAACAAGGGACAATAAACCTGAAGAGGGTTCGGCAAAAGTTAGCTTGTGCTTGTAGATCCTGTGAAGGCCTTGCCCCCTCCTCATGCATGACTTTCCTGTAGTGTTATTTATTAAAAATTATAACCTGAAATCCCCAAGAGTAAATTACAAATAACAGTTAATTTTCTTTACCTAACCCTTACCCAAAGCCTAACCCAGAAAGTAGATCTGCAGAGCAAATAGCCTCTTTACAACCCACACTATCCCAAAGACTTGCTCAAACAGTGCCTTACCAATTTATGAAAGGAAAAACAAGGAGTGCGGTGCATGCTGACTCACAGACCCAAAGCTAAATGGCTTGTACTGCTGCCATCACCACTGCTGTTGCTATGGAGGAGAAAAGCACAATAATTGCCTGATAAGGCAGCAGCAAAACAGCAAAACTCTACAGGTGAGACTTGCATCAGGGCTAGTGTAAGTCTCACCTGTAGAATTTTAAAAAATTTCCATTACACCACATGCAAGTGATATTAAACTCATCTCTCTGACAGGATAGCATGGAAGGCTGTTAATGGTCAGCACAGAGCCTGACAAATCCCAGGTACCGGATCACCACTGCGACTAGAAATTTGTCTCTGGCACTTGAGATTTTTGGGCCTGCCTTTTATTTTTTTTGGCTGCAGCCTCTCTAACCAGCAGAACAGGAACTTCCTCCTTCCTGCAAAGCACACTTCTGTGCATAGGAGCCAACTTTTCAAAATCACTAGGGATGCTAAACCCAATGAAAATGACCTCTCCCTGGACAATGTTAATGAGTTTGTTCAATACTGGGGGTGCAGAAGCACCCCCAGAGCTGGCTCCTATGCTGAGCTGCACAGTACAGTAACTCTCATACTGGTCTCAAGTCCCGCACCACGCAGTTCAAACTTGAACAGACACCCATGGTGCACAGAGCAGGAAGCTCCTCTTCCCAGGGTCAGCCACGGACAGCAGGCTAACAGCTATGGGTTAAGGGTTGTGGCTATGAGAGCTAGAAGAGGGGGAAGGGGAGGAGACTGATTGGCTTGTTGGGTACTGAACACTAGCTGGGCTGGAAGGTGCCAATTTAAGCAAGGAGGGAGACTGGTGGAATAATGGAGGAGGATAGAAAGGAAGGAAAAGATTAAAAGAAACTGACATCAGAGGAGGGCGGGCACAGGAAGAAGGAGAGAGACGTCGGAGGAGACAAACGATCGAGGAACAGCTGATCCATCCCGTGCAGCGCCTTCACACACAGGTGAGAGGCGCTGCATCGGCCATTATGGCGGAGGGGGGTCCGGGGGAGCGGCGGCGACGAACTGGGGGGGGGGGGCGGGGCACGAAGGTGGAGGATGGTGGGAGGCGGAGCAATGCTGACATAAGAAGAGAGAGACAGGAAGGGAGGGGGGCCCAGCAACTGCAAAAGTTTGAATTTTAACAGCTTTTATTTCACAAACGGAGCAGCGGGGACCTCGGTAAGGGGGGGGGGGGTGGCAAGGCAAGGCCGTCCATACAGGACGCTGCTGATGAACGCCTTTGCCCCCTCCCGATCCTTTTTTAATGTTTGTGGAGACATGCAGGGGAAAGCGGGGAGCCACGTGTTTGTGTTGTTTTCTTTTTTTTTTTTACGTTTCTGGCATGCGCAGAGCAGCCAGCATAACGCTTGGCTGCTCTGCGCATGCTTTAGGAGCCGATTACCGACGGGGATTGATGAATGGTTCTTTACAATACCGCACCGAACTTGTGCGACTTGTTTTTTTGGAGCATTGTTCGTTTTTTTAAATTCGGTAATGGCTTTTACGATTTTGATTTTTTTACGTTTGGTTGATGCATCTGGGCCTCAGTGACAACAGGGTGCGGAAGGGAGATAAAGAAAGCAAGCCTGAGTGATAACAGGTTTGGGGGTAAGAGAAGAGATAGCAAGAAAGGGTGGAGAGGGAGGGGGGCTGCTGGCTCTGTACTTTTGACAGTGGTGTTCATGGGTGCACTAAAAGCCCGATTTGCTAGGGTTTTTTTTTTTCCTTTGAACAGGGAATGGGTAAAACAGTCTTAGTAAATCAAGCCCTAAAATATGCTGCAGCAGACCTCAGAAGAGATTTTCCCTTGTCCCCCACTCCCCAAATCCTCTAATTTAATGGAGACAATGGCAGTGGAGGGAGGGGGATGAGAAAGGTCTCAGCCACTGGCTCCTAAACACAAAGAAAATTTGTCAAAGCCTGGGTTAACATAAGACATCTTGTCAAATATGTTGTATTACTTTGACCACCATTCCCATACAATGCATTCCGTTCCAGCATTTATATCCTGCTTATATCATCTTATAGAATCAAAGCGGGTTACATAGCATATGGATTAATAATCCCTTATCTCCAATTATAATGCGAACAATAACATAATATATAAACTAAATTAAAACTCATATAAAATAGAGCCAAAGTATTTGTTAAAAAGATGAGTCTTTAAAACTTTACAAAATGATAATTGAATGTCTGAATATAAACTGGTAACGAGTTCTATATCCTACTAGATTGATACATAAGTGATCATGAAAACGCTTAAGTGTAATATCTTTCACAGTCAGAAAACCATCTCAATAAAGAGCAAAGTGAGAAGAAAACAATCTCTTAGTAACTCATAAAAAGGTTACAGTATTTTCAAATATTTCACTTCAGTGCTACTTACATACCAGTCATACTGAGAACTAACTTTTATAATTATACTGCCAACAAAAGTTACCTTCAATAATCTTAATGATGTAGAGGCAAGTAGCTATCTTCTCAAACTCTGCTATAAAACAATATACATTTTTTATGCTGATTGTGTCAAATGACCATCAACCTACCAAGGTCCCATTGGTCTCCTTTCTGATGTTTTTAAGATCACCTACAATGAAGGCTACCAGGTAGGTACTCATAGTAACACTTGGAAGAAATACATCTTCGAAGAGGTCATTTCCCAATGGAATTGTCTCATTCTGCAAAGAAAAAGCAAGGAAAATACAGAGAAATAATTCTTGTGAACACCAATCACATCAATTAGATAAGATTCATCAAGTGCCAGTCAGAAAGGAGGGGGAAGAATAGTAAATTAGTAGCACAGGATGTCAAGGGAATCACAAAACAGATCAGTAATATTTTGTTTGCGTCTTAATGCATATCCTACAGCTTTGAGGGTATAAGCCAACAGCTGATGTATGGCTGTGACAAATATGTCAGTATCTTGGACTGTGGTTTATCTGTTTCTAACAATTTCTGCCCATCAGCATCACTGGGCTAGCACTCCAGGCAAAGTACAATCCAAAAAGAGCACATTATAATAAAACAAGGGTCAGTCCAGTATCAAAGATGGCAGGGGTTGAACTCCCTGGGCTGGCTGGGAATGCTGCAAAGGCAACGTTCAACACTCCTACAGAGGGGCCATGGTTAATGCTCAAGAACACCGCCTTCTTGGCAGATTCAGAGCCCATGACTACAGCATTCTGGAAGGTGCACTGATGCACAACCTCCAGCCCAGAGCTAGATATGTTTGGGGAAGGGGGAGATATAAAGTAAGGGAAAATTCCCCACGTAATTATGAATAAAGGCTCATCAAACTAGATTGCAACACTCTATTCATGTGGCTCAACTAAAAAATATTGCCGGCACTACCTGTATATTCAATGCCACTGCCTATACACCAGTGGCTCCCAAACCTGGTCCTGGAGGCACCCCAGCCAGTCAGGTTTTCAAGATATCCACAATGAATATTCATGAAGAGAGATTTGCATGCAGTAGAGGCAGTACATGCAAATCTCTCTCAATATTCATTGTGGATATCCTGAAAACCTGACTGGCTGGGGTGCCTCCAGAACCAGGTTTGGGAACCACTGGCCTATACTGATAATAGCATTTAGAATATGAATTAAGTTTATCTAGTTGTGGAGCCAGCTCAAAATAGTCAAATTTAGTTTTACTTGTTAATTTCCTTTATTTAGTCTGGCTGCACTATCCTGACGAGTGGGTTATATCCCCTTCCAACCAGCAGACGGAGGTAGAGAAACTGACTTTTCCCACCGATATCATCAGTACAAGGGCTGCTGCTCTCTGGAAAACCCCAGTACATCTTTGCCAAAGTAGCAGAAGGTCCCTTATACCACACCCACATCCCATCATACCACTGTAGCGATAATGAAATTTCTTAACTAGAAATATTTTTGTTTGTATAAAAATGCACCACTAGAGAGCAAGACAGATCCCCACGAGTCCTATAAACTAAAGCTTTCCAGGGAGGGGAAGGGGGGGGGAGTGTAGTCTTAAGATAGTAGAGCCAGACAAAAGGAGACAATTTCTTCTTCCTTAGCATCCTGGCTTGACTAATGTGATGTACCCATAGAGAAACTCACTGGGCAGGGGAAGACAAGGCTCTGCCAAAGAACTAGCCTCTGGCTAGCACATCAGTCTGTAATGTTTCACAAAGGAATGGAGCAATCACCAAGTTGCTGCCATGCTGCTGGCTGCCGCTCACTTGCACTGCTAGGGCATTCAAGTCCATTCCTGCCTGGATGATTAACCCATCTGGGCCAACTCAGTGGTAGAATCCACAGCAGTCACCCCTCAGGACATTCTGCACCTGGATCATTTTGGGCTGGGTAGTGAATCATACAGTCACCTTCTGCCATCTCAGAGCTCAGAATACTAGGAAATGGGCTAGTTGCAAGGCCTGAAGTATGATCTGTGTGGTCAGTCCCAGAGCCATGGCAATTCTGATCTCCAGCTTTTGGATTCCGTGGGGAAAACCTGGAAGTGGTACTCTAATATAATTGGAAGCAACATGATATCTTGGATCCTTCATCTGCCGGACTTTCCTTTATGTTTTTATCAATTTTTACATCCTACATTTGTTAAGAAATCTTCTATGAAATAAACATTTATACACTAGTTGATATTAAAATATATTTTTATATATATAAAAAATAATTTTATGAAAATTTTTTTTAATGAAATAAACATTTATATACTAGTTGATATTAAAATATTTTTATATACACAATGTTTTTATATACACATATAGTTTATAAGGTTTTATGATATGTTTTTTTACTTATATATAATTATTATTATTAAAAGTGTTTTTAAATTTGTGATATATAACCCATATATATATATATATATATATATATACATACATATCTATATTGTTTATTTACATTTTAGGTTTTTGTGATCGTTACTAATTGATTATTAAATGCTCCTTCAGTTGATGTATTGCTGAATCCCAATTGATTGGTAGGTTTCTTTTATTCTCTTTTTTTATTCTTTTTTCCTTTTATTTATGGTTTACAAATCCTTGAATAATACCCGGTGTAATAAATCTTATTGGTTATAATTTTAAGTGTATATATAAATGAGGTGGAGTATTTGTAATAGATCTATTTATCTATTTTTCTATATAATTTCTTTATGTCCCATTTATTACTTTTTAATATTATGTTTCTCTCAAACTGATCTTCATATAAAAAGGTTTTCTAGAATTCTCATTAACTTTAATGAATATAGACACACATACGTTATGTACTGTTTAGTTTCTATTATATCTGTGATGTTTTTAAATTGATATTTTTTATATATTTTTAAATTGTTTTTTAAGAATTATATTAATATATGTTTGTTTAGTATAATGCAAATGGATTTTTTTTATATATGTTGATATATGTGTTTATATGTTTATAATTTTGTAGACCCCTGAGGAAGACTGATATAGCCGAAACACGGACCGTGTTGGGTCCTGATTAAAGTTTTTTGGAGCATCTTACCCCTGTGTGTGGTGACTGATCTCTTGACATTGGGCCCTCTCCACCCTATTTCTGTTGTGTTCGATTGCTGTGGAGAGTGTCAACCCTGCTTTGTCTTTCTGTACCCTGGGCTCTGGCCCATATGCGCTTTCTCTAAGTGGCTATCTTGTCTTGGTGGGCACCAGTCTCTCAGGACTTTGACCACTGCCTGTCTTTACTTCTCAAGGTTCAACACAGCCTGAACTGGTGGAACTGCCTTAGCCACAACCTTCACGGAGTCATGCAGATCCACCCAGTTACGTGGCGGTGACCGTAATGAGTCTCCTTGGTTAGGGGGCTCACTGCTTGGGCAGAGTGCGGCAGAGTGGTGCAGGAGTGTAGGTCTCCCTCCCCCCCGAGGCTATTTGGTCCATCAACCACCTGGAGACCTGGGCAGTTAGCTTGGCTTTGGTGGAGTTCCTCCCCCTGCTCTGGGAAATAGGAATCTGAACGATGGTAGACAGTGTGATAACAGTGGCCTATATATACATAAGTATATAAGTATTGCCATACTGGGAAAGACCAAAAGGTCCATCAAGCCCAGCATCCTGTCTCCAACAGTGGCCATTCCAGGTCACAAATACCTGGCAAGATCCCAAAAAAGTACAAAAAACATTTTATACTGCTTCTCCCAGAAATGGGAACATTAGGTTCTTACCTTGGTAATTTTCTTTCCTTTAGTCATAGCAGATGAAGCCATTACGTATGGGTTGTGTCCATTAACCAGCAGGGGGAGATAGAGAGCACTCAACTTTTCACAGTGCCTCATGGCCAGCCAGCTCCACTGCCTCTTCAGTATTTGAAGCTTCCAAAGCAGTATGGCAAACCGCAATGGGAATAACATGAACTTTCCTCACAGCGAACGATGGCCCCTTAACAAGGGCATGAACTCAAAAGGAGGGAATGAACACGTCCTCCTTATTGTATAACTGGAGGGGATACACGCAACCTCCTGGAGGGAATAAACTCATCCTCCAAAACATAAACTGGAGGGAATGGACTCATCATCCTATAAGTGAACATGAATCCTGAAGACTGTTTTCCAACTTTCTCCCAAGGAAGGAACTTCAGGAAACAAGAACAGAACCTGAAACAGATTCACAGCATACAGACAATCATACAGGGAGGGCTCATGGCTTCATCTGCTATGACTAAAGGAAAGAAAATTACCAAGGTAAGAACCTAATTTTCCCTTCCTTGTCATCAAGCAGATGAAGCCATTACGTATGGGATGTAACAAAGCAATCCCTATAAAGGGTGGGAACAGGTCACACCACACGCTAGCACTTGTGCACTTTAGTGTCAAATCTTTCTCCAATGCTCGCCGAAGCGGCTCAAAAGGAGATGCCTGCAGGGTTTTCAAAACTAGCCCCAGGTTCCAAGCTGGACAGGTTGCTCGCACGGAAGGCCGGAGCCGAAGCACCCCACTAAGAAACCGTGCCACATCTGGATGAGCAGCTAAAGACACGCCTTCAACCTTACCACGAAGGGAGGCCAACGCTGCCACTTGCACCCGCAGGGAATTATAGGCCAAGCCTATTTGTACACCATCCTGCAAAAAGTCCAGAATCGGCGAGACAGGAGCCCGCATGGGTGTGATTGATTTTGAAGCACACCAAGACTCAAACTGGCGCCAAATCCTGGCATAAGCCATGGAAGTGGAACGCTTGCGGGCCTGCAGGAGAGTGGAAATGACTGTGTTTGAATAGCCTTTGTCCCTCAATTGGGCCCTCTCAATCGCCATGCCATAAGACCAAAGCAGCAGGCGTCCTCCATGGCTACCGGGCCCTGTGACAACAGGTTCGGTACCAGAGGTAAAGGAAGGGGAGCCTCCACTAGTATCTGTCGGAGGTCCGCATACCAAGGCCTCCTGGGCCAATCCGGGGCGATGAGAACCACTTCTCCGGGGTGCAGCCGAATCCGCAGGAGCACGCACCCTATCAAGGGCTACGGAGGCAACATATATAGTAGGCCCAGAGGCCAGGGCTGAGTCAAGGCATCCAACCCTGCCGAGCGAGGATCTCTCAGTCTGCTGAAGAAGCACGGGACTTTGGCATTTGAACTTGTCGCCATAAGATCCATCACAGGCTTGCCCCATTTGGCACATACCTGCAGGAATACTTTGTCTAGTTCCCATTCTGCTGGATCGATCTGATGCCTGCTTAGATAATCGGCTTGCACGTTGCTCTGACCTGCTATGTGAGCTGCCGACAGAAACTGAAGATGCAGCTCGGCCCAGTGGCAAATCTGTTCGGCCTGCGTGGCCAGTGCTCTGCACTGAGTGCCGACTTGTCGATTTATGTAGGCCACTGCTGTCGTGTTGTCCGACATCACTCTGACAGCCAATCCTCCCAGGGTCACTTGAAAGGCCAGAAGCGCCTGAAACACCGCTTTCAACTCCAGGCGGTTGATGGACCACTCCAACTCCTCGGGTATCCATAGACCCTGGGCATGCTTCCCCTTGCAATGTGCGCCCCAGCCCTTCAGGCTGGCATCTGTCACTACTAGACACCAATTGGGGAGCGCCAGCGGCATTCCTCGCCGCAGCATGCTGTCTGAGAGCCACCACTCCATGCTGAGTCGGGCCGCAGGGAGCCAAGAAAGTCTGCATTGATAATCCTGAGAAAACTGGAGACCATCTTTGAAGTAGGGAATACTGTAGAGGTCTCAGGTGCGCTCTCGCCCAGGGCACCACTTCCAATGTGGCTGTCATCGATCCCAGCAGCTGGACAATGTCCCAAGCTCGCGGGCGGGGCATCCTCAGGAGCAGACGGACCTGATTCTGAAGCTTGCACCGCCTTAGCTCGGGTAGATATACATAGCCTGAGTCTGTGTCGAACCTGGCCCCCAAATATTCTAGAGATTGCGAGGGGGTCAGGTGACTTTTGGCCATATTGACGACCCAGCCTAGAGATTGAAGTACAGAGACCACTCTGGCTGTAGCTTGATCGCTCTCTGTTCTGCTCTGATGAGCCAGTCGTCTAAGTACGGGTGAACCTTGATACCTTCTCGCCTGAGCAAAGCAGCTACTACCACCATTACCTTCGAAAAGGTTCGGGGAGCTGTGGCGAGGCCAAAAGGCAAGGCCCGGAACTGAAAATGTTTTCCCAGCACCGCAAACCTCAGAAACTTCTGGTGCGGGGGCCAAATTGGTATGTGCAAGTAAGCTTCATTCAGGTCTAGAGACGTGAGAAACTCTCCTGGCTGTACCGCAGCAATGACGGAGCGCAGGATTTCCATGTGGGAATGCCGCACTCTCAGGGACTTGTTTAATTCTTTTAAATCCAGAATAGGGCAAAAAGACCCACCTTTTCGTGGCACCACAAAGTAGATGGAGTATCGGCCGTAGCCGTGTTCGGCGGGAGGTACCGGGGACACGGCCCCTAACTGAATCAGACCTTGCAATGTCTCCACTACCGCCGCCCGTTTGGCGGCAGAATCGCATCGGGACTCCACAAACATGTCTCTTACTGGGGCGCTGAATTCTATTCTGTAGCCATCTCTGATCAGGTCCAGAACCCATTGATCTGAGGAAATATTGGCCCACTCCTCGGCACAGAGGGAAAGACATCCTCCGATGACAGGAAGCAAGGAGTGGGCCGGCGCACCATCATTGAGAGGGTCGCCCCTGAACTCCAGGCCTAGAGCCAGTGGCTGCGGAACGCTTGTCCGAGCGAAAGGAGTTCCTCTGCTGAAAAACAGGTATGAGAAGTGAACCCAGCAGAACGCCCCAGGCTGTACCTTCTAGCTTCACGGAAGCGAGGTCTATAAGAGGAGTGGACCGCCTGGCCCTTGGAGGAAGGCCTCGGCCTATCTTCGGGCAAGCGCTGGGGTTTAGGATCTCCCAGGCCTTTAACAATTTTTTTTTCCAACTCCTCACCAAATAGGAGAAGGCCTTGAAAGGGCAACTTCACCAACCTTTGCTTAGAGGCCATGTCCGCTGCCCAATGTCGTAGCCAAATAAGAGGGCGAGCCGCCACTGCTACTGCCATTTGTTTAGCCGAAGCTCTGACAATATCATAAAGGGCATCAGCCAAAAAGGACAAGGCCGACTCCAGCCGCGGAGCCACATCCGAGAAGGGCTCCGCTCCATCTCCTGGCTGTTCCACTGCCTGTTGCAACCATGCCAGGCAGGCTCTAGCAGCATAACAACTGCATGCAGACGCCCGAACAGTAAGACCTGCAAATTCAAAGGACCGTTTAAGTGCTGCTTCCAGCCTATGGTCTTGTATATCCTTCAGGGCAACTCCTCCTTCCACAGGGAGGGTAGTTCTCTTTGTCATCGCAGTGACTAGGGCATCTACTTTAGGCATTGCAAAGCGAGCCAAATGCTCCTCACGCAGAGGGTGTAATTGCCCCATAGCCCTGGAAACTTTCAAAGGTCCCTCGGGGTCAGCCCACTGAGCAGAAATAAGCTCTTGGATGGAGTCATGCAAAGGAAAGGCTCGAGCAGGCTTTTTGGTACTAGCCATCCTAGGATTCACAGAGGAGGCCGTGCCACTGTCAGGCTCTTCAATAGAAAGACCTGTAGGGCACCTGAAATAAGCACTGGCAGCTCATCACGGTGGAAAATCCTCACCGCGGAGGGATCATCCAGATCCTGTGGTAATTCTGCACCTGACTCTGGCTCCTCAGACCACGAAGGTCTGCCAGAACTCTCCAAATCCTTACAGCCCAACCACGGGGGGGGGGGGAAAAGGAGGTGCACCACAATCTGAAGGGGAATTAGCCCTTCTACGCTTTTCTATATGCCAATTATCAGGGAAAATAGCCTCAGCGGGAAGTCTAGGCCAGAATCCACGGGGGGGGGGGGGGGGTACAATAGAAGGGGCCTCAGACGACCCTTGAGGGAGAGCTCTTTTCAGCATGTATGCTTTATGCAATAAAAACACAAAATCAGGGGAGAAAAACTCGCCCTGGGCACCCAGATCCCGTCCGGGGCTAGCCGCTCCCTGAATAGCCTCAATTCGAGGTCCCCCCCCCCCCCCCCCCCGGCTCAGGACTCTCCGTCTCTACGGAGGCCGCACCATGCGGAGAATTCAAAATGGCGTCCGCTGCCAACTCTGGGCGGGAAGAATCATCGATCGCCATGCTCGGGCCAGCTCTTACACCTGTACAGCACGATTTACAGAGCCCCGCTGCTGATTTGTGCTTGCCACACCGGGAACAGCGCTTTACATTCTCTGCGGCCATCGCCGAAAATGGCGGGAAAATTCAAAATGGCGGTTTTGCGCCAAAAACGCCCCAATCGCAGGCCCACCCTGGAGGAGTTAGAAAACACTCTTACCTCACCGGACCGAGTATCACAGCTCCGGTCCCATAGAAGAATCAAAGGAAAACCTCTGTTCCATTTTTTTTTTTTTTAACGCTGTGAGGAAAGCAGAGGTAATAAGAACTCCGGAGGCTCAGATGAGTGGGAAAGGCGAACCAATGTGCCTACATCCACTGAGTGCCAAAGGACAGGGAAAAGCAAGCTAATATATCCACATCCACGGGGGCATGGGTAAGGCAGGGAAAGGGCTAACCTATGTGCCTTCAAAGTGAAGCTGCTATAGCCTCTAACACCCCGGCTAACAGCTGGCAAGCCAGGAGCCACCCCCAGGCAGATTTTTGAAGGAGCTCGAAGAAGCTGCAGCCACCCTGCTTGGGGAGACAGAGAATACTGAAGAGGCAGTGGAGCTGGCTGGCCATGAGGCAATATGGAAAGTTGAGTGCTCTCTATCTCCCCCTGCTGGTTGATGGACACAACCCATACATAATGGCTTCATCTGCTTGATGGCAAGGAAAGTGGATTTTCCCCAAGTCCATTTAATAATGGTCTATGGACTTTTCCTTTAGGAAACCGTCCAAACCTTTTTAAAACTCCGCTAAGCTAACCGCCTTTACCACATTCTCTGGCAACGAATTCCAGAGTTTAATTACACGTTGAGTGAAGAAAACGTTTCTCAGATTCGTTTTAAATTTACTACAATGTAGTTTCATCGCATGCCCCCTAGTCCTAGTATTTTTGGAAAGCGTAAACAGATGCTTCACATCTACCCATTCAACTCCACTCATTACTTTGTAGACCTCTGTCATATCTCCCCTCAGCCGCCTTTTCTCCAAGCTGAAGAGCCCTAGCCACTTTAGCCTTTCCTCAAAGGGAAGTCATCCCATCCCCTTTATCATTTTCGTCGCCCCTCTCTGCACCTTTTCTAATTCCACTATATCTTTTTTTGAGATGCGGCGACCAGAATTGAACACAATATTCGAGGTGTGGTCGCACCATGGAGCGATACAAAGGCATTATAACATCCTCATTTTTGTTTTCCATTCCTTTCCTAATAATACCTAACATTCTATTTGCTTCTTAGCCGCAGCAGCACACTGAGCAGAAGGTTTCAACGTATCATCAACGATGACAAGAAAGCATTAGGAGTCAGGCAGTGGCTCTGGAAGCAGCAGCCCTTTGCAGCTGGGTGAAGGCAAACCTCCTGGCTTTTGTCAGTAGTCCACTTAGCCGGCAAAGTCAATATTCAGGTGGATTCTCTCAACTGCCCACTAAAGGATCTGGGAGGATGGGAGCTGGGGCACACAGCCTTCCAGTTCCTGCTGAACCATGGGGGCCTACAGTCTTTGACTTCATGGCCTCAAGCAAAAATGCCAAGGTGAATCACTTCTTTAATCACCAGAACAAGGCGACCTTGATGGGAATAGATGAGCTGGTCCAGCAGTGGCCCAGGGAGGAGCCTCTTTGTGTCTCCACCATGGCCCTTGATCAACCAAGTCCTTCACAGGATAGCACACTTTGTTTGGTCTTTATGGTGGCTATGGATTGGTTCCCAAGGCTGTGGTAAGCAGATCTTGTATGGAGACTAGTGGAAGCCCATCTTCTTCTTCCCAGGGGTGAGGAAGGGGTCTGGTGGAAATAGAAGATCCAGATCTCTTGTGGCTTATGGTTTGGCCCTTGACAGGAGGCATTTAATGTGGCAGGGATTTTCTCCTGTGCTTACTGATACTGTGCTCAAAGACAGGGTATGATACATACCTGTAGCAGTTGTTCTCCGAGGACAGCAGGCTGATTGTTCTCACGACTGGGGTTGACGTCCGCGGCAGCCCCCACCAACCGGAAGAAGCTTCGCGGGACGGTCGGCACGCAGGGCACGCCCACCGCGCATGCGCGGCCGTCTTCCCGCCCGTGCGCGACCGCTCCCGCCAGTTGAATGACTAGCAAAAGATGAAACACACAACTCCAAAGGGGAGGAGGGAGGGTAGGTGAGAACAATCAGCCTGCTGTCCTCGGAGAACAACTGCTACAGGTATGTATCATACCCTTTCTCCGAGGACAAGCAGGCTGCTTGTTCTCACGACTGGGGTATCCCTAGCTCTCAGGCTCACTCAAAACAAGAACCCAGGTCAATTGAACCTCGCAACGGCGAGGGAACAACAGAAATTGACCTACGAAGAACAACTAACTGAGAGTGCAGCCTGACCAGAATAAATTCGGGTCCTGGAGGGTGGAGTTGGATTTACACCCCAAACAGATTCTGCAGCACCGACTGCCCGAACCGACTGTCGCGTCGGGTATCCTGCTGGAGGCAGTAATGAGATGTGAATGTGTGGACAGATGACCACGTCGCAGCCTTGCAGATCTCTTCAATAGTGGCTGACTTCAAGTGGGCCACCGACGCTGCCATGGCTCTGACACTATGAGCCGTGACATGACCCTCAAGAGTCAGCCCAGCCTGGGCGTAAGTGAAGGAAATGCAGTCTGCTAGCCAATTGGAGATGGTGCGTTTCCCGACAGCGACCCCTAGCCTGTTAGGGTCGAAAGAAATAAACAATTGGGCGGACTGTCTGTTGGGCTGTGTCCGCTCCAAGTAGAAGGCCAATGCTCTCTTGCAGTCCAATGTGTGCAACTGACGTTCAGCAGGGCGGGTATGCGGCCTGGGGAAGAATGTTGGCAAGACAATTGACTGGTTAAGATGGAACTCCGACACCACCTTCGGCAGGAACTTTGGGTGGGTGCGGAGCACTACTCTGTTGTGATGAAATTTGGTATATGGAGCATGAGCTACCAGGGCTTGAAGCTCACTGACCCTACGAGCTGAAGTAACTGCCACCAAGAAAATGACCTTCCAGGTCAAGTACTTCAGATGGCAGGTATGCAGTGGCTCAAAAGGAGGTTTCATCAGCTGGGTGAGGACGACGTTGAGATCCCATGACACAGTAGGAGGCTTGATAGGGGGCTTTGACAAAAGCAAGCCTCTCATGAATCGAACGACTAAAGGCTCTCCAGAGATGGCTTTACCTTCCACACGATAATGGTAAGCACTAATCGCACTAAGGTGAGTCCTTACTGAGTTGGTCTTGAGGCCAGACTCTGATAAGTGCAGAAGGTATTCAAGCAGGTTCTGTGCAGGGCAAGAACGAGGTTCTAGGGCCTTGCTCTCACACCAAACGACAAACCTCCTCCACTTGAAAAAGTAACTCTTTTTAGTGGAATCCCTCCTAGAGGCAAGCAAGACCCGGGAGACACCCTCAGACAGACCCAACGCAGCGAAGTCTACGCCCTCAACATCCAGGCCGTGAGAGCCAGGGATTGAAGGTTGGGGTGCAGCAACGCTCCGTCGTTCTGCGAAATGAGAGTCGGAAAACACTCCAATCTCCACGGTTCTTCGGAGGACAACTCCAGAAGAAGAGGGAACCAGATCTGACGGGGCCAAAAGGGCGCTATCAGAATCATGGTGCCGCGGTCTTGCTTGAGCTTCAGTAAGGTCTTCCCCACCAAAGGTATGGGAGGATAAGCATACAGGAGGCCGGTCCCCCAATGAAGGAGAAAGGCATCTGACGCTAGCCTGCCGTGTGTCTGAAGCCTGGAACAGAACAGAGGCAGCTTGTGGTTGGTCTGAGAGGCGAAAAGATCCACCGAGGGGGTGCCCCACTCTCGGAAGATCTTGCGTACCACTCTGGAATGGAGCGACCACATCGTGCGGTTGCATGACTCTGCTCAGTCTGTCGGCCAGACTGTTGTTTACCGCCTGCCAGGTACGTGGCTTGGAGAAGCATGCCGAAGCGACACGCCCAACGCCACATACCGACGGCTTCCTGACACAGGGGGCGAGATCCGGTGCCCCCCTGCTTGTTGACGTAATACATTGCAACCTGATTGTCTGTCCGAATTTGGATAATTTGGCAGGACAGCCGATCTCTGAAAGCCTTCAGTGCGTTCCAGATCGCTCGGAGCTCCAGGAGGTTGATCTGCAGATCCTTTTCCTGGAGGGACCACAGACCCTGGGTGTGAAGCCCATCGACATGGGCTCCCCACCCCAGGCGGGATGCATCCGTCGTCAGCACTTTCGTGGGCTGCGGAATTTGGAATGGACGTCCCAGGGTCAAATTGGTCCGTATGGTCCACCAGAGCAGTGAAGTGCGGCAACTGGTGGAGAGGCGGATGACATCCTCTAGATTCCCGGTGGCTTGGAACCACTGGGAAGCTAGGGTCCATTGAGCAGATCTCATGTGAAGACGAGCCATGGGAGTCACATGAACTGTGGAGGCCATATGACCCAGAAGTCTCAACATCTGCCGAGCTGTGATCTGCTGAGACGCTCTGGTCTGCGAAGCCAGGGCCAAGAGATTGGTGGCCCTCGCTTCGGGAAGGTAGGCCTGAACCGTCTGGGAATTCAGCAGCGCTCCTATGAATTCCAGAGACTGAGTTGGCTGGAGATGGGACTTTGGGTAATTTATCACAAACCCCAGCAGCTCCAGAAGTTGAATAGTGCACTGCATGGACCGGAGGGCTCCTGCCTCCGAGGTGTTCTTGACCAGCCAATCGTCGAGATATGGGAACACGTGCACTCCCAGCTTGCGTAGGTAGGCCGCTACCACCACGAGGCACTTTGTAAACACTCGTGGGGCAGAGGCGAGCCCAAAGGGCAGCACACAATACTGAAAGTGCCGTGCGCCCAGGCGGAATCTGAGATACTGTCTGTGAGCTGGCAGTATCGGGATGTGAGTGTATGCGTCCTTTAAATCCAGGGAACATAGCCAATCGTTTTTCTGAATCATTGGCAGAAGGGTGCCCAAGGAAAGCATCCTGAACTTTTCTTTGACCAGGAATTTGTTCAGGCCTCTCAGGTCTAGGATGGGACGCATCCCCCCTGTTTTCTTTTCCACAAGGAAGTACCTGGAATAGAATCCCTGCCCTTCCTGCCCGGGTGGTACGGGCTCGACCGCATTGGCGCTGAGAAGGGCGGAGAGTTCCTCTGCAAGTACCTGCTTGTGATGGGAGCTGAAAGACTGAGCTCCCGGAGGACAATTTGGAGGCAGGGAGGTCAAATTCAGGGCGTATCCGCACCGCACTATTTGGAGAACCCACTGGTCGGAGGTTATGAGAGGCCACCTTTGGTGAAAGAATTTTAACCTCCCTCCGACCGGCAGGTCGTCCGGTACGGACACTTGTAGGGCGGCTATGTTCCCGTGGATCCAGTCAAAAGCCCGTCCCCGGCTTTTGCTGTGGAGGCGCAGGGGGCTGCTTAGGCGCACGCTGTTGACGGGAACGAGCGCGCGGGGGCTGTCCCTGTGCCTGACGAGGCCTTCGGGCCGGCTGGTTGTACCTACGCTTCGCAAAAGAATAGGGTGCAGCCTGCCGAGCCCGGGAAAAACGCCCGCCCGCGGGGCGGGTGCTGAAGGCGCCCGGTGGGAGAGCTTGTCGAGAGCGGTTTCCCGCTGAGTGCAGTTGGTCAACCATCTGCTCGACCTTCTCGCCAAAAATATTATCCCCCCGGCAAGGGACGTCAGCCAGTCTCTGCTGGGTGCGGTTGTCCAGGTCAGAGGCACGCAGCCATGAGAGCCTGCGCATCACTATACCTTGGGCCGCAGCACGAGATGCCACGTCACAGGTGTCAAAAATCCCCCTGGACAGGAACTTTCTGCACGCCTTCAGCTGCCTGACCACCTCCTGATATGGCCTGGACTGCTCCGGCGGGAGCTTATCGACCAGGTCCGCCAGCTGTTGCACATTGGTCCGCATGTGGATGCTCATATAGAGCAGGTAAGATTGGATGCGGGTCACGAGCATGGAGGATTGGTAGGCCTTCCTCCCAAATGAGTCCAGAGTGCGAGACTCCCGCCCCGGGGGCGCCGAGGCGGTATCCCTCGAACTCCGTGCCCTCTTGAGAGCAGAATCCACGACCGCTGAGTCATGGGGCAACTGGGGCCGCATGAGCTCTGGGTCAGAGTGGATCCTGTACTGGGACTCTGCTTTCTTGGGAATGGTGGGGTTAGTTTAGTGGTCGCACCCAGTTCCGAAGCAGCGTCTCCTTCAGGACATTGTGCAGCGGTACCGTGGAGGACTCTCTAGGTGGTGATGGATAGTCGAGGACCTCGAGCATCTCGGCCCTCGGCTCTTCCACAGAGACCACGGGAAAGGGAATGCTTATAGACATATCCCGCACAAAGGAGGCAAAGGAGAGACTCTCAGGAGGTGAGAGCTTCCTCTCCGGTGACGGCGTGGGGTCCGAGGGAAGGCCCGTAGACTCCTCTGAGGAGAAATATCTCGGGTCCTCCTCTCCCCCCACGAGTCCTCATCCTCGGTATCGGACATTAGCTCATGTAGCTGAGTCCGGTACCGGGCCCGCTCGACGTCGAGGCACCGAGGTCTCGGTGTCGTCGAGCGGTGGACTCCCGCGCCGGCGGGGACGGAGCTCCCTCCATCGACGTCGACGGGGACTCCACCTGCGTGGCGGTCGAGACCGGCACCGCAAGCGGCGGCGGTGTCGACAGCCCCGGCGCCGGGCTAGAGCTCGCCGGCGCCACAGTCATCGGCGCCGGGGGCGCAAGCACCCCCGACGCCGGCACAACCTGGCGCATCAGCCCTTCCAGGATCCCCGGAAGGATGGCTCTGAGGCACTCGTCCAGGCCCGCTGCCGGGAAAGGCGGTGGGGCCGGTAAGGGTGTCGGTGCCAGAAGCTGCTGGGGGCCAGGAGACGGCACCGAGGTGCCGGAACCCCGACGCGTCGGTACCTCCACCACCGACGGAGATCTCTCCTCTCTGTGATGACGCTTCGGCGTCGACTCCTCTTCAGGGTGCACCGAGGGCTCCCGGTGACGGCGCTTCTTATCTTTTTTCCGGTGCACGTCACCGGCGCCGGAGGGCATGGAGGAGGAGGAGGTCGATCCCCCTCGGTCTCGAGGTACCGGGTCCGACAGGGTTCGGTCCCGTGGCTCACGAGCTGAGGGAGTGACCGGGGCCGACTGCCCACGCGGCCTCTCAACCCCACTCTCACCGGCGGACCGGCGGGCCGACGGGACCTGTTCTCCTGGGGTCGCTGCCATCGGTGCCGATGTCTCGGGCATCGATACCGGTACCGAAGAACCGGCCTTCGATACCGATGCCGTCGAGGTCGACGTCGAGGGGCCGGCGCAAGTTCCAAAAAGACGGTCCCGCAGAACTTGCCTCGCAACCTGAGTCCGTTTCCGGAGACCGAGACACAGCGCGCACGACTTGAGATTGTGCTCCGGCCCGAGGCACTGGAGGCACCAAGCGTGGGTGTCGGTCTGCGAGATCGGCCGGCCGCAGCGACCACGCTTTTTAAATCCACTCGGGACCTTCGAGGACATCGACGGAAAAATCGCGTCGGCGAAGTCAAAGTCGGCAATGGTGGCTAAAATCACACCACGAAAAAACTAGCCGACCGAGCGGCCACTAGGCCGCAACGAGGCGTCCCCGCTGGAAGCGAGGGAAAAGGGGAGCGCGTGCTCCACACGCGCGAAAATCTTTTTTTTTTTTTTTTTTAACAATACAAAGAAAGAAAGAAAGAGGAACCGAACGGGTCAAAGCAACGATCCGCGTAAACGCGGTCGAAAAATCCGGCGGCTGAACGGAGAGAGAGGCAATTGCACAACTCTCTCCAGTCGCGGAAAAAAAGTAACTGGCGGGAGCGGTCGCGCACGGGCGGGAAGACGGCCGCGCATGCGCGGTGGGCGTGCCCTGCGTGCCGACCGTCCCGCGAAGCTTCTTCCGGTTGGTGGGGGCTGCCGCGGACGTCAACCCCAGTCGTGAGAACAAGCAGCCTGCTTGTCCTCGGAGAATGATTAGTAGTAGTTGCTGCCCCATAAAGTGGCAACTGTGGAGTCGGAGCTGAGGGTGGGTAAGAGGAACCCAGCTCGAAACAGGATCCAGGACAGGGGAAGCCTGTTCAAGGCCAGGATGCAGCTCCAGAAGTGCATCGCTGGAAGGACAGCCTAAAGGGTCTATGCCTGAGGAAAGTGGATTGTGATCAAAAACAGCCTTGGATTATTACTAGCCCCTGGGATGGGTAAAGGGACAGGAGATTTTGTAAATGTGTAAATATTGAGAGTTAACCAGAATATCAAATGGAAGAAGGAGACTGTGCATTACAACCTCAATCTTGAATGAACAAAAGTTTCAACTGTATAGATGGAGTAGTAAAATTGGTTTCCTGCCATTTGCAGAAAGTTCAGTAAAGCTGAGTTGCATCAAAAAGACTTTATTGGAGTGCAGTGTGATTTCTTTGAGGCGGGAGAGAGGACACTTGCTCCCAGGACCGGTAAGACAAAGAAGCCCCACTTAATTTCCCAAAGACCCCGGATCTCTATTCCAGCACAGACACCAGGCTGAAAGAAGAACTTGAAACTGAAAGTGGCAACCCATAACACAACAACGCAGATAGCACTTGTGGTCCACCTGGATTGGAATATGCAGATAGGCCTCTGAAAGATCCAGGGAGGTCAAGAACTCGCCCAGGACATAGGTCATCACTGTCAAGTGGCTCCATCCAAAAGAGCAGAACCTTCAGGTAGGTGTTGACCCCTTTGAGGTCAAGAATGGGCCAGAGTCCCCTTTCTTTAGGTCCTCAAAATAGAGTAACAACCTTGCACCTTTCCAAAGGTGGTACTGGTTCCAGATCCTGAAGAGTGAGCACAATGGCTGTTACTTAACCACCGAGCCAAAGGGTAAGACCATGAAGGCATCAAGCACTGGCCAAGCAAACTCTAAAGCACAGCCCCAAATGACCAACTCGAGGACCCACTGATCCAAGGTGTCCTGGGCCCACTTGTGGCTGGAGAAGGGCCAATCTGCCCCCCTATCCAAGCCAGCGAGGGGTCAAGTGCATCCTTGTCACAAATTGGAGCCTGTAGCTGAGCCAGGAGGTCCAGAGTATTCTGTTTGGAACAGCAAAAGGGCTCCTGCTTGAAGGGCCTGCTGGGCAGCGGGACCAAGCCAGTCTGGCACGTATCCATCCAAAAGCAACCCCTCCCCTTCGATAACAGGGATTGGCTGAGAGGTTATGCTATGATGTTGTAAATTTTTATTTTTAAGATGAAGTCGGAGTCACTACAATTTTACCAACTCCAACTCCACACCCTGCCCAATAGGCCCTCCAGAATAAACATCCCACCCCCCACCCCCACCAAGGCCAATGACAGACTTAGAGCCTCTGAAACTGAATCAATAAGGCAAGAAAGTTCCTACCAAAAAAAAAGCCCTATCACTGGGAAGCATTCCTTCACCTCCTGAGGGGGGGAGAGCTCCATCTCTGAACCTGAGCCAGGGGGGAACTGAGAATCTAAGAGATCAAGGGATCGCCCATCAGAACGTGGTCACATCTGTGCCATTTGGCCCACTTAAAGCGGGCTCCGTGCATGGCTATCTGGGACTTGGAGACCCCTATTGTGTACGGGAGCCAACCTGAGCAGCCAGAGCCTGCTGGAGCCATTCCAGGTTCAGAGCTCTCCAAGGGGCCTAGAAAAGGTAAGGGACAGATGTAAGGGTAATGGGATTTGATAAACTGCCTCTCTGTGGTATAATCAAAGCAGTTTACACTTATTATATGCAGTACTTTCTCTGTCACCACCTTTTTTTTTTATTTTTTGTATCTAGAGCAATGGAGGGTTAAGTGATTTGCCCAGGATCACAAGGAGCAGCAGTGGAAACTGAACCCAGTTTCCTAGGTTCTCAGCCTAATGAACTACCATTAGACTACTCCTCCACTCCAAGGTGAAGGAACACCAATCCTCAACCCCCAAGCCCTAATGGGGCCAGATGGAGATCTTTTTGCAGGGAAATTGCAGCAGGACCTAAGATGGTTTCCGTTCCCACCAAAAGCATCAGGAGAGCAAGTCCTAAAGCTGCAGCAGGGGGCAACATCAGAGTTTACCAGAACAGGTCTCCCCTCCAAGCCCCCTGGGACCATTTCAGAAAAGATCTGCATCAGCTTGCTGGCATGCCCAGCTACCTGGCCAGTGCACGTGTGCACATGAGCATGCGAATCCACTTGGAACTGACTAGGGCCCAAGACTCACGACGATTTCACCTCCCTCCTGCCTAGCTCTCAGCTGTGATATTTTGTTTTGTTTTACTGCTTAAAGCAGTAGCCTTTTTTTTTTTTTTTTCAAAATTGCTTTATTCCCCTGCACTAGTGGAATAAAGCTAAAGCTTAACTAGGCAGCCCAGCCAATTTAATTTTTTAAGGTTGCCTGAAACTGCAGGGAGCCTGGGAAGTGGGGAGAATGAGGACTCAATCCCATTGTAACAAGGGCCCCATGAGTTTCAAGCCGAGAGCCTTGCCAAGTTATTGCCTGTGGGCAATGACTTGGGACTATGGATCCACATCTGCGCTCCACCAGGTCCAGTCTGTGAACTAGGAACCTGGGAGCAAGGCTGCTGTCTCCAGCAAATGATGTAGCCTTAACCAGATGCACCAGCCTGCACAATCTGCTATCTGCTGGAGGTAGAGAAAACGCTGTCTAGACAGCGTTAGCCCTTATACTGTGGTCACCAGGAAAAGTCGGTTTTCCTACCTCCAGCTGTTGGTAGTAAGGGGATACAACCAATTAATCAGGAACGTGTAGCCAAGATACTACAGATTGACCCTTTAAGACTCGCTGCACCTGCCATTTGAAGACCCAAGTTGCATAACATATAAACTTTGAAATTCTCTACCCAAGCAAATTATCAGAGATTCCTTACTAAAGGCTTTTCTATTAAGTACATATCAAAAGAAAATAATCTAATGTTGCCGTCTCTCTTATATGTTTCAACATAACCAATACTCTTGTGTGTTTCACGACAAACACACAATCATTCCTAATATGTTAAAATGTTAGAATTAATTATCTATTATATTTTTGATGTTTATTCTTGATTGTAAGCCACATTGAATCTAAGCTTGTTCAGGATAATGTGATACAAATGTCATAATATAATAATAATAATAAACATGACAAGTAATTTAGCAAAGTAAAAGGCTAACTTTGATAAACAAAGGACTTTAACATTTAATGGAAATATTGTCTAAGTAATTATATCAAACTTCCATCATGTTATTTAAGACACTGTCACCAGAAGCTCTTTTTACCTTTGGCATATTCGATAGAGCAATATGCTTTTCACTTCTCTTGATCTTGATCTGAAAGACGGATTTAAATGCTGGTTCATCAAAGCAGGGGAAAACTGTTCTTGCTGCCAAAGGTTCAAACTGAGTTGCTGCAAGACACCTGAAGTGAGGGGGAAGGATAAAAAGAATTTTTTTTTTTTTAAATACAGAGAGAGAGAGAGAGAGAGAGAGAGAGAGAGCAAGCGAACCATGGTTGGGATCTTACATTTCATATTCATAGCCATAAGTAAAATATTCAGTATTACCAATGCCTACCAGATTATTTGTTTTATTTATGCAAGGATAAGAAGGAAGCGTGCAAAAACTGTATTTATCACCATCTAAAACAGGGAGAATTCAAAAGATATTTTCACATCCTGAAATTCTTTATATGTCACAAGCAAAAATATACTGAACAAGCAAAGTAGGAGTCACCCCTCTACTCCTGACATTCAGGGATAGGAGTGTGATTGGAGCACACATTGCAGATCAGGGAAGAGCCCCTACTATCCCTGCTCCAGTCCTTATCTTCCATCTTAGACCAGAAAAATACTTTTTCCAGGTTAGACTGTTATAACATGATCTAGTAGTTGCATGTTTCCTAGAGTAAGCTGGATGCTCTGGGACCCTAAGGAATAAGTACAAAAGTATTGCCATACTGGGACAGTATCCTGTTTCCAACAGTGGCCAATCCAGGTCACAAATACCTGGCAAGATCCCAAAAAAGTACAAAACATTTTATACTGCTTATCTCAGAAATAGTGGATTTTCCCCAAGTCCATTTAATAATAGTCTATGGACTTTTCCTTTAGGAAGCTGTCCAAACCTTTTTTTTTTTAAACTCCGCTAAGCTAACCGCCTTTACCACATTCTCTGGCAACGAATTCCAGAGTTTAATTACAAGCTGAGTGAAGAAAAATTTTCTCCGAGCTTTTAGGTATAGTTTGAAAGTGGATTACTACAATTTTCTTTTAACATAGTCTGCTGGACTCCCCCTCCCTCCCACCCACCCCCCATCCTCCCCACTGAACTGAACAGACTGATTACTGCTAGCACTACATGGAACAAGTATCCCAGACTCACTCCACAAGAAATCTGATAGCCTTTGCTCCCTTCCTTCCCTCCCATTGGTAGAACAGCTTCAATCTGTCTGAACCTATTGAGCCCTGTCATTTCACATGGCCTGCTGGCCTCGCATGTAGAGATGCCGCACTGAAACCAGCAGAATGAAGGGCAAACAGGTGAAAGTGCTGCTCTCCATCCATTAGCCAGAGAGACTGGATAGTGAGCATTATGCAAAAATTGGTGTGCTTACCATATGGATTGAACAAACTTGAAAGTGTGCAACAAAATAAAAAGGTTGAGAAGCACTGGTTTAAAGTAACCTTTCAGAATATTAAAATGTTACAATTTACGATTCACTAAAAAAAAAAAAAAAAACTTAATAGTCTGAAAACTTATGTCCATCAGAGGCCCCAGAATTATACATCAGACTTAAGCCATGCACATGCTCCAAGTAGATAAGTATTTATCTAGACCTCACATGTTCTAATACATGTTCATGCCATTGCCTGTTGGCAAAGCATTCTTTCTTGAGCCCTTCCCAAATTGTTTGCTTTAACTACATTCCATGACAGCAGCTTTCACAATTTAGTTACCCACTGACTAAAATAATAGTTCCTTGCTTTAACCTTGAAACAGCTGACATTCAGTTTCATTGGGTGAAAAGTGAACTGACATACTACTGTTCCAAAAGTTAAAAATCAGTGAAAAAGTATGTTGCATTATCAAAGTGTGACAACTAAAAACCAGATTAAAAAGTTTTGTGAAATTAAGAAATGACAACAACAAAGTTAACAATAGAAGAGGATGTTAATTTGATGTCATGCTGTAGAGCTCAATGACAATCGCCACCAAATCAACCACTGTTACCGTGGAGGGTGCAGCAGCGTAACTCAACACAAGGCAGCACCAAAGCAAGTAGAACAAGCCCTGATGTTAATTTAGAAATAAGAACCATCACCTCAGGAGATGCTGGTAGCTGTTGTAACCAGCAAAACACGGCCCTCACTGTATAACACCTCCACACTCCAACATGGTAACATAGTAACATAGTAGATGACGGCAGAAAAAGACCTGCATGGTCCATCCAGTCTGCCCAACAAGATAAACTCATATGTGCTACTTTTTGTGTATACCTTACCTTGATTTGTACCTGTCCTTTCAGGGCACAGACTGTATAAGTCTGCCCAGCACTATCCCTGCCTCCCAACCACCAGCCCCGCCTCCCACCACCGGTTCTGGCACAGACCGTGTAAGTCTGCCCAGCACCATCCCCGCCTCCCGCCACTGGCTCTGCCACCCAATCTCGGCTAAGCTCCTTAGGATCCATTCCTTCTGAACAGGATTCCATTATGTTTATCCCACGCGTGTTTGAATTCTGTTACCGTTTTCATTTCCACCACCTCCCGCGGGAGGGCATTCCAAGCATCCACTACTCTCTCCATGAAAAAATACTTCCTGACATTTTTCTTGAGTCTGCCCCCCTTCAATCTCATTTCATGTCCTCTCGTTCTACCGCACTGTGTACCCTTTCATCATATTTCTGTGAACTGATGCAATTTAAAAGAACTTCTTGTGTGAAGACATGCCATCTCCACTGTTTCTCTGCTGTACCTTGGTGTGTGCAGGTTTGTCACTAGTTTGTGACTTGAATGCCTGAAGTAGTGGATAAGATGGCCAGCTTACTCTTTTGCTCCACCTTCTTTCCATGCATCTCCTTAAAAGTCAACCCCACCCCCAATAGGGATCCTGGACACAGCTGTGACCAGAACATCCCATTCCATACCCTTGGGAGAGAGAGGATACAGCCAATCTGGCATCATCTGGAGCTTCCCCGCTCTGATAACATCATGTGAGAGAGCACCTTGTGGAGGTAGAAATGCATGGGGGTGGGGGAGGGCAGAAAGGCTCTCCAGATTATGGTCCCTTCTCAGTGGGCTCAGAAGATACCAAGGAAAAGCCCCAAGCCTCCAAAACTGCATCAATGGGTAGAAAAACTCTTCCTGCTGAAACAGATGCATCACTGGGGAGTGCTCCTCCTTTTCCAGGGAGCGGGAAGCTCTGCGTCCAACTCTGAGTTACCTAAAGACTGGGAATCCAATAGGTCCCTGCCTCATCACAAAAGTTCCTGGAAGTTGAGGAACCTCCTTCGCCTCATGGCCACAGGAGAGGGGACTTCGTGGGGCTCCTACCAGCAAAGGAAGACCAGTATCAGCTGCCAACACAAACATAACAAGCAGGATCATTTGCTACAGCAAATCAATGTTAGAAGCCCCATCAGGACCCCACTGCGCCCAGAGCAGGTGAAGGACCATTTGCCCCCTCACCCCACCACCCAAGAGGGACACAGAGTTCCTGCGGCACAGACACTGCGGCAGGAACCAACATGACTGCTCTTCTTGACAAAGGTATCAGGACCATGGGTTCCAGTGACAAAGCAGGAGCAGCCTCTGGCACCTCTGAGGAGCTCCCCTGACCTCTCTGGAGCCATTTCCAATGTTGGAAACAGCCCATCACACTGCGGGTAGAAAGCCATCAGCTGTGCTCACCTCCCTGCTCCTGTAGACAGTGCAGCACCAGCCTTCCAGTCCAGATGGCTGGCATGGCTGGAGCTGACCGCAGTCTGCTCCTGCCATCCCCCCCTCCCAATTTGGATTTTGGTGTGAGTTGCATTGTTTTTATCTCCTCCTCACCCCCTTCCAGCTTCATGCCCTCTCAGAGAAATGTCTACACCAGGCAGCCCAGCCACATCATTTTTGTTCTTTTTTTTTTTTTTTAGGCTGCTTGCAGCTGCAGGAAGCCTGGGGTAGGGGCACACTTGAAGGAGAGTAGGAGGGAGGAAGAAAGAAGATGAGGACTCAAGCCCGTGACAGCAGGAGCCCCACAGGGATTGAGCTGAGAGCCAAATGAAGTTATTGCCCATGGGCAATGACTTGGGGCTACGGAACCAAGCTCCAATCAGCTCAGGTTCATGGACTTTAGGGATCAAGGCCTTTAGGTTCTACCAAGCAGTGTGGCCTTGTCCTGCCCAGCTGCCATCTACTGGAAATAAAGAAAATCCTGGAATCCTCGAAGAGCACCAGCACTTATATCATTGGGTATCACAAAGTCAGTTTCTCTACCTCCCATCTCCTGGTAGGAAAGAGATACAATCCAATTGTGCAGACCGGTCCAGCTGAATATGAAGGAATTATCCACTTAAACTGAGGAGAGGCAAGGGCCATTTGAGGAGTGAGGCCAAAACTTCTTCCTAATGCAATATGCAATTACTACACCCATAGCTATCCATTTTAACTGCATCACAAAAAGGTCATAACTTATGTCTCCACCTCCAGCTGGATATACTATATTTCGCTATGTACCACAAAACAATTTACACATCAATATTATAAACACAAATACATTGTTACATAATTAATAGAGCATATGATTGCATATACAGCAGTTTGACAAACTGACAGGTGAGATGAAAATCAAATCACAGGCTTTTGGATAACTTACCTAGATATCTTTAAATAGCAGTTGCCCTACTGGATATTGAGTTTTTTTTGTTTTTATTCTGTATTTTAAAAAAAGAGGATATTTATTAAGAAAACTATTGAGTATGAGGGATGTGAGCTCAGTGGTAGTGCTGAAGAATTACAGTATTTTGTATTGGATAAAATTTGTATAACCTGAACAGGAAACTATTTTCTGGTTTGTTGCTATATGTAAGCATCACGAAATGCCCAGACACCAGCCAGGGGTTACCCCGCGGCCACTTAGAGGGTCTATCCCCAGCACAGCTCATGTCCGTCTGTCTGCACCTGCCACTTGTGCTCTCACTAGCAGTACCCACCGACTGGGTCACAACCGCCTCTGGGTGAGTCTCCTGCTCTCAAATTATCCCCAGTGATTTCTAGATTACTGGAGGCCACACTCCCAGTGGTCCCACAGTTCCCAGAAAGCACTCACAGACCCAACACACTAGTTTACATCACTACAGGCATTTCCTATGTTAACTAAAGAAGGAAAAGGTCAGTTCTTTGTAACAACTTAAAACATAACATGTACCACCTGCTGGCCAAACTAGAGAAATGCACTTCAAGAATCAATGTAACAAAAACAAAAAAAAAAAAGAGGCAATTCTACAGATTTAAAACACACTCTTCACAGTAAGAAACAAGCCACCTATATGGTTTCTGGCTACAAAAATTCAAGATCACATTTATTTTGATAAATGTGAACATGATGATCATACAATATATCAACAGCTTACAAATCATGGAAGAAACGATGTGGGGAAAAAATCCTAAAACACATTACACCCACTGATTATAAGGGAAGAGGTACTAGAGGAAAATTGAATTAACACTAAAAGAAAAGTGGCAAAAAAGCCACAGTAAAAGGACCAGGGCCCTCACTGCTCTGCCACACTGTACCCTGGCAAGTCTAAAGTTAACAAACCTCATGGTGGACAAGCAGTGATGACTAATGTTGTCTACAGGAAACCCGTATTGCTGTAAATTGTGAAATATGTGACTTGTCTCTTCCTATATATATTATACTTACAGTCAAAAATAATAAAATAAGGGAAAGCACAAAGCACACCCAGAGTTCCAGGCTCAAAGTCTTCCGAATTTGAGAGGGTGAGTTGCAAAATAGTGCAGCTGACTAAAGGAAAGAAAATTACCAAATTAAGGCACTCTCTCCTTCCTTAGCGTCTAGTTACACTGTTCTGCACAAGTGGGATGTACTGAAGCAGATCTACTGGGAGGGAAAGACAAGGACCCCAAATGATAGCCAGACCGAACAGACCCAGGCCAACACACCCAATCTGTAGTGTCTGACAAAAGAATGACAAAGTCGCCACTCCATAAATCTCTTCCGAAACCACCGCCCAGGCCTCTGCCCAGGATGTAGCCTGAGCCCATATGGACAGCCTTTCAAGCCCTGAGGTACAGAAAATTCTTACAAATGTAGATTGTCTCAATAACCACCCTGATTCACCTTGCAGTGGAAGCCTTAGAGGCCACCTGGCCCCTCCCAGTGCCATGAAAAAGAACAAAGAGATGATCAGACAGACGAAAAACATTCATATCTTTCAGGTGTTGGAGTAGCTTCCTCTAGCTTGTGGAGTCTCCTGTCTGCAGAAGCAGAGATTTCTACCACAAAGAAGGGCAAATAAAACTTCTTGATTCACATGGAATGGAACCACCACCTTAGAAAGAAAGGAAGGGATTGTGCAAAGGGAAACAGAGTCCTCCACAAAGGAGAGAGATACAGGTCCCAACAAGACAGAGCCTGCAGCACAGAAACTCTTTGAGCAGCGGTAATCGCAACCAGGACTGTTTTGAGAGTAAGGTCCTTAACAGAGGTCAAATGTAGAGACTCAAGCATTTTATCCCACATTAAACATGAATTAGATTGGAACCTGGGATCATTTAATTTTTTTTCCTGGAGAGAGTAATGCATTGCCCCCCTCTCCCGCTATAGCCAGCTCTGCAATTTGGGGGGGGGGGGGCGCAATGGTGGACGGGGGTGGGGGGGGCACTGAGGTGGACCGGGGAGAGAGCCTGTTGTTAAAAATTTACCAGCACACCACTGCTTGTAAGCAACATAAAATTAATCAACCAGGGAGGGATTCTGGATTGTTCTGATAGGACTAAAGAAAAGAAAGTTATCAGGTAAGACAATTTTTCCTTCCACAGCATCCTATCAGACCAGCCCAGACCAATGGGATGTAGCAAAGCAGTGTCTCCAATATAGGGTAGGACTAAAATATCTAAAAAAAAGAAAAAAAAAAAAGAGAAAGAATTTTGCAAACACATCATTAACCTCCCCAGACTAATAAACAGAGCAATATAAATAAACTGGAATAGCCTTAGGAAGTCCCTTCCAGCAGTACCTAATAAAGAGAACCAAGAGCAATCAGAAGGGCTATGGAAAGACAAAAGGTATAGAAGAGAAGAAGGATGCAATTCCTCCCATGATAAGAAGGAATAATAGAAAATAGTATTGATAGACCATGGAAGAGATGTGCAGACCAACAAATCCAACTGATACTTTCCTTGAAAGAGTCCTTGAAGGCAACAGCCTAAAACTAAGGTATATCTATGAAGGGAACAGTCCAACTACATGGAAGATCACTGAAGGATAGAGGAATCTCTGGATAATAGTCTTGATAAAAGACTCGATCCAAAAATAGAACGGTCAACATGTTACACTATATCCTTCAGTGATCCTGTGTATAGACCCCTGATGTAGGCTTTACGCCAAAACACAGTGCTGTGTCGGGTCCTGAAGAATAAAAGGTTTTACTTATATTCCTCATCCTTCTATTTTTTCATGGGACAGCCTTGCTGATTACACTATTCTTTTACTGGTCTTTGCTGACGTAGTGGAATACGGTGCTCCGCTCTCACGGTGTCCTTATTATTAAGATAAACCTGGGGAAAGTCACAGCTTATCCCTGGGGTTAAGTAGCAAGGATTTTTTCCACTTTTGGGGCTCTGCCTGCTGCTTGTGATCTGGACTGGCCACTGCTGGAAACAGGATAGCAGGCTAGATGGAGGTCTGACCCAGTACGACAAGTCTTGATTAACTTACTTTATCAAGATGTTAAAATATAACAAAAACAAATGTCACAACACTAATCTACTAATCATTTTTTAAAAAACTGTTTTAACTGATCCACATTTCCAGCAATGAGCATCCCAGGTTTGGCTTTGATTCACATTCATGTGAGGATGATGAACCATAAATAATACCGTATGACACAATATGCACAACCTATTTACTGCAACCTCAGGACTGGTATGCATACCAGCAGATGCATCATTACATTGCCACCCTATTGCGCACCTATCCTGCAGATCTCTTCAAATTACTTTTTGATGAAAAAAAAGGCCACAACCGGCCATCTGTAAAGAATTGGCAGGTCGCTATTATGATGAATTAAGACATCAATTACTCAATCGCTGCTTCAGAGAATAGTGGACCAATGGACTCTTGACTTTGGAATCTATACCGTGGAGGCTTGTGTGGATACCCTGAAGGGTGCGCGGCTTCTGGTATATAGTATTAAGCTGCAATAACTTCATTATAAATTCCTTTTGCGCATGTATATCCATCCATCTCCTGCTAAGAAGATGGATCTCCCTTCTGATGGGACCAGACTCAAATGCCAGGCACAGGAGTCCTCATATACACACTGTATTTGGGACTGCCTTAAAGTGCAACAGTTCTGGCAACACCTTTGGAACCCTATAAATAGCATTTGTCAACATAACTGGGTTCCTATCCTGCAAATTTGTTTATTGGATGATATATCCGTGATTGTGACGGGAACTCCAATCTCCAGTCTTTTTTTTTCCGTAAATCAACCCTAATTGCAAAACGCTGCATACTACTCAAATGGATTTGTCCAGATCCTCCAATGTTACTTCAATGGCGTAATCAAATGCACAAAGTCCTCACCATGGAACATATGTCAGTGGAAAATAAAGGACTAAGGGCAAAAAGTGCTTTTTAACTATCTGGCTGCCCTATTTAAATATATAGTAACATAGTACATGACGGCAGAGAAAGACCTGTACAGTCCATCCAGTCTGCCCAACAAGATAAAACTCATATGTGCTACTTTATGTGTATACCTGACCTTGATTTGTATCTGCCATTTTCAGGGCACAGACCATAGAAGTCTGCCCACCACTAGCCATGCCTCCTAACCACTAGCCCCGCCTCCCACCACCAGCTCTGTATGAGTATGCATGCTCGTTCCGCTTTCTTGAATTCCGTGGACATATAATTAACAGGGACTAGTTAATTTAAACCACCACAGTGCTTGGGTGTAGGGGATTCAGCAGTACTATAAGACCTAAGAAGGAGCTGTATAAGGAGCACTGGGGTGGGAGGGTGTTGAGGGATGAGTTTTGTTATCCATAAAAAAAGCTGTTTTGTTTTATTGTAACTGCATATAATTATCAGAATTGTGGTATACAAAAATGGTTTAAATAAATGTACATATGTGTAATAACTATATCTATATAGAATGGCATTTGTCTTGTTTTTGTTTTTTTAAGTTGAGAAGATTGACCTAAGGGTTGCGAGAGCTATTCCCTTTTAGCTAGCCCAATACCTTACTTCCGGAGAACACTAAAAACGTACCTGTTTAAAAAGGCATACCCAACCAATCCAACATAAATGCCTGATCTCTGCAATACACAAACACACAAAAAAAACGTAATGGACATAATACAACCCTTCTGTGGCTATACCACATGAACTTTATCTTACCACAACTTCACTATGTATTTGTTTACACCGGAGTCTGCTAATGCCTCTCCAGTACTATGTAAGCCACATTGAGCCTACAAATAGGTGGGAAAATGTGGGATACAAATGTAACAAATAAATAAATAAATCTAACCTTGTAGGCAGCACCAAAGAGCTAGGTCAGTGTCATGTCTGATGAGTGCCTGACCTTTCAACCATCAGTCTTGTAGATCCGTTCTCTCAGCTTAGAGCATCAATGTACACCAGCCTTAGCTCAGCTGAGTTCACACAGATGACATCCACTGACAAGCACTGGCCCCTTGCTCGACTCCGTGCACTAACAGATGCTCTCCTTCGCTCGGGGCAGCATGCACCGATGAGTGCACCATCCTTTCCTGAGCACAGTCTGCCCTGATAAGCTTCTTCTCTACTCAGCTCCAGGGAGTGGCATCTATCTTTATTTCTTTTTTATTAGGATTTATTTACTGCGTTTTTGAAAGAATTCACTCAAGGCGGTGTACAGTAAGAATAAATCAAACATAAGCAATAGACAATTACAGCAGTAAAAATATTCAAAAAGCAATTCAAAGTATGGCATAGTATACTACTTATAATGTCAATACAATAACTTAGCGTGTATTTGAAAGGGGGGCACTTGGAAGAGCATGGGCGAGACTCAAACTTACATAAATTACGGAACACTTTATGCTACGCGTGTATCGGCAGCAATTAGGTGCTAATGCCCTATTTATTTGGAATTAGCTCACACCTTTTATTAAACAGTAACTCAAGATAAGTTACATTCAGGTACACTGGATGTTTCCCTGTCCCTGGGGGCTCACAATCTATAATCTTGTCTTTGTGCTGAACTGCCCTCTCTTTATCTATACCATATTTAGGTATGAGGAAGATATGTCTTCCTAAAATCCAAAGCAGGACTTCTACTAAGCTCAGCGACTTGCTGGCAGTTATTCAAATAATACATCACCAGATGAGGCTGCAAAGGACATACAGACCTAGTTTCAAACTCCTGGGAGATATAGTCCTTGAGGTTTTGATTTCAAAGGAAATAACCTCACCTCCCATAATCCTGCTGGAGTTCATTAGCTACAAGCAACAAAGTAGTTAGCCTGCCTTCATACAGACAGAGGAGTACTGTCTTCAATAGCACAACCCCTGGAGCAAAATGAAAACCAGTGAAAGGCACTGTTCTTCCTTTTTATTTATTTAATTTTTTTTACTAGATTAGAGCGGTTTGTTCCATACTCAGGGAACTAAGTTTATAGTTGGCTTTCCCTTACAATTCAGGACCTGGTGTATTAGTTTCAAAGAGTTCAAGGATCTCCCAGTTCAGCATTAGTACACCTAGTATGCACTACTGAAAAATCAGACAAACAGAGCTGGAGACAGCTATCTAGACAGCTTCCATTCATTTTAAGACTACAGCCACCTATTCCTCTCTCTTATAAGGGAAAATTAGGTTCTTACCTTGGTAATTTTCTTTCCTTTAGTCATAGCAGATGAAGCCATTACGTATGGGTTGTGTCCATCAACCAGCAGGGGGAGATAGAGAGCACTCAACTTTTCACAGTGCCTCATGGCCAGCCAGCTCCACTGCCTCTTCGGTATTTGAAGCTTCCAAAGCAGTATGGCAAACCGCAATGGGAATAACGAACTTTCCTCACAGCGAACGATGGCCCCTTAACAAGGGCATGAACTCAAAAGGAGGGAATGAACACATCCTCCTGGAGGAAATAAACTCATCCTCCAAAACATAAACTAGAGGGAATGGACTCATCCTCCTATAAGTGAACATGAATCCTGAAGAGTGTTTTCCAACTTTCTCTCAAGGAAGGAACTTCAGGAAACAAGAACAGATTCACAGCATACAGACAATCATACAAGGAGGGCTCATGGCTTCATCTGCTATGACTAAAGGAAAGAAAATTCCCAAGGTAAGAACCTAAGTTTCCCTTCCTTGTCATCAAGCAGATGAAGCCATTATGTATGGGATCTAACAAAGCAATCCCTATATAGGGTAGGAACAGGTCACACCACGCGCTAGCACTTGTGCTCCAAAACGCGCATCCCTCCTAGCAGCCACATCCAGCCTGTAATGTCGGGCAAAAGAGAGCTTAGAAGCCCATGTTGCTGCACTGCATATCTCTTGACGAGAGAGTGCTCCAGTTTCAGCCCAAGAGGAAGAAATCACTCTGGTAGAATGCGCCTTAAAGGCATCAGGCGGAGACCGGCCGGCAAGCAGATAAGCTGAAAAGATAGTTTCTTTGAGCCAGCGGGCAATAGTAGCTTTAGACGCTGGAGACCCTCTACGAGGACCTGATAGCAAAACAAACAGATGATCATAGATCCCGAAAGAGATGATAACTCGCAGATACTGCAGCAGAGTCCTGCGCACATCCAACAGGTGCAACTGCCCAAAAGATTCTGGAAACTCCTCCTTATCAAAGGAGGGCAAGAAAATAGGCTGGTTTAGGTGAAACGCTGAAACCACCTTAGGCATGAAGGAAGGCACGATCTGAACCGTGACCCCGGACTCTGAGAATTGCAGAAATGGGTCTCTACAGGACAGCGCCTGGAGCTCTGACACCCGTCTCGCCGAAGTAATGGCCACAACAAAAACGGCCTTTAGTGTCAAATCTTTCTCCGATGCTCGCCGAATCGGCTCAAAAGGAGAAGCCTGCAGGGCCTTCAAAACTAGCCCCAGGTTCCAAGCTGGACAGGGTGCTCGCACGGAAGGCCGGAGCCGAAGCACCCCACTAAGAAACCGTGCCACATCTGGATGAGCAGCTAAAGACACGCCTTCAACCTTACCACGAAAGAAGGCCAACGCTGCCACTTGCACCCGCAGGGAATTATAGGCCAAGCCTATTTGTATACCATCCTGCAAAAAGTCCAGAATCAGCGAGACAGGAGCCCGCATGAGTGTGATCGATTTTGAAGCACACCAAGACTCAAACTGGCGCCAATCCTGGCATAAGCCACAGAAGTGGAACGCTTGCGGGCCTGAAGGAGAGTGGAAATGACTGTGTTTGAATAGCCTTTGTCCCTCAATTGGGCCCTCTCAATCGCCATGCCATAAGACCAAAGCAGCAGGCGTCCTCCATGGCTACCGGGCCCTGTGACAACAGGTTCGGTACCAGAGGTAAAGGAAGGGGAGCCTCCACTAGTATCTGTCGGAGGTCCGCATACCAAGGCCTCCTGGGCCAATCCGGGGCGATGAGGACCACTTCTCCAGGGTGCAGCCAAATCCGCAGGAGCACGCGCCTTATCAAGGGCCACGGAGGGAACACATATAGTAGGCCCGGAGGCCAGGGCTGAGTCAAGGCATCCAACCCTGCCGAGCGAGGATCTCCCCGTCTGCTGAAGAAGCACGGGACTTTGGCATTTGAACTTGTCGCCATAAGATCCATCACGGGCTTGCCCCATTTGGCACATATCTGCAGGAATACTTCGTCTGCTAGTTCCCATTCTGCTGGATCGATCTGATGCCTGCTTAGATAATCGGCTTGCACGTTGCTCTAACCTGCTATGTGAGCTGCCGACAGAAACTGAAGATGCAGCTCGGCCCAGTGGCAAATCTGTTCGGCCTGCGTGGCCAGTGCTCTGCACTGAGTGCCGACTTGTCGATTTATGTAGGCCACTGCTGTCGTGTTGTCCGACATCACTCTGACAGCCAATCCTCCCAGGGTCACTTGAAAGGCCAGAAGCGCCTGAAACACCGCTTTCAACTCCAGGCGGTTGATGGACCACTCCGACTCCTCGGGTGCCCATAGACCCTGGGCATGCTTCCCCTTGCAATGTGCGCCCCAGCCCTTCAGGCTGGCATCTGTCACTACTAGACACCAATCAGGGAGCGCCAGCGGCAATCCTTGCCGCAGCATGCTGTCTGAGAGCCACCACTCCATGCTGAGTCGGGCCGCAGGGAGCCAAGAAAGTCTGCATTGATAATCCTGAGAAACTGGAAACCATCTTTGAATTAGGGAATACTGTAGAGGTCTCAGGTGCGCTCTCGCCCAGGGCACCACTTCCAATGTGGCTGTCATCGATCCCAGCAGCTGGACAATGTCCAAATCTCGCGGGCAGGTCATCCTCAGGAGCAGACGGACCTGATTCTGAAGCTTTCACCGCCTTAGCTCGGGTAAGTATTCATAGCCCGAGTCTGTGTCGAACCTGGCCCCCAAATATTCTAGATATTGCGAGGGGGTCAGGTGACTTTTGGCCATATTGACGACCCAGCCTAGAGATTGAAGTACTGAGACCACTCTGGCTGTAGCTTGATAGCTCTCTGTTACAGAGTCTGCTCTGATGAGCCAGTTGTCTAGGTATGGGTGAACCCTGATACCTTCTCGCCTGAGCAAAGCAGCTACTACCACCATTACCTTCGAAAAGGTTCGGGGAGCTGTGGCGAGGCCAAACACCGCAACACCTCATAAACGTCTGGTGTGGTGGCCAAATTGGTATGTGCAAGTAAGCTTCTTTCAGGTCTAGAGACCTGAGAAACTCTCCTGGCTGTACCGCAGCAATGACGGCACACAGGGTTTCCATGTGGAAATGTCACACTCTCAGGGATTTGTTTAATTCTTTTAAGTCCAGAATAGGGAGAAAAGACCCACCTTTTCGCGGCACCACAAAGTAGATGGAGTATCGGCCGTAGCCGTGTTCGGCGGGAGGTACCGGGGACACGGCCCCTAACTGAATCAGATCTTGCAAAGTCTCCTTTACCGCCGCCCGTTTTGCGGCAGAACCGCATCGGGACTCCACAAACACGTCTCTTACTGGGGCATTGAATTCTATTCTGTAGCCATCTCTGATCAGGTCCAGAACCCATTGATCTGAGGAAATATTGGCCCACTCCTCGGCAAAGAGGGAAAGACGTCCTCTGATGACAGGAAGCGAGGAGGGGGCCGGCGCACCATCATTGAGAGGGTCGCCCCTGAACTCCAGGCCTAGAGCCAGTGGCTGTGGAATGCTTTTCCGAGCGAAAGGAGTTCCTCTGCTAAAAAACGGGCATGAGAAGTGAACCCAGCAGAACGCCCCGGGCGGTACCTTCTAGCTTCACGGAAGCGAGGTCTATAAGAGGAGTGGACCTCCTGGCCCTTGGAGGAAGGCCTCGGCCTATCTTCGGGCAAGCGCTGGGGTTTAGGATCTCCCAGACCTTTCACAATTCCAACTCCTCACCAAATAGGAGAAGGCCTTGAAAGGGCAACTTCACCAACCTTTGCTTAGAGGCCATGTCCGCTGCCCAATGTCGTAGCCAAATAAGACGACGAGCCGCCGCTACTGCCATTTGTTTAGCCGAAGCTCGGACAATATCATAAAGGGCATCAGCCAAAAAGGACAAAGCCGACTCCAGCCGCGGAGCCACATCCGAGAAGGGCTCCGCTCCATCTCCGGGCTGTTCCACTGCCTGTTGCAACCACGCCAGGCAGGCTCTAGCACCATAACAACTGCATGCAGACGCCCGAAAAGTAAGACCTGCAATTTCAAAGGACCGTTTAAGTGCTGCTTCCAGCCTACGGTCTTGTATATCCTGCAGGGCAACTCCTCCTTCCACAGGGAGGGTAGTTCTCTTTGTCACCGCAGTGACTAGGGCATCTACTTTAGGCATTGCAAAGCGAGCCAAATGCTCCTCACACAGAGGGTATAATTGCCCCATAGCCCTGGAAACTTTCAAAGGTCCCTCGGGGTCAGCCCACTGAGCAGAAATAAGCTCTTGGATGGAGTCATGCAAAGGAAAGGCTCGAGCAGGCTTTTTGGTACTAGCCATCCTAGGATTCACAGAGGAGGCCGTGCCACTGTCAGGATCTTCAATAGAAAGGACCTATAGGGCATCTGAAATAAGCGCTGGCAGCTCATCACGGTGGAAAATCCTCACCGCGGAGGGATCATCCAGATCCTGTGGTAATTCTGCACCTGACTCTGGCTCCTCAGACCACGAAGGCCTGCCAGAACTCTCCGAATCCTCACAGCCCGACCACGGGGGGGGGGGGGGGGGGGGGGGGGTGCACCGCAATCTCAGATGAGTGGGAAAGGCGAACCAATGTGCCTACATCCACTGAGTGGGAAAGGACAGGGAAAAGCAAGCTAATATGTCCACATCCACGGGGGCATGGGTAAGGCAGGGAAAGGGCTAACCTATGTGCCTTCAAAGTGAAGCTGCTATAGCCTCTAACACCCCGGCTAACAGCTGGCAAGCCAGGAGCCACCCCCAGGCAGATTTTTGATGGAGCTCGAAGAAGCTGCAGCCACCCTGCTTGGGGAGATAGAAAATACTGAAGAGGCAGTGGAGCTGGATGGCCATGAGGCACTGTGAAAAGTTGAGTGCTCTCTATCTCCCCCTGCTGGTTGATGGACACAACCCATACATAATGGCTTCATCTGCTTGATGACAAGGAAAGAGGCATCACTAACTTCTTAGCTGGGCATCCACTTAATGGCCTCCTGTAAGCTTAATATACTCTACTCCATGAGAGTCCTTGTCAGGAGCTGTGGAACATATTCTGCTATTCCTGGTTGCAGGCTGACCTCTATACCTCATTTCAGAGTAGGCTAGCAGGACAATGTCCTTCCTCTCAGGGTGAAGGACAGCTGTACTGCTGTTCCAGTAAGCCCCTGAAGTCTCTGCCTTTTACAGACAGTACTGCTCACTTGCATACATTACCAGGTGGGGCTCAGCCAAAGTTTCCTGCCTCTAGCATCCCGCTGCAGTACTTCCAGAGCTCCCTATGGAAGTACACCTCTTAGACCCTCTGCACATTTCTTAATTTCTGCCCTAATTTATACATCTGTCCATCTGCTTGAGACAGATAATACTGACTGACATTCTAATTGCATCAGAATACATTAAAGGGGACAAAGTTTAGCTCTGTTTCCATCTAGTCTAGTCTGGCTACAATGAAGAGTAAACACCTGCTTTTCTTCATTAAATGACATTACTAAAGAGATGAGTCATAAAACGAAAGATTTCAAAGAACAAGAAAAAGATTAAACAGAAGTAGCAAGGCCTAGTTCTCCAGTTAGCCCAATGACAGTCCCTCCTTTTGAAAACTGAAAAATCTCACACAAATGCTTAATTCACTGCTGCATCAGTATAAGAAAACCAATAAAGTAGTTGTCTTGCATGTAATGCAACTGTAGGCAAAATACCAAACAAAATATATGTATTTTCAGGGTTACCTTTCCTGATCGCCATCCTTGCAGGCAATTTTGTAAAATCCGTAATAAGTGTCCGAGAAATTAGATGAATACTCCATGCTCAGGTTGTACGTCTGTGCTCGAGATAAAGGTTCCGATGGAACAACAGCAATCTGTGCAAAGGATGTATTCTCCATATATGTAACTCTGATTTGATTCTTAGCTGCTGAAGTAAGGGTTACATTGGTGATATTAAGGCCCGAGCTGTGAAGTATGATACTCTTGGACTCCCGGGTAACCTCGAGCATTATCTGGACAAAACCTGTAAAAATCCCAGTGGTCAGATTTGGATGCAAGACAAGATCATAACGCAGTGGTCTAATGCTATCAGGAAGTCTATACTGTGCCCAGGGGAATACAGGCTCCACAGTGCTGTTTTGTTTAACACACCCTTCTTTGGTAAAAGTACATTTAGGCAGTAGATAAACCACCATCACTACAGAAACTACAATCACAAGCAGAACTGCACAAAAAATCATGGTCCGTTTGGAAGATACTGAGCATAATCCATCTGCAGTCTGGTTATAGCCATTTGAACTATTACGAAGGCCTGAGCTTCTGTTCATGAACGACATGCCCAACAGTTTTGCTGATGATTCATAGTCCTCTTCATCTTCTTCCATTTCATGTTCTCCAAGTCCCCGCACAAGTAATCGTGAGCTCCTGGGCTCATATTCTATTTCATCGGGCTCTAGAGGATGCAAGCCGGGCTCCTTGGCCAAATCCACTACATCAGGCTCCTCTTCGAACATGCTGTTTTCTATCATGTTCCTGGGTAACTGAACCCGATCTGAAAACCAAAGCACACACATTTTAGACCCAGAAAAACAAATGTCAAAAGTATAATCTATTTCTCTCTAATTTTTAAAGCACAGGAGCTGTGCTTACTGAAGTATGCAGTGGATAGAAACGTCACAAGTCAGCCAGATCATCATATATTAAACATACAGAGCTCTAACCATCAAAGACCAGATGTGCACCATAAGCTCCCTCCATTTTCAGTCTCTCAGGCCAAGAAGATTTCTACAGACTTCATAGGCAAAGCAAACTGCTAGTAAATTTTGCAAAAAAAGTTAAAAGGTTCTTACACTTAAGTAAAAATCAATGGTATATTCTGGCTATCCTCCCCCCCCCCCCCCCCCCCCCCCCCCCCACACACACACACTTAGATTGACAAATTCATTCCACAAAGGGGCACAGGGACTAGCAATGAGGGGGAAAAAACATGTTGGTGGCCCATTCCATCCCTCCATATTTAAGCTTTTGTTTTCCATTTTTTTCTTGTTACATCTAACGGGGGTGGAAAAATTCTGGACAATGGCTCACCCCGACTATGCACTTAATCTTGGCACCTCCCAGCAGTCTTTCAGCTGTGACCAGCAAACTGTCAACCACAGGCCTCTGACAGCAGGAGATGGTGCAGTCACCTAGTGTAGACTCAGCAGCTGGGCTATTGATAGTTGGAGATACTGCTGTGGCCTATGAAATGTCAGGTTAGGTGAAAAAAGCAGCATGATTCTTGAAAGAGCAGGGTGTGGGCAAAAAAAAGACAACAGAAAGCAAGGGGAAGAGGAAAGAGGCTTGAAAAAGAAAACAAACCCCTAAAATCAAAGTCCTATCTCCTCCTCCTCAAAACATAAGACCATAAGAGTAGCCGTATTGGGTGAAGCCAATGGTTCATCTAGCCCAGTATCCTGTTTTCCAAAACAGTGGCCAAACCAGGTCACAAGTACCTGGCAGAAATCCAAATCGTGCCAACACTCCATACTACAAATCCCAGGGCAAGCAGTTGCTTCCCATGTCTGTCTCAATAGCAGACTAGGAATCTGTCCAAACCTTTTTTAAACCCAGACACGCTAACTGCTGTTACCACCTCCTCCAGCAAAGAGTTCCAGAGCTTAACTATTCATTAAGTGAAAAGCATAAAATAAGTATCTACTGTACTTAAATGTTAATGCAACTTGAGCTATTAATAAAGGTGTGAGCTAAATATAAGAAAAAATGTAAAACAAAGATAAATAAGAAAAATGTTCACCATTATCCCAGCTTATAAATTCTAAGCCTGCTAAATTTTTCTGCCGTGTCCCCAGAAGCTAGAGGAAAAAGGTTGGCTGATGAAGCAGCTAAAGAGGCTGCTCTCCAGGAACAGCCCACAAAAATATGTGTCCTGATCCCTATGATCCCAGAAGCAGAACAGTTCTCAGATTTCCTCTAGCTTCTGGAGTAGATAATTTCTGATGCCCCGGGACATGCACCACTGCAATCTCCCTTGGCAGCAACAGATTCTTGAGCACCCGTGTCACTAATTTCTCATGTACCAATTCTTTCCCTCTACTTGTGATTAATCCTCTTTCTTTCCATATTTTCCAAAAAGTATGTACCACTCTAAAGGCATATTGGTAATCAGTATAGATGGTTCCATCATGTTCCTTCAGGATTAATAATGCCTGACTCAAGGCATACAGCTCTTAGGTCTGAGCTGACCATGTATTGGGCAGTCTCTACTTCCAATTCTTCCTGGGTGTTTCCATCTATTATTACATATCTATGTCTTTTTCCCTCCAAGACCCGGGAGGATCCATCCACAAATAATTGTCTCCCTGTGTGCAAGGGCCTATCCCTTAAATCTGGTCTGATTCTCTTAGGTCCTGCACTAACCTATATGTTCCATCCGGTTTAAGAACCGGAGTGTTAAAGGGTGACATGCATGGCTCAATTAACTTATCCTTTATGTTTCAACTGTTTTATTGACACCTCAATATGATACAGCACAATAGTATAAGCAGTATTACAGAACGTTTCTAATGTACAATACATAAATCTTCTAAAATTTAACCAGGGTCAAACTTATTTTTTTATCCCTCCACTCTTCCCCCCTCCCAGTCTCCACCCCACCCCCAGTTGTGTTTCGCAGTTATAGAAGCATAGTGTTGATGTACTGGATAGGCTGTGACATGCAACTATTCGTGACTCTCTGTGTGCCTAAAGATCATCCATCTACTCAATATTCAATCTCCATCAAAATGGGACTTCTCATTTAACTTATCCTTTATTAATTGTTCTGTCACTGGTTGCAGACCCTTTCTTTCTTCAGAGGAAATCCTGTTTCACTAGGGAAGAGAAAGATAAGCTTATCCAGCTAGGGGCCGTACAGACAGAAGAAGGAAAATGGCTTTTGCCTGATGGCTGGCAAATGTTAAACAAAGCCATACTAAGAGAGGTGATGGCTATACTGAATCAGGGGAGTCATTAGGGAACTTAGGCCCTGTGTGATGCAGTACTAAGAAGATATGGAGGCTTGGGGATATACACTGTGGCTAAACAAATTTATGAAAGATGTATGATATGACAGAAAATAAATAAAAAGGTACTTAGAAAAGCTATCCCTGGGGGAAGGGAACCAGGGCTTAAACCTTTTCAAAGCATACAACTACCCCCCCGGTAAAGCGATTAAAATATTTACTGGTAATTGTGGATCATCTGACATGCTGGGTAGAGGCAACTCCAACGGCCTCAGCCACGGCACAAGGGGTGTCGAAGATAATCTTGGAACAAATAATTCCAAGATATGGGTTAGTGGAAAATAGATTCACACCAAGGGAGCCATTTTACCTCAAAAGTCCTGTAGGGAGTGATGGAGGGTCTGGGAATTACCTGGCACTTCCACACTCCGTGGCACCCACCCTCATCTGAGAAGGTGGAAAGAATGAATCAAAAATTGAAAAGGCAGATTTCTAAAATAATGCTAAAAACCAAATTACCTTGGACAAAGGGCTTATCAATTGAACTAGAGTCAGGACTGAACCCCGAAGGGACTTGGGAATTTCCACCTATCAAATGTTGTTTGGGTTACCTTATATGGGGAGAAAACCAAAGATCTGTATTTAAAGAATTATATACTGGCACTGTCTTCTTCTTCTATCTCATTTAAGGGAGAAAGGGTTACTGGCCCAGACTCCACCACTCAATTTTACTGTTCACAAGATCCAGACAGGAGATTGGGTACTGGTCAAGTCCTGGAAAGAGTCCAAGCTACATTCCTCCTGGAAAGGTCCTTATCAAGCCTTGCTGACCACTGAAACTGCAGTCAGGACCGTAGAGAAGAGTCGGACACACTACACCAGGATCAAGGGACCAGTGGAGGCACCTGCAAATTCCCCCAGGTGGACAGTGATAAATACAGAGGATACTCTCAAGATAAAGATTAAAAGACTAAAAACGCTGCATGAACAATTCCTACGAGAGACCTGCTTTGAGCTGGGATCCAGGCCCTGATGATAATCCTTGCCTGGGATCCTGTGACCAGGTTTTGTAGACTGTGTGAACCATTAATAGACACTTGGACTACAGGGCCAGGGACATCTACTATAGGGGAAGGGGACATATTATATAGGTGTGCTAAGATAAGGGTTGAACAGGGAAACATATCACTACCCCGACCTAACACGGGGGAACTGGTAACATTTTGGCTCATTACATATGAAATACTGGGAGGGGGTTGGCAACCTTGGTACTTTATGAGAAAAAGGGGGAATTCTGCTGCTTAAATAAGGAAAGATTTGGGGGGAGACCTAAGTGGGATGAAGGAGATGATTTGGAATTGGTTACCTTTAACCAGTCCAGGGTCTAATTTGTCCAACATGAGTGGTCTCGGCCTTTCCTTATTTGTAATCATAATATTGATGTTAATAAGTCATGTTAATGCTTACATGGTCGAATACACCACTCTCCCGAAGTCAGTTCATCCTCTTCAGAATCTGCCCGTGAGCTTACAATAAAGATAACTGAAACCACTAAACCCCAGGTAATTAGGATTGACGTGTGCAACCTAATTAACTGTGGGGATTTGCAAGCACAGAGAAAATATAGCAGGGGAGACAAGTATATGTGTCTAAATGCACCCTGTATGACTTGGTATTATGTATTGTGGACTACACAGGCACAGGGATGGACTGCTACACCTAGTGGGGTAGACGCGAAAATAACTAAGCCCCGGATCTCCATCCTTAAAGGACCCTCTCAGTCTGACTGTAGGGATAGAGTATAATCTGGTTTTCATGACAATCACTTGTACAGAGTGGACAGAAAAAGTTAATGGTAAGACCTACATACATAATACTCTGTTTGGGATGGGAATAGATGTATCAGGAAGAGACCCAGTAGAATGCTGTTTAAAGATTATTATGGACAATAAGGTTCAGGATATCCTGATTGCAACAAACATGCCTATAATAACGCCATTTTGACCACCTCTATATGATCCTAAGGCGGTGCAAGTAATGGAGGTAAAGGATTTGAGACAAACATTAGGGAGATAATGCCTGGGTTGAATGGGTCAAATTTACAGTGGCCAGTCTGAACAAAAGTGATTACTATGCATGTGCCTCAGGCAAACTGATGGTTTGAACTACCCCTTTTCCTTTGGGGTGGAATTCAGATCCCAATGCAATGAGATGTATGCTGGCTGTTTCAGGAGCAAGGAGCATGGGGAAATGACTCCTGTAAATCTCTGGCACTGCTGTTCCCAGCACTAAGCCTTAAAGATGTGCAAATACCACCAGTCTTCTCACTAGGCCATGGGTACCATTCAGCCTGTCTCTCAAGATGAGGACATCTCTATCCCAGCTAAAGAGACTACATTCAGTATGGCATTACATCACAACACAACTGTGTCCAATTCCTGCTAGCAAATAATTTGATTTCATATCCTACTAGAACATTCTTACATATTCAGAAAGGAGTTTCTTACACTGAACTAAAGTCATGACTGGTTATGTTGTGGTTGGGAGATTTATTTTTTGTTCAAATGTAAAAAAAGAAATCCTTCTGCTTTTTTTTTTGTCCCTCAGAGTCAATGTACCAGTATGTCAAATCACCTACTGTCAAACTCAGCTGTTTTACTCATTTAAAAAACAAACATTATTTGTGAAGTAAAAGAGCTATACTGAACTTATGGCTGAGAAACACTGTTATTGGTGCAAATGATAGCACATTTACACTTCAAAAAAATGCTCTCAATTTGATTTACATGGAATACAAGCTTCAAACAATTGATCCCTTTTGACAATATAATGAATATGAAACCTGTTCTTAAAAATGTGTCCTGGTACTATGCAATCACAAGGCAAGGAACAGGGAAGTAACAAACCCTGACTGTAAACAATGCTTAATCTTAGTTACACACACTGGCGTCCACCCTACCAGGCAACACTGTATAAATGGGGAAGGTGATATGTCAAAATAATGTTGCCTGAGGAAAATATGACAAAAAGCATATTTTATAATAATGGCCACTTTTTTTTTTTGGCAAATGCAATCAGTTCTTTTTCCAAAAGCCAGCTTTGAAAACAGGCATCACCTCACACCAGCAAGAAAAAAATCAACATTCACTCTAAAAGTCAGTATACTTGAACCCCAGAATTCCGAATTTGATATAAAAAGGCAGAGAGTCCAGACTATACCTTGCAATGACACTGCTGCCCCGATGAACACCCATCCTGATATTAGACACACACACTCCATTTTTGAATACTACACTGTGGCTATGTTTGTGGAGGACAAGCTGCAGTATAAATCAAAAGCAAACCATTGCTGAACAGAGGAACAAAATAGCCTGGTTCTATCACAGACTCGGGGCTTAACATGACAACATTCACATTAGCAATGGTTTCTCCTCTCGTCAGGCTTCTACAGCATAGTTCAAGTCACTTACGCATAACTCCTTGCCTGGCTCTAGTTATGACACCCAGGTCTGTCTGTTCACATATAAAGACATGCATTCTTTATCTTTGCAGTCTTCTATTCCTTTTCCTGTAACCTCTGGGTGGTTACTTTTTACCCTAGGTGCAAACCTTGGAAATAGAGCCACTCCTTCCTTCTCTGGGTCTCCCTCACGGGTACTACAGCCCAGCCAACACCATAGGAGGATTCCTTCACTCACAGTTCTCCTCCAAGACACCTCTGTATTTGGGGTCTCACTCCTAGAAACCCCCCCCCCCCCCCCGAGGCCACCCTGATCAACTCAACCTCAGGACATTTAACCACCTGCAAGCCCTAGCCCCACCCCTCTGACTCAGCCTCTGACATATTAGGCTAGCATCACCTGATAAGGTGGCTTAGCTGCATCATCAGTGAGGGCGTGTTCTCAGGGACACCTGTCGTTATACCACTCCCTTACCAGTTCGTCAACGCATCATTTATAAGATAGCTATCTTAACTTTTAAGGCTCTCAGGATCAGCTCTCCTGATTCTCTTTCCTCCCTGATTCCATACTCTTCAGCACGGGTTCTGAATTCAATAAAACAATTATTTGATTCTTCCAAGCCCAAAATCTGCACATTTAGAATCCACCATAAGGTAAAATTATTCCTTACCTGCTGATAATTTTCTTTCCATTACTTGCAGCAGATGAATATAGAAACTAATGTGTTGTGTCCCCCTACCAGCAGATGGAGATAGAGATTACCAAACTGAAGGCAGAGGTACCAGACGGCCAGTCCCCTCCTTCACTCAGTATATGTCGCAACACAAAGAAGAACCAGGAAAAAAAGTCATGAAAACAACAAGGGAAGCCTTCCTCACTAACAATGCCAAACAGAATAAACACTGTACAATACCACAACTTCAAAATGAGAACATCCTCTGTAGACTTGCAAATCATCTGTCTTTTTTTTTTTTTTAAGCAAGCCAACAAAGGAAAATACAAAGCATAGAACGCGGCTAGACCAGGGCGGATCCCTGGATTCATCTGCTGAAAGTAAAGGAAAGAAAATTATCAGCAGGTAAGGCATAATTTTACCTTTCTTAGCTTATGCAGCAGATGAATCCAGAAACTGATGGGATGTACCAAAGCAGTCCTTAAATAAGGTGGGAAGCCCCCACCCCCAAAGACAGAACTGTCGCCCAAAGGAAGCATCCGTCAAAGTGGCCACATCCAGTCTATAGTGCTTCGAAAAAGAGTGCGAGGCCCATGTAGCCGCTCTATAGATCTCGTCCAGAAAGAGGACACCTGTCTCTGCCCACAACGTCACCTGTCCTCTCGTGGAACGTGGCGGCGATCAGCCGTCCAAAATATACACTGAAACGATCACTTCCTTAATCTACCAAGCTATTGTCGGCTTACTTGCCGCCTCACCCTGCAGGACCCGGTGAGAAGCACAAAGAGATGATCCGAATGCCAAAAATCATTAGACATCTGTAAATAACAGAGAACTACCCTTTGAACGTCCAAGAAGCATAACTTCCTGAAATCTAAGGGAAAATTCTCCCAAAAGGGAGAAAAAGAAGCTGACTGACATGAAAAGCAGAGGTCACTTTTGATAAAAAAGGAAGGCACCGTCCTCGATGTGACCCCCAACTCCGAAAACTGCAGAAAAGGGTCCCAGCAAGAAAGAGTTTGAATCTCAGAAACCTGGCAAGCAGATGTAACAGCCATTAAAAAAAAGCCTTAAGCAAAGGCTCAAAGGGAGGCATCTACAGGGCCCAAAGGACCAAGTTGAAGTTCCAGGGCAGACACAGATGATGAAGTGGGGGACAAAGATGAAGTACACCCCTCAAAAACCAGGTCAAGTCCAGATGCAAAGCAAAAGAAGAACCTGAAATGCGTCTCCTTAAGCATGCCAGAGCCGCCACTTGCACTCAGAGAGAGGTGTAAGCCACACCCTTTTGCAAACCATTCTGCAAAAATGCCATAAGCTGGGGTACCCTAGGCCTGATGAAGAGTCCAAGTGCAGGTCGCACACCATGCCTCAAAGGTTCTTGAGCATACGCTGTCAATGTAGACCGCTTCCGCGCTCGTAGCAAAGTAGCAATGACTGCATCAGAATAGCCTTTTTCCCTCAAATGTGACTTCTCAAGAGCCAGGCCATAAGACCACAGTGGGAGGGGATCTTCCATCAGGAATAGGCCTTGATGCAGCAGATCGGGTCAGACTGGAAGACAAAAGGACACCTCGATCAGAAGACGAATCAAATCAGCATACCAAGGCCACCGGGCCAATCCGGCACCATGAGCATTAGCCAGCCGGGATGGCACCTGATCTTGCAGAGCACCCAGCCACTCAACGGAAATGGAGGAAAATTGTAAAAGAAGAGCATACTCTGGCCAAGTCTCTACGAGGGTGTCCAGCCCTGCCAACCCTAACTCATTCCCTCTGCTGAAGAAGACTGATAACTTTGCCATTTCTCTGGGACGCCATCAGATCTATCTCTGGCATTCCCCATCTGTGGCAAATCAGGAGAAACATCTCTGAAGACAGTTACCACTCTGTGGAGTTCAGAAGATGGTGGTAGAGGAAGTCCACATGTACATTGGAAATTCCCACTATGTGCGACGCCAACAAGCACAGAACATGTGCTTCAGCCCACAACAGACAACGGGCCTCGGCAGCCAGGGCCAGATTCCGAGTGCCACCCTGCCGGTTGATGTATGCCACTGCCATCGTGTTGTTTGAGAGCACACAAACATCCTTGCCCATCAACAAGTCCCAAAAGGCTCGAAGAGCACTGAACACAGCGGGGAGCTCGTCGGTTATCGTCCACATCGCTCCCAGAGCCGACCAGCGGCCCTGAGCATGCAGGTGAAGACATTGAGCTCCCCAGCCCGATAGGCTGGCATCTGTTACTACAACAATCCACTGAGAAGACGCCAATGGCATCCCCTTCAGCAAGGATTCCATGCGACGCCACCAGCTCATGCTCTGTCAAACTCAGGGAAGCCAGGGGAAGATGTCTCAGATACTCCTGGGCAACCGGAGGCCACCCACTCAACAAGGAATGTTGCCATGGGCACATGCGAGCCCTGGCCCATGGCACCACTTCCAAAGTGGCCGCCATCGAGCCCAACACCTGGACGTAATCTCAGACTCGTGGACTCGACAGCTGTAGCAGACAGTGAACCTTATTCTGCAGTTTGACCCTGCATTCCTCCAGCACCAAACACCCAGGTAGGTCAAGGTCTGAGATGGAGACAGAACTCTTGGCGAGATTGAGAACCCATCCCAAGGATTGCAGACGTGCAATGACAAGGGCAGTAACCCTGCAACTCTCCAGCTCAGAGTCCCCAGCCAATTGTAGAGATAAGGATGCACCCTGATGCCCTCCGTCCAGAAAGGCCACCACCACCACAACCTAAGGTGTGGGTAGCAGTGGCGAGGCTAAAGGAAAGGCTCAAAACTGAAAATGGTGCCCTAGAATGGCAAAATGCACAAATCGCTGATGCGGAGACCAAATTGGAATATGCAAATAGGCCTCTTTATGGTCCAACACCATGAAGAACTTGCCCGGCTGTACTGCCACCATCACAGACCGCAGAGTCTCCATACAAAAATGCCGGACTCGCAGAAACTGGCTGACCCTACGGAGGTCGAGGATAGACTGGAAGTAGCCTCCTTTGTGAGGCACCACAAAATAAATGGAACATCGACCTGTGCGATACTCAAGAGGAGGAACGGGCACTACCGCCCCCAGCTCCAGCAGTGCTTGCAAGGTGATCTCAATCACTGCTCTTTTGGAAACTGTGGCATAGCAGGACACCAAGAAAAAAATCTCCCACAGGAGAGGAGAACTCGAGTTTGTAGCCGTCTCTGATAACCTCTAAGACCTACTGGTCTGAAGCAATTCTGGCCCACTCTTCGTAGAAAAAAGGTTAGCCAACCCTCTATTCTGCCATCTAAAGAGTAGATCGGCGTCCCATCATTGGGAAGGGTGCCCTGCAGAACCCTGACGCTATGAGGTGTCGGAGGGCCATTTATCCCCACAAAAGGTAGAACACTGTTGAATATGGCAGCGCTGAAAAGTCCCCGACGTGTGGCTAGATCGGTACCTCTGCGCCTCACGAAGACTGGGCCTACCCTCCGCGAGGTCTTGGGTTTATCCTCAGGCAGTCTCTGAGCTTCGAGTCCCCCAAATCCTTAACAATCTTCTCCAGATCCTCGCCAAAAAGAAGTTTCCCGTGAAAAGGCAGCCGAGTGAGATGTTGCTTGGAAGCCAAGTCTGCTACCCAATGCCTGAGCCATAACAGATGGCGGGAAGAGACTGCCAACGCCTCCTGTTTGTCTGAGGCACGTACCAAATCATAAACAGAATCTGTCAAAAAGGCCTGGCCCGACTCCATGTGGGGCAAGAATGCCCCAAAAATTGTCTCCAACTCCTGCCCCTGTTCCAGAGCCTGCTGTAACCAGCTAAGACGCGCTCTGGCTACATAACAATTACAGATTGAAACCTGTAAGGCTAATGCAGACTCCTCAAAGGCACATTTCAACAAAGCTCCTAACCGCCTATCCTGCATGTCCTTCAATGTCGCCCCACCCTCAACCGGAAGGGTGATCTTTTTAGTTACAGCAGTCACCAAGGCATCTACCTTAGGCAGGGAAAGTTTTTCCGCCAGGTCTGTGCTCACCGGATATAGTCGAGCCATTGCCCGAGCCACTTTCATGCCCCCCTCAGGGTCGGCCCACTGAGCTGAAAGCTCTAGAATAGCCTCATGCACAGGAAACACCTTCGACGGCCACCTCGTGCTAGCCATCTTAATAACCGCTGCCACAGTCTATACCTCCGGGTCTGAAATGTTCAAGGCCTCCAAGGCACTTGAAATAAGGGAAGGCAATTCCTCACGATGAAAAATGCGCACGCACCACAGGTGTCATCCGACTCCTCCTGTAACAATTCCCCTTTCTCTAGCTCATCCACCCTAGATGGGCATAAGAAGCCTTCAGGAAAAGTGGCGAGAGAGTGGGAAGCGGATGTGATGCCCAACAATCCCACCTCAGAAGTGGAAGCAAACCGCCTCCTTTTCTGAGCTGGATCCTCACCAGGAGGTAAAAAAACCTGACATAGGTCTCCAGAGGAGGAAGGAAAGGGAGCAGGCTGTAACTGAGGCAAAGCTCTCTTTAATAAATAAGCCTGGTGCAGGAACAAGATAAACTCCAGGGAAAAAAACATCAAAAACCCGCAGGAGTCAGCAGCAGCGCTGAAGCCCTGAAGAGCTGGGTCCCCCAGGGGAAGAAGCGCCACTGTTCGCTGCAGGCCGCGAAGAGTCCGAATCTGCCAGCCTCTGCAAGATGGTGCACACTCCCGATGCCTCTGAACGGGAAATAGACCACTTGGGAGAGAGACAAGCGCTTTCACGCGTCGGGACATCTGCCAGGCAAATTCCCACTGCAGATCCCCGTTTACCACCGCAGGAACACCTTTTTGCCATCTCTGCCGCCTTGCACACCACCTTCCCTTCCGCCGCCGATAATTAGGGTAAGTACATTGGAGGGTAGGTACGTAGAAGTACATTGGAGGCAGTCGCAGATCTCCCCCAGCAACAAAGCCTTAGCACCAAACCAGCCAACATGCTGAGTCTGTGTTAAGCTGTGCGTTCTCTTCCGTTTCCTTTTTTCTTTAAATGGTGAGGAAGACTAAAAGACCAAGTGGCACAAACAGACTGATAGGCAGGGAACCACAGGATGAGGCAGGGACCTAGGCAACCAGGTATGCCCCTAAAGTAGGCACCGAATGGCCAGAACACCCCCTAAAAGGTCAACTGGCCAAAACAGCCCGAGAGAACTCCCACAATAGAAGAATCCAGGAGCTGGTGAGAAGCCGCCCACTAACCTGCTGGAGATAGAGATATACTGAGTGAAGGAGTGGCTTGCTGTCTGGTACCACTGCCTTCAGTTTGATAATCTCTATCTCCACCTACTGGTAGGGGGACACAACCCATCAGTTTCTGGATTCATCTGCTGCAGAGGCTAAGAAAACTGTGCTTTCTTCTTTTTGGCAACCCATGTTTGGAATAACCTCCCATTATCCCTCTGCAGTAACATCATTAAAGCAGTTCAAATCAGAACTTAAAGACCTACTATTTATACAAGCATTCGGATCTCCAGATGAATAAGGTTTGCCTAATACTTTTAACTCCTCCTCTTTACCTCCTTCCCTTTTTATACGATTTCCCTTTATCCATTCTTCTCAGTCTATTTGTATGTGTCCTGTATGGTGTGTTTTACTTTTCACACTTTCCTTTTCCATATATGTGCTGTAGTATGTAAACCGCTTAGTTCTGCCTAGTCAGTTAAAGCGGTATAGAAAGTACTGATAAACTATAAATTATACATCCATCACTATTTATCTGAGTAGAGCACTCAGATACCTCAATGATCTCTATGATCAATTCATCAGATAGGACGTTCAGATCCACATCTGGCAGATTCAATCTCCTAGTAATAGGGAGATAATGTGTTCTTAGCAATTAAAGCAAGTATTGAAATTCACAGGTGGAACAATATTCAAAACGAGTAATGTATTCATCGACTGCCATATAGAGCCATTTAAACTGCAGCCAAATTAATTGTGGGCAGGGTTAGGTGCATATTGGTGGTGACACTACAAATTATCCCTTTAGTGATGCTAAATGCTAAATGGGGGAGGGGGGAATTGGAATATTTGGAATTAACTCACAACTTTCTTTACAGATCAAGGTCAGTTACATTCAGGTACCATGGGATAAGGAGGCAATATCCTATTGTGAATTAAGTACTGGTTAAAACAGTAGAGTTAAATGGTCAATATTCTCAATAGAGAAGGGTAAATAGTGGGGTTCCACAGGGATATGATTTGTAAGCAAGAACAAGTAGTGAAGTCATCAAATCTGCTGATGACACAAAGTTATTAAATCCCTAGGAGATTGTATGAAATTGCAAGAAGACATTAGGAGACTGGGCATCCACTTGGCAGATGAAATTTAATATGAGTGCAAAATGATGCACATAAGAGAAAGTAACCCTAACTATCTATATAAATAATTCTCACCTCCAACATTCTGAAGCTCACTCTGTGGCAGGGAAACAGTGAAGCCCTGCAGTGTTGGTAGGCTAGGCTGTCACCACCACTCACTCTCACTCATGCACCACTCACTGTCACTCATAGACCCGCCCTCAGCCACGCCCCATCCACACATAATTCACAACCCCAACGTTCTAATGAAGCCGGAAGCTGCAAAGTCTGCAACTTCCGTGGTGGTGTAGATCAGAATTTTTCCCCATGAGTGTCTACCCCGCCCTCGCGTCAAAACGTCATGACGTCGACAGCGGAGCAATGACACTCAACAAATACCATCGCTCACCCGCACCGCCCTCGCGTCTAAACGTAATGACGTTGAGGGCGGGTCATGTTAAAAGAAAATACAAAAGCAATTCGTTGCCTCCGCGATGCCGCCGCAAGCTCCCCTACAAACATTTAAAGCCGAAGGTCCGGACCACACGTCACAGTCTTCTTCTCTCTGAAAGGATCTCGGCCGCATGCTGCGAATTTTCGTTTCCGCTTCCTACCACTTTGCGGGTTGCACAGCAAGGATGCGAAACAACTGTTTGATAAATGGTAGGGAAGCCGTGTAGGGAAAGGGGTTTTCTCTTGCTCTCTTTCTTCTTCCTGCCTTTCACTCCATCTCCTGCGATGGTGTTGCAGGAACAGGCACTACCTGGGAGGGAAGGAGGTGGAGGGAAAACACCAACTGGGACGCAAACCAGTAGTACTGGGAGGGCAAAATGGGAGGGAGGGGGTGGAGGACCCTAGAACTGGGAGGGAGGGAGGGAGGAAGGGAGGGAGGGAGGAAGGGGGTTGAACAACAGTGCAACTGCTAGGACACCGAGAGACGAAGGGAGGGGGTGGAAAACCACTGGAACTGGGAAGGGAAGGGAGCCCTGTCACTAACTCTCATTCTCACACACACACACTCGCGCCCAGTCTCACTCTCTCTGTCACACACACTCACACATTCAGTCTCTCTCTATCATACACTCACTTTCACACACACTCTGACCAAAACCTTGCTAGTGCCCGTTTCATTGATTTCAGAAACGGGCCTTTTTTTACTAGTAGCAACATAATACACGGTTCCACATTAGGAGTCACCACTCAAGAAAAGGATCTAGGAGTCATCACCGATACCTTGAAATGCTCTGCTCAGAGCGCAGCAGAAGCTAAAAAAGCAAATAAAATATTGGGAATTATTAGGAAAGGAATGGAGAGTAACATAAAGGATATTGCAATGCTTTTATATCACTCCAAGGTGCAAATCACACTTTGAATAGTGATGTGTAATTCTGATGACATGTCAAAACATATATAGCTGAAAATGTACAGAGAAAATGTACAGAGAAGGGTGATCAAAATGATCAAGTGGATCGAATGACTCCCCTACGAAGAAAGGCAAAGAGGGTTAGGACTCTTCAGCTTAAAGAAGAGATAGCTAAGGGGAGATATAACAGAGGTCTCTAAAATAAATGAGCAAAGCAGAACCGGTAGATGAGAACTCGCTTGTTTTCTCTCTGACAGTGAATTAAAGAGCTTAAAATTACACACCGAGTGAAGAAATGTTTTCTTCAGAGTGTTCTAAATGTACTTAGTAACTTCATTGCAGGCCCCTAGTCCCCTTTAATATTACATTTTGTTGGGAGGGCGAGAAGAGGACAAGCTGCACATAGATGAAAAGGTGATAAGGGGACAACTGTATGTGGATGAGAAAGAAGGGGGACCAGCAGCACATAGATGAGACAGAGAGAGAATGAGGACAAGCTGCACGTGGATGAGAGGGATACATGTCGTACATGGAGGGAAGGCAAAAGAGAGAAATGCAGCGCACAGGAGATATGCTGCTCATTATGGTTTGCTTTTTTGGAAATATATCTTTTCTACTTTTATGTTTAGTGGATTATGGAAAAAAATCATCCACGGTGAGGCCCCAGTCTACATGTCAGACCTCATAGACTTACCACCCAGGAATACAAAAAGTTCATCACGCACATTCCTGAATCTCCATTACCCCAGCTGCAAAGGACTAATATATAAATCAACATATGCATCCAGCTTCTCCTACATAAGTACGCAACTATGGAATGCGCTACCATATGCTATAAAAACAATGCATGACTTAGCAAAATTCCGAAAATCACTAAATACCAACCTGTTCAACAAGGCATACCTCAACGATCCATTCTAAATTCCAGTCAATGAAACTTATACCAGAACTGGACATAACCAAACTCTCTATACCTGATTGCCTCATCAGCTTGTCACGCATGAACTTTAACGCTACACCACTCTATTTCGTAACCCGATAATGAATTCTCTATACTGGACTACTAATCTACTTGTTCACTTATGAACATTTAATGCAATACCAATTTGTTATTTCCTCATGCTGGAAATGGTGATCGCCATTACGGAATAATGTAAGCCACATTGAGCCTGCAAATAGGTGGGAAAATGTGGGATACAAATGCAACAAAAATACATTTCTGTTACTTTTACCAGTATTTTCACTGTGTATAGAATTTGGCTTTCTTGGGGGGGGGGGGGTCTCCAGATTTTGTCTGCATGTTTTTTATGGCCCCCTATTTTGAATCAGTTGAAGTTCTGTCCATGTTTTACAAGTGTGACTGAGGTGAAGCATTCTGCTGGCTTACGATGAAAAACAGTGACAGTAAATCATATGTCAGATTTAATGTCAATAAATTTATTGTGAAAAGCATTCTTGGATGAATAGCAAATATAGGTTGGCTAGATACAAGTGTGGCAAAAAAACAACCAAAGCATTCTGTGAAAATCAATTGGCCATTTGGAATTTACAGTAAAGAATATTGTATGTTTAAATATTATTTGTAAATTGTTTGCTGCCTGGGCATATCATTTGTACCAATAGAATGTATAATACAGTTACATACATATGTATGGGTGGGTTTTGGGGTTTTTTTTTTAAAGAGAGAGAGAGCCTGTTAAACATTTACCAGCACACCACTGGTTTAAATGCACCAGTTAAACAAATATGATTACAAAACTACACAGTTTAGGAGACTTAGTCTTGAAAGATAAGAATGAACACCTGTTAAACATACAAGAACAGTGTCAGGTTCTCAGGTTCAGAGCCCGCGGGGCCGGGCTCTGGAGCAAACGTGAGCCCTTGGGCTGCTGACGAGGAGCGACAGCAGCAGGCAAAACCCACCAACCAACGCTGGGCAAGCACACCGACACCGGCAGGGACTGCAGGCACCGCCCAGCGAGCCGGAACACACGGACTGGAACACGGGACTGGAATTCCCCGGACTGGAGGACACAGGACTAGAACCCCGGACTGGAACACTGGACTGGAATCCCCCGGACTGGAGCACACCGGCCTGGTCCACACAGCTTCACCTGCACTTAGCTACTAAGCCCCCCAGGAGTTGAGCTCCTGGGTTTGAGTAGCCGGCAGGACTTACTGGACGACACAGGGACCAGGACTAGAACAGGCTGTAGCTGAAGTGCGCCTAACTCCTAAACTGACCAAAAGTGTTCCTAAGCCCGGCACCAACCAAAGAGCTCCTAAGCCCTCCACTAACAGTAGTGCTCTTAACAGAAACTAACACGGGTGCCACTACGCCCTACACTAACAGAAGTGCAGGGAAGCCACAAGGGAAAAGGAAAGGAAGACAAACGCCAGACCTAACACTGGTGTTTTCTAAGCACCAAGCTGCATCAGCTAAACATGGGTTCTCAACCCAGTGCTTCCTAAGCACCCAGCTACAGCAGCTAAACACAGGTCACGAGGAAAAGCGGGGAAAGCACAAGGAAACAAGCAGGAAAGCCAAATACCCAAACAACAAAAGGTGCTTCCTAAACACTTACTAACAAGGGTGCTCCCAGCACCAAACTCCAGCACTGCACTAACAGCAGTGCTACACACCGTAGCAAAAGGGAAAGCAGAGGAGCCAAAGGGAAAAACAGGGAAGTCAAACACACAAGACACAAGTGCACACTGACTGCACTAAACTAACCTGGACCTAAAGCAAGTAGCCAGAAGCAAACGCCTCCGCTGCAAACGCTCTGAAGGAAACACCACCACCACTTCCTTATCAAGGCCCTCCCTGATGATGTCACACTCCCTAGACCCAGGCAACAGCACACTGACCCAGAGAGCACACTGAAACCCATAGAGGCCCAACCCACACCAATGCAACACTGTGAAGCACTTGAAGCCAGTACACCCAAAGAGAGTTAGAGCTAACTCCGTCCACACACACAGCTGTAGTAAAGTGAAACAATTAGCCCCATGCTGCTGGAAGCTGCCAGCACAGAGAGACAGAGCCAGCTCAGAAAGGACAGACAAAAGAAACAGAAGCCAGCTAAGAAGCTGACCCCCAGGAAAGAGGTAAGTTTGAGAGGGGTTCTGACCCCAATCATAACAAACAGGATGAGTGCTATCTTTTTACAACTTTACAATTTAATGCTTTGCTCTTCCACCAGAAGGTTTACTCTATATCAGTGTGACAAATGACAAACACATTAAGGGAGACGACAATTTAATTGTCCAGTGCAAGTCTAAAAATAAATAAATAAATAAATAAATAAACAGGAGCATTTATAAGGAACTATGGCACCATGATTATATGATACTTAACTAGGTAGTTTTTGTTCTGATCTTTGACAGTACATTAATGAATCCCTTCCTCTTTAGTCCTTTTCTGGGATGTGCAATCATTTTGGTAGCAACTCATCTTGTTTTACTTGACAGACACATTAAGGGGTAACTCATGACAGATAAGTATCAATGCACACACCACCAGGGAATATTTTACAATACGGACTGCACATCGGTTTCAGGCATGTGACAGGAAGCCCTCAAATACATCTCATATTTGAAACCTATAGCACTGGATTTAAGAATAAAAGCAAAGTCAAATGAACTTGCAATGGGAGGCTTATAGACTGAGAAATTGTGTCTTCCCTGATTATTTTATTTCCTTTACACAGCTACACAGTTCTGAACAAGTGGGTGTTATCCCCTCCTACCAACAGATGGAGATAGGAAAATAAAGTAAGCTTTACTAGTGACCTCATTGGTATTAGGCTGGTGGTGCTCCCTGGAAATATCCAGTATTCATCTGCCAAAGTAGCAGAAGGTCGCTTTTTCCAACATACTCGTGCCACAACCACTGCCGATGCAATGATAATTGAGCAAGCATAACACTACAGAGTAGCGCTACCCTGCAGAAATTAAGTCTGTACATTTGCATTTTATGAAAATACTAGTAAAAAAGGCCCGTTTCTGACACAAATGAAACGGGCGCTAGCAAGGTTTTCCTCGGAGTGTGTATGTTTGGGAGAGTGTATGTGAGAGTGACTGTTTGAGAGTCAGAGTGAAAGTGTGATTGTGTGAGAGAGAGCGTGAGTCTGGGTGTGAGTGTGTTTGTGAGAGAGTGTGTGTGTGAGAATGAGAGTGTGTGCAAGTGTGTATGTGAGACACAGTGTGAGTGAGAGTGTGTGTGTGTGGGCGAGAGAGAGAGTGTGTGTGAGACACAGATTCTCTGTTTGAGTGAGTGTATGAGACCAAGCGAGTGTGTGAGTGACTGTGTGGCACATAGAGAGTGAATGTGATACAGTGTGAGACAGAGTGTGTGAGAGTGAGAGTCAGAAAGACATTGTATATGAGAGAGAGAGTGTGAGCCGTGCCCTCCCAATCCATGGCCATCTGTCCCCTGCCCCCTCCATTCATCCTTTTCCAGCAATTCCCCTCTGTCCCTGAGCCCTGCCCTCCCAATCCATGGCCATCCATGTTTGTCTGTCACCTGCCCCCTCCATTCATCCCTATCCAGCATTTCCCCTCTCTGCCTGAGGCCTGCCCTGCAATCCATATCCATCCATGCCCATCTGTCCCCTCCATTCATCCCTATGCAGCAATTCCCCTCTCCGAGTCCTGCCCTTCCAATCCATGCCCATCCATGCTCCTCTGTCACCTGGCCCCTCCATTTTCCCTATCCAGCATTTCCCCTCTCTGCCTGAGGCCTGCTCTGCAATTCATATCCATCCATGCCCATCTCTCCCCTCCATTCACCCCTATCCAGCAATTCCCCTCTCCCTGAGTCCTGCCCTTCCAATCCATGCCCATCCATGCTCATCTGTCACCTGGCCCCTCCATTGTTCCCTATCCAGCATTTCCCCTCTCTGCCTGAGGCCTGCTCTGCAATCCATATCCATCCATGCCCATCTGTCCCCTCCATTCATCCCTATCCAGCAATTCCCCTCTCCCTGAGTCCTGCCCTTCCAATCCATGCCCATCCATGCTCATCTGTCACCTGGCCCCTCCATTGTTCCCTATCCAGCATTTCCCCTCTCTGCCTGAGGCCTGCTCTGCAATCCATATCCATCCATGCCCATCTGTCCCCTCCATTCATCCCTATCCAGCAATTCCCCTCTCCCTGAGTCCTGCCCTCCCAATCCATGCCCATCCATGCTCATCTGTCACCTGGCCCCTCCATTTTTCCCTATCCAGCATTTCCCCTCTCTGCCTGAGGCCTGCTCTGCAATCCATATCCATCCATGCCCATCTGTCCCCTCCATTCATCCCTATCCAGCAATTCCCCTCTCCCTGTGTCCTGCCCCTTCCAATCCATGCCCATCCATGCTCATCTGTCACCTGGCCCCTCCATTTTTCCCTATCCAGCAATTTCCCTCTCTCTGCCTGAGGCCTGCTCTGCAATCCATATCCATCCATGCCCATCTGTCCCCTCCATTCATCCCTATCCAGCAATTCCCCTCTCCCTGTGTCCTGCCCCTTCCAATCCATGCCCATCCATGCTCATCTGTCACCTGGCCCCTCCATTTTTCCCTATCCAGCAATTTCCCTCTCTCCCTGAGTCCTGCCCTCCCAATCCATGCCCATACATGCTCCTCTTTCCCCTGCCCCCTCCATTCATCCATTTCTAGTAATTCCCCTCTCTCCCTGTGCCCTGCCTCCTAATCCATACCCATCCATGCTCCTCTGTCCCCTGCCGCCTCCATTCATCCTTTTCCAGCAAGTCCCCTCTTGCCCTTCCATGACCCCCCCCCCCGCATCCATGCTACTCTCTCTCCCCTGTCCCAGCCTGGCCCGCCCTCTTCTCCCCCCCCCCCCTTCGCATCCATGCCTCGCATCCATGCCCCCCCCCCTTCGCATCCATGCATCCCCCCCCCCCCCGTTCGCATACATGCATCCCTTTTTTTTTTTTTCTTCTTCGTTTTAACTTTACCTCCGTGGCGGTTCGTGCAGCGAAGCGTCAGGGAAGGAGGCGGCGCTCCCGACGTCTAGCTTTCCCTTCGCTGTGTTCCGCCCGAACACAGCGAAGGGAAGGCTAGACGTCGGGAGCGCCGCCTCCTTCCCTGACGCTTCGCTTCCCGATTTGTTTGGTTTGAGGCGAGGGCGGGGCAGAGACGGCTGGCTGGCTTGAAGGCTTCACTGGGAGTGACGTCAGATGGCTTCAAGGCTTCAAGGCTTCAGGGCTTGAAGCTTCCGGCTTCACAGAACGTTGTCTTCAGAACGTTCACGGTGCGTTTTATTATATTAGATCATAGTTATAGCTATGGATGTTAGACGCTTCACCTTGTGGAGAGTCCTGCATCTATGTTTCTAATTTTAAATTAAGCCCCAAATGCAAGTTAGGAGCAACGTCTATAAATGAGGGCCAGATGCACTAAACTTAACGAGCCAGCAACGTGGTTTTTAAACTGGTTCTAGCCAGTTTAGCGTGCAAGTAGTAACGCGGGACATGCACAAAAGGGTTCGCCGAGCCATTTTCCTGTCACTGTAGCAGCTAACGAAAACGGAATGCAAATTAACTAATTACTATTATAATGTGAATGCGATGCACTACCGTTTCCGACTCCATGCACCGTGGAAAACCTAATGGGAGGTCTGCACCTCTCGTTGGGGCTGCTGTGAGCGGGACCCATGCAGAGGAGGACACCCATCGCAAAAATCGAAAGAAAAAAAGTCCAAGTGCTCGTCAGGGACGTCCTTTCAAGTGCCTAACACTTGGACGTCCTTCACTCAAAAAAAGGAAGTCCAAACATTTTTGGAGTCTTTGTCTAAATTAATTGTTGAATGAAAAGCTAAGTTTTAGTTAGAGGTTAATGAAAATAGTTGTAATTTTTGTTCATGGACCCCAGGTTAAGAACCCCTGGCCTAACATGAGGGAAGTATGTTTACACAACCAAATGATTCCTGGTTTTTTTTTTTTGCTTTTTTAGGGTATATAAGTGAGATTTATTTAAATCTCACTTATATACCCTAAAAAAGCAAAAAACAGGAATCATTTGGTTGTGTAAAGAACTTTTTTCTCTGAACGCGTGTAACTGATACACACATTTTTTTTAATACTTTGATAACTGTATTTGACCATAATTGGTTTTCCTTTATAATTCAAATTTATATATTTTATGTATTTAGATACATTATTCTGAAAAGGGGTCCACAGGTTTCACCACATTCTCAAAGGAGTCCACGACACAAAAAGGTTAATAATACTTGGGCCCTGTTTACTAAACCACGCTAGCATTTTTAGCACATGCTAAATGATAGAGTCGCTCCTATGGGCGGCAAGTGTTTAACGCGTGCTCTGAAAATGCTAACGCACCCTTAGTGCTGCTTAGTAAACAGGGCCCCTTGTGTTAGATGTCTACCTCTCTCAAAGTCCACCTTTGCTTCGTGCAGCTGTTCCATTAGCTAAATTGGTAGCCGTAAGGACACTCTACCAGGACTCTTGAAGCTATCGAGCTGAATGAAAACTCAATTTATGAGTAACAAGAAACACTTCACCCTGGAATCCAAGTTTTGTGCATTAACCTACAGGACAAACCAGGCATTTCAAAAGTGCACTGTTCTTATTTACATAAGTAAAATACATTCTTTCAAACCCATAGTAACAGCTGCTATGAAAATAGTTGCTCTACCAGCACTGCAACACTTTCTACTGGGTTAAAGAGCACAGACTACGTTGGAATTTCCAGAAATATACCTCTAGGCAGTACACCATGCAAACAATTTAGAAAAGAGCGCTCTGGAACCACAAACATCCCATCTGAAGACACACCAGACTATAACCTAAAGCCCAAGCACAACCTACGACCTTTTATCTAACACTAGTAAAAAGGCCCGTTTCTGACACATATGAAACAGGCGCTAACAAGGTTTTCCTCGGAGTGTGTATGTTTGGAAGAGTGTATGTGAGAGCGAGTGTGTGTGAGAGAGAGAGAGAGAGAGAGAGAGTGAAAGTGCGAGTGTGTGTGAGAGAGAGAGAGTCTGGGTGTGAGTGTGTCTGTGAGAGAGTGTATGTGTGAGAATGAGAGTGTGTGCAAGTGCGTACGTGAGACACAGTGTGAGAGAGAGTGTGTTTCACACAGATTCAGTGTGTGCGTGAGAGAGAGTGTGTGTGATACTCAGATGCTCTGTGAGACTGAGTGTATGAAACCAAGCGAGTGTGTGAGTGATTGTGTGACACAGAGAGTGAATGTGATACACTGTGAGACAGAGTGTGAGAGAGAGAGACAGAAAGACATTGTCTGTGAGAGAGAGAGAGAGTGTGTGAGAGTGTGTGTGTGACAAAGATACCACCCTCCCTCTCTCTCTCTCTCTGGTGTCAGCCCCTCCCTCTCTCTTTCTGGTGTCTGAGATTCCCACCACTGCACCCAAGCAATTGGTGTGCGAGAGTGAGTGGGGGGGGGGGGGTAGGGGGGGTTCAGGAAGCGCTGCCAGATGAGAGAGTGAGTGTATGTGTATGGGGTTTCAGGAAGCGCTACCAGATGAGAGAGAGTGTGTGCGTGTTGGGGTGTCAGCTTTGAAGAAGAGGGGTTTGGGGGGGGGGGGTTCAGGAAGCACTGCCAGATGAGTGAGTGTGGGGGGGGGGCGGTTTATCAAGCACTGCCAGATGAGTGTGTGTGTTTGGGGCTTGGGTTCAGGAAGCACTTGCAGAAGAGAGAGTGTGTGTGTGTGTGGGGGGGGGAGGGTTGAGGTAACGGCCAAATGAAAGTGAGTAGGTGTGTGTGGGGGGGGGGGGTTAGGAACGGCTGCCAAATTAGTGAGCGGTTGTGTGTGTGTGGGGGGGGGGGGGGGGGGACAGGGGTTTCAGGAAGTGCTGCCAGATGAGAGAGAGTGCGAGTGTGTGTTTTGGGGGGGGGGGGGTGGGGGCGTTGAGGAAGTGTGGCCAAATGAGAGTAAGTGTGTGGGGGGGGCAGGAACGGCTGCTAGATGAGTGAGTGTGTGAGGGCAGGGGGGGGCAGGGTTTCAGGAAGCGCTGGCAGATGAGAGAGTGAGTGTGTGTGTGGTGGTGGTGGGGTTTGCCAGATGAGTGAGTGAGTGTGTGTGGGGGGGCAGGGATTTCAGGAAGCGCTGCCAGATGAGAGAGTGAGTGTGTGTGTGTGTGTTGTTGGGGGGGGGGGTGTTGAGGAAGTGTGGCCAATTGAGAGTAAGTGTTTGTGTGTTTTTTTTTTGGGGGGGAGGGTTCAGGAACCGCTGCCAGATGAGTGATTGATTGTGTGTGTGGGGGGGGGGGGGGGGCAGGGGTTTCAGGAAGCGCTGCCAGTTGTGAGAGTGTGTGTGTTTTATATTTCAGTTGGGGGGGGGATTGTACTGTGATGAAAATCGAAGGAAGCGGAGGCTGATTTCAGGGGTTGTTTGTTGTGTGCCCTCACCGCCTCCTCCGCGCGATGCACCCCCCTCCCGCCGCCATCCCACCCTACCGTCTCGTAGTTTTGCTGGCGGGGGACCCAAAATCCCGCCAGCAGAAGTCCTATGTTGTGTGCTGTGCTGTTGTGTGCAATGTTCAGCATTGCTAGCCCTGTGCAGGGCGGGGTTCTGTGCTTCTGACGTCCTGCAAGTGCAGGACGTCAGACGCACAGAAGCCCTGCCTGCAGAGGCTAGTAATGCTGAAGATCACGCCGGAGTCAGAAGACAGGACTTGTTCTGGCGGGGTTTCGGGTTCCCCGGCGGCAAAGCTACGCGACGGTGGGTGGGTAGGGGTGGGGGTGGGTGTTGCTTCTTCTGCATTTTGTAGCGGGGGCTTATTTTTTTCCCTGGATTTTCGTGGGTGGCTTGGGGGGGGGGGGGGGGGGGGGGGGTGGGTGTTGCACCTCCAGCATGTGGAAGAGGGCCTTCTTTTTTTCCGGTTTTTCGTGGGTGGCGCGGGGGGGGGGGGGGGGGGGCGCGGGGGGGGGGGGGTGTTGGACATCCTCCCCCTGCTTGGTTGCGATTCGTTCGTTGACTTCTACTATTTTAAAACGCACCCTGAACGTTCTGAGGACAAAGTTTCTGAACTCACAGCACAACGTTAAAGGGTTCATACGACGTCATGACATTTGACGCGAAGGCAGGGCACAGAGTCATAGTCAGTGGGATGGCTTCACCATCATGAACTTACGAACCCTTTATCGTTGTGCTGTGAGTTCAGAACCTTTGTCCTCAGAACGTTCAGGGTGCGTTTTATTATAGTAGATAGTAGATTACTGCTTTTCTACTGTATTAATTTAGAATACAGATGAAAGTAGTAACCAAAGTTCTCGGTATATATTGTTACTTTCACTCTTGGGACCTTAAAAACAAAAAAAAAAATCTTACTGGTATAAATAACAGTGAGGAGGTCAAAATCCTATTATTTGCTAAGGTCAAACTCTAAACTTGCATGTTATCGCTTTCCTATATTAAAAGTATGTTATCAACAGCAGACAACTATGCATCAGAAAGGGAAAGACAAGTTAGGCCTGGATCTGTTTTTAGTTTAAGTGCTCATTTTCAAAGCACAAAGTTTCATAATAATATACATAACTTTGTAAGTCTATGCGCTTTGAAAATGAGGCTCAGGAGCCGATGCAGAAAGCTTACTGAGCTGGCAACATTTGCTTTAGATCTATTGTAGCTGTGACTCTAACGTGTGCTATTAGAAGATAGAGAGGATCCTATGCAAATGAAATGAGCAATCAATGCATTGCACAGAAAGGAGCACCTAGCTTTAACGTGCTAGATTTTAAGACAACTCTGGAGCTTCAGAAGAGAAGGGGAAACATAGGCAGTTGAAAGACTGCCTGCCTGCGCTCCCTACCTCGCTCCACTTTCCCCACAAAAAAATCCTGTGGTATGGTGGACCCCCCCTCCCCACAAACCAAAAATCCTTGGTGGTCCAGTGGACCGCTTCCTGACCATCCCCCTCTTCCTCCCTCTAAACAACTAACTCCCTAATGGTGTAGTAGTGACCCCCCCCCCCCCCAATATACCTTCAACGCACTAAAGGCAGGAGCAACACCTCTTGCCTCTGAGACCAGCCCTCTCAAAATGGTAGCACCCAGCTCCTGCCCAGTGCATCCTGGAATGCACTGGAAGAGCCTGAACACCATATAGGGGGAAAATACTCCATGTATAGTGATTAGCCCCTCCCAGTGCATCCCAAAATGCACTGGGCAGGGAACCGTAATTTTGAAAGGGCCAGACCAAGAGACGTTATGGGAGGTATGGGGGGTGGGGTTTGGAGGAGTCACTAGACCACCATGGAGTTCATTTAGAGTGAGGGAGGGAGGCAGTCCATTGGACCATCGGGGATTTTTGGTTTGGAAGAATCCACTGGACCACCAGGGATTTTTCTAGACAGGGTGAGTTTTTCAAGTTGCGCGGGGAAGGAAGGCTTGAGGAGGGAGTCCACCTCCCAAGCTCCCCCCCCCCCCCCCCCCTGCCCCATGCAACTGAAAAATTCCTTGGTGGTCTACTGTCAAAATGCATTTGACAGCTTCAAGTATCAAACAGCGACCGATGCACAAAGGGGAATCTGCAGTCCCCTTTTGTGCATCGGTTGCTGTTTGCGACTCAGTAAGTTTTCCCGCATGCCTTTGTGCTTCATTCTGTCTTTTTTTAATGCATTTTTCTTCAGCAGATAGTTAAATGCAATTGTTTTGGCATTGGTTGTACCATGCAGATGCTCCCTCTAATGTGGCATAACTGTAAAACTTCCCTCCTCCTCTATAATGAGCAAGTTCTCAATTACAATCAAAAGGCCAGCAAGAGACTGTCCCCAGCTTAGAAGCTACAAGCTACATTTGATCTCAAGCAAGAAACCTGTCTGTTAAGCCTGGATCTGTTTTTAGCTGCAGACATGCAAGGATGAATCAGCACCTAAAAGGCTAAAAAAAAAAAAAAGTCACTATCAAAGTCTTTTCCCTGTCAGGCAAGGTAATTTGCACATAAATTAGCAAGAAAAACCTAACAAAGTATAGTATCTAATAAAATGCATGCATGGTATTTACTTTAATATGCAACTGTGAATCATTTTGTACTTGTGTTTGTATGCTGGAGCAGAATACAACATACCTATTGAATTACTACACTATGTTCTGCACAACAGTTAGGAAGCACAGTGAGGAATCCAAATGAGTAAAACAGTAGTATACACTTTATAATAAGGACTTCACACGGTCCTGTTTCTGGGATGACGCCTGCATCAGGAGTCATCAATCTATCTACTGTGGAGTAATAAAACAGTTACCCACTTCTTTTAAGTAGGTCATTTAATCCCCCTTAACAATCATGCCCCCATAGGGCTGGGTGGCAGATCATCAACTTCCGGAGCTCCTCCCCCCCCCCCCCCCCCCCATATAGTACAAGTCCTCAGCTCATGGCTCAAACCCTATACTTGCTCTTAGCAGAAAGGCCAAAAAAAAAAGGCTGCCAATTTATCACAGCTTCCTCAGTGAAAGAATTTTCTCCAAATCACGAAGGTCACTTAAACAAATGCAATAAAATATGCTTAAGGTCCGTCAAAAATTTTTTTGCTATTTTATGGCAATCAAAATAAAACTCTCTAGTACATCGGCTCCTGAAAAAGGACATTTGGCGAACATTGCCTTACATCGTTATTTATCGTTTAATATGCAAGCTATTTACTGGAAAAAAAATCGACTTCCTTCCTGTTACGAGTTGGAGTCGAGCTGCGTTAACTCATCTCGTAGTTGGGGAATTGCTGTCCTACTGCGACTGCTCTCTGGATTAGAATAAAACCACATTCAAGCCAAGGACTCTGCTTTCTGGTTGGCTGCAGATACTCTGTATAATAACTAGAGCACCCTTTTAAGTTCTCTCTACTTCTACTTTCCTGATATGCGGAAATGAGAGCTGTCGTTTCTCAAAAGTGTTTTGGCAACTATTTCTGCCGTCCGATGCATTCAAAGTCAACTTCACCATGTCCAAAAACACATCTTTGGCTCAGTAATAAAGATGCGACTGACACACGCAATACGCAGAGTCGGAGACAAAGCGCAGTTGTTTACTGACAACTGCATAGGAGCCAACTTTTCAGAGGAGGTGCTAAATCAACCAGACATTACCACTTCTTGGACACAGTCAAGGAGTTTATTCAATATTGGGGTACTCAAGCACCGGCTCCTATGACCAACTGATGACTGACAAAAGATACTAGGGAATGTCTGTAAGGTACGAGTTTTGAAAAACACAAATCGCATTTTAAACAAACAAAAAAAACCTACTGAAAATTAAGTGGCTTCCGGTCTCCCGTTTTACAGAAGTGCAAGCCTGGATCCAGTTAAAATACTGGGATTTGTGATCATACGAAGAAATATGCATTGACAAAAACAAAACTTCCCACCTTTTTGTGGGCGTAACCCCATAATTGCAAACAAAATTGTGACACCCCCCCCAGTCCCCAGAGGTGCAAAATAATGATACACCTATGAAGAACCTGCCTAGGTCATGACCCCTCCTCCTCCCCTCCGTTTGGGAAGCCCTGAAATGGAGAAGTAGGTCCGGTTTTCCCCCTCCCCCCTCCCCGGCTTTTTAACACTGAAGCACCACTCGGGTCGGGTTCTTGATAAGAATTTTCCCGGAACTGCACCCCCCCCCAGCTACTGTTAATCCAGTCGGGCCTCTCCTCACCCCTGGCCGAGATTGAGGAACGGCTAGCCCCGTAACTACTCACCGTTGGTAAAGGTCTCCATGTCCCCCGCCAATAACCCAGCAGGAGCTCCGTAAACAAATCGAGAAAGATGCACGGGTGCTGCACGCGGACGAGAGAGGAGAGGAAGCGGTAACTGCGACTCTATCCGGCGCCCTTCGCTGCCCCGCCCATGGACATCAAAACATGGAGGAGGGAGGGGGAGCGAGGAAGTATGCCAACCCGCACCCCCGGCAATACAGGCGTAATGGCCGTACCCGCCCTAGACCCCCTCACCCTGGCCAGTACCAGCCTAAGATGAGGGAGAGCGCTGCCTTGCATGTTTACAGCTCTCATACGGTAGGAATGTGTCTCCTTCATGTGACTGCAGTCGTCCTCTGTGATCCCTTTCTCTTACTGAAGAGCCTCAGTGGCAGTAGTGTATAGAATACGATCACTTCTCTCGTTTACAGGCCGGTGCAGGGGTGGATCCGTGAGATCTGCAGGGTCCGTAGGATCTGTGTTTTACCCAGACCCAGCTTTCAGGGCTTTAAACTCAATCGTTAACAACAACAATCCTACAAAAATGCATCATACTTGTTATATAGATACATTAGTCTGGGGGGAATGCTGTGCAAGAACATTGTGTCACATTTTTTTTTAATTATGCACAATTTATTTGTCATTTTCTTGTGCAAAATTCCCCTTGTTAGGAGGTGAATCCATCTGCTTCCCTTTTCAGGTTCCAATTTCTTCAAGTCTGTCTTTCTTAGCTTGTCACACACACTGTAATTATCACTAAATTCACAAGCCTTTTTCACCTATACACAGAATTTGCCTTAGTTTGTGCCACCCATCTGTTTATCCCAACAACTTTTATACTACCTATCTTGTCTAAGTGTCTGCCTACTATGGTACTAATTTTTAAAGCACAAGACTTACAAAGTTACATAAGTGCTTTGAAAATTAGCCCCTGTAACCTATGGAGCTCATTCACTTAGACTTACAAAGTTCCATAGGTTACTGTCAGGGGCATTTTCAAAAGAGAAGGGCGCCCATCTTCCGACACAAATCGGGAGATGGGCATCCTTCTCGCAGGGTCGCCCAAATTGGCATAATCGAAAGTTGATTTTGGGCTTCCTCAACTGCAGTCCGTCGCGGGGACAACCAAAGTTCACGGGGGCGTGTCAGAGGCGTAGCAAAGGCGGGACTGGGGCATGCTTAAGAGATGGGCGTCCTCGGCCAATAATGGAAACAAGAAGGGCATCCCTGACGAGCATTTGGTCAACTTTACTTGGTCAATTTGTTTTCACGGCCAAGCCTCAAAAAGGTGCCCAAACTGACCAGATGACCAACGGAGGTAATCGGGGATGACCTCCCCTTACTCCCCCAGTGGTCACCAACCCCTTCCCACCCTAAAAAAAAATAAAAATGACATTTTCCCAGCCTCTATGCCAGCCTCAAATGTCATACCCAGCTCCATGACAGCAGTATGCAGGTCCCTGGAGCAGTTTTAGTGGGTGCAGTGCACTTCAGGCAGGAGGACCCAGGCCCATCCCCCCCTACCTGTTACACTTGTGCTGGTAAATGTGAGCCCTTCAAAATCCACCCGAAACCCACTGTGCCCCCCCTTCACCCCTTAGGGCTATGGTAGTGGTGTACAGTTGTGGGGAGTGGGTTTTGGGGGCTCAGCACCGAAGGTAAGGGAGCCATGCAACTGGGAGCAATTTGTAAAGTCCACTGCAGTGCCCCCTAGGCTGCCCGGTTGGTGTCCTGGCATGTCAGGGGGACCATTGCACTATGAATGCTGGCTCCTCCCACGACCTTATGCCTTTGATTTGGTCATTTTTTAGATAGGCGTCCTCGGTTTCCATTATCGCCGAAAACCGGGAACGACCATCTCTAAGGTCGACCATCTCAACATTAGGTCGACCATCTCTAATGTCGACCTAAATGTTGAGATTTGGGCGTCCCTGACCATATTATCAAAACGAAAGATGGACGCCCATCTTGTTTCGATAGTACGGGTTTCCCCGCCCCTTTCCCGGGACATCCTTAGAGATGGGCACCCTTAGAGATGGTCATCCCCATTCGATTATGCCCCTCTATGGAGTTCCAGAAAAGGGCTCTGTGGCCTAGGATTGTGTGCATCCTGTGAAAGTGCAGGTGAAAGTGGTTCCGGGAAGGCACGAAGAAAGGGGGTGCAGGGAGCCGGGGAATCCCAACGGGGCAGATTTCATGTGCACAACACCCACATTCAGAAAGCTGGGCTACCGGAGGCAGAGAGGTTGGCTGGGTTAAGAAAGAAGGGGAGGAACTACCAGTCCCAGAATCCTTCTCTTCCCCACCCGGCTGTGCAAGAGTTAGGGGAGGAGATAGAAGATTGGGAAATGGTCTCTGAGGAAGGTGATGAGGGCCAGCTGGAGAGATTGGGGGCGGGGGAAGTTGAAGAGGAGGATAAAATGGAGATTACTGAAGGGCTAGAGGAGGAACAGATGGAGATTGGAGCTCTGGCTCAAACCTGAAAAGCTGCTGTAAGAGGGTGGCTAGCTGTGCCTTGGAGAGACTGGTGGAAGACCGGAGGAGAGAGGCTGAGGCGCTGGGGAAGATCTCTACTAAAGAGGGAACAGGTGCAGCCTGGGGAGAGAAAGAGGGCTGGGCACAATTGAAACCCCAGTCTGAACCAGGTGGGAACCAAGCTGTGTAACTGTGCTGTAAGGAGGTGCAAGAAAGACTGTGTAAACTGTTTCCTACTGAAAAGGTCTGGGCTGCAACCTACTAAGCTACTGTGTTTTCTTTCGGATAATGTACTGTTGTTCCCTAAGAGAAGTAATCTTAGGTCAAGTGAAGTTATATGGACTGTTTTGAACCTGACTTGTGCTTTGGGTGGCAAGCCCTAAACAACCTGGAGTTAAGGTGTGCCTGGGTGTTTATGTTGACCTGAAGCAAGAAAATAAAAGCCCTTACTTATTATAAACGTTTTGCTTTGAATGTGCCTCTGTGAAAGGAACGGAGGGAGGAAGGAGTCCTGGAAGTTCTCAGGGCCTGGAGCTGAGGCTCAAAGCAGCCAGATTGCTGTGGAGGGAGGCAGCAGCCGTGTGAAGAAGAAGGCAGCTAAGCAGGGTTGAGCCTGGCTGGGTCCTGGAAGGGTGACCCAGCTACAATCCATAGGAAATGAAAGCGATCTATGTGCTGGTGTCACAGAAAGGTACACAAGACATACAAGTACATACTGCTGTAAAAGGGTTTTCATATTGGGGATTCACCATTTCCTTGCCAACTGCATCATCATGTTCTGTACAGAACTATGTAATGGTAGGTGCAAGGTGGGAATTAGCAGTTGGAATGTTGTCAGTGTAATACATGGTGTCCCACTTAAGTGATACCAAATTCCCTTGGAGGAATAACACCTTCCAGGTGTCTAATTCTGCCTGTAGCCTGCAAGACTGCTGACTGAAAGTCCTGGAGTGTCTCCAAAGCTTCTCTCTCTAACATCCTCCCGGACCTTAGTGGCAACTGGTAGAAAACTAATGAGGCTACTTCCAATGGAGTGGGTGGTAATTCACATGCTTGTTTTGCAAACAAATTGCAGGCTACATTATGCATGGAGATCCAATCTTTCCCTTGGCACAGCATTTTAAAATGGCAACTGGTGTGTTAGTTTTCCTTTTCTCTAAAAGTAACTTGAACAGAGACATTAAAAGGTATTGATGATGGGTCAACAATGTCCTGGTACCTGCTATGAATCCTCTCTGAGTCCATTGGGTCAAGTAAGTAGTTAAAGCACTGACAACATATGAAGAGTCAGAGTAAATGGTTACAAATTGTAGCATGGTGAGTGTTACTGCAACAGCACATGCTGCATTTCAGCTGATTGGGTTGAGTGTTGGGTTCTATGTGAACCCCCCATGGAAGAAAATTTCCAGATGTTACCCTGACCAAGGACTGGATGTTTAGATTCACAACATATGAGTTTGTATTACGGGTGGATGGGGAGATCTTAAGTGGAATTATGATTACATGAGAGAAGGATTGAGGGTATGGGAGAAGTATGAGAGAAAGGGATTAACCTGTCCTGTCTTGTTTACCAACGGTGGTGATAGGACAGACAATGGTATGTCTGCTGGAGTTTTACAGATTTAGAGAACTTTGTTAAAGTTTTACCCCCGATTGAGAAGGGAGCCTCAGCTTGGATAGGAAAATTGGAGAGTTTAATGATAGGACATACCCTAGCCATAGGAGATATAAAAGCTTTACTTGCCAAAATCAAAGGGCACAGGACACAAGATGTCCTTAATAATGCAGGATTAGATAGAGTTACTATTGCTTCCTCAGATCACAATGGTGCACTGTTACAAAACAGTGGGTTTTGAACATTGTATGATGGATGTAGGGGGCGTGTCAAAATGGCGGTCGCGACTCGTGTGTGATTAGGTCGCGTTTAGCTGGTCTCTGAACCTCTTGATATTATACAAACGAAATAATGCCACATACCAAGAGAAAAGGTCTGGTAAGAATTCAACCGTCGATGAGTCTTACATCTTCACCGGTACAGCTGACGATAGACCGCTTCACAACGAGCCGAGCATCGGAAGCTGGCGTGGTAATCCCTGCAGGGGTCGCCGATGAAGGAGCACCGACGCCCCAAGGGTTTGAAACATCTTTGTCCCCGCCAGAAATCAACCCTCCACCGCGACCAGCTTTTGAAAAGGGCGAGCTGAAGGAGCCGCGAAAACCGGAAAGCGGCGACCACGACTCCTCGTTCGGCGGTAGCTGGCCCCGAGAAGCTGAGACAACAAGCTGGGAACGGAAAGTTCCCCAGGTGGTGACGCTGGAATTGATTTGGGAAGCGATTCAAGAACTGACTCAGGCGTCGAGGAAGACAGCTTTAGAGACTGCTTCAATAGTGAGTAAACTTGACTCCTTATCTACTGCGTTTGAACAGTTGAAAAGTGACTCGACATCTCAAATATCTCAGGTTCAAACGGACTTAATAAATTTCAAATCAATGACAACAGCAGTGATGAAAGATAATATGATAATAAACCGTAAAATAGATCAAATTGAAAATTATAATAGGAGATTGAATCTGAGAATACTGAATTTTCCAGTTGTTCCTGGAATCTCCATTCTTGAACTTTTTAAGAAATACCTCATTGAAATACTTCATTACTCATCTTCCTTGTTACCCCCAATTAACAAGATTTACTACTTACCAAATTCAATAAAATCTGTGGAAGATGAGAAAAATGTAGTTTCTTTAGTACAAGAACAAGAGAAAGAACCCCTGGATATTTCTACAATTTTAGAACAATCACTATCAGATATAAAGACTAGAAGTTCTGTCCTGGTTTCATTTGTCTTCGAACAGGACTTGAATTCCCTGATGAAAATGTACTTTAAAAATGCTTTGACTTTTTTCTGTGGGGCCAGGATATGGATATATCCTGATGTGACCAAAACAACCCAGGACAGACGAAAATTATTTTTGGCTTTAAGAGAAAAGACTAAAGCTATGGGAGCAAAGTTCATGTTGACATATCCTTGCAAATGTATTGTATATTATATGAATAACAAGTATGTCTTCCTCGAGCCTGATCAGCTCAAATTTTTCCGGGATCAGAAAAGTTTAACCAAATAAATTTCCATCGTAAGTTGTATTAATGAGAAACGATGTGCAATTGACCAGGCCATATTTCTTATAAATAAATGCTTCTTTTGTTCTCCTATTATTTTTACAGCCCTTTACTCTAATTGTGGTCTGAGGCTGAGCTACATTTACTTTAAGTAATACCTGTAATAATTTAGGAAATTCTTTATATTAATTTCTTTTTTTAATTTGTCTAAATAATTATGATTGTAAAAATATTAGCTCGATATTGCTTGATTCAAGTGTATGCTTGTAAAACTGTAAATTCAATAAAAATAAAAAAAAAAATAAAAAAAAAAAACAAAACAGTGGGTTTTTAAGCCTGTGATAATTGTTTTGATATTTTCCTGCAATGTATTTAGTTTGGCCAGCAGGTTGTGCATGTTATGTTTTAAGCTGTTGCAGAAAATTTAATGATTCCTTTTGTTTTAAGCTCAAAGAGGAAGTACCTGCAGAGATGTGGCCAGCTATTTTCAAATGTTCTTCTGGGCTCTGATAGGCCTGGAGTTTGAAGTTACCCAGGAGTTACTGGTTTTGCCTCCAGTTTCAGCACGGGAGAAGAGAGAGATCACTTTGCTGAAGCACTATAACCAGTTATATTTGATAACTTGTGAGCAACTATATGTCCTGATCTTCCCAGGTACTATTTAGATAGTATACAAATGTTTAGATAATGTTATAATTGATCCATATTTCAGTTACCTGTTATTGTTTTGCTGTTTGCACCTTTTCTGTTCATTGTTCTAATTTTTCAGACAATAAACAATTTTAGTGTATTGCCTCTGCTTGTCTCTGGACTGATTAAGAATCCTGGTGGCTTGTGTGTTGGGACTGTAAGTGCTTTCTAGGAACTGTAGGGGTACTGGGAGTGTGGTCCCAGTAAGCTAGAAATCACTGGTGATAATTTGAGAGTGGGAGACTCACCCAGAGGCGGTTGAGACCCAGTCGGTGGGAGGAGGGTGCTAGTATAGAGCACAAGTGGCAGGTGGACCTGAGCTGTGCTGGGGATAGACCCTCTAAGTGGCTGTGGAGTAGCCCCAGGCAGGTGGCTAGGTGTTTCGTGACAGGTTGGCACAAGGGAGGGACAGCTGTTGGAACTGGAGGGTGGGGATAAAAGGGAGGGAGGGATGGAGGTTCTCTCTACACATGAGAACACACAACCTATACCACAAGAGGCCAAATAGACCCGGACACTTTCTGGCAACAGATATACAACAACGATTGGACAGCACAAACTGAATCCATATATTACCTCTCAGAATGGGACAATAGATGCAGACAAATACTAGACAAAATAGCACCCTTACAAATAAGAACTTCACATAGACACAACTCTATACTGTAGTTCAATGAAGAACTGAAAAAATTAAAAACACAATCTAGGAAACTAGAACGTGCATGTAAAAAAATTAAAAACGAACACACACTCAACGAATGGAAACTACTACAAAGGAAATACAAATACGCAATAAGACAGACCAAAAGGTCGTACTACAAAACTAACATTGGGTCAGACTACAAAAAAACTATACCATCTCGTGAACAAACTACTAGACACAACACTGGTCACCACTACCAACACTGACACCCCATCTGCAGACAACCTTGCTAAATATTTCAATAAAAACATCGTAAACCTACGCAAAACCCTACCTCACAACAACATGGACATAGAAAACTTAATTAATGGCCTAGACCCAACCCCTGGTGAATACCCTGCTGACCAAATATGGTCATCGTTTGCTCAGCACCGACACAGTTACCCAGGCGATTAAACAATACTCAAACAGCCAATGTCAACTGGACACTTGCCCAAGCTACCTAATACAATTTGCCCCCCACCATTTCATAAAAGATCTCACATCCCACCTAAACTTAATGCTTCAACAAGGCATCTACCCTCAACAAAAAGGCAACATCCTTCTCACCCCAATACCAAAAGACACCAAGAAAAAAAACAAACAATATTACCAACTACCGCCCAGCAGCATCTATCCCATTAGCAGTCAAACTAATGGAAGGACTGGTGACCAAACAAGTCAATGACTACATAAACAAATTCACTATACTACATGAATCACAATCAGGATTTCAGCCCCTGCATAGCACCGAAACAGTACTACTCACTCTTCTAACCAAATTCAAACAAGAAATAGCAATAGTCAAATTGGAGGAGGAGTACACTTGACATGTCAAGTGCATTCAACATGGTTAACCATAACATACTGCTAAGACTCCTTAACTACTTCGGAATTAGTAGCGACACTCTCAACTGGATTAAGGGTTTTCTAACCACAAGAATATATCAAGTGGAATCAAAAACAAACATATCATCACCCTGGAAACCAGGCTGCGGAGTACCGCAAGGATCACCACTGTCACCATTCCTTTTCAACCTCATGATAACTCCACTAGCCAAGACCCTATCCCCTTAACCCATTCATCTACGCTGATGACGTCACACTCTACATCCCATACAAACATGTTCTGGTGGAAATCACCAACGAAATCAAACTAAACTTAAACATCATGAACTCATGGGCAAATGCATTCCAACTAAAACTCAAACAGAAAAAACATACTGTCTCATCATCTTATCCCAATACAATGCATACAAACCCACAAACATAATCACCCCAGGATACACACTCCCGGTCTCAGACAACCTGAAAATTCTCGGAGTAACAATCGACCGTAATCTATCACTATTAGATTGTAAGCTCTTTGAGCAGGGACTGTCTTTCTTCTATGTTTGTGCAGCGCTGCGTACGCCTTGTGGCGCTATAGAAATGCTAAATAGTAGTAGTAGAGACCCAAGCGAAATCCACCATAAAGAAAATGTTTTTCTCAATGTGGAAACTCAAATGCATAAAACCATTCTTCCTGAGAGAAATATTTCGTAACTTGGTACAGTCCATGGTACTAAGCCACGCAGGTTACTGTAATGGAATCTATGCGGGATGCAAGGTTCAAATCAAAAAGAAACTTCAGACTGCCCAAAACGCAGCAGCTAGGTTTATATTTGGAAAAACATGTTTTGACAGCACCAAACCACTCAGAGAAAAATTGTACTGGCTACCAATTAAAGAACGTATCACTTTCAAAATCTGCACGACTGTTCATAAAATCATTTACAGCGAGGCACCGGGATACATGACAGACCACATCGACCTGCCAACCAGAAACACCACAAAATCTGCACGATCATACCTAAACTACACAAGCAGCAAAAGACTCAAATACAAATCCACCTATGCAACCAGATTTTCCTACCTAAGCACACAACTATGGAACGAATTACCAAAAGCAGTAAAAACTACGCTCAACCACCTAAGTTTTTGGAAAGCACTAAAGACTGTCCTGTTCAGAAGAGCATACCTACCTGGTCACATGCGACACAATGTAACCAAAGACCATAAAGGACATTATCTGACTCTTCTTCCCCCTTTCCCTCTCTAACTTTCCCCCCAACACACCGACCATATATGTAACTACCTTATATGTACCCCATTCTACTACAATATCACTTTGCATTAATTCATACCATGTATTTGTTCAGACCGTAATCGGCTAACACCGTTAACGGTTATATGTAAGCCACATTGAGCCTGCTAAAGGTGGGAAAATGTGGGATACAAATAATAATAATAATAAAAGGGAGGGTGGGAGAGATGTTTGACTTGGTAGATGGAAGGAAGGGAGGGAGGGATGTTAGACTTGGGGAAAATTCTGGGTGTGGAGGGGAAAAGGCATGGAGCTGTTAAATTTCAAGGGGGAGAAAATGCTAGGAATGGTGGAACCATGAGGGAAAGGCTGTGGGAGGATTGTGAGGAACTGAGTGAGAGGAAGAAAGTGCATACAGAGGGTAGAAATGTGATAATATGGAATAGATGTTTAAAAAGGGACTAGGAGACTGGAGTGAGATGGGAAATGCAAGAGCTAGGATTTGAAAGAACAAGATTGAAAGTTAAAGGTAAATTAAAAGTGAAAGGGAGTGGATTGAGAGGGTGAAATTTGAGTGAACAGAGAGGTGAACAGAGAGGCTGAAAAGAAAAGAAGGGAAGAGAGAGCTTTAAGTGAAAGATTTCCATTATGGCCGAAAACCAGGGTCGCCCATTTGTAAGGTCGATCATCTCTAAGGTCGACCTAAATGTTGAGATTTCAGTGTCCCCGACCGTATTATCGAAACGAAGATGGACGCCCATCTTGTTTCGATAACATGGGTTTCCCCGTCCCTTCGCCAGAACGTCCTTAGAGATGGACGCCCTTAGAGATGGTCGTCCCCTTTCGATTATGCCCATCTTTGAGAGTAGATGCTGAAACTGGAGGAAGGATGGGGACAGGGCTACAGATGGTAGACAGGACGCATAAGGAAACAGGAGGATGGTGGACATGGTGAGTGAAAAAATATGAAATGGAAAGAAGACACTGCATAAAACAGAAGACACTGGGACCAAAGTGAATAGAAAAACTAAAATGCTCAGACAACAAAGGTAGAAAAAAGTATTTTATTCAGAATGTATTAATTGGAATATGTCAGTTTTTGGAAATGTGCATCTGTGATATTTCTCTAGTATTGTTGCATGCCGAGTCTGACTTAGGTAACTTTCCAGTTAATTATTTTGCCTTCATATTTTTTTTATTTCTACTTCCTTGTGTCATGTCTGTTGTGTCATGTGTTTTTCATGTGTGATCAAGGTGCAGTATTCTGCTAGCATGTAGTATTTGCAGCCCTTTTTTTGTTTTGTTTTTTTCACAAGGTAGTGTATTGGTGTTATAGAGCCTGGTGTAATTACAGTGCTGCCTTTCCACGCATAAGGTTGTAGCTCATCCTGCCCTTGGAATTAGTGCTGTTATGGTTTGGTAAGGTTATGAGTGTGTTTTTGCACAAGTTTGTGTATAGCGTTTTGCAGTGGAGAGATTGTGTGTTGGCCTTACTGAGGTGGAACCAAAACATCAGAAAGGGTTTTAGAGCCTAAATCATTACACACTACCCATAGGCGTAGTTTGACTGTTTCATTTGGGGGGACAAAGGATGGGGCGGAGCATATTAGCATATTCATTTGCATATATACATATGCAAATGAATATGCTAATATGGAGGAAGGAAGGAAGGGAAAAAAGCTGGCTTTTTTTGGGAATAACCATAATGAATATATATGAGATATCAAGCCAGCTCTTTCTCCCTTCCTTCTTTCCTTCTTCCACTCCAGTAGTATTTCCCCACCCCTTTTCCCATACCATGCCAGTGTTGACCTTAGAAATGCATAAGCTCTATAGGTAGATCCTTCAAGAGGTAGTGTATCATGATTTAGGCTCTACACCCTTTCTGATGTTTTGGTGCCACCTCAGTAAAGCCAACACACAATCTCTCCACTGCAACACACTGTACACAAACTTGTGCAAAAACACACTCATAACCTTACTAAACCATAACAGCACTAATTCCAAGGACAGGACGAGCTGCAAAGGCAGAACTGTAATTACACCAGGCTCTAAAACACCAATACACTACCTCGTGAAAAACACATGACACAACAGACATGACACAAGGAACTAGAAAGCAAAAAATATGAAGGCAAAATACTGAACTGGAAAGTTAACTGAAGAAGTCAGACTCAGCATGCAGCAATACCAGAAAAATTGAAACTTACATGCAAAATTTCACAGAAAACTGACATATTCCAATTAATAAATTCTGAATAAAATACTTTTTTCTACCTTTGTTGTCTGATCATTTAGTTTTTCTATTCACTTTGGTCCCAGTGTCTTCTGTTTTATGCAGTGCCTTCTTTCCATTTGATATTCCATTTAATAGATTCAAAATAAAATACTTTTTTGTACCTTTGTTGTCTGGACATTTTACTGTTCAATCATGCTGGTTCCAGTTTCCTCTTTTCCTGTCTTTCTGCTAATTCTCCTTCAACTGCTTGCTGTCCATTTGTCTTTTCTCTTCTCTCCTGTCTTATTCCATTCCTTCACTACACCTACCTTTGACACATTATTTCTTTTTTAGCTCTTTCCTCTCTGTTTTGTTTCTTTATGCCTCTCTGTTCACTTAAATTTCACCCTCGTCCTCATCCTTCTCCTTTTTAGTTTTCAGCTATCAAATTCCATTTCTTTCACCCACTAGCTGCCCCATTCCTCTTCTCAGTCCTTCCTCCAACCTTTCATTTCCTTTCATCTTTAATCAACTCTCCATTACCACATTTCTGCCCCCCCCCCCCCCCCCCCCATCACTATCATCCTCTCATTTGTTTCCTTCCCACCTCCCCTTTGGCCTTTCCCAAATAGTTCCACCATTTGCAGCATCTTCCTCCCTCCAACCTTCTAGCCCAGCACGCCTGCTCCCTTTCTCCCATTGTAGCCTAATATCTCCCTGTCCCTTCCACACACACACCCACACCCCAGCATCTTCCATCCCCCTCTTCCCTGTGGTCCAGCATTTCTTCCTCTCTCTCTTCCCTCCCTCCAATTGTCCAGCATTTCTCCCTCACTCCCTTCTGTCCCTGGATCCACAATCTCCCTCTTTTTCTCTTTCCCCTCTAGTGTATATCTATCCCTCCCTCTCATCCATCCCCATGTACAACCTCTCTTCCCTCCTTCTTCTCTCTCACTGCCCACATCACTCTCAATATCTCCCATCCTTGCACCCTGGGCCCAACATCTATCTCTTTTGTTCTCTTCCTTCCCCTTTTAGCATCTCTCCCATCCCCATACAGCATCTCTCTCTCTGTCTCCCTCCCTCCCACTTCCATGTTCCAACATTTCCCCTTTTCTCTTGCTGTCCCTCCCTCCTCCTCCACATCCAGTATTATTTCTCCCTCTCTCTCCCCCATGCATCTCCCCCCACCAACATTCCCCACCTCTCTCGCTCACCTCTACCTAGCATTACCCTATCACCTCAACAGTGCTCCTGTGACTGTCTCTACCTGTCTCCCTGCCACCAGCCAGCATGCTGCCTCGGTCTTCCCCGCCGGTGCTGCCTCGGTCCCTGACTCCCTGCAGCATTTTTGTCTTCACCCATCCTGTACCCGTCGCCGTCAGCGCTGCCATTCATTCTCACAGGCAGCCTTGTTCCCGCTCCCCTTTGCCGCGTCCTCCGGCTCTCTCTGATGCACTTCCTGTTTAACAGGAAGTGCATCAGAGAGAGCCGGTCGGAGGAGTGGACGGGGCAAAGGGGAGCGGGAATGAGGCTGCCTGTGAGAATGAATGGCTGCGCTGACGGCGACGGGTACAGGACGGGTGAAGACAAAAATGCTGCAGGGAGTCAGGGACCGAGGCAGCGCCGGCGGGGAAGACACAATTAAGCCCCGCCAGTTGGCCGGTGCGACTCGTTTGGGGGGGCAATGCCCCCCCTCGCCCCCCCCCCCAATCTACGCCCATGACACTACCTCTTGAAGGAACTACATATAGAGCTTATGCATTTCTAAGGTCAGCACTGGCATGGTATGGGAAAGGGGGTGGGGAAATACTACTGGAGAGGAAGAGGGGGTGCTGGGTAAGGAAGAAAGAAGAGAGAAAGAGCTGGGGTTTTTTGGGAATAACCATAATGAATATGTATGAGATATCTCATACATATTCATTATAGTTATTCCCAAAAAAGCCAGCTCTTTCTCCCTTCCTTCCTCCATATTAACACATTAATTTGTATATATATATATATATATTTGCAAATGAATATGCTAATATGCCCTGCTCCATCCTTTGCTTCCCCAAACGAAACAGTCAAACTAAGCCCATGCCTTTAAACCAGTGCAGAGATGCCTCTTCCCGCAATATTTGTGGCAGAATATTCCATTACACTGTACCTGATGGCAGTGGCGTACCAAGGGGTGGCGGTGGGGGCGGTCCGCCCCGGGTGCATGCTGCTGGGGGGGTGCCGTGCGCCTGTCGACTCTTCGTTTTCATGCTCCCTTTGCCCCGGAACAGGTTACTTCCTGTTCCGGGGCAGAGGGAGCATGAAAACGAAGAGCCAGCAGGCACGCGGCACCCCCCCCAGCGGCGTGCACCTGGGGGGAGTTCTTTTGGCGGGGGGAGCATCGCGCTGTTCCGGGGGGGGGGCGGGGCGCATTGGCGATCCGCCCCGGGTGTCAGCCCCCCCTAGGAACGCCACTGCCTGATGGTGATCATGTTTAAACTGTGATAATCAATGCATGGCCATAAGGATCCATCCTTCATCCCCACAAGAAAATAATCCTGCCCCCCCCCCCCCCCCAGGGAGGTGGAGGGATGGATAAAGCCTCATCACAAATTATCTTGGATGTACTCCCTCATATATTTGGTCTCTGGAATGGAGAGAGAATAGACCTTGCCCTTGGGTGGCATCTTACCAGGCAAGAGATCAATAGGGCAGTCATACTCTCAGTGAGGTGGTAGGGTCTCAGCCTGTTTCTTGCAAAACACATCTGCAAAGGCACCATATGCTGCGGGAAGGCCTGGGAGTTGGCATGGCTCGGTTTTAGTCAGAGGTAGCCGAGGGTGCACCGGTATGAGGCAGGTATGAAAGAAGGCTGGGCCCCAGGCCAAAATATCCCCGGAGTGTGAAAGAAGGCTGGGCCCCAGGCCAAAATATCCCCGGAGTGCCAGTCAACATAAGGTTCAAGCTTTTGTAACCACGGGAGTCCCAGAATGACTTGGTTGACTGACTTAGGGAGTACAAAGAACTCTATGGCTTCTTGGTTTAGAAGGCCCACTTGGAGAGAGATGGGGCTAGTTATCATCGCCAGGTGTCCAGACAGCGGTTCTCTGTAGACTGAAGAGATACAAAGCAGTATCCAGAGGGGTTTTACAGGAATTCCATGTTGACATACCAGCTGCTCAGCCACAAAGTTCCCAGCAGCTCCTGAGTCAAGGAAGGCCTGAACCAGGATTCGTTTGTCTCCCCACCAGAGGTTGACTGGTAAAGTCAGAGCTGCCAAGGGATCCCGATTTTTTAGAGTGAGATTTTAGTACATGCCCACAGCCACACCCACTTTGCATTGGCTCCACCCTCTCTATATGGCTCCACCCCCTGGCACACCTCAAACCCACGACCATTTCAGAAAATATTTTATTTAATAGCCTAATACCCTTTTCAGTTAGCTTTCAGAGGCCAAAACCTCCTGCCTCAGGTCAGTATAATGCTGTTATGGTATCCTTTCCTGACCTGAGGAAGGAAGTGTTGGTCTCTGAAAGCTAATCAAAAATGTTTTAAAATCAGTGAAGGTATCACCATATTTTCTATTTTGTGTTCTATTTGCATTTATTAAACTTTATTAACACAGCTACCATATTTCTTTATCCTAAATTAAAAATAAAATTATTTTCTTTACCTTTGTTGTATGGCCATTTACTTTTTGTAATTGTGTTGCTCCCAGTCTCTTGATTCTGCTTTCCTTCATCTTCTCTTAACTCTTTTGCCAGGGTTTCCTGGCCATTTGTAATTTTTCTCTCCTTTTTCTTTGTTTTCCTCAATATTTTTCTTCCTCTCTCTCTCTCTGTCCAGATTTAATTAATTATTTATTTAATTTCCTTCTTTTTACTTCATCTACGTATGGCTTTTCATCTTTTCCTCACCCTTATTCTCCCCTTGCCCCTTCCTCTTATTCTCCAGTCTTTCACTACTCCCTTTTTCCATCCAGCAGCTTTCCTCTTTCTCTCCCCATCCTTCCAGTGTCTCCCCTCTTTCTTTCTGCATCCTTCCATCCAGCGTCACCTCTTTCTCCCTACCCTTCCATTCAGCGTCTTCCCTCTTTCTCTCCCCATCCTTCCACCCATCTACCCTCTGTCCCGATCCTTCCATCTAATGTCTCTCTCTCCCCCCTCCTTCTATCCAGTGTCTATCTCTCTCTACCCTTTTTTGCTCAGTGTCCCTTCTCCACATCCTTCCAGTCTCTCCCCTCTCTCTGCATCCTTTCATCCACCTCCCCTCTTTCTCTCCCTATTCTTCCATCCAGCGTCTTTCTCTCCCCATCCTTCCATCTATTTCCCCTCTTTCTCTCCCCCATCCTTCCATCCATCTACCCCCCTCTCTCGATCCTTCCATCCAGTGTCTCTATCCCCTTCTTTCCATCCAGTCTCTCTCTCTACCTACCCTTTTACATTCATCATTTCCCCCCTCTTTCTCCCTATTCTTCAAAGTCTCTTCTGTTTCTCTCCCTACCCTTCCTTCTAGCGTCTTCCCTCTTTCTGATCTCAGCCAGGATCCCCCCTTTCTCCCTTATCACCATCAGCTTCTCTTTCTACAGCCCTTCTCCATCTCCCCTCCTTCTCTCCCAGGGCCGTGCCATGGGTCTCTGGTTCCCCCCTGCAGACTATCAGTTGGGTGCCCCCCCCCCCCGGGTCTCGCTTCTTCATTAGGAGTGGCCTAGTGGTTAGGGTGGTGGACTTTGGTCCTGGGGAACTGAGGAACTGAGTTTGATTCCCACTTCAGGCACAGGCAGCTCCTTGTGACTCTAGGCAAGTCACTTAACCCTCCATTGCCCCATGTAAGCCGCATTGAGCCTGCCATGAGTGGGAAAGCGCGGGGTACAAATGTAACAAAAAACAAAAAAAAATTAGATGTTTCTCCATTGCTACCTGTCTTTCCTTTAGACTGAAAACTACAGGCCCAGCCAGACCTGACAAAAGGGTCTACCACACCCTTCAATGTCAAGCATATACTAGAAAACTGTAAATTAGCTTACACAGGAAAGCAGTTTAAAAAAATAAACACAATTCCTGCTGTTTCTTAACACTGCTCTCCAGAGAAAGCACTGCCTTTATAAAGAGGCTTTTAAGTGGGACTTAGCCTATTAAAAACTATTAGCATAATTAGGAATGGCCAGCCCTTGTAACTGCAGAGACCTAAGCTTTGATTATGCATGTTCCTGTCTTTGTTACAGTGGGGGGGGGGGGGGGTCTCTTCATCTCATTTATACAGTCTGACCTCCCTGGCTCACTGAGAGCCCAGTCTCTTGGAGACTGCTATACATTGCAAAATAAGATAGCAGATGTAAATTCTCAGAGTGGACATATTCCAAACACTAAAATGAAAATAAAACGATTTTTTTTCTACCTTTGTTGGCTGGTGACTTTCTTTTTCTGATCATGCTGGCCCAGTATCTGATTCTGTTGCTGGTATCTGTCCTCTTAACTCTGTTTCCAGGGCTTCCTTTCCACTGTATGTATCCCTCATTGATAAGTCTCTGACTCTAAAGTTTAGCAATTTCATTAAAGCAAAATGTATTTTCAAATATCACAAACTCTCCCTATCCAAGCAGAATGTTTTATATAAAAACAAACACACACACAAAAAAAGCAATCAGATTTTTACTTACCAGCTATTCTACACTATACGTCAGCTAAACTTCCTCTTTGAACCTTAGCCAATTAAATGTATTTTAGCTGTAGCTATGATAATTATGTACACATCATTGCAGTCATGCCCTCCTCTCAGTGTACATGCTCAAAAAACAAAAACTTTGAACCACTTACAGATAACAATTACACTATTTATTTTTTATTTCTCCCCAGTCTCACTTGCACACCTGCCTCCAAACCTGTTCTCTTTAATTTGAATGTTGTTCCAGCTCACCCTGAATGAAAGTTGTTCACACACCAAAGCCATAAATAGCTGCTGGTTGTACTTTTTGAAGCAGCTTTAGCAGAGCAGCGTGTCTGTCTCAGCACTGCAGGGCTACCTTCACTTCCTGATGCGGGAAAGGGCAGAGGAGAGAGGAGAATCACAACTTCAGGTAGAAGATTTTGCAAGTGAGTGGCGCCCTCTAGCCCTCTAGAGGTCGGCGCCCCCCTGCGTTGCTTACCTCGCTTACCATGTCAGCACGGCCCTGTTCTCTCCCCACTCTCTCCATTTTACCTCCTGCTTCCCACTTCTCCTTCCACCCGATCTTCGTTTCCTGCCACTGCTGCTTCTCCTGTTGAGCAGCAGCGGCGCGAAAAAAAAAAACTACGAAACAAAAAAAAATTTTTAAAGGAAGTGCGGCACCGCAGGCAGCCTTCAGACATTGTCTGTTGGCTCTGCAGCCGCTCCTCTGGATCATCCAGGTTGAGAGGCAGATTCCCTTTTCTCAAGCTCATCCTTAATGCATCTGGCAAGACCCTGCCAAAACACTGCCACCGGGTCCTCTTGGTTCCACTGAAGTTCCTAGACCAGGGTCCAGAACCGCACGGCATACTGACCCATGGTCAGTGTCCCTTGCTCAAGACACAGTAGTTCGGACGCTACTGAGGAGGAGCATCCTGGCTCACCAAACACCTGCCGGAAACAGGTAAGAAAGTCTGCCAGGCTGGACATAATCGGATCAGTGGTGTAGTCAAGGGTGGGCCCGGGTGGGCCAAGGCCCACCAACTTTGGGCTCAGGCCCACCCAGTAGCAGCATACCTATGATGTGGCTGGCAGGGATCCCCAAGCCCCTCAAGCCGAAAACTCCCAAAAACTGTCTCTCCTGCATACCTTGTAAATAGCAGATCATTGCCTGCAGTGAGCAGGGACTAATACATACTGTTCACACCAGCCCCACAGCCTTTCCTCTGATGTATTCTCGCCTATGCGGAAACAGGAAGTTGCATCAGAGGGAAGGGTGTGGGGCCAACATGAGCAGTGTGTATTAGTTGCTGCTCGCTACCAGTGAAAATCTGCTATTTAAAAGGTATGCTGGGGGGGGGGGGGGGCAGGGTGAGAGACCATATAAGTACATAAGTAATGCCATACTGGGAAAAGACCAAGGGTCCATCGAGCCCAGCATCTTGTCCACGACAGCAGCCAATCCAGGCCAAGGGCACCTGGCAAGCTTCCCAAACGTACAAACATTCTATACATGTTATTCCTGGGATTTTGGATTTTTCCAAGTCCGTTTATTAGCGGTTTATGGACTTGTCCTTTAGGAAACCGTCCAACCCCTTTTTAAACTCTGCTAAGCTAACCGCCTTCACCACATTTTCCAGCAATGAATTCCAGAGTTTAATTACACGTTGGGTGAAGAAAAATTTTCTCCGATTTGTTTTAAATTTACTACACTGTAGTTTAATCGCATGCCCCCTAGTCCTAGTATTTTTGGAAAGCGTGAACAGACGCTTCACATCCACCTGTTCTACTCCACTCATTATTTTATATACCTCTATCATGTCTCCCCTCAGCCGTCTCTTCTCCAAGCTGAATAGCCCTAGCCTCCTTAGTCTTTCTTCATAGGGAAATCGTCCCATCCCCGCTATCATTTTAGTCGCCCTTCGCTGCACCTTTTCCAATTCTACTATATCTTTCTTGAGATGCGGCGACCAGAATTGAACACAATACTCAAGGTGCGGTCGCACCATGGAGCGATACAACGGCATTATAACATCCTCACACCTGTTTTCCATACCTTTCCTAATAATACCCAACATTCTATTCACTTTCCTAGCCGCAGCAGCACACTGAGCAGAAGGTTTCAGCGTGTTATCAACGACGACACCCAGATCCCTTTCTTGGTCCGTAACTCGTAACGTGGAACCTTTCATGACGTAGCTATAATTCGGGTTCTTTTTTCCCACATGCATCACCTTGCACTTGCTCACATTAAACGTCATCTGCCATTTAGCCGCCCAGTCTCCCAGTCTCGTAAGGTCCTCTTGTAATTTTTCACAATCCTGTTGCGAGTTAACGACTTTGAATAACTTTGTGTCATCAGCAAATTTAATTACCTCACTAGTTACTCCCATCTCTAAATCATTTATAAATATATTAAAAAGCAGCGGTCCTAGCACAGACCCCTGAGGAACCCCACTAACTACCCTTCTCCATTGTGAATACTGCCCATTTAACCCCACTCTCTGTTTCCTATCCTTCAACCAGTTTTTAATCCACAATAGGACATTTCCTCCTATCCCATGACCCTCCAATTTCCTCTGTAGCCTTTCATGAGGTACCTTGTCAAACGCCTTTTGAAAATCCAGATACACAATATCAACCGGCTCCCCTTTGTCCACATGTTTGTTTACTCCTTCAAAGAATTGAAGTAAATTGGTCAGGCAAGATTTCCCCACACAAAAGCCGTGCTGACTCGGTCTCAGTAATCCATGTCCTCGGATGTGCTCTGTAATTTTGTTTTTAATAATAGCCTCTACCATTTTCCCCGGCACCGACGTCAGACTCACCGGTCTATAATTTCCCGGATCTCCCCTGGAGCCTTTTTAAAAAATGGGCGTTACATTGGCCACCCTCCAATCTTCCGGTACCACACTCGATTTTAAGGATAAGTTGCATATCACTAGCAGTAGCTCCGCAAGCTCATTTTTCAGTTCTATCAGTACTCTAGGATGAATACCATCCGGTCCAGGAGATTTGCTACTCTTCAGTTTGCCGAACTGCCCCATTACGTCCTCCAGGTTTACCGTGAAGTCAGTAAGTTTCTCCGACTCGTCCGCTTGACATACCATTTCCGACACCGGTATCCCACCCAAATCTTCCTCGGTGAAGACCGAAGCAAAGAATTCATTCAGTCTCTCCGCTACGTCTTTGTCTTCCTTGATCGCCCCTTTTACCCCTCGGTCATCCAGCGGCCCAACTGATTCTTTTGCCGGCTTCCTGCTTTTAATATACCGAAAAAAATGTTTACTATGTTTTTTTGCCTCTAATGCTATCTTTTTTTCGTAATCCCTCTTGGCCTTCTTTATCTGTGCCTTGCATTTGCTTTGACACTCCTTATGCTGCTTCTTGTTATTTTCAGACAGTTCCTTCTTCCATTTTCTGAAGGCGTTTCTTTTAGCCCTAATAGCTTCCTTCACCTCACTTTTCAACCAGGCCGGCTGTCTTTTGGAGTTCCGTCTTTCTTTTCTAATTCGCGGAATATGTATGGCCTGGGCCTCCAGGATGGTATTTTTGAACAGCGTCCACTCCTGTTGTACAGTTTTTACTCTCTCAGTTGCCCCCCTAAGTTTTTTTTTTACCGTTCTTCTCATTTTATCATAGTCTCCTTTTTTAAAGTTAAACACTAACGTATTTGACTTTCTGTGTACAGTTACTTCAAGGTCAATATCAAAACTGATCATATTATGGTCACTGTTATCAAGCGGCCCCAGTACCATAACGTCCCTCACCAGATCATGCGCTCCACTAAGGACCAAGTCTAGAATTTTTCCTTCTCTCGTCGGCTCCTGCACCAGTTGCTCCATAAAGCTGTCCTTGATTTCATCAAGGAATTGTATCTCTGTAGCGTGTCCCGATGTTACATTTACCCAGTCTATATTTGGATAATTGAAGTCACCCATTATTATCACATTGCCCATTTTGTTCGCGTCTCTGATTTCTTTTATAATTTCTGTGTCTACCTGCTCATCCTGGCGAGGCGGACGGTAGTACACTCCTATCACCGTTTTTTTCCCTTTTATACATGGAATTTGGTATGCACGTGAGAGAGGGAGAGACCAAATCACTTGTGGGAAAAGGCAGAGTTCTTCCCACCCATCTTGTGCCCAGGCCCACCCAAAATTGGGTGTCTGGCTACGCCCCTGAATCAGATGATCCTACTCCCAAAGGGTACACCCACCAGGATGGCAAACGCAGTCCCAGGAGTTTTGAACAGTGAGGTTCTAGCAATCCCCACAGGCATGGTAAAATTTACCTAGGGGGGGGGGGGTTGATTTTTTTGACAATATCTTTATTGTATCAAAGGTGTGTTTACATATCTCAACAAGTAACAACTTCACTGCATCACACTGTTCCCCCCATAGACCACCAACAGTTATAACCGCAGATATCTTGGGGTTTTTAAGTGTGTGAGGCCTGATGATCCCTGCCAACAGGGCAGAATTTGTCTTCAGGATAAAATGACTGTAGTCAGCAGGTCACTGAGGCCAAGATTAAGATTCTTACTGAAGTAGGCTCCAGGGTGGATGTGGTTGTGCAAGCAATACTAAAATCCACCATAAAGCAGCAACACAGGAAGTGGTCAATAATTTCTTCTTCCAGCTGCTGCATGCACCAGTACATAAAGGAGATTTGTCACAAAAGCCCTGTGTGTACAGTATAAATTACACCCTTGACCTGCAGTCCTTTTCCCTGGGGCTACCTCTGTCAAATACCCTGTGCAGAGCCTGCATGCTTTGTCAAACTTTCATTAATCAATATTGGTCACATTTGTCCTGTTTGTTGCAAAATGCATGTGAAGTGAAAACATTTTTTGTTAGAATAAGTTTGAGCGTTGTTGTACAAAGCAAGAAGACTCCAGAGCCCTGAAAAATAACTTGTATGTAAAAAATATTTGAAAAGGATGTGGCATCTGATGGTGGTCTAAGTTTCAAGAGCCTACGGCATAGTTGAAAGCTTAAATTCTTCCTCAGGAAGATACATGCTCAGAAGTGTAAAGTTACGGTAAAAAAACAACAGCAACAAAGTTACCAAAGGCCCCAGCTCATGAGATTCTTTAATGGAGGCGGGGGGGGGGGGGGGGGGGGGGGGGGGTTGAATTTTTGTTTGACATTTTCTTCTCTGTCTGACCTTTGTTGATATTACTGTTCAAATTTCTAGCCCAATTAAGATCACAAGATCAGTACATCACAAAGCAGTTTCAGTGGCGGTGGAGTGGAGGAGTAGCCTAGTGGTTAGAGCTCCAGTCTTGACATCCAGAGGTGGCTGGTTTAAATCCCACTTCTACTTCTTCTGATCTTGGGCAAGTCACTTAACCCTCCATTCCCTCAGATACAAAATTAGACTGTGAGCCCTCCAGGGACAGAGAAATACCCAGTGTACCTGAATATAACTCAGAGCTACTACTGAAAAAAAGTGTGAGCAAAATCCAAATAATAATAATAATGCTTCCAATTAACAAGGGATGTGAGCCCTCTCCCCCCTCATCCAATAATAAGACACCAAAAACCTTTTCAAAACATTTATTGGATTTAACATGGTCGCAGCTTCATTTATTGGTGTCTAAGCCAGTTACCCATTCAACCAAAGAAATGAAACTGGGCTACCTGCCATCTGCAGCAAGGTGACCACAGTAAGCCTTATCAAATACCTCTTCCCCTTGCCCCACCATACAACAAGGACAAGTTAACCGAATCCCCAAGCCTAGACCGCTAGGCTTAACTTGATGCCAAACACCTACTGTTCACCACTGGGTGAAAGTTAAGGCCTCCTTCAAGGACCTCCTTGAAGGGCATAAGCTCAGGCACCCTCCCCCCCCCCCCCCCCCCACCCGCTGCGAGAAACTGCTAACAAACCCATTTTATGAGGGAGGATAGGGTGGAATTTTCTTTCCTCTGCATGAGCAGGAAGACTTCCTCCACCTCTGTGGCTCCCTGACTCTGCTTCCTTCACTTCTCCTCTCTTTACGCACGAGCCGCTGATGATTGGTAAGCAGCTTCGCTTAAACACATTTTAAAAACGTCATCCAATTCTGTTCAGGTCCTGGGTGTACGTCATCGCTCTCCCTCCTCTGCCTGCCTGACGCCGACATGCCGCCAAGCATAGTACCCGCTGCTCCATGTGGGCGCGTTCAGGAAGGGGGACGCTCACCCCCTCGTTAAGGGCAGGCCCCAGAAGAACCCGGTCACCTTATTTACATATATAACAAACAGCAAAAAGCAGAGGGTCCATAAGACTCAGGCCATTACGAGGACAATTCTATAACTGGGTGCCAAATTTGCTGACTGCAAATGTTATAATTGAGTCTGAGCACTATGATTCCGTCATAGAACTCTAGCTTAAATCAGGTTCTACACACCTACAATTAGGCGCACCATCTTACACCATGTTAATAAAAGGTGTAAGTATGTGCGCCTCAATGCAGCACTTTAGGGCGTAACTTCCAGTGTTCTGAAAGTTACGTGTGTAAGTGGGAGCCCTGCCCATGCTCCGCTGTGTGTACACACCGCCTTGCATTTACGCACTAAGGGGCCCTTATACTAAGTTGCATTAAGGACTAATGCGTGTTTAATGCTGGAAAAATGGCTTAGCGCAGGATGCAGTAAAGCCTTCTGTGTTTGTTTTGTCATTTGTGCGAACTAAGTGCACAATATTTGTGGATTGTTTTGGGAGGCAGCATGTCAGGGGCAGAGAATAAAGCGTATGGGGACAGACTTAAGGCTCTCAATACGTATACATTTGAAGAAAGGCGGGAGAGAGAGAATATGATAGAGACATTTAAATACCTATTTGTCATTAATGTACAGGAGGTGAGTGCTCTTTGAAATGAAGGAAAACTCTGGAATGAGAGGGCATAGGATGAAGTTAAGAGGTTATAGGCTCAGGCGTAATCCAAGGAAATACTTTTTCATGGAAAGGATGGTGGATGTGTGGAATCACCTCCTGGTGGAGGTGGTGGAGATGAGGACTGTGTCTGAATTTAAGAAAGTGTGGGATAGGCATGTGGGATCTCTTGGGGAAAGGAGATAATGATTGCTGTGGATGGGCCATTTGGCCTTTATCTGCCTTCATGTTTGTATGGGGTCCTTTTACTAATGTGTGCTGAAAAATGACCTGCGGTAGTGTAGACGCGTGTTTTGGATGCTTGCAGAATTATTTTTTAGCACACCAACAAAAATGCCTTTTTTTTGTTTTTTTTTGTCGAAAATGGACATGGGCAAAATGAAAATTGCTGTGTATCCATTTTGGGTCTGAGACCTTACTGCAAGCCATTGACCTAGCGGTAAGGTCTCACATGGTAATGGTCTACGCGCGTGAAATGCCACTTGACGTGCATAGCTACCACACACCAGAAAAGAAAAAATATTTTTCAGACACGCATAGTGGATGCGTGCCAAAATTGAAATTACCGCAAGGGCCATGCAGTAACCAGGCGGTAACTCCAATTTGGTGCACATTGGGCGCGTAGGCACCTATGCGGCTTAGTAAAAGTGCCCCTATGTTTCTAATAGGTGTATAAGTGCTATTCAGCTAGTATGCTGATATTATCATAATACAGGATCCCCTAGCACCTCCTAAATAGGAGGCGGTAAGTGCTCCCATGTAAATTTTGTTTTAAATGGCCACATGCAAATGTTAGCAGCCAGAAATTCAACAATAGAAAAATGCCTATTTTACAGCCGTGCTAGAAATGAGCGTAATGTGGGAAGACTCTAAGCCCATTTACTAGTGCAGCTTAGTCAAGGGGCCCCTAAGTTGCATGCGTCTGTTAGAGAACAGAGCTGAACATGCACACAGCTCTTACGCATGAAAGTGTACACATTCTCATGTGACAATAATTATATCATTGTACAGTGCACATGGCCTCTAATTCAAAACAACTCGCCCAAACTTGCATGAGCAATTTAATTGAATAACAAGCTAATTAGCACCAATAATTGGTTTTTTAACAAGCAATTATTGGGACTAATTAGATTTAATTGGCATTTATACAAGATCAGAAAAAGGGGGCTTGAAAATGGGAGGAGCATTGGTGGAATGGGGGCATTCCTAAAATTAACGCATGCTGTTATAGAATAATGGGGATAGGCGCCTAATTTAGGTGCATACATTTGCACCACATTTCAATTGGTGCAAATGGCCACCCCTAAAACAAGTCATGATTCCTGGGCATAAGTGCTATTCTCTAAACAGCGCCTAACTTTAAGCATGACTTATAGAATAGTGCTTACTTTGGCGTCAATTTTCTTTTGCCACCATATATAGAATCTAGCCCATGATGCTCACATATAGGTGCTAATGTTAAACTGTATGAATACATTGCCTTTTATTAAAAAGTACAATCAAAGTCAATGAGAGACTCAGCCTGGTGGCTCATTGGCAGTGCTGCACTTCTATAGAGTGTGACATGGTAAATAGTTCCCCATCCCCACAATATATTCCTCATTCCCCTGCATTCTGTCCTGTGAAGTAATAGGTCTCAGGATTCAGCTAAACAGACAATTTATTTCACATTTGTATACCTGTCTGGCTGTGTTATTCACAGGGCCGCCCCACAACCCTTGCCCGGGGTATCACACTGGGTTCAAATAAGTTGGGAGGGAACATAAAATAGGAGAAACTTCCTGGGCAATTACAAATCAAGGTTCATGATGCCGACTGCATTTGAAGTCCAAAAAACAGCAGGGAGAAATTGCCAGGGTAAAATAAATAAATAAATAAATAAATAAATAAATAAATATATATATTGTGACAAGGCTACAGCCCAGAGGTACAAAATGAAACAACAAAATCCTGAACTACGTCTCCCAGAATGCATTGTCCGTCCCAGCAAAAGGAGCCCCAGGGATAGACAAGATGGGTATATACCAACTCTGACAACAAGAGGGAGGGAGAAGGAAGAAGCCAGTTCCCTGGCTCCATAATCAATACATGATGCCTCCCACCTGTAGAGGGAAGGGTGGGGTGAGAAGCAGGTGGAGGAGGGGGTTAAGGCTGCTGAGCAAGAAGCAGAAGGAGGATGGAATGGGAGCTGGATAGCCCTGAGGAAGGTAGCACCTAAAGGGAGAACGCTGTGTTTAAAAGTTTTGATTTAAAACCTGTTGTAAGGAAGAAGCCTGTTTTGATTTGAACTGTTTGCGGTGGGGGAAGGGCAGAGGACTGGAAGAGTTATAAGCCTGGTTCCCCAGCTGCTCCTGTTTGTTGTGTAAGAACTGTGGGAGCTGGAAACCCTGGTTGGACAGGAGGGAACACTTTTGATTTGGGCCAGCACAGCTTGTGATACGTACTTTGGGGCCAGCACTGCTTGTGATACGTACTGTGAAAAGGAAGTATTTCCAAAGGGGACTATTGCAGCCCTCAAGAAAGGTCAGAGACTTTGGATTGCTGGGTGAGGGGCAGCACTACCCTGCCTGGGGCAGCCCTAACCCAGGGCTGGACTGAAGCTTTTGTTTGTAACTTAGAAACAAAAATAAAAAGAAAAGAATATTTGAAAGTATCTGCTGGTGGCAATTTGTGGAGCTTGGATTAATCCTGGGGAGGAGACTTCCTTCCTCCCCCTACTGGCGCAGCGGGCCTGTTTACAATATATATATATATAAGAAATTGTGATCAAAGATAAGTCAGGATTATTAACTTTGTCCTATAATTAGGGCTGTACCCTGATCGTGGCTGGACAGATTCAGCTTCAGTAACTGGAGAACAAGGCCAGGACCAGGCAGACTTCTATGGTCTATGCCCTGAAAATGGCAAGGACAAATCAAGATCAAGTATACGTATGTAGTATCACATCATACCTTATGCTATGAGCTTATCTTATTGGGCAGACTGGATGGACCACACAGGTCTTTATCTAGTGTCGTCTACTATATTACTATGAGGTAGCAATCTTTAAACGGTTGAAGAAAGTAAAGAAAGAGATGGGACAGGGGTTAATAATGACAATCGGGGAACACCATCAACAAGCAATTCTCCTTCAACAAACACCTCACAAGCATCAGGTCAAAAAAGACATGCTCATAGGAGTTAGTGCATTATTTATAGGAGGTGTGAATACAGATGTTTACATTTGGACAGGGCCTTTGCAAAATATATACACCATTTATAATTGTAAGGAAAGCCTTGAAAATGCCTCCTCCACAGATGTCTAAAACTCTGCATTGTGCTAGCTATGTGTGCAAATAATGCCATTTCTTTTTTAAATTCCAATATTTTTATTGTGTTTTATAAATAACAAATGGCTAAAATAAAGCAATTAGCCAGCTTAACAAGTTAACAGTAACAAGCATCAGCATACATGTTCAAGTTAGGGCAAGTCAGGGATTATTTCAATAACAGATCATAATCATAAGTCACAGGAGTAATACATAATTTCAATTCTGACAAAGGTTATTACGTAGTGGGTTTAGTAAATGAGACCATATTTTGTTGTACTTAACAAGTGAGTTATGTTTTTCAGCCGCAGCATATTCGTATTTAGCTAAAATACACACAGAATTCCACCATGATAAATAAGTTACTTTGTCAAGATGCCATTTCTGAAATTGTTACTTGCATGTGAAGTGCCATTATTTTATAAGCTTTTTAAAAATCGCCTGCTTGGATTGTATGCCCTCTGGCAAGAATGTAAGTGTTGCACCTGAGTTTGTAACTTGTCTTGACTTGGAGAATAATTAAATCTAAATCTAGAAGACATTCCACTCAGTTACATTCCATCGAGAAATAATATTTTAAAGAAAACTCAGAATGTATACTTCTTATAGCAAAAATTGTCTTGGGCTATTGCAACACAAGCTGTGCATTTTAAATGTTCCTATATGCTGTTTGACAGCCATGTCCCCAGTTTTCTGAGACAAGCGCTGGAAAATGTTACAGCACAATTGCATATATTTACAACCAGTTTACACTATTTAAAACAATAAAATATAAATTTGTAGCCTTTGTAGTGGCAATAGATGAGGAAGAAAAGCCTGTGCCAAGTGGCCTGAGCACAGCTAATGATGGAAAGAAGGGAGAATTTCAGTGAGGATAGGTACAAGCAATAGTAAAGGGGAAAGAAAATCAGAGTGTAATGTAGGTGGAGACAGCAATTTGCCTTGATTCCACTGGCAGATTTTTTTTTGTTTATTTGAAAGGAGGACTTTATGAAACACTAGTAAAGAGGCCCGTTTCAGAGCAAATGAAACGGGCGCTAGCAAGGTTTTCGTCGCCAACACCCCCCTCCCTGGCCAACCCCTTCGTTGTTCTGCCATTGCTCCGCCCCCAACGTCATGATGTTTCATGCGAGGGCGGGGCCTGGAGCGATTTCCCACCCCACCCCGCCTCCCTGCCTCCCTCCCTGCCAACGCCTTCGTTGTTCTGCCATTGCTCCGCCCTTGAGGGCGGGGCCCGGAGTGATTTTGGTGGCTTCACCACCACGAACCTTCGAACCTTTTTGAAGGAAGTCAGGGCTTGGCTTCACTGACGTCAGTGTCCTCAGAACGTTGAGGGTGAGTTTTATTATAGTAGATCTTAAAATAAACGTTTTAGACAAAAACCAGCATTTCCAGTACAAAGCAGACAAACAAGCCATTGCATAAAGTTCAAACAGCTAAGGAATCACAATAATTATCCTCCAGGGTTTTACAAGACCGTCAAAAAAAGAAAACAAATACAGATTCCCTCCACCCCCCCCCCCCCCCCCATATCCCACAGTCCCCCTCTCTCAATTCATCTGGCACATAAAATCTGTACGAGGCTGGGTTTCTTTGGTTATCATCTTTCTGTGAAGTGTTTTTCCTTCATTTTAATTTCCATCCCAGCACCTTTCACAGGGAAAATGTATAAAGGCAGGACTGCTTGTTTATTTTGTCTCTGAATGTAAAAGCATTTCTAACTGGGAAACTATTTAAAGAAACAGGTGATATACTACGACAAGAATATAAAGCAAATATACATTAATACCCTCAGAATAATGAGAAACCTATGGTTCTTTTTTTCAAATAAATCTCTAGCTTATTCTACTATATGGGCAAAGTCTGTTTTGCTGTACAAGTAGATTGTGAAACCTTTTCTAGAAAAAGGGTCTCACTAGAACTTTTGTCTATAATTTTTAGCTATAAGCTATAAAGTTTTACTTCAGGTATACTGCATTATTTCCCATCCCCCATCTCTCTTTTCCTATCAGCCACATGAAGGAATTTCTGGCTGGTCACATGCTACAAAACCAAGATGATATTTGTCTAATCTATCATTCACTGCAAACAATGTGGAATGTTCTCTTTGGATTACTAGGATGTGGTTTTATTTATTTATTTATTTATATAATTTTAATTACGTTTACACAAGCATATTACTTGTTACAGAAGCATAGAAAGAAATATTAAATGCCAGCAGAGAACTCTCAGCTAAGAAAAAAAAAAGATTATATATATACAGGCAAAGTATTAAATGTTCCTTAAACCTCTATAAGGTAAGGGAGTGGCACAAAAAGGAGAAGGAGATCCTATTAGAAGAAAATACAAAAGTAAATGCCTTAACTCCATATACAGCTGCTATAATATAGTCCAGTCAGTTATTTAACAAATCTTCAGGGGCAAAACAAAACATATTTTGACCCCCCCCCCCCCCCCCCCCCCCCACCAAACATTTACATGGATACATCAACTTAAAAGTAGCTCTAAGAATTGGGGCCCTGTTTACTTAGCTGCACTAGCGTTTTTAGTGCACACTAAAATTAGCGTGTGCTAAATGTTAGAGTTGCCCTTATGTTCCTATCGGTGACTTAGCATGTGCTAGTAATTAGTGTGCACTAAAAATGCTAACGTACCCTTAGCACTGCTTAGTAAACAGGGCCCTAAACATTTCTTGTCTAAAAGCCAGAAAAGCCTTTCTACGTCCCTAGGTCTCTCTGGTCACATCTAGATAAATCCACACTTTTTGTCCATAGAAAAGGACCTGTGAATGTCGAAAATAGATCTTCAACACATTATTCAGATCCGGTTTGAAAACAAATTGGGCTACCAAAGTAGACCTCAAAGTAGTTTCTGAAATTGATTCCTCAAGAATATCTGAAATATTAACCAAGTCCAACTGTTTTTCCTTAGAGTGCTCCACTAGCACTTCACCCTGATTTTTCTTCTGGGAAACATCCATATAGAATACTCTATTTAGAGGGGGAATTCATTCAGAAGACTGCAAAATTTCTATGAAATATTTCTTAAGCATATCTAGTGGTAGTATCTCAGAGACTCGAAGAAGTTTAATATCCTAAGATTCAAATGTCGGTTGAAATTTTCCAGTTGTTCAAGCTTCCTATGGAGCATTAATCTGTCTTTTGCAACCACATTTTGAATATCCTGGAGAGACTTAGGGGGGGTATTTTACTATTAGCTCGAGTTATCTGCAGCAGGTCCCATTTTATTCCTATTGGCCTTGCTTCAGATAACACGAGCTAAGCTTTAGTAAAAGACCCCCTAAATATCGTCATGCACTTTCTGGAAATGGCTAGAGGAGTTTTTTTTTTTTTTAATGCTCTACTGCTGCAAATCTTACCCCCCTGTTTACTAAGATGCGCAGCAATACAGACACAGCTCAAAGTGAATGGGTTGTGTAAACATTAGCGCACAGCAGCCGTTAGCGAGGCTTAGTAAATAGGGGGTTAGTCACCCCAGAAAAATGACCTCTTCAGAAGATTTCATCATTGTAGCAGAGAGATCAAGTAAAACCTTCCAAATAGACTCAAGGGAGACCGCTGCGGGTTGAAGGGATTCCTCCCTTCCACATGATGATTCAACTCCACAACACTGCTAAGGCGGAACACTGCCCTTCCCTGAGGTCTCTTGCATCGATTCTTATTTTGTGGACAAAGGTGCAGATTTTGAAGATGATACGTTCTTTGATTGGAAGCCAATGCAGCTTTTCTCGGAGGGGTTTAGCACTTTGAAGCGTGATTTACCAAATATCAGCCTGGCAGCTGTATTTTGGGCGGTCTGGATTTTTTTGCGAGTTGTTCTTTACATCCCGCATAGATTGCATTGCAGTAATCTGCATGTCTTAGGACCATTGATTGTATTAGGTTTCGAAAGATTTCCCTCGGGAAGCAAGGTTTTGTTTGTTAGTTTCCACATTGAAAGAACATTTTCTTTATTATGGAGTTTACTTGGCTCGCAAGGGTAAGGTTGCGGTCAATTGTGACACCGAGTATTTTTAGGCTGTCCGAGGTAGGGAGGGTGTGTTCTAGGGTGCTTATGGTTGTGGGTTTGTACTTGTTATGTTGAGATGAAAGGATAAGGCAGTGTGTCTTTTCAGTGTTCAGTTGGAATGAATTTGCCCAGGAGTTCATACTGTTCAGGCCGTCATTGATTTAATTGGTTATTTCTGTCAAGTGATGACTGAAGGGAATGTAGATTATGACGTTGTCTGCATAGATGAACGGGTTGAGGCCTTGGCTGGATATGGACTTTGCCAGTGGGATCATCATCATGTTGAAGAGTATTGGTGATAGTGGTGATCCTTGAGGTACTCCACAGGTAGCTTTCCACAGTGATGATATGTTTGAGTTTGATATTACTCGGTAAGCTCTGGTGGTTAGAAAACCCTTTATCCAGTTAAGTACATTCCCATCAATCCCGAAATGGCCAAGGAGTCTTAGTAGTATATTGTGGTTTACCATGTCGAATGCGCTTGACATGTCGAATTGGAGGAGAAGTTTACTTTTACCTATGGCTATTTCTTGCTTGAATTTGGCCAGGAGTGTGACTAGGACAGTTTCGGTACAGTGGTGGGGGCGGAACCCTAACTGTGAGTCGTGTGTATTGAGAACTCTCTGTCAGTTTGACTACTAGTGGTATAGATGCAACTGGGCGGTAATTGGTTAGGTTGTTTGTGTTTTTCTTGGCGTCTTTTGGTATTGGGGTGAGTAGGATAATGATCATGATCAATGGAGTCAAAGGCTGCGAAAATGTCATACTGAAGTAGGATGATCTGTTTGTCCTTCGCCAAGTAGTCCCTGACAGTGGTAGTTAGCACCAGGAGGGGAGATTCAGTGCTGTGCTGTGCTGGGGTCTAAACCCGAATTGCATGGGGTGATAGCAGGAGAACTTCATAATGTGTTTGGATAGTTGTTGACTGACGGTGGTTTATAAGAGCTTGGTGAATAGGGGGATCCTGGCTTAGTCTAGAGCTGAATGTGAGAGTTAGGTATAGATTCAAAGATTTTGGAATGGGGGTGAGGGCTAAGCAACCCATGCCTTCTGGTAGCTTTCCAATTGTCAGTAGACCAGGAATAAAACAAGCCAAGAGAGTATTGGTCTAGATGGGCTGGCAAACAAGGTAGAGGGGCAAACATATAATGTGCATTGGCAGGATGAGAGTTTGGGGAGTAAGGATTGTAGCTTGCAGGCAGTGATGGGTTCAAAGGAGCCCCATAGCTGATCAGTTGGAACGTTTTTGACTATGCCTGATGCAGGTGCTAGGGAAGTAGAGTACAGTGGGGGAAATAAGTATTTGATCCCTTGCTGATTTTGTAAGTTTGCCCACTGACAAAGACATGAGCAGCCCATAATTGAAGGGTAGGTTATTGGTAACAGTGAGAGATAGCACATCACAAATTAAATCCGGAAAATCACATTGTGGAAAGTATATGAATTTATTTGCATTCTGCAGAGGGAAATAAGTATTTGATCCCCCACCAACCAGTAAGAGATCTGGCCCCTACAGACCAGGTAGATGCTCCAAATCAACTCGTTACCTGCATGACAGACAGCTGTTGGCAATGGTCACCTGTATGAAAGACACCTGTCCACAGACTCAGTGAATCAGTCAGACTCTAACCTCTACAAAATGGCCAAGAGCAAGGAGCTGTCTAAGGATGTCAGGGACAAGATCATACACCTGCACAAGGCTGGAATGGGCTACAAAACCATCAGTAAGACGCTGGGCGAGAAGGAGACAACTGTTGGTGCCATAGTAAGAAAATGGAAGAAGTACAAAATGACTGTCAATCGACAAAGATCTGGGGCTCCACGCAAAATCTCACCTCGTGGGGTATCCTTGATCATGAGGAAGGTTAGAAATCAGCCTACAACTACAAGGGGGGAACTTGTCAATGATCTCAAGGCAGCTGGGACCACTGTCACCACGAAAACCATTGGTAACACATTACGACATAACGGATTGCAATCCTGCAGTGCCCGCAAGGTCCCCACATGTGACGGCCCGTCTGAAGTTTGCCAGTGAACACCTGGATGATGCCGAGAGTGATTGGGAGAAGGTGCTGTGGTCAGATGAGACAAAAATTGAGCTCTTTGGCATGAACTCAACTCGCCGTGTTTGGAGGAAGAGAAATGCTGCCTATGACCCAAAGAACACCGTCCCCACTGTCAAGCATGGAGGTGGAAATGTTATGTTTTGGGGGTGTTTCTCTGCTAAGGGCACAGGACTACTTCACCGCATCAATGGGAGAATGGATGGGGCCATGTACCGTACAATTCTGAGTGACAACCTCCTTCCCTCCGCCAGGGCCTTAAAAATGGGTCGTGGCTGGGTCTTCCAGCACGACAATGACCCAAAACATACAGCCAAGGCAACAAAGGAGTGGCTCAGGAAGAAGCACATTAGGGTCATGGAGTGGCCTAGCCAGTCACCAGACCTTAATCCCATTGAAAACTTATGGAGGGAGCTGAAGCTGCGAGTTGCCAAGCGACAGCCCAGAACTCTTAATGATTTAGAGATGATCTGCAAAGAGGAGTGGACCAAAATTCCTCCTGACATGTGTGCAAACCTCATCATCAACTACAGAAGACGTCTGACCGCTGTGCTTGCCAACAAGGGTTTTGCCACCAAGTATTAGGTCTTGTTTGCCAGAGGGATCAAATACTTATTTCCCTCTGCAGAATGCAAATAAATTCATATACTTTCCACAATGTGATTTTCCGGATTTAATTTGTGATGTGCTATCTCTCACTGTTACCAATAACCTACCCTTCAATTATGGGCTGCTCATGTCTTTGTCAGTGGGCAAACTTACAAAATCAGCAAGGGATCAAATACTTATTTCCCCCACTGTATGTGGTGTGTGTCAGCTTGTTAGTGAGGTAATCTCAGATCTTTTGTACTTTGGTGTGGAAGAAGTTGGCCAGGTACTGTGCATTAGGTTGGGTATTGATTGCTTGACTGTCGAAGTTGGGGGGGGGGCGGGAGGTTGCTCACCAAGGATCATAGTTTTTTTTAGGATTGAGATCTTTGGTGCCAATTAGAATGGAGAAGTGAGCTTTTTTACCCCAGCACAGTGGAATTTATAGGATCTTAAGGCTTCTTTCCATCTAGACTTGGTCTGTGATTCGTGGTTTTCCTCCATGCTCTTTCATGGCTTCTACATTCGCTTTTTAGGTTGTTGAGGTGATCGGTGTACCAGGGGTTGGGTTTGGAGGACTTAACCCTTTGGAGTTTCTCAGGAGCAATGTTATTCAGAGACTCTTCAATGATTAAATCCCACTTGGCCTTCATTGTTAGAAGATTGGTTTGTTGTAAGATGATCTTGTCAGAAACTAGCTTTCAGAACCTCACTGTGTCAATTCTCCTCCTTGTTTTTATAAGGGCCTATCTTTCCTAGCATTGTTAGAGGACATCAGAAGGCACTCACTGCTCTAACCACTAGGCTACTCCTGTAAGCTAGTCATTTGCCATCTCCAAATTTACCTCATTGATTATATTTATGCTTATGTTGGATCATTTAATTATTATGTTAAAACTGTACCTGCTGTCCACCGCCTTGGGTGAATGTCTTCATAGTGGTGGTTAAGAAATCCAAATGTATCACCACTTGCAGCTTTCACTTGATGATACAAGGGTTATATGGTGTATAGCCCCGGCCAGTGCATCCCAGGATATACTGGGCAGGGTTGGGTGCCGCCATTTTGCGGCGTCGCAGGAAGAGGAGGGAGGCAGGCTACCCTCCCTCCTCCATCCCACAAGGTAGGGGGGTCTGGGCCACCAGGGACCCCTTGCTGGGGGACTAGGGGGGGGGGGGCTGGAGACCCACCGGATCTCCAGCCCTCCCTGAACCTGGGGGGGGGGGGATCGCGGGGGGACCAGAGGTCCAGCGGACCTCCAGCCTCCGGTTGCTGGGGGGGGGGGGGTTGGTTGGTCACCCACTAGGCCACCAGGGACCCTTTGCTGAGGGTGTTAGGGGGGGCTGAAGGATTTCCAGCCCTCCCTGAACCTGTGTGTGTGTGGGGGGGGGGGGGGGGGTTTGTTGGGGGGACCAGAGGTCTGCCGGATCTCCAGCCCTCTGTCGCTGGCAGGTTTGCTGGGGGGGGGGGGGGGGGGGGACTGCCAGAATGCAAATGAATGCTGATCAGGGCTCACCATTCCTCCACAATGATCCGCAAACCCTAACGCCAGCTCGTAGCTGGCGTATGGTTTGCCACCGCCAGCGACCCAATCTTTGGCACGCCTGCCGCTGATCATTGGGGATGAATATGTTTAGTCCTGTTTAGCATGCATTTGCATGCTAGTTACGTTCAGCGCCCTTGAGCGCGTTGTTTCACGCGCTCAAGGGCTCTGATCATAGGGTGTTAGCAAACAGCCTCTAGCGCTGGTGTTTGCTTCTGATCATCCCCCTGTAAGTAAGGTCCACAATTGACAGGGTAAGACCCTAACCAATCAAAGGCTTCCACTCACACACTGCCTAGAGGCTGGACCGTTTATCTGCCGGTGACGAAACTGGTTGTTTTTGTTAACGACACGTCCTCCTCCTGCTGTAATGCTGCAAAAATCACAATTATTCCAGGAACTGAAGGCGTGCACTTATGGAAAAAAAATATATATAATTGATATGACCTTTGCAGAAAAAAGTCAGTTTTAAGTTTGTATAAAAAGATCCGCCACTATCCGTCCTTTACCTAAACCTTTTTTATTTTCGGCCGATACCAGAGCTCGCATTTTGGGATTTTTGGCGCGTCCACATTGTTGCGGAGGGAAAGTAGACAAAAGAGTCTGTGGCGCTATCAGAAAGCATTTGCAGTGTTTTCTAGGTAGGCGGCGGAGGCTGCCATCTATCACCATGACACCGGCATAGTTGCAAGGTTGGGTAACTTGTTTCTCCTCCTCCTTGTCCACTGATGCATTGCTTTTGCTTTTCGTTTCGCTTTCACTTCTGTGATCACCGTGACATCTGGTTCCTGCGGACCCCTACCCAGCATCCTATTCCCCCCAACCAGGTAGGACAGGTTGTTTCTCGGGTGTTTGTAAAAACGCAAAAATGGTCGAAAGTGTGGGGAGGAATGGTGCGCCTTGGGGGATTTTCGCCCCCCCCCCCCTTCTACCGCATTTTATCGCGATTTGCCTTTTTAGAGCAGGGAGCAGGTGCAAAACTAGGCAGAGGGAAACCAGTTCAGGCACTCAGGCCCTGTTCGTCCTCCTTGCTTTACTTAACCCTTTCCTCTCGCTTCTTTGAGAATTTTTTCTGAAAACATAAAATGAGAAATGCGTGTTGCATGTGGCTCTTTTTGTTAGTACTAAGCAGAAGTACGAAGAGGTTGCTACAACTCGGTAAGTTTGACTTCTGTGGTAAGTAAATGAATGGAAAAGCTTTTAAAAGAAAGAGAATAATAAAGTTCTTGGAATCCAATAGATTACAGGCAGGGCTAGCCCAGGGCATGATGCCTCCCTCTCCCAGGCTGAGATGCTGCAGCTGCTCCCCTTTCTACCTCTACCAGAGGGATAGCCAGACCTCAAGGAGGTGGCCAGAGCCTGAGGTGGGGGGCAATTTTGGTCTTCCACCTCGCTGACCCTCCCTGCTGCCCCCTCCCCACCCCACCCACTGCTGCAGCAAAACCCCCCTCTAGCTGAAGCCTCCTCTAGTGCCTGTCTCCAGCACTGCCGCGTTGCCAACCCTGCTCTCTCTTCCTCCTCACATCCTGTATGCTCCTTTTAGTGAAACTTCAATTTTACTAAAAGGAGTGTGCAGAACATGAGGGAGAAGAAAGGCAGGCACAAGGCATCAGCTGGCAGGGGTTGAGGACCCTGCCAGCAAAACCTGGGGCCCAGAGGAAATTCGAGGAGGCCTAGGCCCCCATTGCCCCACATAGCTTTGCCACTACCTCCAACGCGGCAGCAATGCCCACACGCTGCCCTGCTGCCGGCACCCCCTCTTTCCTTTACTGCGGCACCCTGAGCCTCTGATGAAACAGGAAGTTACATCAGAGAGGCGGGTGCCAGCGGCAGGGCAGTGTATGGGAATTGCTGCCACTGCCAGGTTTGGAACGTGACGGGGAGATGCCACTCCTGAAGAGTGCCGCCTGAGGCCCCCGCCTCATGTGGCCTAATGGTTGGGCTGCCCCTGATTACAGGATTAGAGGCAACATGGTTTTTCTAGAGGCATTTCTTGTCAGACATATCTGATTAATATCTTTGGGTGACCAGAGAGTTGGATTGAGGGAAAGTGCTAGATGTGATGTATTTAGATTTTGGCAAAGCTTTTGAGTCCATGTAGATGACTAAGAAATAAACTGAATGTGCGTGGTATGGGCCCTAAAGTGACTTCTTTAGGAACTGGTTGAGTGGAAGGTGACAGGGAAGTGGTAAATGGGGCTTACTCTGAGGAAAGTGACACTACCTGGGGTGTACTGCAAAGTTTTTGGTTCTTTTTAACATTTCTCCCTGCAGAACATTGGGGAGGAATACTGATGCCCCTGTTTAGCATGCATTTGCAAGCTATTAGCATTCACAGGCAGATGAACAAAAGCCCCGCGCTGTTCCAAACAGCGCTCTAAACAAGTGCTGGAACAGCACGGGGCGCTATTAGACTTATGATCAGAGATAATGCATGCAAATTTAAGCAGCGCAATTATCTCTGATCATGGGGTAGAAGAGCGGACGAATTGTCCTCCCACACTTGTTTGACAGGTCTGGGCTGTCAAAATCCCAAAACTGTCAAACACAGGGTCTGGAGGTCCATGGGACCACCAGGCCCTGACTACCCCTGCCCCGAGCAACGGGGTCTGGAGGTCCGGTGAACCTCCGGTCCCCCTGACGATCCCATCCCCCCAGGTTCAGGGAGGGCTGGAGATCCGGTGGGTCTCCAGCCCCCCCAAACCCTCCGAAAATGTTCCCTGGTGGTCCAGTGGCCGCCGGCCAAACCTCCTCCCTCCCTCCCAGCGAGCGATGGGGGGGGGGGGGCTGGAGGTCCGGCGGACCTCCGGTCCCCCCCAACGATCCCACCCCCCACCCAGAAAATGGTCCCTGGTGGTCCAGTGGCCGCTTAAAAAGTGGCCATTAAAAATAACCCCCTCCTGGCCCCCCTACCTTAGTTGGAGGAGGGAGGTAGCCTGCCTCCCTCCTCTTCCTTGGGTTGATGACACCGCAAAATGGTAGCGCCCAGTGCATCCCAGGATGCACTGGGAGGGGCTGGGCACCGCCATTTTGCGGCGTCAACCCAAAGAGGAGGGAGGCAGGCTACCTCCCTCCTCCAACTAAGGTAGGGGGGCCAGGAGGGAGTTATTTTTAAGCAGCTACTGGACCACCAGGGATCATTTCCTGGGAGTTTGGGGGGGGCTAGAGACCCACCAGATCTCCAGCCCTCCCTGAACCTGGGGGGATGGGATCGTTGGGGGGACCGGAGGTCCGCTGGACCTCCAGCCCCCCCCCCCCGTCGCTCACAGGGAAGGAGCCTGGAGGGGGGGGGGGTGGTCGGGGGGGGGGGTTGTCGGGGGGGGGGGACCCCCTGTTGGCAGGTTTGCTTTGGGGGGGAACGGGGGCCTGCCAGCATGCAACTGCATGCTGGACAGGGCTCACCAATCCTCCCCAATGATCTGCAAACCCTAACGCCAGCTTGGAGCTGGCGTAGGGTTTGTCGCGACCCAAATTTTGGTGCACTGACCGCTGATCATTGGCGATGAATGCGCTAAGCCCTGTTTAGCATGCATTTGCATGCTACTTGTGCAAACGTGCTCGAGAGCTCTGATCATGGGGCGGTAGCAAACGCCGGCGCTAATATGGTGCTAACAGCCTCTAGCGCCAGCGTTTGCTTTTGATCATCTGCCTGTCAGAGCCAGCAAGCTCGTTAACATGCGCTCACCGAGTCTGATCTTGGGGCACTGGCAAACACGGGTGCTAGTCTGGTGCTTATGGCTTCTAGCACCCATGTTTGCCTTTGTGGGAGTGAAAAGGAGAATAGTTGATATGGATGGGCAGATTGGATAGGCCATATGGTTTTATTTGTCTTTATTTTTCTCTTTCTGTATCTAGTAGATTAATTTTCTATTTGCTTTTTGGATTTTTCCCAGCAAGTGTCGATAGTGTGCATCATTTTCTGCCATCTCAGCTGTCTTGAAATGTGAGTTATAAAAGACACATCTTAAAAACCATACCTTATAACTACCTCAGGTCCAGTTCCTTAACTTGTAGCCTTGGGATAATTTTTGCCTTTTCAGTCTGTGATGGAAGGTTACTTCTGATTAGCTTGTGTTTTAAGTTGGGTGGCTGTCGGAAGGCCAGTACTGGTGGGGATGGGAATATCTCTTTCAGTAATTCATCCTCCTGGAGTAGAGGTTGTAGATCTCTTATGATTTTCCTCAGTTTTTCCAGCTCTGGATTGTATGTCACTACAAGGGGGATTCTGTCTGTGGGTTTTTTCTCCTTGTGCTGTAGCAGATTTTCCCTGGGTATACTGGCTTTCCGACAGCCACCCAACTTAAAACACAAGCTAATCAGAAGTAAACTTCCATCACAGACTGAAAAGGAACAGAAGGGCACACGTCCCTGTAATTTATCCAGTTGCAAACTATGCCAAAATATTTCACAGGACCCCACAGTTATCCACAAAGGAAAGATATTCAACATAAAGGGATCTTTCACTTGCTCATCTTCCAATGTAGTATATATCGTTCAGTGTAAAAAAATGTAACGAAGGATGCTATATTGGAGAAACAGGCCAGATGCTTAAGACAAGATTCAATTTACATAGACATCACATGAACAATACAGCCAGTAGGGCCCCCACCCCGGTGGGACAGCACTTCACAGAACCAGGACACTGTACCAGTGATTTCACAGTGAGAATACTGAAAGGTAACTTTAAAACCATACAAGAACGTAAGACCTTTGAAGTCAGAATGATTGAATATTTTAACACCCAACAGAAAGGACTTAACAAGGATCTGGGGTTCCTGGCCCATTATAAACCATAAAGCTGTATGTCTCTGTTGATCACCCCACCCCTCACCTATCCACACCCATCCTGTTAGAATATCAATGATATGCTTTGTCCCCATGCATACCTCCTACCCACCCCCATCCTCCCACCCTGTCAGACTGTCATAGTAATGCTTGAATGTTTTCACTTATATACACTGTCAGCTAGCACATTTGCTTATTTCCGATCTGATGAAGAAGGGCAACCTTCGAAAGCTAATCAAGAAATGTATTAAGTTATGTCCAATAAAAAAGGTATCATCTTATTTTCTTTTCCATGTTTTATTTTGTTTGATTTCTATTGATATCCTTTTCAGCAGCAATTCATTACTTTTCTCTCCCTATTTCCTTCCTCATGAACTCCCCTTCACCTGGAAAGTATCTCTTATGGGTACCTTCTTCCATTGCTAACTTGATTTTTTTTCTTTCAGCTTTGCTACATTCTTTGCCCAGTTTGCCCAACCATAAATCAAGAGTATTAGACATCTTAAGTGAACCATCGATCTTGAGCCTCCTTCTATTAAACTTACCTTTCCCCCATTTCCCCTTCCCTAAGAGTTTGGTAATTAAACTCAACAATTGTGATCATCCCACAGCAGTCCTATAAAAATGCTTAATTGGACATCATACTTTTATTAAATATTAAACTTGCATTTTGCAGCCTCCCCCCCCATTATAAGAAGTTGTTTGTCCACACTCTTTATCACCTCAGGCTTAGAGTACTGCAACTTGCTTCTTACAGGCCTCCCACTAAGCCATCTCTCTCTCTCCTTCAGTCTGTTAAAAATTCTGCTGCACGACTTATATTCCTCCAGTGTCACTATGCTCATATTAGTCTGGTTCAATGCAGATTGTATCAAAGAAGCTAGGGGTTGCTAGCTAGAGATTATAGACCAACTATTAGAAGACAAATACAGATAACGAACTAAACAAAATTACTACTACTACTATTTAGCATTTCTATAGCGCTACAAGGCGTACGCAGCGCTGCACAAACATAGAAGAAAGACAGTCCCTGCTCAAAGAGCTTACAATCTAATAGACAAAAAATAAATAAAGTAAGCAAATCAAATCAATTAATGTGAACAATGTGAACAAAATGGACAAAGAATCCCTTAAATAGGTTTTTATTCTTTTACAGAATGGCATATAGGGAGTTTGTGATCTAATATTGAGAGGTAAGGAATTCCACATTAAGGCCACTTGGTTAGCTAAAGTTCAAATATTTGAAAAGTATTAATCCGCAAACGAACCTTTTCCGGAGCAGGGAAGGCGATAGAAGTAGAGGACACGAAATGAGATTGAAGGGGGGCAGACTCAAGAAAAATGTCAGGAAGTATTTCTTCAAGGAGAGAGTAGTGGATGCTTGGAATGCCCTCCTGCGGGAGGTGGTGGAAATGAAAACGGTAACGGAATTCAAACATGCGTGGGATAAACATAAAGGAATCCTGTTCAGAAGATTTGGATCCTCAGGAGCTTAGCCGAGATTGGATGGCAGAGCCAGTGGTTGGGAGGTGGGGATAGTGCTGGGCAGACATACGGTCTGTGCCAGAGCCAGTGATAGGAGGCGGGGCTGGTAGTTGGGAGGCAGGGATAGTGCTGGGCAGACTTATACGGTCTGTGCCAGAGCCGGTGGTGGGAGGCGGGGATAGTGCTGGGCAGACTTGTACAGTCTGTGCCCTGAAGAGGACAGACACAAATCAAGGTAGGGTATAAACAAAAAGTAGCACATATAAGTTTATCTTGTTGAGCAATCTGGATAGACCTTGCAGGTCTTTTTCTGCCGTCATCTACTATGTTACTATGAATTAGTTATTTTTCTATATTAGTGCCCTTTGCCTAAGGGAAATGTAAAATCAGTCGGTTAGTGTTGTCTAAATAAAACCTGTTAGTGATAGATAAAAAAATAAGGCAGCTCGTGGAGACCATAGATAGGTTTGAATACCGATGAACATATTTTAAAAATATGTGCTTGTATCAAAAGCCAATGCAGTTTTTACATCTTTACCATTTCTGTATAATAAATACATTCTCCTAGACGCTCCTATGTCTTATTTGTATGTCTTGACTAGATTGTAAGCTCTCTGGAGTAGGAAGTTTCTTGTGTGTGTCTGTATAGGGCTGCATATGCTTGGTAGTGCTTTAGAAATAAGTAGTAGGAGTAAGTTGGTTTCTCTAACAGGAATCTTTGTCATGTACTTTAGAAGATGGTTTAATAGAGGCAAAAAGATGGTAGGAAATGGACCATGGACCCCAGAAACAAGGGAAGCAAACTTTTTCCAAGCTACATGATTAGAAGACTCATCTAGCTTATACATTTTGCAACATTACCACAAAGGTCTTTCTCAAGACCCATCTTTTTGTGTTACAAGTTTAAAAAGACATGATATTGGAGAATTTGTATTCCACTCATTATCAAAAGACTCATGAAGTAGACCTCAGGCTGAAACACGGTACTGTCGAGTCTTTGATCAATAAAGCTTCTTAAAGCACCAAGTTTGCTTCCCTTGTTTCTGGGGTCTGTGGTCCATTTCCCACCATCTTTTTGCCTCTACTACACTTCGTGGGATTGCACAGTTCTCCACCCAGGTGGATTTCTACTGAAGATTGGTTAATGCCATTAACTTGTAAATATAATGCCATTCGTCCATAGTGTGCATTATATTACCACGTTAAGCCCGTAAAAACGGGCGAGTATTGCAGCCCTCCTCTCTCTCCTGGCCTCACCCCATCCACCGATCCTCCCCCCCCCCCATATCCAGCGACCCTCTTCTTTCCCTTGGCCTCCCCCCCCATGTCCAGCAACCCTCCTCTGTGCCCTGCTCTCACCCCAAGTCCAGCTACCCTCCTCACTGCCGCCACTCCCTCCCCCCTCCAGGATCGCCCCTGGGCGCCCACGCTTTCCCAATGGTTTTGTTGATTTGGCACGCGCTACCTGCGTGTTAACCCTACCACTGCTTAGTAAAACGGCCCCTGAGTGAATTAAATAAATCCTAATAAATAACATGACTGTATACTGAATATCCTAAAAATTGCTATCCTCATTTAACATTTTATTCTAAATATAACTAATGTTTATGTACCTATAAATGAAACACAAAATAGGATCTAATTCACTCAAAAGTGTAGGTCAAACAATCCTAAACCACAAAAGTAAATATAATTTTTTAACTTTTTTGAAGTTTTTAAACCCTCAAATACCTATGATGTAAAAAATGAAAACTTAATGAAAATACCTCATAAAACTATGGCATACTACTACTACTTATCATTTCTATAGCGCTACTAGACGTACGCAGCGCTGTACACTTGAACATGAAGAGACAGTCCCTGCTCGACACAGCTTACAATCTAATTAGGACAGACAAACAGGACAAACGCGAATATTAAAGAGAGGATGATATAATAAATCACTGTATTAGTGGCCAGTCATGCTCACAGTTAAAAAAACAAAAAAAAAAGTAATCACGTCAAAAAAACCTCCATATTGTGAAAAAGTGTCCAAAACCAGAATCTTCAAATGTCCTCTTGCTATTTAAACAAGCGACAATAATGACACTTATCTTACTGTGAGCACAGCGGTGTGATGTCCCACGGTCTGTAACTAGGTTATTGAATACAGCAGCATAATATCCTGTAGTCTTGATCAATTAGACAGTGTAGTCCCCACAGGGACCCTTTTCGCTTCAGGCTTCTTCTGGAGATCTCACGGCATCATATGTCTGCAACTAAAAACAAAATCAGTATTTCAAAAAGACAGTGTGAGAATTTAAGGCATTCTTTAACTACTCAATCTTCAGCAAACATGGTGCCAGTTGTCTAGTTGCTTGAGACAACAGGCTATTATTTTATTTAGATTTTGCTCACACCTTTTTCAGTAGAAGCTGAAGGTGCATTACATTCAGGTACACTGGCTCTTTCTCTGTCCCAGGAGGGCTCACAATCTAAGTTTGTACCTGAGGCAATGGACAGGGCCGTCGAGAGGGGGGGACAAAAGTCCCGGGGCCCGGCGCCGCCGCCTGGCCCGCCCTCCGTCACTCCCAGAACTAACCTTAAGCCTCCTTTCACTTTGCAGCAAGCAGCAGCAGGTCAGGCCACTCCTTCCTTCCATGTCTTGCCCTCGCCTGACGTAACGTCCGCGAGGGCGGGGCACGGAAGGAAGTAAGGAGGAGAGATCTGCCCTTTCCATATCATCATGCTGATCAATCCATAGACTGGTGGGTTGTGTCCATCTACCAGCAGGTGGAGATAGAGAGCAAACTTTTGCCTCCCTATATGTGGTCATGTGCTGCCGGAAACTCCTCAGTATGTTCTCTATCTCAGCAGGTGGTGGTCACACACAGCAGCAGCTCTGGCTAGGCCTCCAAGCCTAATTTTTAGGTTTTGTTGAGTGCCTGGGGTTGAGGGCTCTTTTGAGCAAGTGCAAACCTGGTGGTGCCAGGTCCCTCCTTTTCTCCCCCCTCCCGCTGGCTCCGTTAAAAAAAAAAATAAAAAAATTTTGAACGTCCTTAAAGGCGTTTATTTCGACGTTTATTTAAACGTTCATTGCAGCTACTCACTGGGACACCAGGTCGTTACAGCTCGGAGCGGAAAGCAGGTAATTTATACCTTTTTATAGCGGGCAGGGGATTCCCCGATTTATCTCCACGTGGCATATGGCGTCGGAGGGCGAGGGCGTAAAGAGTCGCTCCCCGGATCGCTTGAGCGCTTCTAGAGGGGATGCGGGGGTCTTAAAGCCTGATTCCATATCATCAAGCTGATCAATCCATAGACTGGTGGGTTGTGTCCATCTACCAGCAGGTGGAGATAGAGAGCAAACTTTTGCCTCCCTATATGTGGTCATGTGCTGCCGGAAACTCCTCAGTATGTTCTCTATCTCAGCAGGTGGTGGTCACACACAGCAGCAGCTCTGGCTAGGCCTCCAAGCCTAATCCTTAGGTTTTGTTGAGGCCTGGGGTTGAGGGCTCTTTTGAGCAAGTGCAAACCTGGTGGTGCCAGGTCCCTCCTTTTCTCCCCCCTCCCGCTGGCTCCGTTTAAAAAAAAAAAAAAAAAAAAATATTTTTAAACGTCTTTAAAGGCGTTTAATTCGACGTTTCTTTAAACGTTCATTGCAGCTACTCACTGGGACACCAGTTCGTTACAGCTCGGAGCGGCAAGCAGGTAATTTTACCTTTTTATAGCGGGCAGGGGGTTCCCCGATTCTTCTCCTCGTGGCAATGGCGTCGGAGGGCGAGGGCGCAAAGGGTCGCTCCCCGGATCGCTGGAGCGCTTCTAGAGGGGATGCGGGGGTTTTACAACCTGATTCGCCCTTGATGGGTGATAGTTTAGTGACCGATGAATGTCCCGGTCGTTCCTCCGGCGTGGCGGTTTTTTCCCGCCATAAACGCCCATCCCCCGCTCCTCGCCTCCGCCGTCTTGGCCGGCCACGCGGCTCGGACGGCTTCTTCGGGGCCGCCCTTGAGGTTGGAGACATTAATGCCATGAACGCCCTTAATTTAGGCGACGGCACAAAAGCGGCTAAAGTTAAGCGCCGTTCTTCCCGCGCGGCTCCTTCACGGAGTTTCGCGCCGGACGCCATTTTGGATGCGCAGCATGTCTCTCCCCCGCTATTGCGAGCGCCGGTTGAGAGTGCGTCTAGGGCTGTTGCCCAGGCTGCGGAAGTGCACAGTCTGGGGGGTTTCTCCCCCGAGTTTGTTTTGCTGCTGCATCAGGCTTTCCTCATGCTAAACGCTGCCCCTGCTCCCTCTTCTGATAAAGAGGTTGAGGTTCCCAGAGGTAAACGCCCTCGGGTTGATTTCCAGGCCTTGGAGGACTTTTGTCTCCTCCGATGTAGATGAGGGCAGCGTGTCTGAGGTCTCCCAACGATCCTTTGCGGATTCCTTGGAGGAGATAGATCCCCGCTCGGATGGAGCGGATGACCCCTCTGCAGCGCGGCTTTTTAGCCCAGAGGATTTGCCCAACCTGTTGTTACAGGCCATGGACACTTTGAAGATTTCCTCTCCGGAGGACGTCTCTCCCTCAGCCCCTGTTGGCTCTGCCATTATGCTGGGGACGAAGCGCCCGCCTAGAACCTTCCACGTGCATGATGCCATGCACACCTTAATTGCGGCTCAATGGGATGTCCCGGAAACGAGCCTTAAAGTGGCTAGGGCTATGTCCCGCCTCTATCCTTTGGCTGTGAGTGAACGTGAGGCCTATCTGTGGCCTACCGTGGATTCTTTAATCACTGCGGTGACTAAGAAAACGGCGTTGCCGGTGGAAGGTGGCACGGCCCTAAAGGACGCCCAAGACAGAAGATTGGAGGCGGCCTTAATGTCGTCCTTGGAGGCAGCTGCTTTAAGTTTGCAGGCCTCAGTTTGCGGCTCCTATGTGGCCAGGGCGTGCCGGACTATGGTGCAGCGGGCTTCCCCCTCGGATCATTCCTTGAGGGCTGATTGGCCGGCCCTGGAATCGGGCTTAGCCTATTTGGCAGACTTGCTGTATGATGTCTGGAGAGCCTCAGCTAAAGGCATGGCTCAGACAGTCTCTGCGCGGCGGTGGCTTTGGCTGAAACATTGGTCTGCTGACCACGCCTCTAAATCCCGCCTGGCTAGATTGCCTTTTAAAGGCAAGCTGCTCTTTGGGGTCGAGCTGGACAAAATCGTGACCGATCTCGGCACGTCTAGGGCAAGAAATTACCAGAGGTCAGGGCTCGGGTTAGTACTCGTCCCGATACCTCCATACCGCCCGGGCAAGTCGGGTTCCTCTGCCCCCTCTTCCTTCAAGAGGAATTTCTCCCCCAAGCAGCATTCCTTTCGCAGAGACCGCCGTCCCGGAGGTGCTCCCTCCGGTCCTCCCCCAGGGTCTTGTACCCAATGACGGGGCCTTGGTCCACGCCCCAGTGCAGATTGGAGGACGGCTGTCCTCGTTTCTGGGCGAGTGGACCACTATAACTTCAGACGCGTGGGTGCTGGAAGTCATCAGAGACGGCTACAAGCTAGAGTTCTGCCAACCCTTAAGAGACGGGTTTGTACTCTCTCCCTGCAAGTCTCCGGTCAAGCTGTGGTAGTGCAGCAGACCTTGGACAACCTGATCCGCCTGGGTGCGGTCGTTCCGGTGCCAAAAAATCAGATTGGCAAGGGACGTTACTCCATTTACTTTGTGGTTCCAAAGAAAGGAGGTTCTGTCCGGCCTATCCTCGACCTCAAAGGGGTCAATCGGGCCTGGAAAGTGAGGCACTTTCGCATGGAGACTCTCCGCTCTGTTATAGCGGCAGTGAAGGCGGGAGAGTTCTTGGCTTCCTTGGACATCAAGGAAGCGTACCTGCATATTCCCATCTGGCCTCCTCTCCAACGCTTTCTGCGTTTTACAGTCCTGAGACGACACTTCCAGTTCAGAGCCCTCCCTTTCGGGTTGGCTACTGCTCCGCGGACCTTTTCCAAAGTAATGGGGGTCATAGCGGCCTTCCTGCTAAAGGAAGGAGTACAAGTCCATCCTTATCTGGACGACTGGTTGATCCGAGCCCCCTCTTATGCAGAGTGCGGCAAAGCTATGGACCGGGTAGTTGCTCTTTTGAGCTCCCTGGGATGGATCATCAACTGGAAGAAGAGCCAGCTGCGCCCGACTCAGTCCCTGGTGTATCTGGGAGTTCGATTCGACACCCAAGTGGGCAGAGTGTTCCTGCCAGACAATCGGATTGTCAAGCTTCAGGCTCAGGTGGACTAGTTCCTAGTAGCCTCTCCTATTCGGGCGTGGGACTACGTGCAGCTGTTGGGCTCTATGACGGCCACGATGGAAGTAGTGCCCTGGGCCAGGGCTCATATGAGACCACTACAGCTTTCTCTGCTGCTGCGCTGGACTCCGATGTCGGAGGATTATGCTGTGCGCCTTCCCGTGGACCCAGCAGTGCGCAAGGCGCTGAGCTGGTGGACGCAGACAGACAAGTTGTCTGCAGGATTGCCTCTGGTGACCCCGGAGTGGATTGTCGTCACGACAGACGCCTCTTTGATGGGCTGGGGAGCCCACTGCTTGGGAAGGACAGCACAGGGGCTCTAGTCTCCTGCAGAGGCAAGTGGTCTATCAACCTCCTGGAACTCAGAGCCATTCGCTTGGTGTTATTGGAGTTCATCCCGGTACTCGTGTTGAAGCCTGTACGGGTCCTGTCGGACAATGCCACGGCTGTGGCCTATATCAACCGCCAGGGAGGTACCAGAGCGCCCCTCTAGCCAAGGAGGCTATGAGTCTTTGCCAGTGGGCGGAAGCGAACCTGGAGCAGCTTTCAGCGGCCCACATTGCCGGAGTCATGAATGTCAAGGTGGACTTTCTCAGTCGCCATACCTTGGAGCCCGGAGAGTGGCAACTATCTGCTCAGGCGTTCTTGGACATCACGAAGCGCTGGGGCCAGCCGAGCCTAGATCTGATGGCGTCATCGGCCAATGGCCAAGTGCCGCGCTTTTTCAGCAGAGGACGGGACCCTCGATCCCTGGGAGTAGATGCTCTTCTCCAACAGTGGCCGACACAAGAGCTCCTCTATGTGTTCCCGCCCTGGCCCATGTTGGGCAGGGTGCTAGACCGGGTGGCAAAGCATCCCGGCAGGGTAATCCTGGTGGGTCCGGATTGGCCCAGACGTCCCTGGTATGCGGTCTTGTTCAGGCTCTCAGTCGACGATCCTCTGCGGCTGTCAGTGGAGCAGGGCCTGTTACATCAGGGTCCCGTGGTGATGGAGGATCCCTCTCCCTTTGGTCTTACGGCCTGGCTATTGAGCGGCAGCGTCTGAGGAAGAAGGGCTTCTCAGACAAGGTCATCGCCACTATGCTGAGAGCGAGGAAGCGCTCTACTTCTACTGCTTACGCCAGGGTTTGGCGTATCTTTGCAGCATGGTGTGAAGCAGGCTCACTTTCTCCCTTCACTGCTCCAATTTCTTCAGTGTTGGCGTTCCTGCAAGAAGGTCTGGAGAAAGGCCTGTCGCTCAGTTCCCTTAAAGTCCAGGTAGCGGCTCTGGCTTGCTTCAGGGGCCGCCTGAAGGGTGCTTCCCTGGCTTCGCAGCCAGATGTGGTGCGCTTTCTCAAGGGAGTTAATCACCTGCGCCCTCCTCTGCACTCAGTGGTGCCTGCGTGGAATCTCAACCTGGTGCTAAGAGCATTGCAGAAGCCACCTTTGGAACCCTTGTCGAGGGCATCTCTGAAAGACCTGACGTTGAAAGCAGTCTTTTTGGTGGCTATCACTTCAGACAGAAGAGTTTCCGAGCTCCAGGCGCTCTCATGTCGAGAGCCTTTTCTGCAGTGCACTGAGGCAGGAGTGACTATTCGCACAGTGCCTTCCTTCCTGCCCAAGATTGGTTCTCGCTTCCATGTGACTCAGCAGCTCTGTCTCCCTTCCTTTCGTAGGGAGGACTACCCAGAGGAGTACTCTGCTCTTGAATATCTGGATGTGAGACGAGTCATCATCAGATACTTGGAAGTGACCAATGATTTCCGGAAATCGGATCATCTGTTTGTCCTGTTTGCAGGTCCTCGTAAGGGTCTGCAGGCTGCTAAGCCTACAGTGGCAAGATGGGTCCAGGAAGCCATTGCAGCGGCTTATGTGGCCGCGGGGAAGGTGCCGCCTATCCAGCTGAAGGCTCACTCCACGAGAGCTCAGGCGGCCTCGATGGCAGAGGCTGGATCCGTCTCCTTGGAAGAGATATGCAAGGCGGCAACGTGGGCTTCGGCTCATACATTCTCCAAGCATTACCGTTTGACTGTGGCTGCACGGGCGGAGGCCCGGTTTGGAGCTTCAGTGTTGAGGTCAGGGATTTCTATGTCCCGCCCTGGGTGAGTACTGCTTCGGTACATCCCACCAGTCTATGGATTGATCAGCTTGATGATATGGAAGGTAAAATTATGTATAATCATACCTGATAATTTTCTTTCCATTAATCATAGCTGATCAATCCATAGCCCCTCCCAGATATCTGTACTGTTTATATTCTGGTTGAATTTTAGGTTCAAGTTTAGCCTTCAGTTACTTCAGGAGGACTTCGTGTTCAAGTTCTTCTTTCACTTGGATTCTTCAAGAGTTGAGACGAGTTTGTGTTACAGTGAGCTGCTGCATTCCTCTCCCCTCCGTTTTACGGGGCTGGATTGAGACTTAAAATTCTGCCGGCACTCCCTCCCGCTTCGTGCGGTTGTAGGGCAGCTTTGTACCCCTCCCGCTTCGGCGGTGTTAGGGTCAGTCAGCTCCTCCCGCGGTTGCGGTTGCAGGATAAGCCAGATCCCCCCCGCATCGGCGGGTGTGGTGTCCCTCCCTCGCTCCGCGGGGATGAGCTGGACGGATTCCCCTCCCCCACTTGTGTGGGGATGAGCTGGGTTAATTCCCCTCCCCCGTTTCGGCGGTGGTGAGCTGGGCAGAGTGTCCCTTCGTGGGTGTAATTCTCTAAGTGCTGAGTCCTGCGGATGGAGCTTTGATATCGGCATACTGAGGAGTTTCCGGCAGCACATGACCACATATAGGGAGGCAAAAGTTTGCTCTCTATCTCCACCTGCTGGTAGATGGACACAACCCACCAGTCTATGGATTGATCAGCTATGATTAATGGAAAGAAAATTATCAGGTATGATTATACATAATTTACCTTCGCCCTTGTTGGGTGACAGTTTCGTGACCGATGAATGTCCCGGTCCTTCATCCGGCGTGGCGGTTTTTCCCGCCATAAGCGCCCATCCCCCGCTTCTCGCCTCCGCCATCTTGGCCGGCCACGCGGCTCGGACGGCTTCTTCTTGGGCCGCCCTTGAGGTTGGAGACATTAATGCCATGAACGCCCTTAATTTGGGCGACGGCACCAAAGCGGCTAAAGTTAAGCGCCGCTCTTCCCGCGCGGCTCCTTCGCGGAGTGTCGCGCCGGACGCCATTTTGGATGCGCAGCATGTCTCTCCCCCGCTCTTGCGAGTGCCGGTTGAGGGTGCGTCTAGGGCTGTTGCCCAGGCTGCGGAAGTGCACAGTCTGGGGGGTTTCTCCCCCGAGTTTGTTTTGCTGCTGCATCAGGCTTTCCTCATGCTAAACGCTGCCCCTGCTCCCTCGTCTGGTAAAGAGGTTGAGGTTCCCAGAGGTAAACGCCCTCGGGTTGATTCCCAGGCCTTGGAGGACTTTGTCTCCCTCCGATGTAGATGAGGGCAGCGTATCTGAGTTCTCCCAACGGTCCTTTGAGGATTCCTTGGAGGAGACGGATCCCCGCTCGGATGGAGCGGATGACCCCTCTGCAGCTCGGCTCTTTAGCTCCGAGGATTTGCCCAACCTGTTAGTGCAGGCCATGGGCATTTTGAAGATTTCCTCTCCGGAGGACGTCTCTCCCTCAGCCCCTGTTGGCTCTGCCATTATGCTGGGGACGAAACGCCCGCCTAGAACCTTCCACGTGCATGATGCCATGCACACCTTAATTTCGGCTCAATGGGATGTCCCGGAAGCGAGCCTTAAAGTGGCTAGGGCTATGTCCCGCCTCTATCCTTTGCCTGAAAGTGAACGTGAGGCCTTTCTGTGGCCTACCGTGGATTCTTTAATCACTGCGGTGACTAAGAAAACGGCGTTGCCAGTGGAAGGTGGCACGGCCCTAAAGGACGCCCAAGACAGAAGATTGGAGGTGGCCTTAAGGTCGTCCTTTGAGGCGGCTGCTTTAAGTTTGCAGGCCTCAGTTTGCGGCTCCTATGTGGCCAGGGCGTGCCTGACTATGGTGCAGCGGGCTTCCCCCTCGGATCATTCCTTGAGGGCTGATTGGCCGGCCCTGGAATCGGGCTTAGCCTATTTGGCAGACTTGCTGTATGATGTCTTGAGGGCCTCAGCTAAAGGCATGGCTCAGACAATCTCTGCGCGGCGGTGGCTTTGGCTGAAGCATTGGTCTGCTGACCACGCCTCTAAATCCCGCCTGGCTAGATTGCCTTTTAAAGGCAAGCTGCTCTTTGGGGTCGAGCTGGACAAGATCGTGACCGATCTCGGCACGTCTAAGGGCAAGAAGTTACCAGAGGTCAGGGCTCGGGCTAGTACTCGCCCTGGTACCTCCAGAGGACGGTTTCAGGAAGCCCGTCGGTACCGCCCGGGCAGGTCGGGCTCCTCTGCCCCCTCTTCCTTCAAGAGGAACTTCTCCCCCAAGCAGCATTCCTTTCGCAGAGACCGCCGTCCCGGAGGTGCTCCCTCCGGTCCTCCCCCAGGGTCTCGTACCCAATGACGGGGCTTTGGTCCACGCCCCAGTGCAGATTGGAGGACGGCTGTCCTCGTTTATGGGCGAGTGGACCACAATAACTTCAGACGCTTGGGTGCTGGAAGTCATCAGAGACGGCTACAAGCTAGAGTTCTGCCGACCCTTAAAAGACGGGTTTGTACTCTCTCCCTGCAAGTCTCCGGTCAAGCTGTGGCAGTGCAGCAGACCTTGGACAATCTGATCCGCCTGGGGGCGGTCGTTCCGGTGCCAGAAAATCAGCTTGGCAAGGGACGTTACTCCATTTTCTTTGTGATTCCAAAGAAAGGAGGTTCTGTACGACCTATCCTCGACCTCAAGGGGTCCATTGGGCCTTGAAAGTTCGGCACTTTCGCTTGGAGACCCTCCGCTCTGTTATAGCGGCAGTGAAGGCGGGAGAGTTCCTGGCATCCTTGGACATCAAGGAAGCGTACTTGCATATTCCCATCTGGCCTGCTCGTCAACGCTTTCTGCGTTTTGCAGTACTGGGCCGACACTTCCAGTTCAGAGCCCTCCCGTTCGGGTTGGCTACTGCTCCGCGGACCTTCTCCAAAGTAATGGTGGTCATCGCGGCCTTCCTGAGGAAGGAAGGAGTTCAAGTCCATCCTTATCTGGACGACTGGTTGATCCAAGCCCCCTCTTATGCAGAGTGCGGCAAAGCTGTGAACCGGGTGGTTGCTCTTTTGAGCTCCCTGAGGTGGATCATCAACTGGGAGAAAAGCCAGCTGCGCCCGACTCAGTCCCTGGAGTATCTGGGAGTTTGATTCGACACCCAAGTGGGCAGAGTGTTCCTGCCAGACAATCGGATTGTCAAGCTTCAGGCTCAGGTGGACTAGTTCCTAGTAGCCTCTCCTATTCGGGCTTGGGACTATGTGCAGCTGTTGGGCTCTATGACGGCCACGATGGATGTAGTGCCCTGGGCCAGGGCTCATATGAGACCACTACAACAATCTCTGCTGCTGCGCTGGACTCCGATGTCGGAGGATTATGCTGTGCGCCTTCCCTTGGTCCCAGCAGTGCGCAAGGCGCTGAGCTGGTGGACGCAGACAGACAAGTTGTCTGCGGGAATGCCTCTGGTGACCCCGGAGTGGATTGTCGTCACAACAGACGCCTCTTTGATGGGCTGGGGAGCCCACTGCTTGGGAAGGACAGCGCAGGGGCTTTGGTCTCCTGCAGAGGCAAAGTGGTCTATCAACCTCCTGGAACTCAGAGCCATTCGGTTGGTGCTGTTGGAGTTCATCCCGGTACTGGCGTTGAAGCCAGTACGGGTCCTGTCGGACAATGCCACGGCTGTGGCCTATGTCATCCGCCAGGGAGGTACCAAGAGTGCCCCTCTAGCCAAGGAGGCCATGAATCTATGCCAGTGGGCGGAAGTGAACCTGGCACAGCTGTCAGCGGCTCTCTTTGCCGGAGTCATGAATGTCAAGGCGGACTTTCTCAGTCGCCATACCTTGGAGCCCGGAGAGTGGCAGCTATTTGCTCAGGCGTTCTTGGGCATTACGAAGCGCTGGGGCCAGCCGAGCCTAGACCTGATGGCGTCATCGGCCAATTGCCAAGTGCCGCGCTTTTTCAGCAGAGGACGGGACCCTCGCTCCCTGGGAGTAGATGCTCTTCTCCAACAGTGGCCGGCACTAGAGCTTCTCTATGTGTTCCCGCCCTGGCCCATATTGGGCAGGGTGCTAGACCAGGTGGCAAAGCATCCAGGCCGGATAATCCTGGTGGGTCCAGACTGGCCCAGACGTCCCTGGTATGCGGACTTGATCAGGCTCTCAGTGGGCCATCCTCTGCGGCTGCCAGTGGAGCAGGGCCTGTTGCATAAGGGTCCCGTGGTGATGGAGGATCCCTCCCCCTTTGGTCTTACGGCCTGGCTATTGAGCGGCAGCGTCTGAGGAAGAAGGACTTCTCAGACAAGGTCATTGCCACTATGCTGAGAGCGAGGAAGCGCTCTACTTTTACTGCTTACGCCAGGGTTTGGCGTACCTTTGCAGCGTGGTGAAGCAGGCTCATTTTCTCCATTCACTGCTCCAATTTCTTCAGTGTTGGCATTCCTGCAAGAAGGTCTGGAGAAAGGCCTGTCGCTCAGTTCCCTTAAAGTCCAGGTAGCGGCCCTGGCTTGCTTCAGGGGTCGCCTGAAGGGTGCTTCCCTTGCTTCGCAGCCAGATGTGGTGCGTTTTCTCAAGGGAGTTAATCACCTGCGCCCTCCTCTGCACTCGGTGGTGCCTGCGTGGAATTTCAACCTGGTGCTAAGAGCATTACAGAAGCCGCCTTTTGAACCCTTGTTGAGGGCATCTCTGAAAGACCTGACGTTGAAAGCAGTCTTTTTGGTGGCTATCACTTCAGCCAGAAGAGTTTCCGAGCTCCAGGCACTCTCATGTCGAGAGCCCTTTCTGCAGTTCACTGAGGCAGGAGTGTCTATTCGCACAGTGCCTTCCTTCCTGCCCAAGATTGTTTCTCGCTTCCATGTGAATCAGCAGCTCTGTCTCCCTTCCTTTCGTAGGGAGGACTACCCAGAGGAGTACTCTGCTCTTAAATATCTGGATGTGAGACGAGTCATCATCAGATACTTGGAAGTGACCAATGATTTCCGGAAATCGGATCATCTGTTTGTCCTGTTTGCAGGTCCTCGTAAGGGTCTGCAGGCTGCTAAGCCTACAGTGGCAAGATGGGTCAAGGAAGCCATTGCAGCGGCTTATGTGGCCGCGGGGAAGGTGCCGCCTATACAGCTGAAGGCTCACTCCACTAGAGCTCAGGCGGCCTCGATGGCAGAGGCCCGGTCCGTCTCCTTGGAAGAGATATGCAAGGCGTCAACTTGGGCATCGGCCCATACATTCTCCAAGCATTACCGCTTGACTGTGGCGGCACGGGCGGAGGCCCGGTTTGGAGATTCAGTGTTGAGTTCAGGGATTTCAATGTCCCGCCCTGGGTGAGTACTGCTTCGGTACATTCCACCAGTCTATGGATTGATCAGCATGATGATATGGAAGGTAAAATTATGTATCACACCTGATAATTTTCTTTCCATTAATCATAGCTGATCAATCCATAGCCCCTCCCAGATATCTGTACTGTTTTTATTCTGGTTGCATTTCAGGTTCAAGTTTAGTCTTCAGTTACTTCAGAAAGACTTCGTGTTCAAGTTTTTTCACTTGGATTCTTCAAGAGTTGAGACGAGTTTGTGTTACAGTGAGCTGCTGCATTCCTCTCCCCTCCGTTTTACGGGGCTGGATTGAGACTTAAAATTCTGCCGGCACTCCCTCCCGCTTCGTGCGGTTGTAGGGCAGCTTTGTACCCCTCCCGCTTCGGCGGTGTTAGGGTCAGTCAGCTCCTCCCGCGGTTGCGGTTGCAGGATAAGCCAGATCCCCCCCGCATCGGCGGGTGTGGTGTCCCTCCCCCGCTCCGCGGGGATGAGCTGGACGGATTCCCCTCCCCCACTTGTGTGGGGATGAGCTGGGTTAATTCCCCTCCCCCGTTTCGGCGGTGGTGAGCTGGGCAGAGTGTCCCTTCGTGGGTGTAATTCTCTAAGTGCTGAGTCCTGCGGATGGAGCTTTGATATCGACATACTGAGGAGTTTCCGGCAGCACATGACCACATATAGGGAGGCAAAAGTTTGCTCTCTATCTCCACCTGCTGGTAGATGGACACAACCCACCAGTCTATGGATTGATCAGCTATGATTAATGGAAAGAAAATTATCAGGTATGATACATAATTTTACCTTCGCTGCTTGCTGCGAAGTGAAAGGAGGCTTAAGGTTAGTACCGAGGGCCCGGCCTGATAGCGGGTGGAGGGGGGGCCCGGCGACCTGGGGGGGGGGGCGGCGATCTCGGGTGGGCAGCAACCTCGGGGGGGGGGGGGGCGGGGGGCGGCCTTGTCCCGGGCCCGGCTCTGGCTCTCGGCGGCCCTGGCAATGGAGGGTTAAGTGACTTGCCCAAGCTCACAAGGAGCAGCAGTGGGATTTGAACTGGCCACCTCTGGCTTTCAAGACCGGTGCGCTTACCACTAGGCCACTCCTTCACTCCTATGCTTATGCATTCAACAACCTTGTTACAGATTGTGGGACATCACACTGTTGTGTTCACAATAAGATAAGTTTCATTATTGTCGCTTGTTTAAATAGCATGAGGACCATTGAAGATTCTGGTTTTGGACACTTTTTCACAGTATGACGTTTTTCTGACCTGTGATAACTGTGAGCATAATTGACCACTGATACAGTGGTTTATTATAATCAATCAAGATGTATGCAACAGCTTTATGAGGTATTTTCCTCTTTTAACCCCCTGTTTACTAAAGCTTAGCTCGAGTTATCTGCAGCAGGGCCCATTTTATTCCTATGGGCCCTGCTGCAGATAACTTGAGCTAAGCTTTAGTAAAGAGCCCCCTTAATTTTTCATTTTTTACATTGAAGGTGTTGAGAGTTTGTACCCAGAAATAACAGATACTAATTTTCTTCAGTCTGAATGAACATCTGTGATAAAAGAATAATTTCTTTGAAGGAAAAGAAAGCTATGATATGCATTGCATTCTCTGTTAATTTTGTTTTTGTTTTGTATTTTAGGTTGACGACGTTAATGCACTAAATAAAGCATGGCATTCTACTCCTTCATGAAACCTTTTAAACGACCAGTACATTCACCATTTTATCAAGTAGTTTTCTGTGTCTTCATTGCCTCTACTTTTGTAAATAGTGCAGAAGAGCATCAATACAGTAAAACTGCTTATCCCATTGATAGTAATAGTGAACCCTTTCCATGGAATAAAATGAGGCTTCCTGATCATGTTATCCCAGTGCATTATGACCTTCTCATTCACCCTAATCTAACTACGCTGACTTTCACTGGATCTACCAAGATAGAGATTACAATAAAACAGGAAACCAATTTTATTGTTCTCCATAGCAAACATCTGGAAATATTCCAGGCCAGCTTTCGAAGCATAAAGAGGGACAGTCTGCCAGAAAGAGCATTAGTACTGCTGGAAAACCCTCTGCATGAACAGATTGCACTAATCTCTCCTGAACCGCTTCTTGTTGCACAGAACTACACCATCAGTATTCACTACTCTGCTAAATTCTCACAGAGCCTGCATGGTTTTATAAAAGTAGTTACAAAACTCAGGATGGAGAAGTCAGGTAAATAATATCCTATGGCTTAATCCTTAATCGCAGATAAGATGAATTGTGGTGGCAAAGGTTTGCAAGAAAGCTGCTTCATTTCTTTAAATTATCCACCAGCCCCCACCCTCTCAAAAATCTACCTTTTAATAGCAATGTATATATGCATGACACAAACACATTTTAAAAGTTTTCTGTAAGAATGTAGGTGAGCATAGAAATGAGTTGGTTCTCTTTATAATTAAAGTGCTGAGATTCATTTGTTTTTGGAAATGTGATGAGTTCAATATTTTTGCCCATGTACTGGTTAGAATTACTTTTATCAACATTGTAAAAAAAAAAAAATCCAGTCAGCCGAAAGATGATCATTTTAATTTGTATCGATCACCCTGGACAATCATAGTAGTAATTTTTGCTATAGCAAATCATTGTGCTGCTATAGAGGGGCATTTTAAAAAGGACATCCAACGCAAAACGTCACAGATAATCCATTTTACATGTATTTTAGAACAGGATTCAGTCCTAAATTATATATGAGATGGATGCCCATGTGCTGGAAGCATCCAGCATGAACATCCATTTTACAAACTGAAATGTCCAAATTATGAATGTGGAAAACAAGGGATATGGATGTCTGTGGCAGCATCGGAATGTCCATCTTATAAAATGTCTCTTATTATGGTGATAAATTTTAATTCCGACTGTGTACTGTGGCCAGTCACTCCAGAATAAAGTTGGACTTACATAAGTACATAAGTGTTGCCATACTGGGACAGACCGAAGGTCCATCAAGCGCAGTAGTCTGTTTCCAACAGTGGCCAATCCAGGTCACAAGTACCTGGCAAGATCCCCAAACAGTACAATACATTTTATGCTGCTTATCCTAGAAATAAGCTGTAGATTTCCCAAGTCCATTTTAATAATGGCTTATGGACTTTTCTTTAGGAAGCTATCCAAACCTTTTTTAAACCCCAGTAACACACTAGATTGCAAAGATATGGTTTATCCTGTAATCCATACCTTGAAACTTTAAAACAGAAGGCAAGGATGAAGTTAGTTGTCTACCAACAAACATCACTTTAGTTTACCACCAAATGGTTCTCATGTGTGCTTTCCTGGCTCTCTGACAGTTTCACGCTCTCCTTGTGATCAAACAGGAGGGCAGCTGTAACCTTTCTATACAGGGAGGGATTCTTGGTTCTTATTTTATCAACTTACTGTGTAGAGCAATTCAGAGCAGGAGAGCAGTTTGGTGACATTCGATGATTTTCAGGTGCTGGATCCACTGAAATGACTAAGTTTCAGAAGGAGCAATTTTACTTCTTCTAGTCTGAAGGGTATATGGGTGTTCCTTTGTCTCCGTAAGAAAGAGGGAGGTTCTGTGTTCTTGGAGGAAAGGTTCAGGGCTGTACTCCTAATTTTCTAGATTTTCCTTATCCATGTCTGGTTCGAGTACAGTTCTTGCAGACTCTAGAATCCAGGGTAGTAGCTCTGGATGTAGTAGCTTGGGCATGGTCATGTATGTATTGCACACATTTGTGCTTCCCCCTTGAGTGATCTCCACATGCACAGAATTGTGATCCCATCCCTCTCTATAAGGGGGTCCAGAAGCACCCAGAAACTCTCCCCAGATGTTTTTTGAAGGGCATAGAGAAGATGACTCCCTACTAGTTAATTCTCTCCTCGGATGCCGGACTTGTAGGTTGAAGGGAAGACCTTGTTGAGAACAGCTAATGAGGGAACAGTGGCTTCAACAGGGATTCTCGGGTCCTTAGCTAAGCCACCAACAGGGTCAGCCATCCAATCTTATGGTAATCTTGGATGCTAACCTGAGGTAAGGCAGTTGGGGACATAGACAATATGACACGATTAGCTGATGGGAACATTCAGGGGAGCCTTTCTAGCCCTCAAATGTTGGGGGAAAATCGGCCATAGGTTGGGGCAGAGTTTTCCCAATATCTACAGTTCACTTGGTCTGTGCCATCTGAGTGCAGTATAATTATGCTTTGAGCTGACATTTTTGGCACCCACTAGGGATCAGATGGGTCACTTCCTTGAATGGCCCTCAAGTCAACTTGATCAATAGGGTGGAGCTTAAAAAATAGAATAAAGGTCTTACCCCCTAGAGCTGCTCCACCTTAGCTAAAAATATTTGCTTAAACGTTTGAACCTTCTATTTGACTATCTGAAGGTAGCTCAGTCATCTCAGAAACTCAGATTTGTTTCATGAATCAGTTCTGTATCAATTATGCAACTTATTCAGATAAACATTTTGCCAAGTGCAAGTCTATAATACAGCAATGTTATAGAAAAGCAAAAGAATTAGTGTAGTCCTGACAAAATGTCAGTTTCTTGCTATCTGGATAAAACTGCTGGTGCTGCTCAATAATTTGCAATAAGAACTGAAGTTGTGACTCTTGCATAAGAACATAAGAGTAGCCATACTGGGTCAGACCAATGGTCCATCTAGCCCAGTATCCTGTTTTCCAAACAGTGGCCATACCAGGTCACAAGTACCTGGCAGAAACCCAAATCGTGGCAACACTCCATACTATAAATCCCAGGGCAAGCAGTTGCTTCAGAGAACTGAAAAACAGCCAAACACAATCCAAAGGGTTGTGTGGAATGAATGTAAAGAAATGAGGAAAGTGGGAAATACCCTCAGAAACCAAGGCTTCTGCCAAGGTCTAATCAACAAGACACTTATCTATAAAAGACTTTGTACCCGTGATCAAGTTTCTTTCATGGGGTAAATATTCCCTACTCCACTCATTCAAAAATGCCCATATAGGAGCATCATGCAAAATTGCCCATAATAGAGCACAAGTTTTTATACAAAAAAGCCCATATAATAGAGCACAAATATTAAAGATAACTGAGTAACAAAACTGTTCAAGCTACAGCATGGCATGCATCAACTTAGCTTAATAAATGCTGGCTTGACAACCCCACAGTTCTAATTTGTGCTCTATTATGGGCAATTTTGCATGATGCTCCTATATGGGCATTTTTGAATGAGTGGAGTAGGGAATATTTACCCCATGAAAGAAACTTGATCACGGGCACAAAGTCTTTTATAGATAATAGTGTCTTGTTGATTAGACCTTGGCAGAAGCCTTGTTTTCTGAGGGTATTTCCCACTTTCCTCATTTCTTTACATTCATTCCACACAACCCTTTGGATTGTGTTTGGCTGTTTTTCAGTTCTCTGGAGTATTAGATTACCTGTTTAGGATTAACAGCCCATACTGTTTTTTTTTCATCACAAGCAGTTGCTTCCCATGTCTGTCTCAATAGCAGACTATGGACGTTTCCTCCAGGTTTTTGTCCAAACCTTTTTTCAACCCAGAAACACCAACTGCCGTTACCAATCCTCTGGCAAAAAGTTCCAGAGCTTAACTATTCGTTGAGTGAAAAAAAAATATTTCCTTCTATTTGTTTTAAAAGTATTTCCTTTGGTCTCTCTTCTTTGAACCTTTTCTAATTCCGCTATATGGTTTTTGAGATATGGCGACCAGAACTGAACGCAATACTCAAGGTGTGGATGCACCATGGAACGATACGGAGGCATTATAGTATTTTCAGTCTTATTCACCATCCCTTTCCTAATAATTCCTAGCATCTTGTTTGCTTTTTGACTACCGCTGCACACTTGAGGAGAAGATTTCAGCGTTTTATTTACAGCGACATCCAAGGTGGACCCTATGATGCTAGGGTCCACCTTCTTTTGTCATGAGGCTGCTGTATCCTTGAATGAGAGTAGCACCACATTCTGCATGATCATTCACCAGCGTAATGGCACGCATTGTCTCCACAGCCTGCTGGAAGTCTTCTTGTGACTCCCACATGTCATGGTCTACTTTGAGAAATGCATTTGGAAGTTACATTGTTTGAATCAATGTCTTAGACTTGATTGAGACAAAATCTTCAAGATTCTTGTCCCTGAATGTCTTTAGGTCCACAATGATTCGATTACTGTGACTACTCAACGTCATCCTCATTGTTATTGGCACTTCTCAGCCTTTTTGTTGAAATACGTACTTGGCTGTCAAATAGGGTCAGCCCAGCTAGTTCTGGTGACAAATTCCACAACTAGTTGTAAAACGTCTGTAGTGTAACTTTTGATATTGCAGGGTTCAGTGTTGAGTAATTCAAAAGTGATTTCAGTAACAGAAAGTCACTGCACGGAACATTTGCTGTGAGAGGAGCCATTATCCAAGTCTTCAGATAGGCACATACTACAAACGCACATGTCCTGTAGTCCCTTTCACCTTTCAGTGTTTTAGTGAATTTGCCTCGAAACATGACTGATGAGTGATGATGTAAGCATACTGGGTGACGTGATGGAATTACATGTTCAGTTTGTTGTTCCATTGCACTTTACAAAATACTGATAGCCTAATTTGGTTCACAACTGCCCATATTCAAGAATGCCTTATGTGGATCGTGGAATTATTACTATTTGATGCCTTCAGAACTTGAGTGTTGTGAAGCTACCAGTAAATGTTCACCAATTTAACTGTTGTTGTGTCTGAAAAATTATGAGGTAAGAAGGTCCTTTGTACAGACTTCCAAAATAAGTTTCACCCTACTGATCAAACACCAAGAGGAGTAAATTATTTATCGCAAGATAGAGAATACAAGCAGTTGTTCTCCTTCATTTTACTCTTCATTCTGTCCTATCTCCTTGGCCCTTGAAAGGGTCAGACTTTGTAGGGAAGCCTCTTGACATTGAGATTTACAATGAAGGCTCACATAGTCGGTCCAGGTTACAGTTTGGAGCCTCTGCAGTTTTTCCTCCTGAATGTTCCATTCCTTCAGTTTGGCTTTTCTTGCAGAGAAGATTGGAAATCTCTTCTAGAGGTCAAATCTCACCAATCTCTCAAATAGGATATTTTCTTTGGAAGAAGAAAGCAAATGAGACCCTCACTTAGGGTGGTCTTCTCTTCTTGGAACCTGAGCTAAGTCCTAAGTAATCTGACCTCCCTTCCTTTCTGGCCTTGTAGTGTACAGTCTCTGTAAATTTGCCTTCAGAGGGTAGTATCCCTTTTGCTGGAACTCAGGCTTATTCCTTCCAACTGTAGGAAATTCAGGTCCGTCCTGGCCTTTCTCAAGTTGTAGATTCCCAATTCTCTCCAAATTTGCATATGCTCCTTTAGTTATGAGTAAGTCCCAAAATAATGCAGCAGTCTCTAAGACATTGATTTCTGGAGGAATTAAGGAGGCAATTGCGTTGGCCCATACCAGCAAGAGTTTGATGGTACCAGAGTTGCTGTTGTGTCCCCTGATTAGGGCACAGAGATTCTTATAGGCATAGTCTGAATCACTTTACAGACGATAAAGGCAGGACAGAGGCTTTACTTCCATTGCATTCCTGCTCTATATTCTTAAGGTTGGGTGTTCAGACTCAAAGGGTCTCTGCCTTCAGCATAAAAGTCTTAAGCACTTTAGGTGGAGCTTGAGAACATCCCACTTGTCTGGACTGCTCTGGCATGGATGATAAGGAAAGTGAAATTTAAACTAACCTATTAATTTTCTTTCCATAAGCCCTGCCAGACTAGTCCAGAGCCCACCCAGGAAAGCTGCAGCAGTCAAGAATTCAGAGATTGACAAGTTCAGAAAGCAGTGAGTGCATTGTTGTCCATTCCTAAGTTATTTGAGGTTAATCTTACTCATAATTTCAAGTATTATCTCTAAGATCTGACCAAGGAGAGAGAGAGGTTTTTGGCTGCATCAGGTTTGGTTTTGATAGGGTTTAGAAGTTTGAACAAAAAACTACTATTGTTTTTTTTCAATGTTTTTTTAATTCTGGGTTTTTAGCTTTGACATAATGTACTGAATAGCAGAATTGAAGTCAGCTGTGATCTTTTTTTTTTTTTTGCCTCTGTCTCCATCTGATGGTAGAGGGGAGCATAACCCACTTATCTGGACTGGTCTGTCAGGAATCAGGACTGAAGGACAACTTTTAAATTTAAATTTCACCTTGCTTTAGATTTTCAGTAAGCTATTACATACAAAAATGCATTGATATTTCTTTGCCATAATATTTTATGTAATAATGTGAGGGCATGAGTCATATCATAAATGATAATACATTTTGATTCCTTTGAATAATTTGGGTAAATAGCCTTTTCTGTCTTCTCCCTTCTTTCATTATCGTTGCCAGTGTATTGCCAGCTGAACTGTCAACATTGTTTTGTATTCATGTGATGGGATGGTTTCAGAGTGTGACAGGTTTATGCATTATGTCTCCTTTTGTTTCTCTCTTTAATTACAGAGTACTTGCATCCACACAGTTTGAGCCGACTGCTGCACGTTTGGCCTTTCCATGTTTTGATGAACCTGCCTTCAAAGCCAGCTTCTCAATTAAGATTAGAAGGGAGCCAAGACACTTAGCCCTTTCAAACATGCCAATAGTATGATATGTTTTATGTTTTACTTTGTATTCCAGATTTAAGTAGAAAATAATATAGGCCAGAGGCCTTAGATTATTTTCAACATGTTATCTCTTCACATAGAGTTCATAGGTAGTCCAGTGGTGAGAACTGTGCACTGCAAAGCAGCAAATGAGGGTTCAAATGATGACATGGACCTCTATTTCTTAGGTGAAAATGGCACTCGGACGAGAGCAGAGGACAGGGCCAAGCTTCAAGTACTGCTGAGATGCTGCTGTTTTAGTGTTGGCTGTAATTACAGTTTTTTGTTATTTTGGTGTCTGTTACATTGTAACAAATTAATGGTACATTATTATTATTATTAGCATTTGTATAGCGCTACCAGACGCACGCAGCGCTGAACACCTGATACAAAGAGACAGTCCCTGCAGAAAACAAATTCAGTACAGTTTCGATTATCCGACATAAATGGGACCTACTCGTTGTCGGATAAGTAAAAAGTTGGATAATTTATTATTTATTTATAGTACATTTCTACCCCCACATTTTCCCACACATGCAGGCACAATGTGGCTTACATAGGATTAAGTAAAGTAATAATGCAGTAAGAGATATGGTAGGAGACAATTAGGCAAGGAAGGGGAAGGGGGCATAGCAATATCAGGGATAAGTAAGTGGGACTATTAATCGGTGGGAGTATAGGGGGAGTAGGCCAGTCCATAAACCCCTCAAACAATGCATACACAAAGGCATAGAGTTCCCGATTTTCAAAAATTGTTCTAAAACAAAGATTTTTAATAGAAATAAATGTGATGATGTCAGGGGGGTGGGGTGGTGCTGTCGGATTTGCTGGATGGTTGGATTAGCGAAGGCCATATAATTGAGACTGTACTATAAAAACTTTTATATGAAATCATAGAGAAAGGGTTTAGAGATACTTTGTATCCATGGGCCTGCAAGCCAGAATTTCACTTTGAAAATTCTTATAAGGATTCTTAGGGGCTCATTTTCAAAGCACTTAGACTTACAAAGTTCCATAGGTTACCATGGAACTTTGTAAGTCTGAAAATACTCCTCTTTATCTGCCTGCTTTTCAGGTGCAAAGTTGGTAGGTTAAACAATGCAGGGAATCCCCAGATCCATCACTTTTCCTCAAAGATGGGTTTTTTTAAGTTTAAATACTTGTTTACCCATGAATATCTCTTTGAAAGCTGCTTTCTGAATGGACTAAAAGCACAGGAAGGGCTTGTATGCAATTGATCCTGATGGCTGGCAGTATCCCAGGGATCATTTCCCTTACATACATTGCAGGTAGGATAAAAACACATTTATCCAAGGAAATCCTTAAAAATTTGCCATTTAAATATCATGAACACAGCTGAAAAAGAAGCAGTTTTAGCTATGATTGAAAATATTAGTGAATATTGCATGTAGCATGTTAAACCTGAAGAGAGAATGTATTTTTTTCCATTTCGTAACCAAGGATCAGTCCATACAACTGGGTTATATCACTCATAGACCAGCAGTTGGAGATAGAGAGCACTCTTAAGCTATGCTATATGTAGCCTTGTGTCACGGTCTCAGGCTTTCGGACACTGGAACAACGCGAGCCCTTGGGCTACTGTCGAGGAGTGGCAGCAGTCGACAAAATCCCCCAACCAGGACTGGACAAACGAACAAGGATGGAGCTGGAATCTGGAACAGGCTTGGCTGGACCCAAATACTGGAACGGACTAGACTGGAATAACAGGACTGGAGCAACCAGACTTCATCTGCGCTGACCACCGTTCCCCAGAGGTTGAGCCCCTAGGTGCGGGCGGCCTGCAGGACATACAGGACGGAGCTGGTAGACAGAAATGCTGGACCAGACTGACTGGAACAGCAGGATTCTCACACCGGACACTGGATGCAAAACAAGCTTGACTAAGACAGGATTCAGTATTCAGGATTCTCACACAGGGTACAGGATACTGAAACAAGCTTGACTGAACAGGGACTGAAGGTTAGAGGGGAAAAGAACAAACAAGGCAGGCTAGGCAGGATAAAAAGCTGACAAACACAGGCAAACAACAGAGCAATGGCTGAAGCTCAGGTAGAAGGGACTAGAACTAGCAAGGCAGACTGGGCAGGATACAAAGCTGACAAACACAGACAAACAACAGAGCAATGGCTGAAGGCTGACAAGCAGCCACAAAGAAAGATACGCAGACAAGCAAAGAGCAATGGCTGAAGGCTGACAGGCAGCCACAAAGAAGGATACACAGACAAGCAAAGAGCAATGCCTGAAGGCTGACAAGCAGCCACAAAGAAGGATAAAAGCAGTAGTGCTTAAGAGCTTAACTACACTACTACTACTACTACTATTAGCATTTCTATAGCGCTACAAGGCATACGCAGCGCTGCACAAACATAGAAGAAAGACAGTCCCTGCTCAAAGAGCTTACAATCTAATAGACAAAAATAAATAAAGTAAGCAAATCAAATCAATTAATGGGAACAGGAAGGAAGAGAGGAGGGTAGGTGGAGGCGAGTGGTTACAAGTGGTTACGAGTCAAAAGCAATGTTAAAGAGGTGGGCTTTCAGTCTAGATTTAAAGGTGGCCAAGGATGGGGCAAGACATAGGGGCTCAGGAAGTTTATTCCAGGCGTAGGGTGCAGCGAGACAGAAGGCGCGAAGTCTGGAGTTGGCAGTAGTGGAGAAGGGAACAGATAAGAAGGATTTATCCATGGAGCGGAGTGCACGGGAAGGGGTGTAGGGAAGGACGAGTGTGGAGAGATACTGGGGAGCAGCAGAGTGAATACATTTATAGGTTAGTAGAAGAAGTTTGAACAGGATGCGAAAACGGATAGGGAGCCAGTGAAGGGTCTTGAGGAGAGGGGGTAGTATGAGTAAAGCGACCCTGGCGGAAGATGAGACGGGCAGCAGAGTTTTGAACCGACTGGAGAGGGGAGAGGTGACTAAGTGGGAGGCCAGCAAGAAGCAGATTGCAGTAGTCTAAACGAAAGGTGACAAGGGTGTGGATGAGGGTTTTGGTAGAGTGCTCGGAAAGAAAGGGGCGGATTTTACGGATGTTGTAAAGAAAGAAACGACAGTTCTTGGCGGTCTGCTGGATATGAGCAGAGAAGGAGAGAGAAGAGTCAAAGATGACCCAAGGTTTCGAGCTGAGGAGAGAGGGAGAATGAGGAGAGCCATCAACAGAAATAGAAAACGGGGGAGGGGGGGGGTGGGGTTTGGGGGGGAAAATGAGAAGCTCGGTTTTGGTCATATTTAATTTCAGGTGGCGTTGAGACATCCAGGCAGCAATGTCAGACAAGCACGCTGAAACTTTGGTTTGGATGCAAGGTGAGATATCAGGGGTAGAAAGGTAGATTTGGGAGTCATCAGCATAGAGATGGTAGGAAAGCCATGGGATGAGATTAATGAACCAAGGGAAGAAGTGTAGATAGAAAAGAGGAGGGACCAAGAACAGAACCCTGAGGTACGCCGACAGGCAGAGGGATAGAAGTAGAAGAGGATCCACCAGAGTGAACACTAAAGGTGCGGAGGGAGAGGTAGGAAGAGAACCAGGAAAGGACAGAGCCCTGGAATCCAAGTGAGGACAGGGTATCGAGAAGTATGCTGTGATCGACAGTGTCAAAAGCAGCGGAAAGATCAAGAAGAATGAGGATGGAATATTGACCTCTGGATTTAGCTAGTAATAGGTCATTGGAGACTTTAGTAAGCACAGTTTCGGTTGAGTGGAGAGGGCGAAAACCAGATTTTAATGGGTCAAGAATAGCATGTGAGGAGAGAAAATCAAGGCAGCGGCGGTGAACAGCACGCTCAAGTAATTTGGAGAGAAAAGGAAGGAGGGAGATGGGTCGGTAATTAGAGGGACAAGTAGGGTCGAGTGAAGGCTTCTTAAGGAGAGGTGTGACCACAGCATGTTTAAAGGCAGCAGGGACAGTCACAGTGGAAAGTGAGAGGTTGAGAATGTGACAGATAAAAGGAATAAGAGCAGGTGAGATGGTATTAAGAAGGTGGGTGGGAATGGGATCAGAGGAACAGGTGGTACATTTTGAGGAAGAAAGGAGAAGTGTAGTTTCCTCAATAGTAACTTCAGGAAAGGAGAAAGGGAATGAGGGGGAAGGAGAGAAAAGGGAACGGACTAGTGGAGGGAGAGGTGGTGAGGTAGAGAAAGCAAGGTTTATCTTTTGAACCTGTTGTGAAAGAATTCAGCAAGGGTCTGAGGAGATAATGAAGGGGGAGTTGGGGGAGGGGGCACCTTGAGGAGAGAGTTCAATGTGGTGAAGAGAAGTCGAGGATTAGAGCCAAGAGAGTTGGTCAGTTGGATATAATAATCCTGTTTGGCACAAGAAACAAGGCAAGGCATACAGGCAAGAAATAAAGCAAGGCAGAAGTGCTACACAGCACACCAACTAACCTAGAGACCTTTGGCGTTGCAAAGGCCCTGAATGCAAGTGAACCACTTCCTTATAACAGGACAGAGATGGGAAATACACAGAACCCAAAGTGAGGCTTGAAACACAGAGGAAGTGGAAACCCTACAGGACAGAGACAGAAAATACACCCTCAGCACCAAAGTGAGGCTTGGAACACAAACATAACCATTGCAGATAAGAAGCCAGCTCATGAGCTGACTGGCAGAAAAGGTGAGTCAAAAGAGGGGTCACGGCCACAGTCATGACACCTTGTACATCCAGTTCGAGCCAGTGTTCTCTATCTCCAGGCAGGTTGGCTGGTTGTGCCTGTACAGCTTGACTGAGTTGGTGGGCTCTGGACATTCTTAGGCCAGGCTTGGGGTCGAGTAGCTTTGTGCTCTGGTGTTCTAGGACCCTCCCTTCTCCCTCTCTGCCACCTAGGCTGCTTACTCCCTTTCTTCTCCTGTCTCTTGCTTAAAATAAATAAATAAGCTCGTGGTTGTGTTTTCCTGCTTCTGAGGAAGTCTTTGTGCCTCGGGTATGGCGATGCTGCCGGTAACAGTTGGACAGTGTGAGTACCGCTGTGGGTAATGGCTGTGGAGCATGTAAGCACTGTTTCCGGTATGGGAGCTGGAGAACAGCATTGGGGAAATGAACGATATGTGCAACTTCAGACAGGTCACAGGGTCTGCCTTTTGCAGGTCTGGAGGCAAGTTCTGAGGCCCAGTGAGGTCAGGAGTTGAACATGGAGGTTTTGGCAGCCTGTTCTACTATGGGAGCCCTGTTGCACAGTGCAACCACAGCCATTTTGGATGCTGTGGTTGTTTCCTCTCAGCAGCTCTGAGCCCTTCCTGCCCAGTTCAGCTTCTATAGTGCTTCCTCCTTTGGGGGTGGGTTTAAAATTTTTTTTTTGTCCCTATTGCTTCCCTTTTTGGACTGAGTTTGTGCTTTTAATGTACCAGGCATTTCTTCTTAAGGGGCAGCAGGCTGAGACTTGCCCCGGGGGGGGGGGGGGGGGGGGCTCAGCTGATCGCCAGAAGGGTAAAGAAATGCAGTCTGGAGGTTTTCCAGGTGCGGGAAGTGGCTTCTCTCTCCTCTGCTATCGGAGGCAGTCTTGTGCGTGGGGTCTATTGGAAGGAACCCATGTTTCTGGAGGACCAGGAGTGCCCTGGGTCTGATGAGGATGACCCCTCAGCTGCCAGATTGTTTGCCAGGCACACGAGGATTCCTTCATTATGTCTGGGACCAAGAGGCCTCCAAAGTCATTTCATGTCCATGAGGCCCATGGATGAGTTGATTCAGGGCATAGTGGGAGTCCTGATGTCACACCTTTACCCCATTCTTACATCTGAGCTGGAGCGGTTTGGCCAACCCAGGTCGATGCCCGATTGTGGCTGGCACAGAAAAGACCTCCATCCCGGTGGAGGGTGGTACGGCTCTGCAGACTGTGCACAATTGTAAGATAGAAGTGGCCTTGAAATTTGCCTTTCAGGTGGCCGCTCTTAGCCTCCACACTGCAGTCTGTGCTTCCTACGCCGTTCGGGCATCCCTGTTGTCACAGCAGCTTATGGAGTTGAAATCCCAGTCTGCTTCCACCCGCTTTGGATGCAAGATTGTCTTACTTGGCTGGACACTCTATATGATCTGCTTCGGGCCTCGGCCACACAGGTGGTGTTGGCGGTTTCAGAGCGGCGCTACCTGTGGTTGCGGAATGGGGCTGGGGCTGGGGCTGCGGCTTCCAAGTTCCGTCTGTTAGGCTCCTTTTTAGGGGCAAGTTGCTGCTTGGCAAGGACCTGGAAAAACTGGTTATGATTTGTGTGATTCTAAGGTCCAGCACTTGCCTGAGGATAGGTCTAAGGCGCAGTTCCAGTCCACGTGGGTCAGCTGCGGGAGGCTAAGTTCTACCGGCCTGGGAAGTGTCAGGTGATGCAGAGGCAGCGTTTTCCACAGAGCCAACCGTCCTTATGAGACTCCAAGAAGTCAAGCTCAGCTGCGCAAAGCCCTCCTCCTCCTCCCTTGCCTCACAATGATGAGTTGTGGTCCCAATCCTTGCCAGGTCCCATCGGGGGAAAACTTTCCCTGTTCTCGAGGAGTGGGCAGGGATCACCGTGGATCAGTGGGCCCTCGATATTGTGCAGAAGGGGCACAAGCTTGAATTCTGCTACTCCATCGCAGATGTCTTCTTGGTGTCTCCCTGCAGTGCTCTGTCTCCTGCAGGTCTCTGGACCACTCTGCAAGCGTTAGTGGCTCTAGACGCCATCTGGTTCCCCGGTCAGAATGGGGCAGATATTCTATTTACTTCATGGTCCTCAAGAATAGTGGATCCTGTACGTTCTGGATTTCAAGGGGATCAGCATAGCGCTCAAAATTCAGCATTTCCGCATGGAGACTACGTTCAATCATCGTCTTGGTGCAGCTGGGTGAGTTTTCTGCATATCCTGGATTTCCGGGAGACTTTACTTTCATATTCCCATTTGGCCTTTTCAGCGGCGGTTTCTCTGCTGCTTTGCTGTCCTTGGCAGTCACTTGCAGTTCAAGGCAATGCCTTAGGGCTGGCCAAGGCACCCAAGGCCTTTTCCAAGATTATGATGGTGGTGGCCACTCATTTGCAGGAAAAGGGCATACAGGTCCATCCCTATTTGGATGACTGGCTCGTGCGGCTCCTTCCTAGCGGGACATTGAGAAGACGTCCTCCAGAGTGGTTTCTCTTCTGTTTGCACTGGGATAGGTGGTCAATTTCGACAAAAGTCACCTGACTGACCCAGGCCTTGGAGTATTTGGGAGTGTGCTTCGACATTTGGGCAGCTCGGGCTTTTCTACCCCCTCTTCACCAGTTGAAGATTCATCAGCAGATAGAGAACCTGTTGTTGATTCAGAGCCCAGGGCCAGGGACTGCGTTCAGGTTTTGGGGGTCCATGTTGGTCACACTGCACTTGGTGCCATGGGCTTGTTTTCATATGTGGCCGCTTCAGGCATCGCTCTTGAGCCATTGGTCTACAGTCTCGGGGAATTGTGAAGTTCGGATTCCCTGGTCGATTCAGACCTAGTTGAGCATGGCATGGTGGCTCTCACCTCGGAATCTCCAAGCGGGTCTGCTGCTCGCTACGCAAGCCTGGTGTATGGTAACATTGGACATGAGCCTGTCCTGATGAGGACTCATCTCCATCACTCGGCACAGGGCTGGTGGTCTCCAGAGGAGGCCTCTTGGTCGATCAACTGGCTGGAGCCCACGGCCATCAGGTATGCTCTCCTCAGCTTTGCCTGCTCATCCAGGGACAGCCTGTGCGGATCTTCTCAGACATAATGACAGTGCTGGCCTGTGTCAATCTGCAGCGGGGAACCCGGAGTTCCCTTCTGTCCTGGGAGGCCCACCTCCTGTTCCTTTGGGTATTGGCTTGTGTTCCCCTTCTGTTGACCACTCACATTGCGGGGGTGCTTAGTACAGAGGTCGATTATCTCAGCAGGGTCTGCCTCACCTGGGAGAATGGTAGCTGGCTTGGGAGGTCTTCAACCTGATCGTGGGCTGGTGGGGAGACCCTGTACTTTGATCTGATGGCATCTTGGTACAATGCACAATTGTGAGCTGCCTTCTGTCACAAGAGGGAGTTGGGTTCCTAAGGGATTGATGCCTTCGTCCATCGTGGCTGGTGGAGGGACCTCCTGTATGTCTTTCCTCCCTGGCTGATGGTGGGCAGGGTGCTATGGCAGATTGTAGCGCATCCGGACCAGGTCATCCTGGTGGTGCCCGGACTGGCCCAGGCGCCCTTGGTATACAGATCTGATCTGGCTTTAGGTGGATGCTCTGATGCCCCTTCCACTTTGGAGGGGTCTTCTTCATCAAGGCCCAATCCTCATAGAGGATCCTTTCCCTCTTTGGTCTTATGGCCTGGCTCTTGAGAGGTCACAGCTGAGGAGAAAAGGCTATTCCGAAGGGGTCATTGTGACCTTGTTTCAAGCCCGGAAGCGCTCTACTTCTGTGGCCTATGCGAGAGTGTGTAGGATGTTTGAGCCCTGGGCGGAGCAGTGGGTGTTGCCCACTTCAGGGCTTCTCTGGGACATATTTTGGCTTTTCTGAAGGATGGGCTGCAACAATGGTTGACTTTCAACACCCAGGTGGCAGCCTTGGCTTGTTACCAGGGTTCGCATTCATGCACCTCTATTGCGGCTCATTGGGATGTGGTCTTTTTTTTTTTTTTGCAAAGGATCTCGCATCTTCGTCCTCCTCTGTGGCCTATTGTCCCTCATTGGATATTGGCCTGTTACTTTGTGCGTTCCAGCAGGCCCTGTTTGAGCCTCTAGCTCAAGCCATGCTTAGCCCTCTCCTGGGCGAGACAGATATTGGAACTCGAAGCCTTGTCTTGCTGGGACCCTTTTCTGGGGTTTCGCAGTCCAGTGTTGGTCCGTCCGGTTCCTTCCTTTATGCCTAGGTGGTTTTTGCCCCTTTCTCCTTAATCAGACTGTTTTCTTCCTCCTTCCGGATGGAGTATTACGGTTCAGAATATGCAGCTTTGCATTTATTGGATGTCAAGTGCACTTTGTTACACTACCTCAAGGTTACCAGTGATTTCTGGCAGTCGGGTCATCTCTTTGTTCTGTTTTCGGGGCTCAGGAAGGGGCTCTAGGCGTCTAAGGCAAATGGTGGCCAACTGGGTGAAGGACTCTATTTTGGCGGCTTACCTGTTGGCGGGCAAAGATTCTGCTCCATCTTAAGGTGCATTTCACTTGGTCTCTTTCTACCATCACTGACAGAGGCCCTAGTTATTGTCTTCAGAGAAAATTTGTTGAGCTGCTATGGTCCTGTCCTCTTCTACCTTTTATAAGCATTATAGGGTGAACCATGGCAGCTAAGGTGGCAGTTGCCTTTGGGGCTCGGGTTTTGACTTCCGTGGTGAGCCGGTCCTGCCCTCTTTGAGTATTGCTTTTTACCTCCCAGTTAGAACCTAAAACATAAGTATTGTCATACTGGGACAGACTGAAGGTCCATCAAGCCCAGTGTTTCTGTTTCCAGCAGTGGCCAATCCAGGTCACGAGTACCTGGCAAGATCCCAAAACAGTACAATACATTTTAAGCTGCTTATCCTAGAAATAATTAATGGATTTGGACTTTTATCTTAGGAAAATATCCAACCTTTTTAAAACCCTGCTAAGGCTGCTTTACCACATTCTCTGGCAACGAATTCCAGAGTTTAATTTGTTTTAAATTTGCTACTTTGTAGCTTCATTGTGTGCCCTCTAGTCCTAGTATTTTTGGAAAGAGTAACAAGTGATTCACATCTACCTGTTCCACTCCACTCATTATTTTATCTTCCTCTATCATATCTCCCCTCAGTTGTCTGGATTGATCCTTGGTGATGTAATGGAAGAGAAATGTTGTCTTAACAAGGATCAGTCCAGTGCTCACCCCTTTTGGTGCTTGGCTGTCCTTTTGTATGTAGTCGGGTGCATTCTGTTCAAGGCACAGTTAGGGTTGATTTCTTTTGCCTTGCTTTCTTCATGTTTTTTTCAGTAAGAGGCAGGAGTTTCTTTCTGAGTGTCTCAGTCTCTGTTTCCTGCTGCTTAGCTAGCGAATACTGGCTCGAGATGGACGTACAAGGCTACATATAGCACAGCTTAAGACTGCTCTGTATCTTCACCTGCTGGACAATAAGGGACATAACCCAGTAGTTTGGACTGGCCCTTGGGACTAAAGGAAATAAATTGACCAGGTAAGACATAATTTCCCATAGAGGAGGTTTTAGAAGAAAAATGAGAAGTTTGTTGTTTGAGGCATACAAAGTGCAACACTAAACGTGACATACTGATGAACAAGAGCAGAAAGATAAAAGAGTTTTCAAAACCACAAACGGATTTGTCTCTATTGTTAAACATAGCATGCAAGTTCAGAGAAGCCAAAACAAGTGCATTGCAGTACTGTTGCATGTGCATAATGAGAAAGACAGTAAAGTATTTGTGTAGCATAGCCTTAGAATAGGTGAAATGTGGAATTAGAAACACTAGTAAGTAAATTACTGTAGTCAAACTGAGAAAACAGCATATGAATTAGATAATGACAGTGTTTTAAAAAAAATAATAATATAAAGCTGCTGAAACCATAAAGAGCAATGATCAGAAATAGGAGAATGAAGAGGAAAGAGGAGTCAAGAGTGGAGGAGTGGCCTAGTGGTTAGGGTGTTGGACTTTGGTCCTGGGGAACCGAGGAACTGAGTTCAATTCCCACTTCAGGCACAGGCAGCTCCTTGTGACTCTGGGCAAGTCACTTAACCCTCCATTGCCCTATGTAAAACGCATTGAGCCTGCCATGAGTGGGAAAGTGCAGGGTACAAATGTAACAACAACAAAAAAAAATCTCAGGAAATCTGGGAACAAGAAGCCAAGGAAACAGGCTATGAGCCAGAAAATACGGAACTTTAGTGTTTGTCATACTAAATATTTAAGGAAGTGTGTTACGCAAGAAATTGCAGAGAGCCATGATGAGAGCTGATTAAGCAAGTAGCTATTTGGGTAGTGGGCTGAATATTACCGCTGTCCAGATAGGACTGGCACTCGCTGCCCTTCCGGATATCAGTGCCAGGCATGATCCAGGTACCAGCACTGAATATCTGGATTTTTCTCAGCTGCGGTGGCTGGTGTTTGAAAGGGTACTGACTGCCCCAACTGAATATTGACCCAGTAATTTATACATTTAGCTGCTGAATATGCTGCTTGATGCAGGGCTGTGGAGTCAGTAACCTTCAACTTAGACTCCTCTATTTTTCTACTGTCCGACTCCAACTCTGACTCCTACTGATGTCAAAGTATGGTAACTTTAGATCCAGGACAAAGATATAATCAGGATGATATTCATAATGATCTAGCCGTTAAAATGACACTTAGCCGGCTATCCAGCGATATTTAGCGGGGGATAGCTGGCTTTCCCACGTTGAATATTGCCGTTGGTGGCTAAAAGATAACTGGATATATCAGCTGATTTTTTAAAAGTCAGACTGGCCAAGTTTCCTTAAACCCTGGAATATATTTGGTCGGTCTGACTTTAACTGGCCAGCGCTGAATATCAGCTTGGCCAGTTAAAGTTGGACCGGCCAAAGTTAAACTGGATATTCAGTGCCAGTCACCGGAAATGGCCCTGATTTGAATATTGGCTTTCAGCGCTGACCATGGGAGGCAGCCTGGCTATCTCCTGCAGTCTGAAAATTGGGCAGATTAAATTTACCATATATTATAATGTTGTAAGTTTTTATTTTGAAGCAGGAATCAGAGTGGTACATTTTTTACTGGTTCCAACTCCACCCAAATTTGCTTCCAACTTCGACTCCACAGACCTGCTTAGATGTACAGTTATGCATATAGGTGAAACCACCATTGAACACTCTAAACCCCACCCCCTTGGGTATATCCAACAATTTATACATTCAGCGTTACACATTCAATCACTTGGAATTTTTTTTAAAGCACTTATGTAATTTGGATAATGGGAGAGATCAGACATGTTGAAGCTTATACAACTGACAGCTGATATATATTCACAACTTGAGCTTAATGGGACACAACTCAGGTGACAAAAGTAGGAGAAAATTACAGCTCAAGAAATGCAAGCCTGTGGAGGCAGAGGACAAACAACTAAGCATGCCAAAAGATTTAACATGTACTTTTCTGTTATACCTTTTAACATCCATTGAATTTATTAAAATGAAGGCATTCTAAATTTCAATTTCATCTTAACTGTTGAAAAAACAAAACTGGGGACCTCAAGTCTCACTTGGTCATAGCACTCTCTTGTGCTGTGCAGGAAACTCAAGTTAGTCTCCTTTCTAATTAGTTGGTGATGTTTATGTTCACAGAGGAAGTGATACATGAAATGGGAAAGAAAGTGGCTTCTGTAAGAGTGATACTGAAAGTCTCTGAGGAGGCTTCCCTTCAGCCCACAGTCAGCAAAGAAACTTATATTGATCAGACAAGCATCTGGGGCAGGGAGTTTATAGAGTGGGGGCACTAAAGCAGGTTTATTAATGTCATTTGTTTGAGAACTTTGTTTTTGATGTAAGATTTTAGACTGGCTATTTCATATAAAATGTGGTTTTACTTTTTAGATAAAATCTGTGGACCTTTCCAATGGACTCATTGAAGACCATTTTGATGTTAGCGTTAAAATGAGCACTTACCTGGTGGCCTTCATTGTTTCAGACTTTAAATCTGTCAGTAAGATGACCAAACGTGGAGTTAAGGTAAATATAGGATGGATTCACAACATATGTTTTTCAAAAAGTAAAAGACAAAAACTTGGAACATGTTGGCTTTGTGCTTACCAGCTTCTTCTCTCTTTCAGCTGTTTTGAAGAAGGAATAAGTATACCCGGCTCCAAAGAATGTTTAGATAGAACTGTTTGTGCATCAGACAGACCCTCAAAACTACTGTGTGTCTATTCTGAGTCCGTTGCCTTGTCCACTTTGTTTTGTTAGTCCAGTATGAAATCTCTGTAAAGTATGATCTGCTTTATCCTTTTCATCCGCACGGTACCAAGTGGCAGCTTAGTTTTGTAGGTAGATTTCAGATCAGTTGTAATAAAATTAGATGTAAATTTTAGAGGTTTTTTTTTTTCATGGTCTTCATGCATGAAAGGAGCAGAGGAGTAGCCTAATAGTTATAGCAGCGGGTGGGAACCAAAATGTCCAGGTTCACATACCATGGAAGCTCCGTGTGGCTTTTGGAAAGTCATTTAACCTTCCGTGCCTCTGGAGAACACAGCAACAAACCACTCTTTTATCATGCTAAGAAAACTATTGAGGGGGGAGGGGTTCCCTCATTGTGTGGGCAGATCTGGATCTGGACACAAATGAAGTGAGTTAACTCATGTGCATCTAAGTTTTAAAAGTATGCATGCAATCAGTCTGGCTCTGATATGCATATTTTATACCTTCATTTAAAATAGATGAAGACAGACTTCCGGTTGGGCTATGGAGGAGTGAGGACGCGTGGACACGCTGCTCCGAAGCGCCCGACAGAGCTGTTGTTTAGAATCAGCTGATATTCCCCCCGAACGATCCAATTCTCCACTTAGTACAAAGCACAGAGCGAGAGTGGCAGAGAGGTACCGGATGCAAGGGGTATGGCGTCTAAAACGATGAAAAAAGACAGCCGTGAGAAAGGGCGCGGAGCGGAGACCAAGATGGCGGATAAGAGCCAACCGCCGTCTCCGACTCCAAGCTCGCAATGGGCGGCGGATATAATAAGAGAAGTGTCGGAGGCAGTGGAACAGTCGGTAGACTGTAAATTTCAAAAAATATTGGACAAATTAGATGGCATGGAGGAGCGCTATACAACAATGGCGACAGAACTGAGAGAAATACAACAACGAGTTAGCGGTGTAGAAGACGAGGTGCAGAAACTAACAGGGGATGCCCCAACATTGAAAAAACGAATAACAGAGCTGGAGGAAAAGTTGGAGGACATTGAAAACCGTTCAAGGCGGAACAACATACGATTGGTGGGTCTTCCGGAATCCCTGGGAGATAGAGATCTGCGAAGCTTCCTTGAAAAATGGATACCGGAGGCAGCGGAGCTCCCAGAATTGGTGGGGGAGCTCCGCGTAGAGAGAGCACATAGACTGGGGCTACGCCGGCCGGGAGAGTCCCGACCAAGAGTGACAATCCTTAAAGTTCTAAATGACGCCCATAAACTACAGATATTGCAGGCGCTCCGAGGTGGCAAACATCTGAGGTACCAGAACAACAAAGTCCTCTGCTTCCAGGATTATTCAACCAAGGTGGCAGCGGCGCGGAAGGCGTTCGTGCCCGCATGTTCCGCACTCTTCGTTAGAAAGATGCGCTTCAGTCTCCTGTACCCAGCGAGACTGAGGGTCGTGGAGCATGATAAGGTGCACATTTTTGAGAAGGTGGAAGATGCTAACACATACCTGGAGGCATTGGCAAAAAGGGGAGTAGAGCCTGATTGAACGGTTGGGACCGCAGACATGCAGTACGGCGACAGGTGATAAGGCTGAAGTTTGGCGCAAGGAACCACCAGAAAAGGGCAGCACTTGCAAGGTGCTGCAGTTAGGGGATCAACGTAAAATGTTAAAGTTTGTTCAAATTTATATTTTCCAATTTGATTTTTGTTTTTGCTTGAATTTTGAGAAGAGGGCGTTTTCACGCTGAGGATGGACTGAGATCACGACAACCACTCATTTGGATACAATAGCACAACTAGAAGTGGCTAATGCATACAGTAAAGAAGGACTCTTTGGTACTTGTAAAGCTACACGTTACAAGGTGGATGCCAGTTGCTCAGGGACAACAGGAGCAATCATGAACGTAGAGCCAAGCATCTAAGTGAACGTGACAGCATTGTAGTTGTGGCCAGGCAGAAATGATATGTGGTATCGGGTGAGGATGGCAACTAATTTAGATAGTGGACCGTCTGTTTTGAAACAATTATTAGTTGCTGCAGACCAAAGGGAAGTTACACACGTGTCAGGTCTACTTGCTGCTGATGCTACACGGACCCCTAGAGTTGAAAGAGTTGAGCCAACACAGATGAGAGCGATTATAGCAGACGCTTCACTTTGGATAAGGAGAACCAACTAGATTGAGCAGGAAATACTATACACCTGGACAGGAGATGAAAGACAAGACTGTCATGCAATTACTGACTCTCTGCAAGTATATAACATTGTCTGGACTGTAAAAAGGGAGAGATCCCCGATCAGGTTTATAAGAATATGTGTGGTGGGACCTGTGAGAAAGGGGAAGAAAAGGGGAAAAGAAGAGAAAAGAGATGGGGAGAAGGGGATAGTTTGGGAGGGAGGAAGTAATAGGCAGGTGATAGGAAGATGGAGAGCCTTTGGCGCTCCATTTAAGGGAGCGCGGGCTCTTCATAAAAGGGTATTCTGGGCTGGAAGAAGGGGA